>NC_134846.1:70179571-70820419 GCF_965363235.1 Mytilus galloprovincialis | reverse complement strand
ATTCTTCAGAGTAAAAATACTGGCAAGTCATACACATTTTAGTATGACTAACCATCAATTATAATTGAAGATTTTTGGTGAAAAGAGTTGCAGGTCTACACCGCTAAGGAAAAATCCCCCCTTACATCAAGACAGTTGAACAGTCTTTGTGCATATAATGGAAAGTTGTATATTAAACATAAGTTTCACTTATTGAAATAAATAACTGTTTCTATATAGTAATCACATTATTTACACACATTTACAGTAACAATATTTTCATCTGAAAATTTTTGTAACATGATTTCATGTTTGTTTTTTAAGAATAATGACAATGTAGAACATCATTTCTGTCAAATTGCCTCTTGAAACATCCGCTTTTAGATCACAGTGTTGGAACAACTTTTAGAAATCTAAGTCTTAGTTAGTTGCACTCTCCTGCTCCACAAGTTGACCCTTTTTGAATTGTTCCAGTATTGGTTGTATGGATGGATCTCGGCCACGGAATTTCCTGAAAACATCCCTTCCTGACACGCTTCCTCCAAGTGATAAAAATGTTTCTCTAAATCTGAAAGATAATGCAATGTATCATCAAAATTCTTGAAAAATTATACAACACAGCATTATATCAAAGCCAATTTAGAAAACTTCTTTAAACTGATTCTTATCATTATTGAACAAGAACCTGGTGATCATGTCATTACAGATACCCCTGCTGGAAGAAAAACTCTTTAACTGTGTGTAAATGCCAGAACCATATTTCAAATTGATTTAGATTAAATGTTGAGATAACTAAAGGAAATAATTCTTCAATGGTTAATGTCAAAACTCTTATCTTGGTCTATATTTTTGATCCCTTACATGATGTTCAAATTTCAAAAGATTTGGTCAAGCAATCTTATAATCGTTTTTATATTGAAAAATCTAATTTTACATGGTAACTAGTGAGCATAACTTTAGATTGCTATATATTAAAACCTTCACAATTGAACTAGACCTGTTTTTTTTAATAATCCATGAAATTTTGTTCAAATAAAAAAAAAAAAAAATGTAAAGCCCTACTTAAATTTTAATTAGGAAACCAAGCTTGTATAACACCCAAACAAATGATTAGTGTCTGTCCATTCATTCGTTTGGTTGTCACAAGTTTGATTTTCTGATGATCATTTAAGAAGAGCTTTACTATTTTTTGTGATTTGAACGGACACAAATAGACATGTAAATCACAAAATACCACCCTTCGATGAGGCAAGGGTAAAACAATAAGACATATAACTGCTGTGTGTATTCTTGTTGAGATATACCTCAGGTTATGTCTGAAGAAAACATTTGTGAAGAAAAAAAGGATCATCAACCCATATATTTACCTTTTGCCAACTAAACCTAATTTTACATCATCTTCAAATCCAACTTCATTGAATGCTTCAAATATATCAGCTGCCAACATCTAACAAAAAATAGTAAAGAAGTTGAGACTAAATTCTGTCTTGAAAGACGTCATTGTAACCCAAGAAATTCTCAAAATATATAGCTTTATAATTGCAGTATTGTGTTAAAAGGTATAAATCAAAGGAATTACTGAAAATTTATATCATTTTATACTGACAATATTGTTTTAACTCAAAACAGTAATTTCATCAAAACTCATGTTCTTCAATTTAATGAACTCATACTGTATATAACTGTAATACAATAGTATTGAGTGTTTTAAAAATATGTCATCTTACCTCGCCCCAGACTGTAGAAAAATACACAACAGTATTGAGTGTTTTAAAAATATGTCATCTTACCTCGCCCCAGACTGTAGAAAAATACACAACAGTATTGAGTGTTTAATTATATGTCAGCTCACCTCGCCCCAGACTGTAGAATAATACACAACAGTATTGAGTGTTTAATTATATGTCAGCTTACCTCGCCCCAGACTGTAGAATAATACACAACAGTATTGAGTGTTTAATTATATGTCAGCTTACCTCGCCCCAGACTGTAGAATAATACACAACAGTATTGAGTGTTTAATTATATGTCATCTTACCTCGCCCCAGACTGTAGAATAATACACAACAGTATCAAGTGTTTAATTATATGTCAGCTTACCTAGCCCCAGACTGTAGAATAATACACAACAGTATTGAGTGTTTAATTATATGTCAGCTTACCTCGCCCCAGACTGTAAAATAATACACAACAGTATTGAGTGTTTAATTATATGTCAGCTTACCTCACCGCAGACTGTAGAATAATACACAAACAGTATTGAGTGTTTAATTATATGTTATCTTACCTCGCCCCAGACTGTAGAAAAATACACAACAGTATTGAGTGTTTAATTATATGTCAGCTTACCTCGCCCCAGACTGTAGAATAATACACAACAGTATTGAGTGTTTAATTATATGTCAACTTACCTCGCCCCAGACTGTAGAATAATACACAACAGTATTGAGTGTTTAATTATGTCAGCTTACCTCGCCCCAGACTGTAGAATAATACACAACAGTATTGAGTGTTTAATTATATGTCAGCTTACCTCGCCCCAGACTGTAGAATAATACACAACAGTATTGAGTGTTTAATTATATGTCAGCTCACCTCGCCCCAGACTGTAGAATAATACACAACAGTATTGAGTGTTTAATTATATGTCAGCTTACCTCGCCCCAGACTGTAGAATAATACACAACAGTATTGAGTGTTTAATTATATGTCAGCTCACCTCGCCCCAGACTGTAGAATAATACAAAACAGTATTGAGTGTTTAATTATATGTCAGCTTACCTCGCCGCAGACTGTAGAATAATACACAACAGTATCAAGTGTTTAATTATATGTCAGCTTACCTTGCCCCAGACTGTAGAATAATACACAACAGTATTGAGTGTTTAATTATATGTCAGCTTACCTTGCCCCAGACTGTAGAATAATACACAACAGTATTGAGTGTTTAATTATATGTCAGCTTACCTCACCCAGACTGTAGAATAATACACAACAGTATTGAGTGTTTAATTATATGTCAGCTCACCTCGCCCCAGACTGTAGAATAATACACAACAGTATTGAGTGTTTAATTATATGTCAGTCTACCTCGCCCCAGACTGTAGAATAATACACAACAGTATTGAGTGTTTAATTATATGTCAACTCACCTCGCCCCAGACTGTAGAATAATACACAACAGTATTGAGTGTTTAATTATATGTCAACTTACCTCGCCCCAGACTGTAGAATAATACACAACAGTATTGAGTGTTTAATTATATGTCAGCTTACCTTGCCCCAGACTGTAGAATAATACACAACAGTATTGAGTGTTTAATTATATGTCAGCTTACCTCGCCCCAGACTGTAGAATAATACACAACAGTATTGAGTGTTTAATTATATGTCAGCTTACCTCGCCCCAGACTGTAGAATAATACACAACAGTATCAAGTGTTTAATTATATGTTATCTTACCTCGCCCCAGACTGTAGAATAATACACAACAGTATTGAGTGTTTAATTATATGTCAGCTTACCTCGCCGCAGACTGTAGAATAATACACAACAGTATCAAGTGTTTAATTATATGTCAGCTTACCTCACCCCAGACTGTAGAATAATACACAACAGTATTGAGTGTTTAATTATATGTCAGCTTACCTCGCCCCAGACTGTAGAATAATACACAACAGTATTGAGTGTTTAATTATGTCAGCTTACCTCGCCCCAGACTGTAGAATAATACACAACAGTATCAAGTGTTTAATTATATGTCAGCTTACCTCGCCCCAGACTGTAGAATAATACACAACAGTATTGAGTGTTTAATTATATGTCAGCTTACCTCGCCCCAGACTGTAGAATAATACTGTGCTGGAAGTTGTTCATCAAACAAAAATGTGTAAGAGTTTGGCTGGAAGTCATCTCCTTCTAATGGGGTAGGCATGTAATTATTCCAACATTTATCAAAAATATTATACCAATGGGTCATCCATCTGTAAAATAAATATTCAAGTCAGTGATATGACAGTTGTTATCCATTCATTTGATGTGTTATTTGACTTTTTCAAATATCACTTTAAATTTGAAATTGACAAGAAATGTATAATAAAAACTAACCCAACTTTATAGAGGAATAGCCCTGCATGGCTAAGACTCAGGTTTTCTTAACTGATATTTCAGTGTGAACTAACTAACATCCTTTAGCCATGCATTGCTAACCTCAAAGTAATTGTCCTTTTATTATCATTATAGTTGTAATTAGAGAAGTATTGTAAAATTGTGTCTTCTAAAATAAACAGGTCAGAATATAAAAAACCCAAATAAATAAGTTTTCAATATTTTCCATTTGCACATCAAATAAGTCCACAGGGAGTTATAACAGAATGACCTTGGTATTAATTCTGAATAAATTTACATAATGTTTGATTAGGTGTAACATTTCTCCTTATAAATGAATTCAAAAAATTTAGCCTTAATCATGTTAAATTGGCGTTTTGCATTTGCGCCGATTTTTTCTTTCATTTGCGCCGATTTTTTTTTCCATTTGCGCCGATTTTTTTTTCATTTGCGCCGATTTTTTTTTACAGGTAAATAACAGGTAAATTACAGGTGAAATAATATAAGAAGATGTGGTATGAGTGCCAATGAGACAACTCTCCATCCCAGTAATGTTATTTTCATTTATCATTAAAGACCTCTTCCGTTAGTCAGTTGTACATATGTTATGAATTGTCAATCATAACATGTATAAAACTGTTGTCTCCTGCTTAAAATCAAGAAGTAAAAACCTAAGATAAAAGCACTTTGTTTATACTTAAATGACGAATTAAAAATATATGTGCAGCATTCAAATCCATAAAATCGGAATACATTCAAATCATAAATCTGTTCTTGCCGAGTATGTTTAGGCAACACATCTAATATATTCCTTTCTTATGATTTCTCATCTTCTATATTTGGCGAATTAGTTGACCGTTATGGAATGTGTACTTGCACGTTGTCTAAGAATGTATGACCTTTGTCATCAGAAGGAGCGGAGCGTCAGACAATGTCAAACGTGAAGCAGTCATCGATTTCTTTAGGGAAAGGAATGGTAACCTGAAACATTGGGATAGCCATTTACCAATTGCAATGTCACTTGATTTGTCTTTATACTCTGTGCTCAGCCAATATAAAAGTATAAACTTAGCTGTAACTTACCTGTAAATCCAATTAGGAAAAAATATAAAATCGGCGCAAATGAAACCAGATGCTCCGCAGGGCACAGCTTTATACGACCGCAGAGGTTGAACCCTGAACGGTTGGGGCAAGTATGGACACAACATTCAAGCTGGATTCAGCTCTAAATTTGGATTGTGATTAAATAGTTGACACAGCATAGGTTTCTGACACAGAATGAATGTGTTCTAATGAACTTAAAATTTTTGTTTTCTCTTAGAGCAATTCACTATGCTGTTGAATATTAATCCTTTCAAAAAAATGTTTGAAGAAATTTTCTTTTTTATTTATGAAATTTCAAATGAGAAAAATTGAACCCAATTTTTTTAATCACATCCCCCTTTCCCTTATTCCAAAACTAATCTCAATTAAAATTTCTAATGGAGTTTGCAACAATAACTACTCATTTAAATACATCATAAAATATTAAGATGTAAAAAAACTGCTTGTTATCACTGAATGGTAAAGATTATTTTAATTTATCAGTTGGTAGTAAAAAGTGAATATACATTGTATATTGTATATAACAAAGATTTAAGTTGATTCTGGACAAAGAAAGATAACTCTAATTAAAAAAAATCTTGCTATTGCACAATATTTTGCAATTAGATATTTCTTGCTTACTATTCTGGACAAAGAAAGATAACTCTAATTAAAAAAAAATTTGCTATTTCACAATATAGATATTTCTTGCCATTGAGCAATACTGTGCAATTGAAAAGACTTGCTATTGCACAATACTTAATATAATAATTTTAGATCCTGATTTGGACCAACTTGAAAACTGGGCCCATAATCAAAAATCTAAGTACATTTTTGGATTCAGCATATCAAAGAACCCCAAGATTTCAATTTTTGTTAAAATCAGACTAAGTTGAATTTTGGACCCTTTGGACTTTAGTGTAGACCAATTTGAAAACAGGACCAAAAATGAAGAATCTACATACACAGTTAGATTTGGTATATCAAAGAACCCCATTTATTCAATTTTTGATGAAATCAAACAAAGTTTAATTTTGGACCCCGATTTGGACCAACTTGAAAACTGGGCCAATAATCAAGAATCTAAGTACATTTTTAGATTCAGCATATCAAAGAACCTAACTGATTCATTTTTTGTCAAAATCAAACTAAGTTTAATTTTGGACCCTTTGGACCTTAATGTAGACCAATTTGAAAACGGGACCAAAAGTTAAGAATCTACATACACAGTCATGACAGTTAGATTCGGCATATCAAAGAACCCCAATTATTCAATTTTGATGAAATCAAACAAAGTTTAATTTTGGACCCTTTGGGCCCCTTATTCTGTTGGGACCAAAACTCCCAAAATCAATACCAACCTTCCTTTTATGGTCATAAACCTTGTGTTTAAATTTAATAGATTTCTATTTACTTATACTAACGTTATGGTGCGAAAACCAAGAAAAATGCTTATTTGGGTCCCTTTTTGGCCCCTAATTCCTAAACTGTTGGGACCTAAACTCCCAAAATCAATACCAACCTTCCTTTTGTAGTCATTAACATTGTGTTTAAATTTCATTGATTTCTATTTACTTAAACTAAAGTTATTGTGCGAAAACCAAGAATAATGCTTATTTGGGCCCTTTTTTGGCCCCTAATTCCTAAACTGTTGAAACCAAAACTCCCAAAATCAATCCCAACCGTTCTTTTGTGGTCATAAACCTTGTGTCAAAATTTCATAGATTTCTATTAACTTAAACTAAAGTTATAGTGCGAAAACCAAGAAAATGCTTATTTGGGCCCTTTTTGGCCCCTAATTCCTAAAATGTTGGGACCAAAACTCCCAAAATCAATACCAACCTTCCTTTTGTGGTCATAAACCTTGTGTTAAAATTTCATAGATTTCCATTCACTTTTACTAAAGTTAGAGTGCGAAAACTAAAAGTATTCGGACGACGACGAAGACGCAGACGACGACGCCAACGTGATAGCAATATACGACGAAAAATTTTTCAAATTTTGCGGTCGTATAAAAATGAAATCGGCGCAAATGAAAGAATGAAAATTTTCAAAATCGGCGCAAATGTCATACGCCCTGTTAAATACTGATTAAGGTAGCACAAAGATTTTATACCTCCAATTCCCCAGTTTTAAAATGCTGTAACTTTCTTTACACTGCTTGAAAATTTCTAAAAGTGGTATTTATGGATAGCTTACAGATTACTCTTTCAAATTAATGAAATGTTAGTATTCTACAACAAATATGTAATAAATAATAATGTTAATTGCATCTATAAAATTTTAAAGGAAATTTCCACTTTCAATTGAAATTAGCTTCTTCATGGATAGCCAGAGATGGTTGATTTTATAATATGTTGTTCCTAAAGCCATTATCTACAAAAGAGTGTCTCAGATTTCGGATAGAATGTATAGATAAAATTTTACACCTTATCAAACATTATCTAATTTTATGTGGTAAGGTTGTTTACATTAATTAGAGATTTATGAGAGAATGGAATATGACAGGGATAATTTGCGACACCCTTTTGTAGCTTCTGCTGTGTTGATTAAGATTTCGTTAAAATTTCCTGTATAGTTATAGAGATGAAAGAGCTAAATTCATTCATGTGAACTGACCAAGATTTTGCCATTAATTGCATAATAATTGATTACATAATGATTGCATAACAAAAATATTGCATTCATTTAAAAGATTAATCTTTTATCTATCAATTTATACCTATTTTATTTATGTATATATGCAGTCTTAAAAAAGTAACAGCATTTTAAAGGTTGGAGATTTGAAGTAAAAAAACCTTTGTATTGTGCTACCTTAAGTACCTCTAGTCATTCTTGTTTATTTCTTATCTTAGATTGTCTGAATAAACCAGGAACTTTTCCTATATCTAAATATTGAATGCAATATGTTGGTCAAATATGTAATGTCAAACACCTGCCATATGCCTACAGCAGGGGCATAAAAAAATCATTCAAATAGTCAGGTTTTCCTCAAATAGATTTTCAATATTTTCCATGTGCACAACAAATAAGTCATCTATCTGGGAGAGTTTGGAAGGGATGATCTATTTCTACATGAATTTAACAAAATATTTTTTTTTAGAAATGAATTAAAAAAAATTCACAAGTGTTAAGTTAATCATGTTGAATAATGTAAGTCATTTCTTTTCTTAGATTGTCTGGATAAACAGGAACTTTGCCTATATCTAATTATTGAATTCCATATGTTGGTCAAGTTGATGTCAAACACCTGCCAAATGCTAAGTTAGTGTTATCAAGGGATAGATCGTGCACACATAAATGCTAAATAAAGATTCTTCCTGTATTAATTACTCAAACTGTTAGATTCTTTGACTTAGATAAAGGTGTCAATTCACTTTTTTACAGTGAAATTTTGATAATGATGTTATATTTTTGGGGGTTATTCTAATTTGAGGTGATTTTAAATGAGTTTATTCTTCAAAATTGTTATACATGTGTATAAAAAATTAAAATAGAAACTTCATGCTTCCCTCTTTTATTTAGCTTTGATACATGTGATTTAAAAGCATATTTTCTACAAATCCATGTTCCATTTTATTTTTTTAACACTACATCAAGGAAAAGACATGAAATTCTTTATGTTGATACCTAAATACAAAACAAACATTTATAATTAAAACTATTGAAATTTAAACTAGAGGCTACAAGGAGCCTGTGTCGCTCACATTATATTTTTATTTACAATTGATGCATGAAATAATGCAATTGTTATACATCATGCACATTTGTACTTTTGCTCTAGTTTCAGAGACACAAGTCAAAAACTGCATTTTCCCCCTATTTTCTATTTTTAGCCATGTCAGCCATGTTGGTTGGCACGCAGAGTCATCAGACACATTTAAAAAAAACTAAATACCCTAATGCTTATTTGTAGCAAAGTTTGGTTAAATTTGTCTCAGTTGTTTCAGGTGACTTTTGTAAAAGATTACAAAAATTTACTATAAAGGACAATAACTTCTTAAGGGGTCAATTGACCATTTTGGTAATATAAACTTATTTGTAGATCTTACTTTGCTGAACATTATTGCTGTTTACAGTTTATCTCTAACCAACAAATTGGCCACCCTGAGCTCAGCTGGATATGACTGCAGATGTCCAACCCTGAGAAGTTGGGGCCAAAATGGACACAATATTCACACTTGATACAAGTCTGAATTTTGATTGTAACTAAATTTTTGACACATGTTTGTTTTTATGTAAACTTTACAGCTGGTACATGTGTTTAAATGTTTATATTTTGTAGATGAATGCAAGAAAAATGGTGTGAGAAGTTATTTACATAGGTTTTAATTTGGAAACAATCTAAATCAAATTAACTTTTTTATAAATAAGTACCAGTAAAACTATTAATATATAAACAAGATATGGTATGATTGCCAATGAGACAACTATCCACCAAAGTTAAAATGAAGCATCTGTAAGGACTTTAAGGCAACTGTATGGCCATCAATATGTCAACTATTCATAATCTATTTTTGATTAACCATTTTAATGTCAACCATTTATAATTTATTTATGATTTAACAAAATAATGTCAACTTTTTATAATCTATTTTTGAGTAACAATGTTAATGTCAAATGTTTATAATCTATTTTTGATTAAAGATATTAATGTCAACTTTTTATAATCTATTTTGGAGTACCCATGTAAATGTCAACTGTTTATAATTCATTTTTGTATAACAGAGATTAAAGTCTCCCTTCGCTTATTGATACAAACAACAGTGGGAAAACCACTTTGATATCAATGCGCAGCTGGTACTGAATTTGATTTAATAAGTAACAGAAGTTTAAGATGCTGATAAAATAATATTTTAACCATATCTAATTTTCTATCTGAAGTGATATATCTTTTTTCTTCAAATCATAGAGAGCAATATATATTAAATTTTGATTTACATGAAAGTATATAATGCAGTGCATATATAGGTTATTTAAAATGGTGATTTATACTTTACACATCTCTATAAAAAAAAAGTGTAACGATTGCCAATGAGACAACCCTCCACTGCAGATCAAAGGGTATATCACATACAATAAAAAAGATAGCATCTAATAATCCAGAGTATTAACAATGGCTACCTGAATACAACATTGCTAAAAAGACTCCCTTCCATTGAAAGAATAACATAGATCACTCATGAATGAACATGGCATTCCATATCAAAAGCACTTTTACACAGATACTTACGGATGAACATGGCATTCCATATCAAAAGCACTTTTACACAGATACTTAAGGAGGAACATGGCATTCCATATCAAAAGCACTTTTACACAGATACTTAACTCATTCGCCCCCAAGACATTTTTGGAAAATCAGGCATTTTCGAAAATTTGCAAACATATGCAAATTATATGCAAATGAGCAAACTCCTGATGCTGTAACTGATGCTCATCTATTAAACTACTTATTGGGATTTGGGGGCGGATGGCATGGGTGGGGGTGGGGTGGGAGGTGGAATATTTTCTCGTGGGTTTGAACCCACCCCCAGTGAAAAATGGTGATTTTCCGTCTATTTTCCGATTTCAAAACGACCTTGAGAGGTGAACACTGACACGACTGTGTTTTTTTGTCATTCAAGTATTACCCTATAGTTACAGTAGTCCATTCATGCTAGCTGGGAGTATATTGGACTTCAGTGTCTTGCTTGGGAATTATTATTGTCAAGTCAGGTCTGCCTAAATGTCCGTTTTTATGGATTTTTGACAAAACGGTGACCTATATTTTACAGACTAGATTCCTATTGGCCATAGTATACCTCGTCGTGTTCCTATACCACCTATGCATGCATATATGATAATAGTTTTTGCCAACAGTCACTTCCAGTTACGTAGTGGCCATCAAAAGATGCCCACCCCCACCGGATTTTGGCTACTTTTCATGTTTTTCCGATTTTGAACTCTTAAACGGCTTTCAAAGTGCCATATTTTCATGAACAGACATCTGAGAAGAGTTGATGGACCATGAACTACTTGGTTGAAGTCCCTGCTATCATGACAGTTCAGCTGGGGCAGTTCAAAAAAAGTATGGAGGGTCATACGGGCCATCAAAGAATGGTTGTCGCCATCACGCCTACAGGCGGGATTGGGGGTTAAAGGGTTAAACTATTTGATCGAATTTTTTTAATTTGGCTTCTGTTGGGTTTGAGGGTCGTTTTGGGGTGTAAAACTGACCAAAACACTCTTTAGAGGTTGAAAATCGTGAAACAAATATTTTTACTTTAACTCATTCGCCCCCAAGACATTTTTGGAAAATCAGGCATTTTCGAAAATTTGCAAACATATGCAAATTATATGCAAATGAGCAAACTCCTGATGCTGTAACTGATGCTCATCTATTAAACTACTTATTGGGATTTGGGGGCGGATGGCATGGGTGGGGGTGGGGTGGGAGGTGGAATATTTTCTCGTGGGTTTGAACCCACCCCCAGTGAAAAATGGTGATTTTCCGTCTATTTTCCGATTTCAAAACGACCTTGAGAGGTGAACACTGACACGACTGTGTTTTTTTGTCATTCAAGTATTACCCTATAGTTACAGTAGTCCATTCATGCTAGCTGGGAGTATATTGGACTTCAGTGTCTTGCTTGGGAATTATTATTGTCAAGTCAGGTCTGCCTAAATGTCCGTTTTTATGGATTTTTGACAAAACGGTGACCTATATTTTACAGACTAGATTCCTATTGGCCATAGTATACCTCGTCGTGTTCCTATACCACCTATGCATGCATATATGATAATAGTTTTTGCCAACAGTCACTTCCAGTTACGTAGTGGCCATCAAAAGATGCCCACCCCCACCGGATTTTGGCTACTTTTCATGTTTTTCCGATTTTGAACTCTTAAACGGCTTTCAAAGTGCCATATTTTCATGAACAGACATCTGAGAAGAGTTGATGGACCATGAACTACTTGGTTGAAGTCCCTGCTATCATGACAGTTCAGCTGGGGCAGTTCAAAAAAAGTATGGAGGGTCATACGGGCCATCAAAGAATGGTTGTCGCCATCACGCCTACAGGCGGGATTGGGGGTTAAAGGGTTAAGGAGGAACATGGCATTCCATATCAAAAGCACTTTTACACAGATACTTAAGGAGGAACATGGCATTCCATATCAAAAGCACTTTTACACAGATACTTACGGATGAACATGGCATTCCATATCAAAAGCACTTTTACACAGATACTTAAGGAGGAACATGGCATTCCATATCAAAAGCACTTTTACACAGATACTTACAGATGAACATGGCATTCCATATCAAAAGCACTTTTACACAGATACTTATGGATGAACATGGCATTCCATATCAAAAGCACTTTTACACAGATACTTAAGGAGGAACATGGCATTCCATATCAAAAGCACTTTTACACAGATACTTACGGATGAACATGGCATTCCATATCAAAAGCACTTTTACACAGATACTTACGGATGAACATGGCATTCCATATCAAAAGCACTTTTACACAGATCATAACACATATTGTAGGCATCAAGTGAAGATTCACCTATAAGATATAAAAAATATATGAGAAATGAAAATGATATATTCATTCACATGAAACGTATAAATTGAGACGTACTGTTAAAGAAATTTCTATCCTTTATTAAAGCGCACGAATTATAAATAAAAGTACCTTTGATGAGCCATCTACTTTTCTCCACACAACCTTATCAGTGCACTTTTGTGAGTGATCCAATGGCATTATATATTATGCTCGCATAGTTTCTTATTGTTTTCTCTTAGGTACAATTCTTTGCTCTGATTTCAGAAAGTGATTTTGTTTTTACATATTACATTTTAATTCTTGTCATTGGGATGACAAGAATTAAAATTGCACTCAGATTTGTTGCAATTGTGGTCTTGACCTCATTTGTAAAGAGCCGAAAATAATAGGGATCAATCTTCCTCACCATATATTTTACAATATATTCAAGTTTGTTTCCAATCCCTTCTGAGGCATTGAAGTTATCATTAGGAAACCCCTTTTTCAATAACTATTTTGGTTTATTTTTAGTAACTGCAAATTGGAGGTATAGACCATTATCTGAAAACCACTTTCCTTGAAATCTCAAAATTGAAATTCAGATATTAATGCAATCATATCTAAAAAAAAATATTAAATACTGCCTCTAGTTGTGTATAATATGCATCCCTATAGTTACCAACTATATATCTTGGGTAAAAAGTGAATATTGTACACAGACAAATACGGTAACACTATTCTTAAAATGAAATTATTATCCATAATATTTCCCCAGGTGTGTTCTCATTTCGCCTTAGCTGTGCATTCCAGGTAAAAAAGGTAAAAAATATACTAAGGCCAGATGGGAATTAAACTAAGGCGAAATGTGAATTTAGATAAAAATATTAAATAAACAAATTAAACCTCTGTGTTTTTATAGCAATTTTAACAACATTGAAATAATTTTTTTTTTTAAATTGTGTTATTATAATTATATATATAATAAAGATAATACATGTAAAAATACAAAAAAAAAAAAAAGATGTGGTATAATTGCCAATGAGACAACTCTCCACAAGACACCAAAATATAGACACAGATATCAACAACTATAGGTCAACATACAGCCTTCAACAATGAGGAAAGCCCATACTGCATGGTCAGCTACAATAGGCCCCGAAATGTAAAACAATTCAAACAAGAAAACTAACGGCCTTATTTATGTACAAATAATGAACGAAAAAGAAATATGTAACACATAAACAAACGACAACCTGTGAATTACATGGTATACTATGACTTGACTTCTTCAAGCTTGGTCCAAATAATATAAGATTCTTTAATCTCCTGGAAAACATCGCCAACCAACATATTAACCTCAGTATGGTGATGCAGCATCTTACATCCTCAAACATGGAAACTAAACTAACTTTGAACATTCAAATGTGTACATCAGTGCCTTGTTTTTTTCACAATATGAACTATACGGAAATAATTCTTATGTTATATGTATTAGACTAAGTGTTTTTTTCTCATGCTATTATTAAAAATATAACATGTACATTTTCTATATAAGTATGCAAATTTAAAATTGGGTTTCTGAATTCAGTGCTGATTTAGATATGAAATACAAATGTATTTGTTATGATAGTATGATATTTGTCTTTTCTTTATTCATTGAAATATGAAATATCCATATACAATGTGTCATATCTAATAAGACTTTATTTAAAAATATAACACATGAGTAAAAAAAAATCAGAAAAAGAAGAGCAGCTATAAAAAAGAATTATTTAAAAAGTGGGACACCAAACATAAATAAAATTTCATGGTAGAATTTGACATCAAAATAACAAATAATAACTAATTGCAATACAAACAAAACATAACATAATTACAATGTTTACAGAAGCTCCCATTTCGCCTTAGTTAATTCTTATGTACCTGGAAATTTGTACTAAGGCAAACTGGGATTAATTTTATATAATTATTTTGACAGCTAAGGCGAAATGAGAATAAGCCTTTCCCCACATATATTAATAGAAGTTAGACAATACTTTATTTTTAATGCGTTCAAGGCCATATCTAGTCTGTGGTCTATACAGTTCATTTTTCCAGTGATATGAATGAACTTGAACTTCAATTGTATTTTACCAAAATATTTGAGACTGGTTTTTCCTGTGATATGATTTGCACTGACCATCATTTGCTATCTCTTTGGTCATTAGTTTTTCTGTGAAAAGATTAGAACAGACCATCTATTATTTTTTTAAACATATATTCAGACATGTTTTTATTGGAACAGCCCTAATATTATTTGACCATCACTTTTGACATTAATTTTTCTGTGATTACATAGGGACTGACCTTCTATTATTTTTTTGGCCATCTCTTCGGACATTGGTTTTCCTGTGATAGGATTAGAACTGATGCTCATCAGGACTTCAGGTCTTGTTAACCATCGTCTCATTAGTTTAGCTACAGTGAAAACAGCATCTACTTCAATGTTATACTGTCCTGATAACTCGGAATACTGTACTGTTGTCAACATCTGTTGTAAGCCATTACCAAACTGAAGAAAAAAAGGAAGATCATACATTTGCTATGCCTATTGAAGCCATTCCTATGATTTTTATATATTATGTATTGAGATTTTAATATGTATCTTTTAGCCAAATTTGCAATATTTGTCAGTCTACCAAGGTTTGTGGTGTTTGGTATGCCTGCAAATTTATTAGTTTAATATAGGGTTACATGCATATGGTGCAGATTTTGGAATGAGTTTTTGTTGGGCACAAATAACAACTGTAACTGTGAGCTACTGCTCACTGATGATACCCCTGCCACAAGTGGATGATGTTAATAGTGTAAAAATATGTAAGTGTTCGGTAAACAGGAAGTCGCTGAGTGGTGAATCTGAAAATGCATCACACGGTATAGCTGACTTATATAAACCCTGAAACCAAATTTCAGAAATCCTGGCATTGTAGTTCCTGAGAAAAATGCGAAGAAAATTTTCAAATTGGCCTTCATGTGTAAAATCATACAAGTGTTCAGTAAACAGGAAGTTGTTGAGTGATGAATCTGAAAACACATCACACGGTATAGCTGACTTATATAAACCCTGAAACCAAATTTCAGAAATCCTGGCATTATTGTTCCTGAGAAAAATGAGACGAAAATATTCATGGGATGGATAGACTGACGGACGGACTGACGGAAGGACAGAGGTAAAACAGTATAACCCCCTTCCTCAAAGCGGGGGTATAAAAATCAAATTTTTGGAAAAAATAAGAATGTTAAGATTTGCACCAGAATAGTTTTTATTCTTATTTCATATACCAAATGACTTTATTCTTAAAAAAGCAGTCTTCTATTTTTTAAAAGATTTTACAACTCAAAGGATTTTTAACCAAACAAAAAAAAAAAGGAAATGATCACAAAATATAAGATCAAAGCAAAATTTTGGAAAAAGCAATACATGTAATTACATTTTCATTTTCCTGCTGCTGACAAAAATGATTTCTTTATTTGATTGAAGATGATTTCTAACTATATTTATTATCAAAATTTTAAAATTGAAGTGAAAAAATAATAATTAAGTAACTAAGTAACCATAAAATGGGTATTTAGAACATATAAATAGGGTTCAAAGGTATTTTCTATGAAGTCTTTTGTGGTTAACTTTGAACTTTCTCTTGGCCATCTTATTATTTGTCCTTCCTGTGTCTTATTATTCCAGATTCGTATCTTAAAATCAAGCTTTTTATTGGTTCATTAAATATCTACCAAGTAAATGTTGAATTTCATTTGTCTTTTTTTCATTAGAAAGCATATTGTAGTGTTTAAGTATATATGTTATTAACTTACATTCTCAAATAATTCCTGTACATCATGAAATGTCATGTACCCTGGCTCTGAAGGATGGGATGGAGGTATGACATTTAATCCCATGTATGAAAATGGTGTTGTTCCAATGAAGCTTCTTACTACAAAAGAAAATAAATGTGGATTTCGTGTAAAATGTGCAATTTTTGGAATATTCATGAAAGAGATTTTGTTATATGAGGTGTATGAGACACATAAGGTTTTGTTGCAGAGAAATTACTAAGAATTTCCAATATTTTGTATATTCCTAATAACATATGAAAACTGTCTCCCTAATAACATATGAAAACTGTCTCATCTTACTTGTCCTAATATCCATTTGTGTCAGGTCACACATTATTTGTTAAGTAGATATAAGTATGTGGTATGAGTGCCAATGAGAAAACTCTCCATTAAAGTCACAATTTGTTCAAGACATGTTTTTCGCTTATTAACCTTTTTACACCAGATAATTACATATTTTATTACATACATCGACCTGGCTCCATCCATGCTGTTTTTCGTTTGCCTTTTCTGTTGTATGGATCAATATAAAAAGTGCTGATATATGAACCTACAAAATACATAACCTTAATAACTCATCATCAAAGTTTTCATTTTCTTTTTTAAAATAAATCTTGAAGGACAAAAATTCTCAAAATTTACTTAATGAATGCTTCTTTTTTATTATTTTATTGGGATGTAAAAGTCTTAACTGAAGCACATTTTGTTTGAAGCGGAGAAGCACTTAATCCTTTAGATGTGTGCGCTATCATCACTTAATTATTCACCCCAATAAAATTACAAAAAGAACCATTCATTGCTTAAAATTACATTTTTATGACCATGAAAAAAAGTGTTATAATTTTTTCTTTAATTTACGTGTGCATTTTTTTGTGGAGGCACGTGTCATCACTATCGTAACATTTCATTTTGATATGAAGGTAAATTTTTGAATGATGCACGATTGTTGTTAGCCAATCAAACTGAGAGATTCTCGTGAAAGATACATGTAAATTGTAATGTAATTATCTACAAATCAAGCTGATTGCACACATGATTCAAAATGTTAGTTGTTTTTTAACAATTCAAGTCTTCGAAAATAAAAGGGAATTCCTATCTTGCCTCATAATGAAAAGCAACTGAAAAAAGATGTTAAAAATCTTTCACAAAAATGATATTGCATAAATAATTTACTACTTTTGCGTAATTCAGAAGAACAAAGAGATTCATCTAACCATTTAAAAGACAGATACTTGAAGACACTGGTACTTTAAACCATCCCATGAGGAAGACCTTGACAGGTGATAACTATTCTGCACCAAATATCTCTCAGAGATATAAGTTATCTTGAAGTTGATAATCAAATGTAAATTATTTCCTTCTAAAAATTCAATTTCCTTCTAGATATTAGATTTGATAAATTTGTGATTTTTATATTAGGAAAATATTAGATTTGATAAATTCTTGATACATATTTCCCACCAACCTATCCAGAATCTTTGCAAGAGGTAAAAACGTTATTGGATATCTTGGCATGTAATAAATAAATTATTGGTTTTATAAACTAGAGGCTCTTAAGAGCCTGTGTCGCTCACCTTGGTCTATGTGCATATTAAACAAAAGAACAATGGATTAATGCCAAAATTGTGTTTTGGTGATGGTGATGTGTTTGTAGATCTTACTTAACTGAACATTCTTGCTACTTACAATTATCTATATCTATAATGAACTTGGCCCATTAATTAGTTACAGAGGATAATATTTTGTTAAAATTTACAACAAGAGTGCACACACTGAAATGTCTCGCCTTCTTTACTAATCATTGATTTTATGTTGATAGTCCTAAATGTAAAGCTTTATTACAACTGTCACATAAACTTAACATTAACCAAGAAAACCAAACATTGATTAATGAACCATGAATATGATGTCAAGGTCAGATAAACATGATAAACCATGCCAGGCAGACATATATGCATGTACAGCTAACAATTCTTCCATACAACAAATATAGTTGACCTATAGCTTATAGTTTAAGAAAAACAGACCAAAACACAAAAACTTAACACTGAGCAATGAACTGTGAGAATGAGGTCAAGGTCAAATAAAATCTGCGCGGCTGACATATAGATCATAAAATATTTACATACACCAAATATAGTTGGCCTATTGCTTATTGTATTAGAAAAATATACCAAACTTCAAAAACTTAACTTTGACCACTGAACCATGAAATTGAGGTCAAGGTCAGATGACACCTACCAGCTAGACATGTACACCTTACAATCATTCCATACACCAAATATAATAGACCATTTGCATACAGTATAAGCAAAACAGACCAAAACACAAAAACTTAACTATAACCACTGAACCATGAAAATGAGGTCAAGGTCAGATGACACATGTCAGTTGGACATGTACACCTTACAGTCCTTCCATACACCAAATATACTAGACCTATTGCTTATAGTATCTGAGATATGGACTTGACCACCAAAACTTAACCTTGTTCACTGATCCATGAAATGAGGTTGAGGTCAGGTGAAAATTGTCTGACGGACATGAGGACCTTGCAACGTACGCACATACCAAATATAGTTATCCTACTACTTATAATAAGAGAGAACTTAACATTACAAAAAATTTTAACTTTTTTTTCAAGTAGTCACTAAACCATGAAAATGAGGTCAAGGACATTGGACATGTGACTGACGGAAACTTCGTAACATGAGGCCTCCATATACAAAGTATGAAGCATCCAGGTCTTCTACCTTCTAAAATATAAACCTTTAAAGAAGTGAGCTAACACCGCCGCCGTAGCCGCCACGCCGCCCGATCACTATCCCTATGTCGAGCTTTCTGCAACTAAAGTCGCAGGCTCGACAAAAATGTACAAAATTTATGAAAATTGTTAGAAATTGATTAGAAGGGGCAATAACTCCTTGAGGAATCAACTGACCATTTTGGTCATGTTGACTTATTTGGAGATCTTACTTTGCTGAACATTATTGCTGTTACAGTTTACCTCTATCTATAATAAAATTCAAGATAATTACCAACCAGATTTACGACCACAGAGGTTGAACCCTGAACGGTTTGGGCAAGTATGGACACAACATTCAAGCTGGATTCAGCTCTAAATTTGGATTGTGATTAAATAGTTGACACAGCATAGGTTTCTGACACAGAATGCATGTGGTCTAATAAACTTAAACATTTTTTTTGCCTTTGAGCAATTCACTATGCTGTTGAATATTAATCCTCTCAAAAAAACGTTTGAAGAAATTTTCTTTTTATTTATAAAATCTGAGAAAAATTTAACCCCCCCCTCACCCATTTTTTTTTTCACATCCCCCTTTCCCTTTTTCCAAAACTGATCTCAATTCAAATTCCTAATGGAGTTTGCAACAATAACTACTCATTTAAATACATCATAAAATATTAAAATGTAAAATAAAGTGCTTGTTATCACTGAATGGTAAGGATTGTTTTAATTTATCAGTTGGTAGTAAAAGTGAATATACATTGTATATTGTATAAAACAATGATTTAAGTTGATTCAACTACTATTCTGGACAAAGAAAGATAACTCCAATTGAAAATTTCTTGCTATTGCACAATATTGTGCAATTAGATATTTCTTGCTATTGCGCAATACTGTGCAATTGAAAATATTTGCTATTGCACAATACTGTGCAATTGAAGATTTCTTGCTATTGCACAATACTGTGCAATTGAAAATGTCTTGCTATTGCACAATACTTAATATAATAATTTTGGATCCTGATTTGAACCAACTTGAAAACTGGGCCCATAATCAAAAATCTAAGTATGTGTTTAGATTCAGCAGATTAAAAAAGCCCAAGAATTCAATTTTTGTTAAAATCAAACTTAGTTTAATTTTGGACCCTTTGGACTTTAATGTGGACCAATTTAAAAACGGGACCAAAAATTAAGAATCTACATACACAGTTAGATTTGGCATATCAAAGAACCCCAATTATTCAATTTTTGATGAAATCAAACAAAGTTTAATTTTGGACCCCGATTTGGACCAACTTGAAAACTGGGCCAATAATCAAAAATCTAAGTACATTTTTAGATTCAGCATATCAAAGAACCCCAAGGATTCAATTTTTGTTAAAATCAAACTAAGTTTAATTTTGGACCCTTTGAACCTTAATGTAGACCAATTTGAAAACGGGACCAAAAATTAAGAATCTACATACACAGTTAGATTCGGCATATCAAAGAACCCCAATTATTCAATTTTTGATGAAATCAAACAAAGTTCAATTTTGGACCCGTTGGGCCCCTTATTCCTAAACCGTTTGGACCAAACATCCCAAAATCAACCCCAACCTTTCTTTTATGGTCATAAACCTTGTGTTTAAATTTCATAGATTTCTATTTACTAATACTAAAGTTATGGTGCGAAAACCAAGAATAATGCTTATTTGGGCCCCTTTTTGGCCCCTAATTCCTAAACTGTTGGGACCAAAACTCCCAAAATCAATCCCAACCTTCTTTTTGTGTTCATAAACCTTGTGTTTAAATTTCATTGATTTCTATTTACTTATACTAAAGTTATTGTACGAAAACCAAGAATAATGCTTATTTGGGCCCTTTTTGGCCCCTAATTCCTAAACTGTTGGAATCAAAACTCCCAAAATCAATCCCAACCTTCCTTTTGTGGTCATAAACCTTGTGTCAAAATTTCATAGATTTCAATTTACTTAAACTAAAGTTATAGTGCGAAAACCAAGAAAATGCTTATTTGGGCCCTTTTTGGCCCCTAATTCCTAAAATGTTGGGACCAAAACTCCCAGAATCAATCCCAACCTTCCTTTTGTGGTCATAAACCTTGTGTTAAAATTTCATAGATTTCTATTCACTTTTACTAAAGATAAGAGTGCGAAAAGACGACGCCAACGTGATAGCAATATACAACGAAAAATTAAAATTTTTGCGGTCGTATAAAAATTACGAAAAATTGGTAAAAATGACTAAAAGGGCAATAACTCCTTAAGGGGTCAACTGACCATTTTGGTTATGGTGACTTATTTGTAGATCTTACTTTGCTGATTATTATTGCTGTTTACAGTTTATCTCTATCTATAATTATATTCAAGATAATAACCAACTAGAGGCTCTAAAGAGCCTGTGTCGCTCACCTTGGCCTATGTGAATATTAAACAAAGGACGCAGATGGATTCATGACAAAATTGTGTTTTGGTGATGGTGATGTGTTTGTACATCTTACTTTACTGAACTTGCTGCTTACAATTATCTCTATCTATAAAGAACTTGGCCCAGTAGTTTCAGTAGTAATGATAGTAAAAATTTACAAATTTTATGAAAATTGTTAAAAATTGACTATAAAGGACAATAACTCCTTAGGGGGTCAATTGACCATTTTGGTCATATTAACTTATTTGTCAATCTTACTTAGATGAACATTATTGCTTATTACAGTTTATCTCTTTTTATAATAATATTCAAGATAATAACCAAAAACAGTAAAAACAAGTGAAACTGCGAGCTACTGCTCACTGATGATACCCCCGCCGCAAGTGGATAATATTAATAGTGTAAAAATATGCAAGTGTTCAGTAAACAGGAAGTTGTCGAGTGATGAATCTGAAAACGCATCACACGGTATAGCTGACTTATATAAATCCTGAAACCAAATTTCAGAAATCCTTGTATTGTAGTTCCTGAGAAAAATGTGACAAAAATTTTCAACTTGGCTATCATGTGTAAAATCATACAAGTGTTCGGTAAACAGGAAGTTGTTGAGTGATGAATCTGAAAACGTATCACACGGTATAGCTGACTTATATTAATCCTGAAACCAAATTTCAGAAATCCTTGTATTGTAGTTCCTGAGAAAAATGTGACGAAAATTTTCAACTTGGCTATCATGTGTAAAATCATACAAGTGTTCGGTAAACAGGAAGTTGTCGAGTGATGAATCTGAAAACGCATCACACGGTATAGCTGACTTATATAAATCCTGAAACCAAATTACAGAAATCCTTGTATTGTAGTTCCTGAGAAAAATGTGACGAAAATTTTCAACTTGGCTATCATGTGTAAAATCATACAAGTGTTCGGTAAACAGGAAGTTGTCAAGTGATGAATCTGAAAATGCATCACACGGTACAAAAATTTTCAACTTGGCTATCATGTGTAAAATCATACAAGTGTTCGGTAAACAGGAAGTTGTTGAGTGATGAATCTGAAAACGTATCACACGGTATAGCTGACTTATATTAATCCTGAAACCAAATTTCAGAAATCCTTGTATTGTAGTTCCTGAGAAAAATGTGACGAAAATTTTCAACTTGGCTATCATGTGTAAAATCATACAAGTGTTCGGTAAACAGGAAGTTGTCGAGTGATGAATCTGAAAACGCATCACACAGTATAGCTGACTTATATAAATCCTGAAACCAAATTACAGAAATCCTTGTATTGTAGTTCCTGAGAAAAATGTGACGAAAATTTTCAACTTGGCTATCATGTGTAAAATCATACAAGTGTTCGGTAAACAGGAAGTTGTCAAGTGATGAATCTGAAAATGCATCACACGGTATGGCTGACATATATAAATGTTGATACCAAATTACAGAAAGGGTGGATGTGTAGTTCCTGAGAAAAATGTGACGAAGTTTCGTGGGACGGACTGACTGACGGACTGACGGACTGATGGATGGACGGACTGACGGACGGACTGACAGACAGAGGTAAAACAGTATACCCCCCTTTTTTAAAGCGGGGGTATAATTTCCTTAAAATTACCAATTCAGGGGCAGCAACCCAACAACGGGTTGTCCGATTAATCTGAAAATTTCAGAGCAGATAGATTTTGACTTGATTAACAATTTTATCCATGTCAGATTTGCTCTAAATGCTTTGGTTTTTGAGTTATAAGCAAAAAACTGCATTTTACCCCTATGTCCTATTTTTAGCCATGGCGGCCATCTTGGTTGGTTGGCCGTGTCACCGGACATATTCTTTAAACTAGATACCCCAATGATGATTGAGGCCAAGTTTGGTTAAATTTGACCCAGTAATTTCAGAGGAGAAGATTTTTCTAAAAGTTAACGACGAAGGACGACGGACGCCAAGTGATGAGAAAAGCTCACTTGGTTTTTTAGGCCAGGTGAGCTAAAAATGAAGCTCTAGCTGTCAGTGCATAAGCCCTTAGAAAGGTCACACCAAGGTAATAGCATGATATTCTACAATATACTTGTATCATTTAATTGAAGTGTTTCTGTTGATCAAAAATATAGTACTTTAATTTTTTTTAGAAGCAGAACATGATTGTGTTGGTTCAAATATAATATTGCAAGATCAATACATCTTATCCCTATTTTTCTGCTCTTACATAACATCTCAAAAGTTCTTGTAAATTTTTTATGTCATAATAGAAAAGATCTGACGCCACAATGGAAAAGTGATTGTTGTGTGACATCAAAAGTTCAATTGGAATAGATTCTCAGGTCAAGCGTAATAGAATTTGGAGAATAAAGAAGGGGATGGGCATTATAATCTCCATGGAAACAATACTTGAAAATGCCAATAAGTTTGCATACCAAATTTTATTGACTTAACATTAGCAGTTAATCTTAACTGATCTAATCACAAACTAATACATTCAAACTAAGCAAAAAATTCAAAGTTGATAAACCATGACTGAGGGGAAGGGGCCAAATAATCTCTATGAAAATGTAATATGCAAATTATTAAACAATTAGGAACATACCAAATATTATTGACTAGACTTGACCCATAAACTAGACCTAATCACAAACTAATACATTGTTGACTCTGCTGTGGCTGCTGCTGGGGAAACAGCATACCTATTTCTTCCTTTTTAAGGCCAGAAAAAAAAATTATGTAAATAGGATAATCAATGAGGTAAGCCCAATTCTTCCCAATATATTGCAATACATGACGTACCATCTTTGTCCAGGATATTATACACCCATACATCCTCATGCCAAACTGGAACATCTTTGTTTTCCTGAAATATAAAACAATACTATTCAGCATTATCAAATAGAATGAAAAGTATATCTTTTAGTATACATTTAGGCTTGCTGTTCGGTGAGAGCCAAGGCTCCATGTTGAAGATTCTATTTTAACCTATAATGGTTTACTTTTATAAATTATATTTATGGAGAGGCTGCTAAAACAAACACTGTGCTGATCTGTAGAGGTAGAAATGACAATTCAAAGCACAAAAAAAAAAGAAGTAAGTCAAGGAATTCAGTAGAGTTACAGTCATCATTAATTTAAAAATCCAGAGTTTTATTACAAAACAAAATAAAAATATGTTTGTTAAAGTTATTTTTACAAAAGGTTTATAAATACTACTAAATATGAATGAGGGTAGTAATGCCCTTTGATGTCAGGCATCAAACAGTCATATTGACTAGCAATAGCGTCAAATTGATAAAAAAGTTACCGTGATTTGTCAAAAGATCCATGTTGTTGTTCGTCAGAGGTCTACAAATATTTTTGGAAATCATTTAAAAAGTGTACATTTTATCGCCATAAAATTACTGTTAACATCATTTGGCAAGAATTTTTACCTGTTATTTGTTCTGATGGAACCCTCATTAAAACCTTCATTTAGAAGAAGGCATGTTATTATTAATCACTAGGCTTTATGTCAGAGGAGGTATCAGGATACCTTGAACACAGGCCAGTCATATATTTTATTATCATATACTTAGACTAAATAACATATGATTTTTACTGTATGATAATCACATTAATTCAACTTAAATTCCGTATTTTTCAAATTGGTGCTTAGCGGGCTGATATGAAAAGTTTATCACATGCCTTTCCGTAACGTTATCGCATGGCATTCCGATGATACTCGGCAAATTCCAGAAAATATACCTCAATGCTATGTTTTCACTGAAAGTAGTATACAACTAAATACAAATATTTGGATACTGGAAAGTATATTTTGTAAAATAATAAAAAAAAAAACCAACAATCAAATAATTAAATAAATGCATTTTTTCAACATAATTTAGAAAGTTACTTTAAAAAAAAGTTGACTTTTCCAAACAGTGTTAATAATGTACATTGATGGATTATATTTTTGTCGTTCAGTCCTTATTAAAATGTTTTTCTTTTCTGTTGAGGCATATGATAGAAAGATTTCATATCGAATGTACTAAATTTGGGGTCCTACGTGCGTGAACTTTTTACTCTTTGAACTTCTATTTAGGAACCACGTAAAAGGGTCAATATAATTATATGAAACTGTTATTTTTCGTCATTGTTGAAGCATATGATAACCAGATGCTCCACAGGGCACAGCTTTATACAACCGTGGGGCAAGTATGGACACAACATTCAAGCTGGATTCAGCTCTAAATTTGGATTGTGATTAAAAAGTTGACACAGCATAGGTTTCTGACACAGAATGAATGTGGTCTAATGAACTTAAATTTTTTTGCTTTTGAGCAATTCACTGTGCTGTTGAATATTAATCCTCTCAAAAAAATGTTTGAAGAAATTTTCTTTTTATTTATAAAATCTGAAATGAGAAAAATTGAACCCCCCCCCCCCCCCCCCAATTTTTTTTCACATCCCCCTTTCCCTTATTTCAAAACTGATCTCAATTCAAATTTCTTATGGAGTTTGCAACAATAACTTCTCATTTAAATACATCATAAAATATTAAAATGTAAAAAAAGTGCTTGTTATCACTGAATGGTAAAGATTGTTTTAATTTATCAGTTGGTAGTAAAAGTGAATATACATCATGTACATTGTATATTGTGTAAAACAATGATTTAAGCTGATTCAACTACTATTCTAGACAAAGAAAGATAACTCCAATTGAAAATTTCTTGCAATTGCGCAATATTGTGCATTTAGCTATTGCTGAATACTGTGCAATTGAAAATTTCTTGCTATTGCACAATACTTAATATAATAATTTTGGATCCTGATTTGAACCAACTTAAAAACTGGGCCCATAATCAAAAATCTAAGTACATGTTTAGATTCAGCATATCAAAGAAGCCCAAGAATTAAATTTTTGTTAAAATCAAACTTAGTTTAATTTTGGACCCTTTGGACTTTAATGTAGACCAATTTGAAAACAGGACCAAAAATTAAGAATCTACATACACAGTTAGATTTGGCATATCAAAGAACCTCAATTATTCAATTTATGATGAAATCAAATAAAGTTTAATTTTGGACCTCGATTTGGACCAACTTGAAAACTGGGCCAATAATCAAAAATCTAAGTACATTTTTAGATTCAGCACATCAAAGAAGCCCAAGAATTCAATTTTCGTTAAAATCAAACTTAGTTGAATTTTGGACCCTTTGGACCTTAATGTAGACCAATTTGAAAACTGGACCAAATATTAAGAATCTACATACACAGTAAGATTCGGCATATCAAAGAACCCCAATTGTTCAATTTTTGATGAAATCAAACAAAGTTCAATTTTGGACCTTTTGGGCCCCTTATTCCTAAACCGTTGGGACCAAACATCCCAAAATCAAACCCAACCTTTCTTTTATGGTCATAAACCTTGTGTTTAAATTTCATAGATTTCTATTTACTAATACTAAAGTTATGGTGCGAAAACCAAGAATAATGCTTATTTGGGCCCCTTTTTGGCCCCTAATTCCTAAACTGTTGGGACCAAAACTCCCAAAATCGATCCCAACCTTCCTTTTGTGTTCATAAACCTTGTGTTTAAATTTCATTGATTTCTATTTACTTATACTAAAGTTATAGTGCGAAAACCAAGAATGCTTATTTGGGCCCTTTTTGGCCCCTTATTCCTAAACTGTTGAGACCAAAACTCCCAAAATCAATCCCAACCTTCCTTTTATGGTCATAAACCTTGTGTTAAAATTTCATAGATTTCTATTTAATTATACTGAAGTTATAGTGTTAAAACCAAATGTCTTCTAACGAGGACGACGACGCCAACGTGATACCAAAATACAACCAAAACATTTTCAATTTTTGCGGTCGTATAAAAAGATCAAAACATGTCATTTTTCATATCCCATGTTTTATCACCCCTCTGTCAATATCAGCCCTCAAACCATGCGGCTCTTGGGCTGACATTGAACCTAGGGGTGATAATACATATGATATGAAAAATACCATGTAATAATCTGATATTATCACTTTATTGAAGTGATGATTTTTTATTAACCAGGCTAGTTTTAAGACTGAACTAGTTTTAAGACTGAACTAGTTTTAAGACTTGCTGTAAATTCTGAAATTCTTGCATGCATTTATTATTGCAATTGTTAAAGAATGGACAAAAATGAGAGTTCACTTATTGCTATTTCAAGAAAATCTGCCAACAGATATGTGTATCAGGTATCAAAATGTGAATTCTTTTTACTTACTCGGATTATTATTTGCATTACTACAAACCTTGCAATAATGTCTGAATTAAGAAATAATTCATGGCAGCCGTATATTTCTTTTCATTTAACCATGGGCATTTATATTCGATTATTTTAATCATGCTAAATGAATTAGTTGATTTTTATTTTGCTGAACACTTTTGCTTTTACAATTTCTCTTTATCTTTTATATTTTCTGCAATAAAACCCTGTTGTCATACTACTAGTATAAATTCACTGAACTACAAACCTGAAACTGTATATGAAAAAGCTTGGAACATAAATCCAATAATCCCTTCAAAACTAATGGTGCTGGAAAGTATTCTCTCACTCCATCAGCATTTAATCTGCAATAAATAAGTAATACAACTAAATGTTCATCTTTAGAGGAATTCCATCCTTCAACAATCTCTAGCGAGTCAGATACTGACAAGAAATGTCATTAGTTAGGAGTAATGTTATTTTCAGAATGATAGAACAGCAACATTTCAGCAAAAGCTTATTTTGTAATCTTGAAAGATACACAAAAACCTTAGGTGTATTTCAAATCTAATAAAAACAAGATTAATGCAAGTGTTGACCTGCAAATAAAACAAGATTGCATGTGTTGTCCTACTAATAAAACAAGTTTGCATGTGTTGTTCTGCTAATAAAACAAGTTTGCATGTGTTGTCCTGCTAATAAAACAAGTTTGCATGTGTTGTCCTACTAATAAAACAAGTTTGCATGTGTTGTCCTACTGATAAAACAAGTTTGCATGTGTTGTTCTGCTAATAAAACAATTTTGCATATGTTGTCCTGCTAATAAAACAAGTTTGCATGTGTTGTCCTACTAATAAAACAAGTTTGCATACATGTGTTGCTCTGCTAATAAAACAAGTTTGCATGTGTTGTTCCTGCTAATAAAACAAGTTTGCATGTGTTGTTCTGCTAATAAAACAAGTTTGCATGTGTTGTCCTACAAATAAAACAAGTTTGCATTTATGTGTTGCTCTGCTAATAAAACAAGTTTGCATGTGTTGTCCTGCTAATAAAACAAGATTGCATGTGTTGTCCTGCTAATAAAACAAGTTTGCATGTGTTGTCCTACTAATAAAACAAGTTTGCATGTGTTTTTCTGCAAATAAAACAAGTTTGCATGTGTTGTCCTACTGATAAAACAAGTGTGCATGTGTTGTTCTGCTAATAAAACAATTTTGCATATGTTGTCCTGCTAATAAAACAAGTTTGCATGTGTTGTCCTACTAATAAAACAAGATTGCATAGATGTATTGCTCTGCTAATAAAACAAGTTTGCATGTGTTGTTCTGCTAATAAAACAAGTTTGCATGTGTTGTTCTGCTAATAAAACAAGTTTGCATGTGTTGTTCTGCTAATAAAACAAGTTTGCATGTGTTGTCCTAGAAATAAAACAAGTTTGCATTTATGTGTTGCTCTGCTAATAAAACAAGTTTGCATGTGTTGTCCTGCTAATAAAACAAGATTGCATGTGTTGTCCTGCTAATAAAACAAGTTTGCATGTGTTGTCCTACTAATAGAACAAGATTGCATGTGTTTTTCTGCTAATAAAACAAGTTTGCATGTGTTGTCCTACAAATAAAACAAGTTTGCATTTATGTGTTGCTCTGCTAATAAAACAAGTTTGCATGTTTTGTCCTGCTAATAAAACAAGATTGCATGTGTTGTCCTGCTAATAAAACAAGTTTGCATGTGTTGTCCTACTAATAAAACAAGTTTGCATGTGTTTTTCTGCTAATAAAACAAGTTTGCATGTGTTGTCCTACTGATAAAACAAGTTTGCATGTGTTGTTCTGCTAATAAAACAAGTTTACAAGTTTGCATGTGTTGACCTGCTAATAAAACAAGTTTGCATGTGTTGTTCTGCTAATAAAACAAGTTTGCATGTGTTGACCTGCTAATAAAACAAGTTTGCATGTGTTGTCCTACAAATAAAACAAGTTTGCATTTATGTGTTGCTCTGCTAATAAAACAAGTTTGGATGTGTTGTCCTGCTAATAAAACAAGTTTGCATGTGTTGTCCTGCTTATAAAATATTATGGCATGCTTTCACCTACTAATAAAACCAGATTGCATGCATTTTCCTGCTTATCACACTCATATTGGTAATTGATAGTATGTCATAAATGTCACAAAAGTGCTCAAATGATACTCTAAACACATCACTGTCAATTGCAAGATGATGACTAAATATAAGGTCTGTCTGTTCCACAGTACTTGAGAAAAGTCATGAAAGTGTGATGGAAAATATCTAGCTTAGTCAGATTCAACATACTAAATTCAAAGTATTGACAAAAAAAAATAGGTGTCTGACTGTTCTGAGTAGTAACTTCTCTTTCAACTCAACACTGCCAAGCTGCTTACAAGATATGAAATCATTCTGTTCAGTGGTTAACTGATAAAAGAGTGGTGAAAAGTTTTAATAAAGTCCATCTAACATATTTAAAGGTTCAAAAACAGATAAAAATATATTTACTAAAAAAATCTCATGTACTGAATTTTTCAATAAGGACTAACTGCTGATTTAAACTTTATTATTATCTCTCCACTCAAAACAAATAAATGGAGAATTGTTAGGGTAAATGTCAGAGCAAACTATAATATTTACATAACGTTTTGTAAAAACTACTTATTGCATCAATCTAAGTATTTTTACACTTTGCTGTAATAAAAGTAATAGGATATCATGCATTTATCATGCTTTACCATGAAACAAAGTTTATTTGAAATTAAGCTATCCTCCCCCTTTTCTCAGCACAATAAAAATTCTACCATTTTGCACTAACCATTATATCATGGTATATCCAATCTAGCTGGTCCAAGGACACAGTTATCGTCCTTTGGTTTTCGTTGTCTACGAATATAGTCCCTTGTGTAAACAGTGTATAACTTGCATGTTTTATTTGAAACACTTTCCCAATTTATGTCTTGATACTAAATGCATGAAATATTAAGTAGGGGGATGTAATTACATGTTAAAAAAATTTGGGTGCTGAATCTTTATGTTAAGTAGTGATTTGGTCCAGTGTAAAAAGGTCAAATTTTATCATGTCTGAAGCTGTCAATTTGAATTTTACACTCCCTTAACACAGAATTGTCAATATTTTAAGTTAGAGCTGGTAGAAGTTTCTATAATTTTGAAATTATTTGTCTCACTGGTAGTACACTACACTGTAAAAATCTTTTTAAGAAAGAGCAGGTGCGATTTTTTTAATTTGAATTTATTGTCTAAAAGAAATGCACTACGAAATAACTGTGTTCTCGGGCCTAAGAGATGGAATCCTGAAATCTAGATTCTGTACTTTGGCAACTTTCCTGAATGATTTGCTGGTTTCAATTTGTCAAACTCAATCAAAATAAAGGATTTACATCTTTAGTCCTAAAATTCTGTTAAAATGTGCTATTTAGTCATTCTACGGCTACAATAAGCATTTTAAAGCAGTTTACATTTTATGCTTACGAGGCATACTGACTTTCTATCTGACAGCTTTTTTGTTCCTGATATTTGTGTTTCTATGCTTAAATCAAATTTAATTAACCATTTGTGAACTCTGAAGAAAGGGAAAATTACTTTATCACAGAAAAATAGTGCAGCATATTTTGTAGTCTTGGCCCTGGTTAAACGGCCTAATTGATGTATGTAAAATGTGAAGAGCTTTGCACATCAAATCTGTAGTCCATCCCAAATATATCACTAAATCTGTAAAAAAAAGCACTTAACTATATTCAGTACACCTTACTCCTTTCATAGGCTACCATGTTTTTTTTTGTATGACAGTAAGTGGTCCAAATTTATGCCTATTGAGACTAAAACTAAATGCAAGTTTTCCATTGAAAAGTGAAAAAACTGGCCATCAGACCATATTTGTCTTTCAAAAAATTTAAATGCAAGCTTCTTTTTGCAATTAGACTTCTTGTATCACAACACCTTAGCATAGAAATGAGCAAAAAGTAACACATTTTCATTTCTGATAGCTTCTGTGTGCATTTTTGTGTCAATATGGGCTACCGCCTAAATCAACTCTAAATAATTCTCAGTACTACATGGCCCAAGACCATTTTATACTCATGTGGTATACTTTTTGTAACTTTTCTATACATTTAAATTACATTTAATATGTATGAAAGAATAATTTAGGCTTAAAAAACTTCAAAAACTTCAAATTGGCTGAGAAAAATGCATATTTATATAAGGCTTCCCTGAATTGGAAAATCTCTATTTTCAGACATAGGCCCATATAAATTTGACTTTGAAATAATTACAATACATCTGATAAATAAAATGATTGTTCAGATGCTTTTAATACTTAATATATAATATTCAAGAGCATTTAAAAAGCAAATTTTTAGGCCAAAATCTTGACAGTTGAAGATATTTAATTTATACGTCAAAAATAAACATCCAAATGTCAATACTAAAATGACCCTAGTTTCTCTAATATATGTCATATGGCCATGCAACTTTGCAAACTTTTATAAAGATTGGTCAAGTCTTTCTGTCCTATTAGGTCCAAGAACACAGTTATCGTCCTTTGGTTTTCATTGTCTACGAATATAGTCCCTAGTGTAAACAGTGTATAACTTGCATGTTTTATTTAAAACACTTTCCCAATTTATTTCTTGATATTAAATGCATGAAATATTAAGTAGGGGGATGTAATTACATGTTAAAAAAATTTGGGTGCTGAATCTTTATGTTAAGTAGTGATTTGGTCCAGTGTAAAAAGGTCAAATTTTATCATGTTTGAAGCTGTCAATTTGAATTTTACACTCACGTAACACAGAATTGTCAATATTTTAAGTTAGAGCTGGTAGAGGTTTCTATAATTTTGATATTATTTGTCTCACTGGTAGTACACTACACTGTAAAAATCTTTTTAAGAAAGAGCAGGTGCGTTTTTTTTAATTTGAATTTATTGTCTAAAAGAAATGCACTACGAAATAACTGTGTTCTCGGGCCAGCTAACACCCTCATGTGTGAATCAAATATATGCAGTATTGCTTATCTCAAAACAAGATATATAATATAAATTTTCATGATATATTAATTAGCAGCTACAACTGCTTGTTACTTGACAGGTAGGTGTCATTACTTCCTTCTTCCTCAAAACCAACAATTATCAAAAAGTATCCGTCCAAATATAAAGTTCAAGGTTTACGTTGCATCAAAAGTTAAAGTTTCCAATAAAAATAATAATTTCAAAATAGGTCCATTGATTGATTCATGTTTGCTTCATGTCCAGTGGTAAATATTTCATTCTAATGCAATTCGTTTGGAAAGGTAATTTTCATTGGATGTTGACAAATATTTTGAAGGGTTAGATTCCAAGTTCTACCAGTTTGAAACCAGGAGAGCTATCATATTGAATCAGAATTTTTTTGTACAGACTTTTCATTTTTTGCATTTTTAAGCCAATATATTTAACCAAAAAGGACAAAAAACAAATGAAAGCAATAGGTAGGTTAAGTATGTGTTTTGTTCAAATTCAAAAATACATACAGACAATTCACACATCTTCCTTTTGTGTATTTTTTAAATACCATACATACGTCAAAAAGTTAAATTGGTGACTAACAGTGTTTCAACATTGTTATTTATTGCATTGATGATTCAGATTAATATCCTTCGTCAGTCAGATTCTGATGTTAAATGAATCATCTTTAAGTCTTCTTAGATTAAACTTTTAGTAAATCTTGAAATTTATACAATAAAAAAGTCAAACCGAACATCAGTTAAGACGCTTGCATCATTCTAAAAATTTGTTTAACATGGCATAGGTTATATGGCTTATTATAACAGAGAGCTCACATATATGCTTTAAATACAAATAATAATGTGCGATTTGAACAATTCTAAAACTTTATCGGGAACGACAATTATGATAGTATAACATGTATAAGCATAACGTCTGTAAAATTACCAAATAGACAGCACTGAAGGATCTTAATTTTAAAATATTTGAAATTGACAGAGTAAAGTAGCTACAACAGAGTCTGAATATTTAAACATCGCGAACAAACGGCCGTTAAAATGATATAATAATTTTTGACTAAGTATAACTAGAAGAACGTGGCTTGGTACTTTTACATCCCTCAAAAAATTAAGCAATTTAAATTGGTATCTTCAACAAATTTATTTAATAAATGAAAAATGTTAAGAAAAAGAAACAGAGACTGTAATAATAAGTAATATATAACCTAAATGTGAAGCACTATACGGAGTCCAACTACATCTTTTCATTTATCCCATTTGGTGCCAAAGTTATTAATTTTCTTATCCAAAATCTTTCCGACGAAGTGTATCCTCCTCAGACCAAGCAAAGTTGTGGTCATTGATTCAATTAAGTGTGGCAAGGAGATCTCAAATGTCGACTGAGAGGGAGGTCTGGCTTGCATTGGTAGTCGCTACGATGGCCGTTCATTCGTTTGTGAAACGGCTGTACTTCCCAACATACTGTTTACCACATTTACACTGTAAGACATACACAACATTTGAAGTCTTGCAATTAACATTGCAACATATGGTGTATTCTGTGCCAGTGGAGTGACTGTTAAAAGTCTGGGTATCCAGTATTTGTTTGCAAGTCAGACATCGTTTGTTTCCGCAACCCTTGCAAGAGCCCATAGATGAAGAGTCTGCTTGAGAGGATAAATCAGCTCTCACCAGCAAGTCTTTAAGGCTTTTGAGCCTACAGAAAGCCAGTACAGGTGGCTCGGGAAAGATCTTGGATAGTTTAGGATGTTTTTCGATCTCTTTCCAATTTTCACGGATTAGGTGAGATAAGCTGTCAAATTTTGGATGGTAAGTCAACACAAAAGGCACCCTCTTGTTGACCTTTTTGTCTTTATATTGTAAAAGCTCATCTCGGCTGATGTTGTTAGCATGAGAAAAACCTTTATCAATGTCTTTTCTTTTGTAGCCCCGATGTTTAAGGTGACCGCGAAGTTCTTGTAGACGTTTTTTTGCGATATCGTTGGTGGAGCAAATCCTTTTTATTCGTATGGCCTGGCTGTAGGGAATGCACTTGGTGCAGTGTTTAGGATGACAACTTAAAGGAGATAGATATTGATGTTTGTCTGTGGGCTTGCAATACATATCTGTTAATATGTTTCCATCCCTCAATTGCGTTGTAGTGTCAAGAAATGTGATCTTAGAGTCAGAGATTTCATATGTGAATTTTATTGAGGGATGGGCATCGTTGGCATGATGAATGAACACATTTAGTTCTTGTTCAGTATTGTCCCACTTCATGTCAATATCGTCGATAAATCGGAACCAAGAGAGGGGATGATGAAGAGATGAATTGAGAATTCTTTGTTCTAATTTCCTCATAAAAATATTGGCATAAGATGGGGCCATCTTTGTTCCCATAGCTGTTCCATTAACTTGGAGGAAGTGTTCGCCATTAAATGTGAAGTTATTGCATTTCAATACCAAAGTTAGAAGCTGGATGAGACATTCAGTTGGTGGATGTAAGGTGTTACGAGAGTTCCAGACTTCCCTACAGGCTTCAATACCATCGTCATGGGGGATGTTGGTATAGAGGGAGGTAACATCAAGCGACACAAGGATCATTTCAGGTGGGAGAGGGTTCAGAGATTCCATTTTCTTAAGATAGTGTGTTGTGTCTTGTATATAGGATGGTAAATTTTCTACATGTGGTCTCAGATGAAAGTCAATAAATTCTGATATTTTCTCTGTAGGGTGGTCATTGGCGGAAACAATTGGTCTACCGGGATTATTGACTTTATGTATTTTAGGCAGAAGATAGAAACGCCCGTGCTTTGATTTTTCAGGTTTTAGGTATTTAAATGTGTCTTCATCAATATGCCCCTGTTCACACGTTTTTCAGGTTTGTTGTGATCTCTTTGTTGAACTGAGGGGTGGGGTCAGTGTCTAATTTCTTATAAAATCTCTCATCAGAGAGTTGACGTTCCGCCTCTTGAATGTAGTCACATTTGTCCATGACCACAACAGCGCTACCTTTATCAGCTGGTTTAATTATAATGTCATCTCTGTTCTTAAGTTTCCGCACAGCTTCATTTTCTTCAGACGATAAATTGCTGAATGTTTGGGAAGTGGCAGTGGACAGATGTGTTACGTCGGATTTAATTTTGTCAATTATATGTTCCAAAGTTGCACATTTACTGGGTTTCGGAATCCATGAACTTTTTTTCCTGAATCTGGGAACATCGACATCTTCTTGGTCGTCATCTGAGTCGAGATCACTTGTGTCACTTTCAGTGGTACTTTTTGTGGTGTCCTTAGAAAAATATTCCTTGATTCTGAGGGATCTTGCCAGCTTTTCTAGGTCATCTTCCAAAAGTATAGAATCTATTTTGCCCGGCGTGGGACAAAAACTAAGACCTTTTGACAGTACCTTAGTCTCGGTCTCCGACAAAGCAACTGAAGACAAATATATTATCCTCCATTTAAAATAAGAATTCGGAAATGAAAAGGACCATGATAAATCTCTTGTAAGAAACAAATCAACTTACACCCCAAGCCCGGGGAAAGACGATTATTTAGATACTTACATTGAGACAATAACAAAATTTCCCGTTTGTGCACCTAAATGTAAACAAAATTTAACCCGAAATGAACGGGATGCATTTAAACGTCTTAAAGATGACGACTCCATTATCATCAAAGAAGCAGATAAAGGAGGAGCCATCGTCATTATGGATACTGACTTTTATAAAGAAAAAGTTTTGGAACAGCTTAATGATGATGAATACTACAAACAAATAACAAATAACTCGGATAAAGCAACAAAAAAGAGAATAAAGAAACTGATAAAAGACCACGACAAATGTCTAACCGAGAAGGAAATAGCGTACTTGTGTGACTTTGATCCGAAAGAGAGTAATTTTTATGGACTTCCAAAAGTACATAAAAGTGCACAAATACAAAATACTGTTCGCGATCAAAACAATATCTACTTTGAAACATTCCGTCCCGCCGATTTGAAATTAAGACCAATTATAGCTGGGCCAGAATCATTAACTCAAAGACTAAGTCATTTTATCGACCTTGTTATCAAACATCTATGTCCGTCAATTCCAAGTTATATCAAAGATGATATGGAATTTTTAAATCACATTCCTGCCATAGTTCCGGAAGAAACACTATTAACAAGCTTTGATGTTACAAGTCTATACACAAATATTCCCCATGATCTAGGTCTTATAGCCGTAAAATATTGGATCGAAAAATGGGATGAAATTGACAGTAGATTTGAAACAAACTTCATACTAGAGGCTACCAAAATAGTTCTGGAAGAAAATACATTTTATTTCAACGGAAACAAATACAGACAAATTAAAGGTACAGCCATGGGAACTAAAGTTGCCCCCACATACGCAAATTTAGTGATGGGATACTTAGAGCAACAGATGTATCGACAAATATCTATCCAATTCAATAAAAATTTCTGTGATTATGTCATTCAATTTTGGAAAAGATATTTAGATGACTGCATAATATTTTGGGGCAGATCAGAAAAAGATTTATATAAATTTAAAGATCTAATCAACTCCTTACATCCGTCGATTAAATTCACCATGGAAACCAGTGACACACAACTACCATTTTTGGATATCCTCATCTTAAAATCAGGCAGACATATAACAAAGGATATTTATTATAAATCCACAGACATCCATCAATACTTAAATTTTCATTCGTGTCATCAGTCCCATACAAAACGAAATATACCTTACTGTATGGCCAGGCGGATTTGTGCTATAGTATCTGACCATAACATTCCAGAAGTACGTTTGAAGGAATTAAAGGGCTATTTGACACAACAGTTATACCCAGAGGGTCTAATCGAAAGTGGAATTCGAAAATCTAAACTATTAACACTTCAAGAATTACGAACCCCGAAAGTGAAAGACACAGATGAAAACTTAAAGAAAATACCGTTTGTTAGTACACATGACCCGTATTTACCAAACGCTTTAAATACAATTAAATCAAACCTCCCGATTCTACACGAAAGTGAAACTATGAAAAAATTGATACTGGAAGGAAACTTAATCTACAGCCGAAGACAACCTAAGAACTTAAAGAAACACTTAACCAGAGCTCGGTTCGAACCAAAGGTTAGTGACTTTGAAATAAAGTCTTGCAGAGATTCAAGATGCGGAGATTCAAGATGCGGTGTTTGCGGTCAAGATACAAAATACTTAGAAACGGGCAAAATGAAATCATTTAAAGATGGCAAAAAATTTCATGTGAACACCAATATGACTTGTAAGACAACAAATCTTATTTACTATGTCACATGTCCTGATTGTGACTTAAATTATATTGGACAAACCGGGAATAGCCTATGTGAACGGGTGCGAGTTCACAAAGAACAAATAAAACAACCAAAATACAGAAATTCGCCAATTAGTGCTCATCTTGATACTTATGGTAAAAAGCTTTTTCAAATAATGCCCATTTTTAAATGTAGACGGGATGAAGCATATAGAAAAGAGATGTAACGTTATTTCATAACAACGTTCCGATCGAAATTAAATACAGAGAACTTTTAATAACCAACAATGGCGGAACGTCTTAAAAACCTCCTGAACGATGTCGCCTATAGCAACACTACATCAGTTATCCTGAAGAGTCCCAATGGAAGGATGAAATCGATAGAATGGAACTGTTAACTTTTTACTTATTTTATTATTTTATTTAATGAATATATATATATATATTAAATGACTGAATAAATAGTCAACGATAAATCTTACGGGGCGATGGATCATATAATTATGATTCAGTACACTACAAAATATAATATATAACAAGTCTAAAAGAGTACAACATCACCAAAAACACGATAAAACGAACAATATGTTAGATATTTCGGATAACAGATATCCTTCCTCGGTAATAGCACGATGACAAATCAATCATGTCAATTCAAATCAAGACTCTATCAAAATCTTGAAATTAATACAATTTAAGCGAACGCTGGAACAATTTTAAAATTTCCAAACACGGCGCAAAGACTACAGAGATATGCCAAAATAATAATAGTTATTTACGATGTGAACTGGCACAACTCTAAATTCCCAAAGGTGGTGATAGTTGAGATGTTAAACAACTGCGTTGGAATACAGTCTCAATAAACAGTCCTGACCGATCTAAGCTGGTATGATATTTAAAAAATGACAGTGGTAGAAAAATTGTGACAGAGACTGCGTATTTAAACATTCCAAATATATAATAAGTTGATAATAAGAAAAATGAGTAATAAATTTTTACTAAGGTTAAGTAATAGAACGTGGCTGTGTATTTACACATCCCTGCCAACTGTAATTAAAACTAGTATAATTCAAAAATTCCTGAAAAGTGTAAGTGTTCAGTATGGGAGCCGGAGTTACTGGACACAAGTTTGAAGGGAAAATGAGTGATTCTTTTATGTTTTTTCATTAATGCCCTCTGGGGAAACTGTCCTGAGCTTTCTTATCCAAAAACTTTCCCGAGCAAGTCTGTCGGCCTTTGACCAATCCTCGTTGTGATCTATGATGGTGATGGTAAGTTTTTTTAGATCAGCTTGGTCGTGCCCATGTGATCTTAAATGACGACTAACGGGGAGGTCGGGCTTGCAGGTGTAGTCACTATGATGACCATTCATGCGTTTGTTGAATGGCTGTTCTGTCTCGCCAACATACTGCATGCCACATCGACACTGAAGAATGTATACAACATTCTGGGTTTTGCAAGTTACATTACAAAATATTGTGTACACAGACCCAGTGGAGTGACAAGTAAATGTTTGAGTATTCAGTATTTGTTGGCAAGTCAGACATCGTTTGTTACCACATGACTTGCACCATCCTGTAGTTGAACAGCTTTTATTAGAGGAGACGGCAGCTTTCACAAATAAGTCTTTTAGACTTGCTGGTCTCCGAAAAGCTAAGACAGGAGGATCGGGAAAGATTTTGGATTTTGGGTGATTGGCAATACTTTGCAAATTGGCATGGATCAAACGTGAAAGGTTGGTAAAGGTGGGATTGTATGTTAAAACAAATGGAACTATTTTGCTGCGCCTCTTCTTTTTGTACTGTTACAGGTCATTGCGGCTGTTATTGTTAGCACGCGCAAACCCATTATCTATGTCCCATTTCTTATAACCTCATTTGATTAAAAATCCGCAAAGTTCCTGTAACCGCTGAGTGGCAGCCTCCTCAGAGGAGCACTGTCACTCCACTGGGTCTGTGTACACAATATTTTGTAATGTAACTTGCAAAACCCAGAATGTTGTATACATTCTTCAGTGTCGATGTGGCATGCAGTATGTTGGCGAGACAGAACAGCCATTCAACAAACGCATGAATGGTCATCGTAGTGACTACACCTGCAAGCCCGACCTCCCCGTTAGTCGTCATTTAAGATCACATGGGCACGACCAAGCTGATCTAAAAAAAACTTACCATCACCATCATAGATCACAACGAGGATTGGTCAAAGGCCGACAGACTTGCTCGGGAATGTTTTTGGATAAGAAAGCTCAGGACAGTTTCCCCAGAGGGCATTAATGAAAAAACATAACAGAATCACTCATTTTCCCTTCAAACTTGTGTCCAGTAACTCCGGCTCCCATACTGAACACTTACACTTTTCAGGAATTTTTGAATTATACTAGTTTTAATTACAGTTGGCAGGGATGTGTAAATACACAGCCACGTTCTATTACTTAACCTAAGTAAAAATTTATTACTCATTTTTCTTATTATCAACTTATTATATATTTGGAATGTTTAAATACGCAGTCTCTGTCGCAATTTTTCTACCACTGTCATTTTTTAAATATCATACCAGCTTAGATCGGTCAGGACTGTTTATTGGGACTGTATTCCAACGCAGTTGTTTAACATCTCAACTATCACCACCTTTGGGAATTTAAAGTTGTGCCAGTTTACATCGTAAATAACTATTATCATTTTGGCATATCTCTGTAGTCTTTGCGCCGTGTTTGGAAATTTTAAAATTGTTCCAGCGTTCGCTTAAATTGTATTAATTTCAAGATTTTGATAGAGTCTTAATTTGAATTGACATGATTGATTTGTCATCGTGCTATTACCGAGGAAGGATATCTGTTATCCGAAATATCTAACATATTGTTCGTTTTATCATGTTTTTGGTGATGTTGTACCCTTTTAGACTTGTTATATATATATATATATATATATATATATATATATATATATATATATATATGTAAACTGTAAACAACACTTAGTAATTTTAAAATCAAAACACAATAACAAGCAGACCATCAAACCAAAATACTGTCAACATAATAAATTTCACATTCAATCACCCAGAAAAATCTCACATGCTTAATTTATTATTAACACTTCAAGTTATACAGTGTGAATGCTGTTTTTGAACACAACAAGGTTACTCCTTCAATGAATAGACTACCTAAAGTAACCAGATAAATTTATTCTAATATCCGCATTAAATAATTGAACACCTACACATGTAAGAGGCATTTTTGTGCCTGTCAGAAGTCAGGAAGGAGCCTCTGGCCTATGTTAGTCTTTTATGGTTTTTTCTATTTTAGTCCATTTATATGTTTTGGAGTTAAGTGTGACATCTATTTTCTTTAAACTAGTAAACATTTTGTTTAAGAGCTAACTGTAGACCGCCTATGGGTGCAGGATTTTCTTGCTGTGTTGAAGAACCATTTGTTGCCTTCGTCTGTTTTCTGCTCTTTGCTCAGGTTGTTGTCACTTTCCCCATTTCCATTCTTAATTTTATTCTCTCACAATGGTTAAGGAACTCAAATATTGAGACTAAGTTAAAGTTAATAGCAGTATTAGCCATTCCTTGAAATTTAAAAATCCATTGGCAGTCTCATATAGACCATCTTTCTATCTCTAGCTTATTTTTTGATGTTATGTCATTGTCATGTACCACAACTCTTCTATTATGCATACAAAAGTAATATAAATGAAGTAGTGTCTTTTTGTACCCAATAGGACAACAATTATTTTGTGAAAAAAGAGGACTTAAAATATTTAAGAATCAATGGTTTTTAAAACTTCTTCATAACTAAAAGTTCATAAAAATATGCTTGCTTATACTAAATTTATTAGAGGTTAACATATGATATAGCTTTTATAGCATGCTGCTCAGTGGGCCAAGGCTCTGTGTGGAAGGCAGTACTTTGACCTGTAATGGTTTACTTAAATCACAAATTGTGACGTGGATGGAGGGTTATATCATTGGCATTCACGCCACATCTTTTTATGCAGGGTTTAAGCTATATGACTTATGTCTACTCCTATTATGAGGATTGAATTTGAAAATAAAAATTAATTAATTTTGACTTCTATATGTTTGGTCTTATGGTATTTTTGGCATGACCTTTAATTCAAACTGTAAAATACTTGTTGGGTTGCTGTTTCAATTTATCCTACATGTCTAACAAATATATATAAACAATTTACAGATCCTCCTACAGATTTGTTTCCAAACAATTATTTCTCCTTGGTTTATTGGCCTACTAAATATGAACAGATATATTAGGTAAACATCACTGAGACTGCAATCCAACAGGCAAAAAAGACAAAACAAGTAGAATATCTGAGGTTAGTAGCCTACAATTGATGGTCATATTTTTGTTACTATTTGAAACCATGGTTTACAAAAATTGTATGAATCATCAAAGCAATATATAGCTATTGTTTTACACTATTTGTCACTAATTTACATTTTTAACATATAACATTAAAGCGGAACATAAGAACTTCCCTTAAAAAAAGTGTATTTATAGGCAGTGTGACCATGACCTTTTCCCTACTGACCACAGGATCAATTATACTTTTCTTCAGCCAATTGGCATTCATGAAACCAAGCTCAGTATCAGTTTGAAATATTATTGAAAAGATCCAGAAACAATAATTTTCCATAAATTTGGTGCCATAATAGATGTGACCTTAACCTTTCACCAAGTGACCTCAAAGTAATATCATTAGTGGTATTTTTCACCTTTTTAAGCATCATCATACCAAGTCTAGTAAGATAACTTTACCAGTTAAGCATTTTTGTCTGGAAACCATCATTTTGAAAAGTTGGCGTCAAACTTTCTTCATACAAAATATTTTAAAAACTCATTTAGTGCCTCTAGTACAGGTAAACTAAAGCCTATGTTGTTAGGATAGCAATATAAAGTCAAAATAATTTTTCAATTGCTCCTGTTATTCATGTGTATTAGAATTTTACCTCAGAATTTGAGAATTTCGGCATGTAATATTTGAAAACTGACCCCATAAACCGTTTGTTGATATTTCAGTTATTGATATCAGCCCCAGCATGTTGTTCGACACTTTTCTGAATTATCAACTTACGTATTTCATAAAAACAACACTTACCTTGACAACAGCCTAACAACAAACCTTCATACTTTCTTACAAATACTTATCTAACCGTTCTTAGCCAATGAAAAGCCAGAAATCTCAAAGATATAAATTGACACTATATGATCCATCATTATCACATTTATTGTACTGCTACATCAGTATCTATGAACAAAATTGAAAGGTAAGAAATTGAGTTTTTTTTAATTAAATAACTTTTCTATTGAATAACTTATTATAAGGATGACATATTCTATTATTAAAACTAATAAAAAAAAATTCCTTAATTCATATCAATTTTTTGTCATGAAAAATTTAAACAGGCAAGCAAATCTTTTATTGTTTCAGATTGAAAATTAAGTCTTTGATGGTTGCTGTCCGACATATTTGTTTTTCATTCATTGTTTTGTCGTTAATGAGGCAATTGATATTGTCATTTGAAATGTTTTACAATCTGTCAAGTCTTGGGCCTTTCGTAGCTGACTATACTAATTGTTGAAGGCAGAAGGTTGACCTATAGTTGCTTAAATCTAATCCATTTGGACTCAGATGGAAAATGGTCTCAATAGGCACTCATAGTATGGGATGAACTTTTTTAAATATTTTCTTGAAAGCCACAGTGACTTTTAACTTTTGGATAAAAATCAAAAAGTTAAATCAAGCAAACTTCCTAATAATTGCTTACAAAATTTAAGTGTTTAAAACCTTTTTTGGAATAATCTTGACATTTTAACCAGCAGAACATTGGCAATTGGGCATTGCACTACCTTTCATCAACTGTGTGTACTCTCAAGATCTGTCCTTAGTGTATTTTATAGATATAAGAATATGTGGTATGAGTGCCAATGAGACAACTCTCCATCCATGTCCAATTTGTAAGTAAACCATTATAGGTTAAACTAGGGTCTTCAACACAGAGCCTTGGCCCACACCAAACAGCAAGCTATAAAGGGCCCAAAAAATTACTAGTGTAAAACATTGAAACAGGAAAACCAACAATCTAATCTATATAAAAAACGAGATAAGAGGAATAAAATTGAGAATGGAAATAGGGAATTGCCAAAGAGACAACAACCAAACCATAGAGCAGACAACAGCCAAAGGCCACCAATGGGTCTTCAATGCAGCGAAAAAATCTGGCCCCGGAGGTGTTCTTCAGCTGGCCCCTAAAAATTTATGAACCACATCAACAAATGACAACTACTGAACATCAGATTTTTGTCTTTTTTTTTAGTTGTTTTGGCAATCAAAACAGAATCTAATGGGTCAAGCCCTTTAAAACTGATTTATAGGTTATTTGTTCTTATGTTGTACTGTTACACAACTGTCCAAGGTTATAGGGAGTAGTGTTGCACTATAACACAACTGTCCCAAGGTTATAGGGAGTAGTGTTGCACTATAACACAACTGTCCAAGGTTATAGGGAGTAGTGTTGCACTATAACACAACTGTCCAAGGTTATAGGGAGTAGCATTGCATGGTTACACAACTGTCCAATGTTATAGGGAGTAGTGTTGCACTATAACACAACTGTCCAAGGTTATAGGGAGTAGCATTGCATGGTTACACAAATGTCCAAGGTTATAGGAAGTAGCATTGCATGGTTACACAACTGTCCAAGGTTATAAGGAGTAGCATTGCATGGTTACACAAATGTCCAAGGTTATAGGGAGTAGCATTGCATGGTTACACAACTGTCCAAGGTTATAGGGAGTAGCACTGCATGGTTACACAAATGTCCAAGGTTATAGGGAGTAGCATTGCATGGTTACACAAATGTCCAAGGTTATAGGGAGTAGCATGGCATGGTTACACAAATGTCCAAGGTTATAGGGAGTAGCATTGCATGGTTACACAACTGTCCAAGGTTATAGGGAGTAGCATTGCATGGTTACACAACTGTCCAAGGTTATAGGGAGGAGGGTTGCACTGTTACAATCCTGTTCAAGGTAATAGGGAGGAGGGTTGCACTGTTAGTAACAGTTACACAACTGGCTAAGGTTATAGGGAGAAGGAGTACAGGGTAAATGCTGACAAACATGTTGGTTCCCACATATTTTTGTTTATGTGCCTATCCAAAGCCAGGAGCCTGAAATCAAGTGCTTGTTATATCATTGAATTCTGTTTGTCACAATTGTTTTTATCACAAGTCAGATTATTGGTTCCTCTTTGAATTGTGTAACAGTTGGTCATAACTTGGCCTTTTAAAACTTACTATTAGGATGGGTTTTATTCATTGCTGAAGGTCGTTTAATGACCTATAGAAGAAACATTCTTGTTGTTCAGTCTTTGGTGTATGGTTGTTTCATTGGCAATTATACTTATCTCCTAATTTTAATCTTTCTTAAAAAAAAATTGTCTATTAAGTTTTGATGTAATGCTGACCACTTTTAGTACATATACTTAAAATAACTTGACCAGTTCTTGACAATACTAAATAAACTCAACCAGTTTGATATGAACTCCTACTTTCATGACATACTCTCTTGTCTTATAAAGAGAAAAAAAACTTTAAAAATCAATTTTACTTTTCAAAACACATTTGTTATACACTTAGTGAAATTCAGTTTTACAATTATCAATTTTATTATTACAAAAATTATTCAATATCATTCAAAATGCATACTTATGGGGTTCTACATGTCAATAATTATCTATAGAAGAAATATTAAGAAGATGATCACTATTCACCATAAACTCCTAAATACAGCTCTTTGTATTGGCTTCAAATGTCATTTATTTCCTTTAAACATTCTTCTATTTGCGCCACAAACCATATTTCATTTGTTCAAACAAACTAATTTAACAATATTATCGCTATTTTGTGCATTTTTACGTTTGATCTATTTGTGATAATTTTCATATCATGCTACTCGCTTGAGATGGAAAAATTATAGCTAGAAACTAAGCAGGCATGTGGTGTTGCTAACGAAATTGATATGAAATTGACAAGGTAAAATAGCGATAAACAGATTATCATTGGTCATCTCAACTCGATTGCCATTCTCGCTTTTGCCATCCCAGCTCAAGCTAGAAAATCAATCCTGTTGAGATGATCAACGATAATCTATAAATATATGAATATTCCTAAACATCATATATAGCTAAAATCATACAAATTATAAATAATAAAAAAATCAACTACCATTTTTGTTACCTGAGAGATAGTGCAAAATAAGTATTAAATTTTTGAGCAAGTTAAATATAACCTTCTAGCTCAAATAAACAAGAGTGCACACGCTGAAATGTCTCGCCTTCTTTACTAATCATTGATATTATGTTGATAGACCTAAATATAAAGCTTTATTACAACTGTCACATAAACTCAACATTAACCAAAGAAAACGAAACATTGATCAATGAACCATGAAATGAGGTCAAGGTCAGATGAACCATGCCAGGCAGACATGTACAGCTAACAATTCTTCAATACAACAAATATAGTTGACTTATTGCTTATAAATTAAGAAAAACAGACCAAAACACAAACACTTAACACCTAGCAATGGACCGTGAAAATGAGGTCAAGGTCAAATAAAACCTGCGTAACAGACATATATATCATAAAATATTTCCATACACCAAATATAGTTGACTAATGCATAACGTATTAGAAAAATAGACCAAAACTTAAAAACTTAACTTTGACCACTGAACCATGAAAGGAGGTCAAGGTCAGATGACACCTGTCAGCTAGACATGTACACCTTACAATCATTCCATACACCAAATATAGTAGACCTATTGCATATAGTATAAGAAAAACGGACCAAAACAAAAAAACATAACTATAACCACTGAACCATGAAAATGAGGTCAAGGTCAGATGACACCTGCCAGTTGGACATGTACACCTTATAGTCCTTCCATACACCCAATATACTAAACCTATTGCTTATAGTATCTGAGATATGGACTTGACCACCAAAACTTAACCTTGTTCACTGATCCATGAAATGAGGTCGAGGTCAAGTGAAAACTGTCTGACGGGCATGAGGACCTTGCACGGTACGCACATACCAAATATAGTTATCCAATTACTTATAACAAGAGAGAATTTAACATTACAAAAAATCTTAACTTTTTTTTCAAGTAGTCACTGAACCATGAAAATGAGGTCAAGGACATTGGACATGTGACTGACGGAAAGTTCGTAACATGAGGCATCTATATACAAAGTATGAAGCATCCAGGTCTTCTACCTTCTAAAATATAAAGCTTTTAAGAAGTTAGCTAACGCCGCCGCCGCCGCCGCCGCCGGATCACTATCCCTATGTTGAGCTTTCTGCAACAAAAGTTGCAGGCTCGACAAAAACTGCATTTTCAAAATTTGAAGAAGTGCAGTATATCCTAGATTGACACTATGCCATTAAAACAAGTTTCTAAAGACTTACAGACTCAGTGCAATTAAAAACCAGTTTCTCAAGCACAATGGAAATGTATACCAATTTCTCTACACAAAAAAGACAGCAATATATTTATAAAATATTAATTTATCCATACTTTCGTTCGCAATTAAATATATATAATATATATGAATGTATAAAAATAAAAAGGTGTGGAATGATTGCAGAGGAGACCGTTATGCGCTAGAGACCAAATAAAGTAGATGTGAGCATAAGTAGGTCACAGTATTGATTTTGCATGAAAAGTTTCCTCTGTATTCTTGAAAAGAGTAAGTCATGCATTCCTTTACTGCTTGAATAGCAATTTGCTATCATATGATTTGCTATTCAAGAAGTAAAAGAATGCATGACTTACTATAGGAGTACTACTTATAATCTATTTTTAACATCTTTTCAAGAATATATAGGCAACTTAAATATTTGTAAGAAACACAAATTGAATTCTAAGGCTTTATTTCTACAGTTTAACCATTCTAGAAAGAATGGTGATCGGTATAATAGATTTTTAGGTGTATTATATTAGGAAAGCCTTTCCTATTTGTGTTGCTCGAACTATACTTTTTCAGATTTATACACTTGGATTATAAGTCAGTTTCAAACAAGTAACCTTATTTATAAATCAAATTCATTTATCTTATTTTTATATATATCTTTAAAATTTGGGTTAGTATTTCCAGTATTGCCCAGTATTACCCAGGTTTTCCCAGTATTTCCCACTGGGCTAGGCAATACTCAAAAACGTGGGTTTTTGCCAAACCTGGCTATCCTTGCACTATTTTTTATTGATGAACTGAATAACCAGGGTAAAACACACTGCTATATTTCCAATATTTAAAACCTTTGTTTATTCAATGATTTTTTATAAGATGTTTGTTTACATTTCAGTGAACAATTCCTGTGCATAATGTGGAATGGGAATAACTCTGGAACTTTTTTTATGTGTAACAGTAGTATGAATGTCACTTTCACAAAAGATTGCCCTGAGAAAGACCTTGGGATAGCTTTATTATCACTATCTATACTATGTATTACATTCTTCGTTGGAGTTATATCAAATGTAATGGGACTTCAGAAACTATTACAAAAAAACTGGAGACGTCACACAACTTTAATTCAATTGTTAACTATTGCTCTTGTTGTATGTGCAATAATCGTACCTTTGCAAATCGCACGAATTGGTTTATTACTCACAGAAAATGATTATCTAGAGTTGTGTAATGTACATCTCTTTTTACATTTAAATGCCAACAACTGTACATTTGTTACCATGATGATTATAACTTATGAAAGATTAAAGAAGATTTACAGAAGTGATCCTCATTCATCTCTTTTGACTGCTAGGAAGACTGCTATCTGTTGCTCATGGTTACTGCTACTTCCTGTGACAATATACATACTCTACATTGATAATACCATGCCTGCAGCATTATCATCATTCTCTTATGACTGTTTTTCTCATGATACCTATTTAGAACCTGGTAACCTTGTGGAATATACCAGCATTTTTATTTTTACTATTACTTTGTTAGCTATGACAACAATGTACTTTCTGGCGATCTGTCGACTATATACAAAGATGTCAAGTCGAGTAGGGAGTATGTATCCTAACATGTATGACAGATCAGCCACTGTTACACCTATCACAGTACTCCAACCGAGAGAGGCTACAGCGATGCATGCTTGGCAAAGAAGTAGGAATTCTTTAAACATGTTCAATTATCAATCTACAGAGGGTCGTCGACATCAGTCAATGAACAATATTTATAGCATACCAATTGAAGACACTGATGGTGCAACTTCTGTGGCTGCAACTAATTATGAACAAGTTTTACATGAACTTAGGGGCAGATACGTAGAAGGGAATAGAAATTCTATGGATGACAATGAATTAACCAGTGATCAATTCATCAGAATGAGAAAACTTAGTGATACATTTAAAACACAATCACGAGAAAAAGCAAAAAGTTCGATAGCAGAAGCTCTTGGCAAAATGTCTAATATAAGTTTATTTTCGTTTGATTCTGAGGTAGACCAGCAATGCAATCTAAATCCACTGAAACATACTCGTAGGAGTGCTGGGAATGTCTGGCATGAAACTGAACAGAACCAGAGTAAATCTATAGCTTTCAGACCAAATTCAATTAACAAAAAGAAGAAGAAAATCCCCAGAAAGCTTCCAAAATTGAAAAAGCAAAATTCTGTTGACAGTATAGGAACATTCTCTGATACTTCAGGAATAAACACAGACTGTCGAACTGATTCAGATATATCCTCATTAACATTTAATACAGAGAGTATAATAATAGATGATATTTCCAGTGCTATATCTGTTATTATTGAACAGCCGGAACAAGAAACTCTTAATGCCTTTAGCAGGCAGCCTTCAATGGAAATAAAAAAGACAAATAGTAGACAAAATTCGTTAGAAATGATAAAGCTGAATATCAGACGACCGTCTTTGGAAACAAAAGAAATCTACCTGAAAACACCTCTTTTACTAGAACCTGGTAATAGTTGTCAACAACACGATGAAGAAGAAACAATACGTCCACGAAGTTATTCAGCTTCTTTCAAGGTTGATGATACTGATGAAAGTCCTGGAGAACAAAATTTCAGACAGAGAGCTTTCACTACTGGAAACAAAATGAAACCTCAAAATCCTCTAGATAAAAATAAAATCAGAAATTTTCGTCGAAAAATGAGAAGAACAAAGAAAAATAAATTACTCTCTCCACTTCCGAGTAGAGCATCAAACTTTGAAAAATCTGGTAAAAGAAACCGATTATGCTCTTCTACTGATAGTTATTCAGACAGTTGTCATGACTCGCCTTCACCTCGTCGTCCAAAAAGTACATCTGATACAACTCATGATAAAATTTATAGTTCATCATCTGAAACATATGAATGGAGTGATAGCTCATTGCATGGTAGTGGTCGTATATCACATTCTCTGATGAACTTAAAGTCACCATCACATACACATAAACCGAAATCTAAACTGGTTGATTCAATGACACAAACAGAGGATAATTGTTTATCTAGAAATAATTCAGTTAATGCCAATGAATTTCCAACAATTCTTATTACAAACGATACCAAATCACCAGGAGATCAAAGGAGTACAATAATAACTAAACAAAATAGCTGGTTCTCAGAACCAGATGAAAATCCAGGGTCAAGACTTCACCTTTCACCAGTTCCTACTCAAAGTTATAGTCCTCTTCCTCACCAATTACCTGGCAGAGGAACATATAAAGCAGAAATGAGACAGACTATAAAAAGAGCAGTCATTATAATTTTGTCGCTAGCTTTATCATATTTACCGATGTGTATCTCTACTATAATAATGCATTACGATTCTGTACAAACAGGTGCAACATGGCTTCAAGTGGCAAGATGCATACAATATTTTTACTTTTCAATTATTCCGACAATTTATGTATTCACAAATCAAGGACTAATGAGATCTCGGAACAGGACTATTCGGCTGTAGAAATACAATTATACGGAATGGATCTAAAAGCTATTTTTGAATAAAGGTGTGTCTAGTACAAAGTTGAGTTTGTCTTTGTGTTTATCTTCCACAATGGACAACAATGACAAAACCAGAACATCACAATGCAAATTTATGTCACAAATTGCAATTTTAATGCTTTAAGGAGGCTCACAGGTACAAAAATTTCAGTAAAAAATTAGACATTTGTTTTTTTCATTTCAAATTTTATTTATTACACTATAAGTTATTACTTTATGATATGGTACAAAAATCAACAAAAAAATCGATTCAGTTTGGCCCCAGATAACTTTTAAAATGTATATATATTTGAAAAAGCTCAAAATTATCTTCCTTTGTTGCAAAAACGCAATTTTTTGACATTAAAATTGAACCAGATGCTCCGCAGGGCGTAGCTTTATACGACCGCAGAGGTTGAACCCTGAACGGTTAGGGCAAGTATGGACACAACATTCAAGCTGGATTCAGCTCTAAATTTGGATTGTGATTAAATAGTTGACACAGCATAGGTTTCTGACACAGAATCAATGTGTTCTAATGAACTTAAAATTTTTGTTTCTCTTAGAGCAATTCACTATGCTGTTGAATATTAATCCTCTCAAAAAAATGTTTGAAGAAATTTTCTTTTTTATTTATGAAATTTCAAATGAGAAAAATTGAACCCAATTTTTTTAATCACATCCCCCTTTTCCTTATTCCAAAACTAATCTCAATTAAAATTTCTAATGGAGTTTGCAACAATAACTACTCATTTAAATACATCATAAAATATTAAGATGTAAAAAAACTGCTTGTTATCACTGAATGGTAAAGATTATTTTAATTTATCAGTTGGTAGTAAAAAGTGAATATACATTGTATATTGTATATAACAAAGATTTAAGTTGATTCTGGACAAAGAAAGATAACTCCAATTAAAAAAAAATCTTGCTATTGCACAATATTTTGCAATTAGATATTTCTTGCTTACTATTCTGGACAAAGAAAGATAACTCTAATTAAATTTTTTTTTGATATTTCACAATATCGTGCAATTAGATATTTCTTGCCATTGCGCAATACTGTGCAATTGAAAAGACTTGCTATTGCACAATACTTAATATAATAATTTTAGATCCTGATTTGGACCAACTTGAAAACTGGGCCCATAATAAAAAATCTAAGTACATTTTTGGATTCAGCATATCAAAGAACTTCAAGATTTCAATTTTTGTTAAAATTAGACTAAGTTTAATTTTGGACCCTTTGGACTTTAGTGTAGACCAATTTGAAAACAGGACCAAAAATGAAGAATCTACATACACAGTTAGATTTGGAATATCAAAGAACCCCATTTATTCAATTTTTGATGAAATCAAACAAAGTTTAATTTTGGACCCCGATTTGGACCAACTTGAAAACTGGGCCAATAATCAAGAATCTAAGTACATTTTTAGATTCAGCATATCAAAGAACCTAACTGATTCATTTTTTGTCAAAATCAAACTAAGTTTAATTTTGGACCCTTTGGACCTTAATGTAGACCAATTTGAAAACGGGACCAAAAGTTAAGAATCTACATACACAGTCATGACAGTTAGATTCAGCATATCAAAGAACCCCAATTATTCAATTTTGATGAAATCAAACAAAAGTTTAATTTTGGACCCTTTGGGCCCCTTATTATGTTGGGACCAAAACTCCCAAAATCAAACCCAACCTTTCTTTTATGGTCATAAACCTTGTGTTTAAATTTCATAGATTTCTATTTACTTATACTAACGTTATGGTGCGAAAACCAAGAAAAATGCTTATTTGGGTCCCTTTTTGGCCCCTAATTCCTAAACTGTTGGGACCTAAACTCCCAAAATCAATACCAACCTTCCTTTTGTAGTCATTAACATTGTGTTTAAATTTCATTGATTTCTATTTACTTAAACTAATGTTATTGTGCGAAAACCAAGAATAATGCTTATTTGGGCCCTTTTTTGGCCCCTAATTCCTAAACTGTTGAGACCAAAACTCCCAAAATCAATCCCAACCGTTCTTTTGTGGTCATAAACCTTGTGTCAAAATTTCATAGATTTCTATTAACTTAAACTAAAGTTATAGTGCGAAAACCAAGAAAATGCTTACTTGGGCCCTTTTTGGCCCCTAATTCCTAAAATGTTGGGACCAAAACTCCCAAAATCAATACCAACCTTCCTTTTGTGGTCATAAACCTTGTGTTAAAATTTCATAGATTTCCATTCACTTTTACTAAAGTTAGAGTGCGAAAACTAAAAGTATTCGGACGCCGGACGACGACGACGACGACGACGACGACGACGACGACGACGACGACGCCGACGCCGACGCCAACGTGATAGCAATATACGACGAAAATTTTTTCAAAATTTGCGGTCGTATAAAAATCTTTTTTAACTCATCAGTAACCTATATTTTTATGCCCCACCTATGATAGTAGAGGGGCATTATGTTTTCTGGTCTGAGGTCCGTTCGTCCGTCCGTCTGTGGTTCCGTTCGTCCGTCCAGGTTAAAGTTTTTGGTCAAGGTAGTTTTTGATGAAGCTGAAGTCCAATCAACTTGAAACTTAGTACACTTGTTGCTTATGAGATGATCTTTCTAATTTTTAAGCCAAATTAGACTTTTGACCCCAATTTCACGGTCCACTGAACATAGAAAATGAAAGTGGGAGTTCCAGGTTAAAGTTTTAGGTCAAGGTAGTTTTTGTTGAAGCTGAAGTCCAATCAACTTGAAACTTAGTACACTTGTTGCTTATGATATGATCTTTCTAATTTTAATGCCAAATTAGATAATTACCCAATTTCATGGTCCATGGAACATGGAAAAGGATAGTGCGAGTGGGGCATCCGTGTACTTTGGACAAATTCTTGTTCATTATTGTTTTCAAATAAGCTGTACATAAACTAAATAATTGTAAAATTTAAGGGATTTCTGTAATTAAGTTCTTTTTTTTATTTTGATATTACCTCTATTTCTCTTATTAGTTCAACAGAAAATGCGGACATTAACAAAAATGTATGCTTCTTTCGGAGGCATATTGTGAGCTTAATGAACGGTGACCCCATTTTTTTATTTAATTTTTCTATTCAGTATATGTTAAAATTCTTTTATAAAAAATATAGCCAAAACCTATATTAGAAAAAACTAGAGGCTCTCAAGAGCCTGTGTCGCTGACCTTGGTCTATGTGCCTATTAAACAATGGACACAGATAAATTCATGACATAATTGTGTTTTGGTGATGGTGATGTGTTTGTAGATCTTACTTTACTGAACATTCTTGTTGCTACAATTATCTCTATCTATAATGAACTTGGCCCAGTAATTACAGTGGAAAATATTTTCTAAAAATTAACAAAAATTTATGAAAAATGCTAAAAATTAACTATCAAGGGCAATAACTCCTTAAGGGGTCAATTGACTATTTTGGTCATGAAAACTTATTTGTAGATCTTGTTTTGCTGAACATTATTGCTGTTTACAGTTTATCTCTATCTATAATAATATTCAAGATAATAACAAACAAGAGGCTCTCAAGAGCCTGAATCGCTCACCTGAATTTTTTTGGTTTAATCTCTCATCAATGATTATTTTGGCTTTTCAATTTATTTAAATGTTCTTTGAATCGTCCTATTTTCTTCAAAAGCAAAAAAAAAATCATTTTCTCCTATGTTCTATTTTAGCCATAGGAGCTATGTTTCTTGACATACAAGGAAATGAAATATAAAATTTATACTAGATACTCTGAAACTCTAAAACTCATTTAGCCTAAGTTTGGCTGAAATTGATACAGCAGTTTCAAAGGAGAAGATTTTTTAAAGTAAGTCAACATAATGAACAAATTGTGAAAAAAGTCTTTAAAGGGCAATAACTCCTTAAGAGGTCAATTGACAATTTTGGTCAAATTGACTTATTTGTAGATCTTACTTTGCTTAACATTTTTGCTATTAACAGTTTATCTGTATCTATAATAATATTCAAGATAATGACCAAAAACTGCAAAATTTCCTTAAAATTACCAATTAAGTGGCAGCAACCCAACAATGGTTTGTTTGATTCATCTGAAAATTTCAGGGCTGATAGATCTTGACCTAATGAACATTTTTATCCCATGTCAGATTTGCTCTAAATGCTTTCGTTTTTGAGATATAAGCCAAAAACTGCATTTGACCCCTATGTTCTATTTTAAGTAACGGCGGCCATGTTTTTTGACGGATCTAAAATCGAAGCACACACTTTGTGCAGGATAATCTAAGGAACAATCATGCTAAGTTTCATCCAAATCCATTCAGCAGTTTCAGAGAAGAAGATTTTTTAAAGTTAGCAAATATGATGAACAAATTGTGAAAAATTGTCATTAAAGGACAATAACCCCTTAAGGGGTCAATTGACAATTTTGGTCATATTGACTTATTTGTAGATCTTACTTTGCTGATCATTTTTGCTGTTTACAGTTTATCTTTATCTATAATAATATTCAAGATAATGACCAAAAACTGCAAAATTTTCTTAAAATTACCAATTAAGTGGCAGCAACCCAACAATGGTTTGTTTGATTCATCTGAAAATTTCAGGGCTGATAGATCTTGACCTAATGAACATTTTTACCCCATGTCAGATTTGCTCTAAATGCTCTCGTTTTTGAGATATAAGCCAAAAACTGCATTTGACCCCTATGTTCTATTTTAAGTAACGGCGGCCATGTTTTTTGACGGATCAAAAATCGAAGCACACACTACGTGCAGGATACTCTAAGGAACAATCATGCTAAGTTTCATTCAAATCCATTCAGTAGTTTCAGAGGAGAAGATGTTTGAAAAATTGTTAACGACGACGACGACGACGGACGCCAAGTGATGAGAAAAGCTCACATGGCCTTTTAGGCCAGGTGAGCTAAAAACAGCAAAATTTCCTTAAAATTACCAACTCAGGGCAGTAACCTAACAACGGGTTGTCCGATCCATGTGAAAATATCAGGGCAAACAGATCTTGACCTGATAGACAATTTTACCCTGTCAGATTTTCTCTAAATGCTTCCGCTTTTGAGTTATAAGCCAAAAACTGCATTTTACCTCTATGTTCTATTTTTAGCCGTGGCAGCTATTTTGCTTGGATGGCCGGGTCACCGGACACATTTTTTTCAATTAGATACCCCAAAGATGATTGTGGCCAAGTTTGGATTAATTTGGCCCAGTAGTTTCAGAGGAGAAGATTTTTGTAAAAGATTTCTAAGATTTACGAAAAACGGTTAAAATTTGACTATAAAGGTCAATAACTCCTAAAGGGGTCAACTGACCATTTTGGTCATGTTGACTTATTTGTAAATCTAATTTTGCTGAACATTATTGCTGTTTACAGTTTATCTCTATCTATAATAATATTCAAGATAATAACCAAAAACAGCAAAAATTCCCTAAAATTACCAATTCAGGGGCAGCAACCCATCAACGGGTTGTCGGATTCATCTGAAAATTCTAGGGCAGACAGATCTTGACCTGATAAACAATTTTACCCCCATGTCAGATTTGCTCTAAATGCTTTGGTTTTTGAGTTATAAGCCAAAAACTGCATTTTACCCCTATGTTCTATTTTTAGCCATGTGGGCCATCTTGGTTGGTTGGCCTTCGGGCCAGGTGAGCTAAAAATCATCAACGTTCAATGAGCCTTCAATATTACTTTTTAAAACTTCAACAAGGCTGTTAATTTTAAGACTAAATAATGTCACAGATAAAATACTACCCTGAGGGACACCAATCTCTTGATCATACAGATCAGACATGGTTGAATTAACTCTAACATTAAATTGTCTGTTAGAGAGAAAATTAGAAATAAAATTTGACATATTGCCTTTCAAACCCATCAAAAAGATCTTTTAAAATATCATACTGCCACGTAGTGTCATAGGCCTTTTCAAGATCGAAAAAGACCAACACTACATGTTCATTTTTCGCAAAACCATTACAGACAAATTATTCGAATCAGACAAGATGATCAAGAGTACTGCGTCTCTGTCGAAATCCACACTGGATATTGGCTAATAGCCCATTTGATTCCAAGAACCAAACAAGGCGATCATTGACCATCCATTAGAGTGTTTTACAGGCACAACTGGTAAGAGCAATTTGTCGATAGTTAATAGGATCTGTGTGATCTTTACTTGGTTTTGGAATAGGCACAACAGTTGCAAGCTTCCAGATTGATGGTACATCACCAGATTCCAAGATGGTATTCATAAGCTGCAAGAAAACTTCCAGAGAGGAATCTGGCAAGTGTTTTAAGTTGATAATGGATGTTATCAGGCCCACAAGCTGTGGCATGGGCTTTAGAAAGAGATGTTTTAAGTTCTTACAAAGAGAAAAGTTTATTATAATTTTCACCATTTTTTTATTTAAAGTTAAGCTTAATTTTTTCTTTTTTTTCTTTAACCTTTTTAAAATCTTCTTTGTAGTTGTTAGAAGAAGAAGATTTCGCAAAAGTTTCACCAAGCTTGTTGGGAATATCTTTTTCAGGTGTTAATAAAGAATTGCCATCTTTCAAATGTTTAACAGTGGCTTTAGAATTTTTACCTTTTATTTTTTGTATCATATTCCAAACTTTTGTCATCGGAGTGCAAGATGTTATCCCAGAGACAAATTTTTTCCAAGATGTTCGTTGGGCTTGCCTGCAAGTCCGCTGTGCGTTAGCGTGAAAAATACGAAAATATTTAAATTGTCTTGTGTAGGATGTTGATTAAACCATCTTTCAGATTTTTTACGGTCATCAATGGCTTGATCACAAGCGTCGTCATACCATGGTTTGCCAGGGTGTTTTGGATTTGCCGAGGTCTTTGGAATTGTGCGGTCAGCAATAGACCTTAAAACAGTATTAAGGTTAAAATTGGATCTTGTACAGCCTCAAACATCTTTGATTGAAGTTCCATTTGACAAAGAGATTCAAACAAGGGCCAATCAACCTTGTCTAATTTCCAACAAGGAACTCTCTGTTGAGCCGCAGTAAAAAGATGCTAAAGAATAATTGGAAAGTGGTCACTTCCACATCTGTCAAAGAAGCAGCCGCTACAGCATGATCATCATCTACTATGACAAATAAAGAGGTGTCATCTGCAAAAAGTCCAATATCATTAGCAATGTCATTTACTATATCATTTATATAAACGAGAAACAGAAAGGGTCCCAAAAACTGATTCCTGGGGGACACCTGCATGTATACTTCTTAGAGTTGACGAAAAGCCTTCTGAAACTACCTTTTGTTGACGATCCAAAAGATAACTTTCTATCCAAGATAAGAGCTGGTCATTTAAGAAATTGTTTAAGTTTAAATAAAAGTCCTTTATGCCAGACTTTATCGAAAGCTCTAGATACATCACAAAATACAAACCTTACATCCCTACCACTATCCATATGACTAATAATTTTATGATATATTTCGATTAACTGATTAACAGTCGAGTCACCTGGTTGGAATCCAGATTGAAACTTTGACAAAAGGTTATTACTCCTCATATAATTATACAAATGTTTAAATAAAACTTTTTCCACAATTTTACAAACAATACTGGTAACAGATATTGGACGATAGTTTAGAGCTGAATGTGGACTACCTTTCCCTTTAAAAATAGGATTAACATGTGCAATTTTCCATAATAGTGGAACCTGTTTAACTGATAGAGACATATTAAAAATAACTTAGTTAATGGTTTAGAAATAAAGCTAGCAACCTCTTTTAAAATTCTAGGACTGATACCGTCAGGTCCAGCTGGTTAATTAACATTCAAAATTTTTGAGGATTTGTGTTCACTGATTGTCATTGGGCTACAATACAACAAAAATGGTCAATATATTAAATAATGGTCAAATCCACATGGTGGTATAAAATTTTCAACAACAACAACAAACAATTGTAATAAGTAAAAAAGCTTTCTGTCAAATGGTCTCCGAGGAGTTGCTTTCACAAGTTGACGCTTACAATACTCCCCCAAACAATAGTCAAAGTCCCATAGCTCCTGTAAAAATGATCAGTTATGGATTTAGTTATAAAAAAAAAACTTTCCTGAATTCAATCATAGTTTTAAATAATCGGTTTGGAAGTTTGGTTATAAAAGTGAAAATCTTAATACAAATGGGATATCATATCTTTTTCTATGGGGATGTTGTTTTTAAGTCTGTAAGTTTAGATACACTCCATGTCAATTTATTGATCCTTTTGAATAAACTTGTTCTTAAGGAGATTATTAAACGTAACTGTCCTAAAATCTTTGAAAATGTTTTTATTGGTAGATTGCACAAATTTTTATAAAGTTAGAAATAATTGCACCCCAACATCTTGTCAATACTTATATTTTGGCAATGTACATGGTCATGCTTTTCTAAAAATGTGTATAATGTCTTTACACTAAATCCGATAGATATGTACTGATTAATATTTTAATTTGGGAAAGCATGATGTTATTTGTCACAATCACTGGTTAACTGTTACAAAACATCTGCTTTGAATAATTAAGCAAACTGCATTGATTTGATGATTAATGGGTGATAGTTTTAACTTAGCTTCACAGCATGGGTTAATTTGTTTTCTTACAGTATTTCAAAAACAATTTAAGCATGCAGGTGAAACTAAAGGTCAAATGTAGAACTTCTCTGTACAGGCACATAACTCCTATTCAATCTTTGTGTCACTAAAATCGGTCATTACCCAAAGTTCACAGTAAAGAAACATGCTTTCATTAGTTATTTTCAGTACATAAAATGTCAAATATTTCATTTTCTTGATCATGTTGATGATAGCTATATTAAATGAGACGAGTATAAATACTTTTAAATTGGTGTATAAAATGTCATTTTTGTTAATACAACCTTTTTATCTAACTTTTAACAGCTAATCTATTCACAACCATAACACCGCAGATGGGATAGCTTTTTATAGTACATTTGTTTACATCCATTTGCACATTATCAAGGTGTTATGCAATATGTCCAGGAAAACATATGTTTACACTTTGAAACTGCCACATACCTAACATTAAGTTTTTAAATTTGTCAGGTAAATAATCTAACAGATATTACTTTTCAACCAACTGCAAACAAATGTGTCATCAACTGCAATTTTTATAACCATTTCATCTGATTTTTAAAAGATACAACAGAATAATATATGCTAAAATATGCCTGAGATGACATTGGATTTGTTTCATTTCTCATAACCACAACCCTGTTCTCTTTTCAATGTTGACTACATCAGACAGAATGCTACTTATCTTGCCTGCAATAAGCAAATAAAGAAGTGGTACTAGAATAGCAGTCATGGTGTGTTGCAGACTGTTTTTTTTTCTCCTCTCTCATTTGCTCATGGATTTGACTGTCTTTTTTCAAATTAATCTTCTTACTTTTTTGTCGTGTTTGGTTAAAAGATTGCTTTCTTGGAAAAGAAAATACTTATTGACTCAGGAATTTTCCAATTTCTTAGCCTAATGACCTTGGAGTGACTTATATGATTACTTTTTTTCACAAACACTTAGAGTTTGGTTGGTAACTTAAAATTCTTAAAAGCTTTTTCAGAACTGCTTTTTATTGTATTTTCTTCTATGTGAGTTTTACTGTGCTTATCCAGTGACCTTTGGGGTATCACATTAGCAAAGACCAAAACAGTTTACCAAATTGCAGTCAGATTTCTACTCCAACTAACTGATCAACTGGTAAAATATTTTAGCAGATTGCTCAAGTGAAATGTTGTTAGTATGAAGTGAGTGCTGTAAAATAAAAAGTTATACTTACCGTCCAGATCCAGTCAGTTGATACCTTTGTCAATCATTTCTAACTCAAATAATATCTTACTATAGTATGAGTCACTGAATAAAATGGTCTAATTTTAACATGGAAACTTCTATCATAAATAAATATTATAAATGAATAGTTCAAAACATTGTTTTGTAGGTGTATATTTTATAGCTTTGTCTTCTAAGATGAAGTTATTGTGCAATTGTGATTCGAATAACATTTTGTATACAAATTACTGATCTGCTGGCAATAAAGGGAAATAATTTACATTACAAATAATCAGCAAAATTTTGTTCTGTCTGACAAATATCAAATTTCCCCATTTAATTTGTTGTAACATTATTTCTGTTATTATTTAACTTTTATCCTCTGTTCTAAAACGAACAATGAAACTTATTTAATGATGAAAGACGATTAACAGCTGTTTTGCAAAATGTTGAATTGTTCAAAGTATAAAGGATTGTCTACCAAGGAGTACAAGATATCTTATAAGCAGTATTTTGCAAAACCTTTCTAATTTGTGTTTTACATGCCCTTCAATTTCATACTAATTTTGCATTTCATTTTTTTTTTTTATGAATCTTTTGTAGGCAAAATCATAAGCCTCGTATCATTGATTAAATTTTATGTGTACATTTGAACTCAATATAAATTATTTCCCTTTAATGACAGCAGATCAGTAATTTGCATAGAAAATGTTATTCGAATCACAATTGCACAATAACTTCATCTTAGAAGACAAAGCTATAAAATATACACCTACAAAACAATGTTTTGAACTATTCATTTATAATATTTATTTATGATAGAAGTTTCCATGTTAAAATTAGACCATTTTATTCAGTGACTCATACTATAGTAAGATATTATTTGTGTTAGAAATGATTGACAAAGGTATCAACTGACTGGATCTGGATGGTAAGTATAACTTTTTTATTTTACAGCACTCACTTCAAACTAACAACATTTCACATGAGCAATCTGCTAAAATATTTTACCAGTTGATCAGTTAGTTGGAGTAGAAATCTGACTGCAATTTGGTAAACTGTTTTGGTCTTTGCAAATGTGATACCCCAAAGGTCACTGGATAAGCACTGTAACTTTTTTTTATTTGAGTGTCACTGATGAGTCTTTATAGACAAAATGCTGGCCTGGTGTACACAATTTTAATTCTGGTATCTATGATGAGTTTATATATGTTCATGGTGACCATGTTTGTCTATTGGGCAATTATCCTGACCCAATAATCAATGTATAAGGGCTATAATACATGTGATGTGAAGCAATTTTGAAAAAATATTGTTTCACTCCTATGTCCAAAGCCCGTAATTTCGGTAAAAATAAGCGGAGCAGTACCAAACTTAAACTTGATCTGTAACTCATCATGGTCAACTCACATACCAAAAATCAGCCCAATATCTGAAGGTATTTAGAAAAAAAGTCTGTATAACTGTGATTTTCAACAATTTATCAAAGTTCAAAGCCCGTAATTTCGACAAAAATTAGCAGAGAAGAACGAAACTTTAACTTGATCCGTAACACATCATGGTTAACTCATATACCAAAATCCACCCAATTTCTGATGGCGTTTAGAAAAATACTCTGTATAATGGTTTGTTGCGGAATGACGGAATTTCGGAATTACGGAAATTTCGGAATTACAGAAATTCGGAATTACGGAATTTCGGACAAGGGTAAAACTTTATGGCACCGACAACTTCGTTGTGGGGCCATAAAAAAAGATCCAACTTAAATGCTCTAAGATGATAACCCAAACTTTCCCCAGCTTCATCTACATGATCTAGTTTTGGTTATTTCAGCCCTTCAGCATTAGGTTTAGTTTTCACATTTAGCAACATTTTAGACTAATGGCTCGAGAGTCAAAACATGATTTTGCAACTATTTGATGTTTAAATACTCTATTTCATTTCAGTGCAAGATTTTCTTACACAGGTATTTAAATAACATCATTTATTAGCCTAAAACATTATCTGCATTTATTTTATGATGTATGTCTAATGCATTGAAGACACTTATACCACAACTTTTTATATCTATTGTCAAATTTTTGGGAAAAAAAGCACAATTAAATTTTTTTATTCACACATGGTGCCTATTTGTGAACACTACTGGTTTTCAAATGGAACAACTCATCATGCACAAAACTTATGAAAAGAATATTTTTTCTTTATATAACAATTCCTTAAAAGTTTGGTAAAATTGTAAAACACCGCCATGTTTGCCAGCTAATTTACATTAAAAGAAGACGGTTTGTAGAGTGCTAACTCACCAACCCCATAAGGTTTCAAAACAGATTTCTTGTAGCTTCAAATGAAATTTTTGAAATTGGTCAATCAAAATTTAATATTGGGCTTTGGTACCACAATATCCCAAACTCCCAAATTTTTTTTAGATATTTGTCACCTTTACTCAATCAAGTAAAATTAACTTCAGTAATATTATTTTTTGTGTCTTATCTACATTTCTTTAATGATAATAAATGTAATGCATTTAAGACTTATCTTGACAGACCACAAGAAATATCTTTTATTCACACATGTGTATTTTTCTAACAGTTTTTTTTCAAATGAAATCACACCTCCTAGAACTTGTGAACAATAACAATGTTGAAGCAGTGTTTTATTTTATATAATAATTTCCCCGATTGATAATTCAAGGTAACATAGAAATGGGAAATCAATATAAAGACCTGAAACTATCATGAGAAAGTCATCTCACAAATTAGCAAATTTCAATCTTAGTAAATTCAATATTTCATCTAGTTGATCTCGTTTTTTAAATGCAAATGGCATTATTTGGGCTTTATGTAAAATAAATACTAAGTTCCCCTGTGTGATGAATAAAATTTTGTTGAATTACAGCGCCTTTTTTACATGAATTATAGCATCGTCAGTATGGTATTTTCACATCAGTTATGATAAATTATCTGTACACAGCAATCACTTCAATAAACCTTATCACTTTTTGGAAATCTATGCCTTTTGACCTGAGAATCTTCTCCACTAGAACCTTTGTCATCATTCAACAATCAGTTTTTCTTTGTAGTGTGAGACATTTTTTGTTTTGACATCAAAATTTTATGGGAATCTTTGTGATGTCCAGTAATTGCAGACAAATAGCAATAAAGTGTATTAATTAACATGTATAAGAAATCTATAGCACAATCAATTTGAATTGAGATGATCCTATGACAATTGTGATTGAAATTTTGAAGTAATTTTTAAAAAATATAAATTTTCAGTAATCTTCATATTTCAAAGAATGCTTTCTAACTGTCTTTTACCTTAAAAAAAGACAGCTCTTTAAATTGTATCAATTTCAAATTAACATGTACATGATCACAGATACCTTCCATCTTGTAATCAATTCACAATCTAACCAGAAATAGTCCTCTGCAGTCTGCACTTGCTTCCCAATTTTAAATGGTAGCTTATATTCACGTTGAACCAACGACATTCAAAAAAGATTTAGAATTAGGAGCAAGTGTGGAGAACTAACCTTAATTGGATTGATCTATACAGGTGCAGTCAATCGTGGAGAACTTACCTTAATTAGATTGATCTATACAGGTGCAGTCAATCGTGGCCTTAATTAGATTGATCTATACAGGTGCAGTCAATCGTGGAGAACTTACCTTAATTAGATTGATCTATACAGGTGCAGTCAATCGTGGAGAACTTACCTTAATTAGATTGATCTATACAGGTGCAGTCAATTGCTTCCTATCTAACTTAAAGGATTACAATCATTTTATTTGTTTTTTTTATCAAGTTTCTTAGAAAACGAGAACTAGTTGTATTTACCCAACAATATCCTTTTCTCTTTGAGTTTTGTAATATGCATAATCCCAGACTTTCAATTCTCCTTGAAAAAATTCTCTGTTGTTAGCATAATCCTGTAGTGTGGCTAGTTCTTGCTGCGCTGATGGGTAGGCCACTGTCTTAATTCTATATAAAAAACACATTTAAATAATAAAGAAAATGTGCAGGAATCTTTCTCAATTATGTGTTCAAATAGATCATCAACCTTTAACTGTTTCCTTAAGAAATAAGGTGAAAAACAACAGTTATTCTTTTTTCAACTACTGTAAATTCAGAAATAATTGCGATGTTTTTATTATTGCTAAAAATGTGACAGGGCAATAATCCTAATAATATAAACTCTGATTTTGAAATTTTTTATACGAATAAAACAGGATTTTTCACATTATCACAAAAATTAAATCGCATTTTAGTCAAAATGACAAAATCGCAATAATAAATGCACGCAATAATGTTTTTTTCACCTATTTCTGATTAAATGAAATCTTGTTGTCTAATCTGTGTCATGAGAATAGATATGAGCTTTATTAGACAATAGTTATGATGTCTTGTAAAGCTTTTTTTTAAAAAATTTTAATGTTATGCCTTTAAACTTGGACACTAGATCATAAATAGGGTTGTAAATGTTCAACATGTGATGTGTTGCCAATAAATGGTCAGTCAAGTTAAGAAATATTGATGGTCACCGGTTTCTTTAATCACTGGTCACTTCTCATCTTAAAATTATATCAATAAAATAATCCACACAGCAGATACTTTTTTCACACAGAATAAGTGCTGATCAAAGCATTGCTGGCAAAAATTAAACCACTATTCTTAAAATAGCATATAGAAAATACTGATATGAGAAACTTTGTGTATTTTTCATGACAAAGGAAGCTGTTCATAAAAAAGGTGACTGCCTTATCAAAAAATAAAAGTTATTCTTTGAAATGTACAAAGGATTATAAGAAAACCTACATATTTCAGATTTCCTAAAAGTGTTAGAATCTTTTATTCAAAGTGATAAAAAATTGTCAATGGCAGATTCTTATATCCAAAATCATAAAGGAATTTCAATACATATTGAATACAAGAGGCTGTCAGATTGACAGCAAACCAGATTTTTCCTGCAAGAAAATAATATTTGCAAATCTGAACCCCCAAACACAATCCAGTAAATAAATAAATTAATTTTTGTAGGATTCAGAAATTGAAATAATTTTCATTTGACAGATTTGTAGATAGTAATGCAATGCAAGGACAATTTTACATAAGGGCTTGTAAAGACTCCCTGGACAACAGGAATGCATTCCTAGTCAATAAAGATTGGAGTCAAGAGCACCCACAAGAGTGGGGTTCGAACTCGCAACCATAGTGTTGACTCACTAGTGATTACAGTAGTAACTTCTTAAACCTCTTGGCCACCGAGGCCCTTAACGGTTGAGTGGAAAACACTTTAAAACAATTTAGGAGTAAATCATTGTAGTGGCTTCAAAGAAGGACACAAACACACCACAAAAAGTGTAAACCCAACTAAAATAACTTCAAAATAATTTCCACCACTTCTTTCACCCCTTTTGGGAAGTTTTTGCTTATTCTTTATTATATACAAAACCTGAGTAAGAAAACGGATGACATTCTGTTTTTTCAATAACTGGACCCTCAGATATTGATGTTAGCAATGTTAGGTAAAAAATAAAACAACCACAGACAATCAACCAATTGAACTTGTGATGAAAAATAAATGCATAAGCACAGAAAATTTGGAAGAAGAAAAATTAATAGCTCTGTTATATGATTAGATAGAGTGGCAGTGTGTCATTTAAAATGTGATAGCAATGATAAATGTAGCACTAAAAAATAGTTGGGTGAATTACCTTGGGAAAACACTGGTATTAAGTCATTGTATCACAAACTCTGACTGACAAAAAAATGTTTGGATGCACAGAGTTTTTTAGATTTTCTACAAGAAACTATATTAGAAAATGTCATACTTCTTTTTTAGTTAGACAAACCCTAAAACAGTTTGTCACACTCTGAAAGTGTCATAGCACTTAATAATGCAGCACTTAAAAGTCCTTGGAGGAACACTGGTATGAAGTATGTTAAAAGTGTAATAGCAATGAATAATGTAGTGCTAAAAAGGCCTTGGGAGAGTGGTATGTCTAGATCAGTGACATCATTAACATAATCATATCAAAGCAGTCATACGAAACAGAGCTCAGGAAAATAGGATGACCTTATGATCAGACATTGATATTGCAATATAGCCCCAAGTCCAAACATTATAGATCTGCATAAAATACCACAATAGGATTACTAACAAGCATAAACTTAAATGGCTGATCAATTAAGAATACTCCTTACGTTTCTAGTACTTCAATCACATGATTAACACCTCCTGCCATCGTCCTGTGTTGGACCATTTCGGCAAAATTAGCGTATCCTAATTTGTTAGCAAGACCCCATCTGAAATAACAGTCAATATTAACTCAAATATCGATACAACATTTACAACGAACAAATCCATTTTCAATTTTAAACTTATGCAATTTTTTTCATTCATATTTAATTTCATAACTATTATTACAATTTTTTCATTAACTGTTTCTGAAGTGCATCCTTTTACAGTATATAAATATAAAACATTGTTGAAGGCTAAGTTGTCAACATCAATGTCATTTGGTCACTGGAGGAGAGCTGTTACATTGGCAATTATACCACATTTCCTGTGTTTACATCATTAATCTACTTGAGTAGACGACTTTGTTTCATGGAAACAAGTATGTCCATATTTAGTATTCATACATGTTTGTTTACCTGTATGCATATGAAAACGACTTCAGTATAGATATCAGAATTTACAAGTTGATTATATAATATATTGTACATGTATAACAAATTAAGACTAACCAGGTGCTCCGCAGGGCGCAGCTTTATACGACCGCAGAGGTCGAACCCTGAACAGTTGGGGCAAGTATGGACAAAACATTCAAGCGTGATACAGCTCTGAATTTGGATTGTGATCAAATTTTTGACATTACATGGTTTTTTTTTACACAAAACAAATGTCAAGATTTTACAAATCAATTAAAGATTTCTTCTTCAAACTTTTTAAATCTAAAATTAAATAGTTGACACAGCATAGGTTTCTGACACAGAATGAATGTGGTCTAATGAACTTAAAAGTTTTTTTTTGCCTTTGAGCAATTCACTATGCTGTTGAATATTAATCCTCTCAAAAAAATGTTTGAAGAAATTTTCTTTTTATTTATGAAATCTGAAATGAGAAAAATTTAAACCCCCCCTTTTTTTCACATCCCCGTTTCCCTTTTTCCAAAACTGATATCAATTTAAATTTCTAATGGAGTTTGCAACAATAACTACTCTTTTAAATACATCATAAAATATTAAAATGTAAAATAAAGTGCTTGTTATCACTGAATGGTAAAGATTGGTTGGTAGTAAAAGTGAATATACATTGTTTTTTGTATAAAACAATAAAAAAAACTTCATCAGCAACATTTTATATTGGCAAATTTCCAATGAAGTTATTTACATCAAGTTATTGGCAAATAAAAATAGAAAATGACATCATAGTCATGTCTGGCAAATGTCCAACATACATTATCTAAAAACATTTTAGATAAGATAAGGAAAAAAAGCTTCATCAGCAACATTTTATATTGGCAAATTTCCAATGAAGTTATTTACATAAAGTTATTGGCAAATAAAAATAGAATATGACATCATAGTCATGTCTGGCAAATTTCCAACATATATTATCAACTACTATTCTATACAAAGAAAGATAAGTCCAATTGAAAATTAATTGCTATTGCACAATATTGTGCAATTAGATATTTCTTGCTATTGTGCAATACTGTGCAATTGAAAATTTCTTGCTATTGCACAATACTTGATATGGAATCCTGATTTGGACCAACTTGAAAACTGGGCCCATAATCAAAAATCAAAGTACATATTTAGATAAAGCATATCAAATAAGCCCAAGAATTTAATTTTTGTTAAAATCAAACTTAGTTTAATTTGGACCCTTTGGACCTTAATGTAGACCAATTTGAAAACTGGACCAAAAATTAAGAATCTACATACACAGTTAGATTAGGCATATCAAAGAACCCATTTATTCAATTTTTGATGAAATCAAACAAAGTTTAATTTTGGACCCCCATTTGGACCAACTTGAAAACTAGGCCAATAATTAAAAATCTAAGTACATTTTTAAATTCAGCATATCAATGAACCCCAAGGATTCAATTTTTGTTAAAATCAAACTAAGTTTAATTTTGGACCCTTTGGACCTTAATGTAGACCAATTTGAAAACGGGACCAATAATTAAGAATCTACATACATAGTTAGATTCGGCATATCAAAGAACCCCAATTATTCAATTTTTGATTAAATCACACAAAGTTCAATTTTGGACCCTTTGGGCCCTTATTCCTAAACTGTTAGGACCAAAACTCCCAAAATCAAACCTAACCTTCCTTTTATGGTCATAAACCTTGTGTTTAAATTTCATAGATTTCTATTTACTTATACTAAAGTTATGGTGCAAAAACCAAAAATAATGCTTATTTGGGCCCCTTTTTGGCCCCTAATTCATAAACTGTTGTGACCTCAACTCCAAAAATCAATCCCAACCTTCCTTTTGTGGTCATAAACCTTGTGTTAAAATTTCATTGATTTCTATTTACTTATACTAAAGTTATTGTGCGAAAACCAAGAATAATGCTTATTTGGGCCCTTTTTTGGCCCTTAATTCCTTAACTGTTGGAATCAAAACTCCCAAAATCAATCCCAACCTTCCTTTTGTGGTCATAAACCTTGTGTCAAAATTTCATAGATTTCTATTCACTTAAACTAAAGTTATAGTGCGAAAACCAAGAAAATGCTTATTTGGGCCCTTTTTGGCCCCTAATTCCTACAATGTTGGGACCAAAACTCCCAAAATCAATCCCAACCTTCCTTTTGTGGTCATAAACCTTGTGTTAATATTTCATTGATTTCTATTCACTTTTACTAAAGTTACAGTGCGAAAACTAAAAGTATTCGGACGACGACGACGACGACGCCAACGTGATAGCAATATACGACCAAAAAATTAAAATTTTTGCGGTCGTATAAAAAGGCACTCAGAAAACCATAGATATGAAAATGGACAGACAAATGAGGCAGAAAAAAAACCTAACAAAAAACTAAGAAAGTTACCAAAATATTATGTTATGACTACTACTTTCAGTTAATTCTTTAAAGAACATGTGTGCCTCAAGAGGGTAAATCATTTCAGGTAGGCAGGTATCTTTTCTTCAATTCTTCTGCCCATATCACAATCTTGGACTGTTTTTAAAAGAGCTGAGACATTTTCAAATTTGTGTTTAAATTTTAGGAGTATGAAGTGAGATTCATTTTCAAGTAATTTTGCATACCCAGAAAAGCCTTATGTAATGCTGCTCTAGAGGTAAAAAAACTGTTTTCACATAATGAGTTCTTGGAAATATTAGTGTTTTGCATACATCTTATAGCTCCATAGTTGTTACACCTTTATTCATGTTATTCTATGGTCCTCTACTCTCCAAATCAGTCCAAATGGTTAAGCTCAGTTACTTTATAAAAATTTAAATATGTCTGCTATCACTGCACAGATACTTTTTTGTTATCACACTACATTAAAGTTCCTCAATCTGAGGTGCATTGAAGGATATTGACCCAAGTGTGTAAAGCACTTCAGTTTTACATCATTTCAATTTTGCATTGCATTAAATAATTTGTGTCCTTGTTGGCATTTAAAAAGATTCATAACCAAGTACAAAATTTTAACATGTCAGGTTTCTGTTTCAAATAAATTAAAATTCATGGTCACAATCTTATACGTCATTCATTATAATAGGTGGCAACAACATTATACTATATAATAAATTTTAAATATCAAAGTAACAAACATCGAATTATTAAAACTATGGTCAGGTTTCCATCGGTTCATATTAACACTCTTTATCCAGTATTTAGAACATAATTGGCAAAAAATCAAAATTGTAATGTTTTAAAAGAATTTAAGATTTTTATCAGAATAAATCATTAATTTCTGAAAGAAAAAAAATTATAGCTCATACAATAGGTTTCATCAAAATAATGGAGGAGAGAAAAAGGAATAGTCAAACACAGGTCACTAATTGTGCACCACTTATTGAGGACCTGTTTTTGTATTGTTATGAGTTACAATTTATGACTAAAATTAGCAAAGATCCATCGAAACAACATTTGAACAGGCTATTATTTGAACTTGGAATTATTTTTAATTATGGAATTTGCATAATTTCTTGTGGTGGAAATTTTTACTAAATTCCATGTTTATTCTGTACTCAAATGTTCTGTGCTGTGCACAACACTTTCTATTACAAAGAAGATAGTACATTTTCAATAGAATGTACTGTGCCGCGCAAACAACACTATCTATACAAAATACATTGTATGGAAAGTGTTATGATCCTCTCAAAACATTATAATACATTTTTTTACCAAATAATCATGGAATTTATTAAAAATTTCCAGCACAAGAAATTATGCAAATTCCATAATTAAAAATAATTCCAAGTTCAAATAATAGCCTGTTATTTGATACAAAAATTTAACAATACTTTTAGATATTTGGATGATATATTGGCTGTCAATAATGACGACTTCAGTATGTATACTAAAGAAATTTATCCTGTTGAACTTATTTTAAATAAAGCTAATACTAACAATGACCACTGTCCTTTTCTCGATCTTGATATCTATATCATTAATGGGAAGCTTAATACAAAAAATTATGAAAAAAAGAGATGATTTTTCATTTCCTATTGTTAATTATCCAGTTTAAGATGGTGACGTTCCCTTGTCACAATCTTATGGCGTTTATATATCTAAACTTGTACAATTTGCTGTGTATGTAAAAACGTATTAGATTTTAGCGAGAGAAATTTATGTATTACTGAAAAATTATTACACCAGGGTTTTCGATATCACAAACTAGTCAAAACATTTACTAAATTTCATCATCGGTATAAGGAAATAATTCGTAAATATAACTCAACATGCAGACATCTTATACGTTCAGGTATTTCACATCCAATCTTTTATGGTAATATTCTTTACAAAGCACAAAAATGTCAGTATTCACCTCAAAAGCTTACAAAACCTTTAAACAGACTTATTAAGAAAGGCATATATTTACGATATTGTTGTCAGTTCATTAAAGATTGCATATTTTGGCTTTAACATTGATTCACTTGTAGGGTCTTTGCATCAGAACTAAACACATTTATTTAAAAAAAACAGTTGTTGGCATTACACGAGTTATGTTCTTCTAATAAATGTTATGATAGTATGACACTGAACCCCTAATAGGAGGGATTGTGCCTGATATTCATATGATGAAGACATAACCTTTCAATCAGTTTAATTGAGGTCTGGAGCTGGCATGTCAGTTAACTGCTAATAGTCTGTTGTTATTTATGTATAATTGTCATTTTATTTATTTTCTTTTGTTACATCTTCTGACAACGGACTCAGACTTCTCTTGAACTGAATTTTAATGTGCGAATTGTTATGCGTTTACTTTTCTACATTGGTTAGAGGTATAGGGGGAGGGTTGAGATCTCATAAAAATGTTTAACCCATCCGCAATTTTGGGCCTGTCCCAAGTCAGGAGCCTCTGGCCTTTGTTAGTCTTGTATGATTTTTAATTTTAGTTTCTTGTGTATAATTCAGAGTTTAGTATGATGTCCATTATCACTGTACTAATATACATATTTTTTAAGGGTCCAGCTAAAGGATGCCTACAGGTGCGGGAGTTTCTCGCTACATTGAAGAGCCACTGGTGGCCTTCAGCTGTTGTCTGCTCTATGGTCGGGTTGTTGTCTGCTCTATGGTCGGGTTGTTGTCACTTTGACACATTCCCCATTTCCTTTCTCAATTTTATTTTAATTTGATTTTGGCTACTAGACTAAAAAAAAACATAGATTATCATTTACTCACCTCTGGGCTCTTACATCTGAAATTGTCTCATTATTATTTAAGAATTGCTCAGAATGGTACTGAGATGAGACATTTACTTTGGCATACCATATATTCCATCGTGTTATGCGACATGGACAGTGTGACATAAAATGGCTATATATAGGATCATACAGTTCCACTTGCCAAGGCCCTTTTTCATAATGTTCACTGAAATGAAATAAACTCAGTTTTGGTCAGTTAAATAATCAACAAACAGGCAGTTTTAGTCTTGATTACTTAATTTTTCTTGAGGGTGCCTTCACACCAGAGATGGGTCTGATTACTTTCAATGTAATTGATTAAATTACAATTACTTTGTAATTTGTACGATTAAATTAAATTAATGATTACATCATTTCTTAAAGTGTCTGATTAAATTAAGGATTACATTGGCAAAGTAATCATGATTACATCTGATTACAATGAATTTAAAAAAAAAATTAAATGATGTGAATGAATAAACGTTTAATATATATCTAGAGCCTTTTTAGAAAGGATTTTGATTAATCTATAATACTAAAATAACGAGGTCCAATTTGTCAGCCGTCATCGGGTAAAAACAACAAATCAAAGAATTCAACTTTATATATAGATAATATAGGACAATGGTGTAGATTAAAAATTACACCACTCCAGACCCTTTTGTTTTCCACATAATTAATATTGCCAATAATTAACAAGTTCTGGGTCGAATCCGATACCGATACGAATAGTATATTCACCTGTTACCTATTACCTTATCTGTACGCTCCGCATCTGACAGGCGCACCACCAAACGGTGTATTTAGGATTTTCAGAGGCGATTAAGGGGGGTTGCAGGGGGCCCGCCCCCCCTTTTTGGGAAAAAAATTGGTTGCTTATATAGGGAATCACTGGAGCGGCCCCGCCTTAGGCAGTTAGTGGGCCCCCACTTATGAAAATTTCTAGATCCGCCAGTGATTTTGCTATATACACGGGTCATAATCACGGGGTTAACACTACTAAATTCAAGCATTGTCAAATTGTTCCCTGTTGTAGTATTTTAATCAGTAAGACTTTCTAAGATAACAATACGAATACTAAAAATCTGGACTTAAAATAAGGCGTATAGGTACAGTTTTCAATTTGTTAGCGAGCATGGCGTAAATCATCGAATCAAAGAATTCAACTTATAAATAATATAGGACAATGCTGTTGATTAAAAATACTCCATTCCAGGACCTTTCGTTTTCCAAATAATAAATATACCAATAATTGATAAGTTCCAGGTCGACGGGTTCAAACAGAAAAAAAATAAAAAGCAGAGAAAACAATGTATCTTATAATCGGCATGACTTTTCATATCAGATGACAATACCAATACTAAAATAAGGCTTAGCAGGGCCGTAACTACATTGAGGCAAATGAGGCAAATGCCTCATGTTGAAAATTTAAAAAAAAAAAACTAGAGGCTCTAAAGAGCCTGTGTCGCTCACCTTGGTATATGTGAATATTAAACAAAGGAAGCAGATGGATTCATGACAAAATTGTGTTTAGGTGATGGTGATGTGTTTGTACATCTTACTTTACTGAACATTCTTGCTCCTTACAATTATCTCTATCTATAATGATCTTGGCCCAGTAGTTTCAGTGGAAAATGTTAGTAAAAATTTACAAATTTTATGAAAATTGTTAAAAATTGACTATAAAGGACAATAACTCCTTAGGGGGTCAACTGACCATTTTTGTCATGTTTGACTTATCTTTAGGTCTTACTTTGCTGTACATTATTGCTGTTTACAGTTTATCTCTATCTATAATAATATTCAAGATAATAACAAAAAACGTCAAAATTTTCTTAAAATTACCAATTATGGGGCAGCAACCCAACAACCGGTTGTCGGATCCATCTGAAAATTTCAGGGCAGATAGATCTTGACATGATAAACAATTTCACTCCGTCAGATTTGCTCTAAATGCTTTGATTTTTGAGTTATAAGCCAAAAACTGCATTTTACCCCTATGTCCTATATCTAGCCATGGCAGCCATCTTGGTTGGATGGCCGGGTCACCGGACACATTTTTTAAACTACATACCCCAAAGATGATTGTGGCCAAGTTTGGATTAATTTAGTCCAGTAGTTTCAGAGGAGAAGATTTTTGTAAAAGATCACTAAGATTTACGAAAAATGGTTAAAAATTGACTATAAAGGGCAATAACTCCTTAAGGGGTCAACTGACCATTTCGGTCATGTTGACTTATTTGTAAATCTTACTTTGCTGAACATTATTGCTGTTTACAGTTTATCTCTATCTATAATAATATTCAAGATAATAACCAAAAACAGCAAAATTTCCATAAAATTACCAATTCAGGGGCAGCAACCCATCAACGGGTTGTCCGATTCATCTGAAAATTTCTGGGCAGATAGATCTTGACCTGATAAACAATTTTACCCCATGTCAGATTTGCTCTAAATGCTTTGATTTTTGAGTTATAAGCCAAAAACTGCATTTTACCCCTATGTCCTATATTTAGCCGTGGCAGCCATCTTGGTTGGATGGCCGGGTCACCGGACACATTTTTTAAACTTCATACCCCAAAGATGATTGTGGCCAAGTTTGGATTAATTTAGCCCAGTTGTTTCAGAGGAGAAGATTTTTGTAAAAGATTACTAAGATTTACGAAAAATGGTTAAAAATTGACTATAAAGGGCAATAACTCCTTAAGGGGTCAACTGACCATTTCGGTCATGTTGACTTATTTGTAAATCTTACTTTGCTGAACATTATTGCTGTTTACAGTTTATCTCTATCTATAATAATATTCAAGATAATAACCAAAAACAGCAAAATTTCCATAAAATTACCAATTCAGGGGCAGCAACCCATCAACGGGTTGTCCGATTCATCTGAAAATTTCTGGGCAGATAGATCTTGACCTGATAAACAATTTTACCCCATGTCAGATTTGCTCTAAATGCTTTGGTTTTTAAGTTATAAGCCAAAAACTGCATTTTACCCCTATGTTCTTTTTTTAGCCATGGCGGCCATCTTGGTTGGTTGGCGGGGTCACCGGACACATTTTTTAAACTAGATACCCCAATGATGATTGTGGCCAAGTTTGATTAAATTTGGCTTAGTAGTTTCAGAGGAGAAGATTTTTGTAAAAGTTAACGACGACGGACGCAGGACGACGACGGACGCAGGACGACGACGGACGCAGGACGACGGACGCCGGACGCAAAGTGATGGGAAAAGCTCACTTGGCCCTTCGGGCCAGGTGAGCTAAAAATGAAACAATAGGTTGTCTTCATATCAAATTGTTTTCATTGAAAGTGTCTTGCAAGAATCAAGTTCGTTTCACTCTGATGTTTTAGTTTTCAGAGTTGATGGTCAATTGTTTGTACTTCTGTGTCCCGGGTTTGTCCTTGTATCTTATAAAATGATAGCTTCAAACTTTATCTATTTAATAAACCACAAAAGTTCACTTACATACATACATGGACATTGTGTCACTGGTTATGACCCATTATCATAATTGATATCTGAATTATTTTGACTTCAATTAAATATGCTAGTAGCTTTATTTAGAGTTTTCTGTTTACCTTCTGACCTCCTCCAGACTTTATATGTATTTCAAGGTGCTGTTTATGGAAGTTTGAAATATGGATGAAATAAAGTTACTGGTTAAAAACTATGTAAAATTTTAATAGAAGTGTAATCAAATTGTTAACATAAACAAGTACTTAAATCATAGATTTTACATGTCCAGTCCAAATACATACAAAAATTTGCTTATTTTAAACAAATTATTTGTCCAACTTTTAATTTAGTATCTGCTAATTAGATAAGTTTCTACATGTCTGATTAATCTCTTATCATATATATTGTCCTACAGCTATACTCAATTGGTAATTGCAATAAAAACAAACCTTGATTGGTTTCTTACACTTCATTTCAAAGTTGACAAAAATCAAAATATTAACAAAAGATTATATCAGGGTTAAAGAAAAGTATTAATTAAATATAACAGTTATTATCAAAAATAAAGATGTACATCCTTAAATTGTGATTGTATGTACAATACCTTTAACTAATTATATAAGGCCAGAGACATAATTAAATAATATGTCTCTTCTTAGGCTAATGATGATTTTTCAATACTGTAACACTTTATTTTTTACAGAAGTATACAAATCAACTAACATGATTTATAAAGTAAACCCAACTATTTAAACATTTTAAATATCTATTAAATAAGAATAACGAAAAGGTTCATTTATTGACCATATATACAGTTTAAGATTTTTTCATTGTAATCAGAATGTAATCAAAAAGTAATCAGGATTACAGGGTATTTTGAAAAGTAATTGATTAAATTAAATTACATGTAATCAGATTTTTGGCTGATTAATGATTACAATGATTACTTGGAAAATTGTAATCAATTACAGCTGATTAACGATTACAATTACAATTACCCCAAGTCTGCTTCACACTTGAATACATAGTTCAGCCTTATAAAAATCACCATGCAAAATATGCAATATTCGTTTCACAATCTCATGTATGTTCATTTGAATCTTGCTTGTGTTCTTGATCATATTTTATTAAGCCGATGTTAAATAAATAATGATATAAACAAGAGTGCATAAACTAAAATAAAATGTCTTGCCTGCACCAGTAGTTATGATTGAATTTTATGTTGAAAGTCTTAATGATCAAGGTCAAACTTCCTACAGTTACACATTTACTTAACATTTTCAATGATCCATGAAATTTAAAGTCACATCAGATCAATCTTGCCTGATGTAACAACCATTCTACAGTTGATAGTATCTGAGAAACAGTCCAAACCAAGATAATCAAAATTTACAATTTTCAAACCTTTACCCTTTAGTCAGCATATATGATATATCTACCATTGTGTAAACTGTTTGAGGCTTTGACTGACCGAAAAAAAAAAATTTTTCTACTATATTTTCAACTGAAAAATCTGAAAATTTCTGTCTGACCCAATGACTTTTTGTCAGACAGAGTTTGGGATACACTGGTATACATGTATTTGACTCTTTCATACTGAAGTATAATCTGCCATCATGTATATAATGGTTTACTTTTACAGATTGTGACTTGGATGGAGAGTTGTCTCATACCGCATCTTCTTATATTTATATGATTGACTCAGTATTAACTCACATTTCTATTTGAACTTGCTTTCATACTTACGGATAATCTGCCATCATGTATACCAGTGACTGAGGCAACTGTTCTATAATGTTTACATCTTCAACATAATGTTCAAATAAATCCATACATATTCTAACTTTCTTCCTAAAAAAAAATTATACCAATTTTTATATGTTTCTTGTAGTTGACAGCAGCAATTTTCTGAAGAAGTAGTATCTCTAAATCTTCAATTATACAAAATAAAAAAGAAAAAACATGTATTGACAACTTATGGCGGTAGTATAACAATACAAACTGTCTTTCTGAATTTTTCTGTATAAATAGGAGAATCCATGATATGTTAAATTTGGTGTTTATAAAAGTAAATAAATTAAACTGACCCAAAAATAGGTAGGAAGGTGCATAACAGACTTACATTTTTCTGCGAATTGTATCTTATATATTTTATTTTAAGCTATAACACAATTTGATTGAAATACAGATCATATGTTTCATAAACATGGGTTTGACAATGCTCTGTTCTACTTTCTGTTTTAAAGACCTTTCAGGATCCTCTAATTTTGTTATAATGGAACACACCGTTAAAAACTTAAAGGCTGAAATCCCATTGGCTGATGTAATAATTACCAACAGAAAGTAGAACAGAGTGTTGTCAGATCCAAGCAAGGACACAAGATCTGCATTGCAATTAGACTAAGCTGCATTCTAACATGACGTCCTTCAAACACTTTGAGAACACCCCTAGTAAATTATGTATATATTGTTTTGGCTGTTCTGATTGTACTCCCACGTCATATGTTTTTTTACCAATGAGCCACCTGACGTCTGAGTACGATGACATCAGAATATAAGCATTTTACTGGAAAATACACGCTTGTGAAACTCGAAAATCATCACAACAAGGAAACATAAATAAAATGTTAAAATGTGTTATAAACTATTTTTTTATACATATAAAGTGAAAGGACTTTCATTTGTGGGTATCAATTTTCGTGGTTTGAGCAATATTTACATGTTCTTGGGTTTTTAAATTCGTGGATTTCAGTTTTCTAAAAAAAAATGAAAAATAAACGCCATTAGAAAACAAAGGTTACAATTTGTCTGGATTGAAGGAAATTGCAAAGTACACAGATTAAAGACCATTAAAGGTATTAATTAGGCCATAAACATGTCACCTAAAGAAAACAGTTACATAAACAAATGTTATTAACATATTTAGAATTGTAAAATAGTTCTTATCAAACGCAAGTCCAGCAAGAAATTATTATTTCCCATACATACGAGAATTATGAACACTTTCTCATAGCATATCAATACCCGAAATCTGACTTTCATCGATCAAAAATATTTTTTTTTATGAGAATTAAAAGATCAAAAGTTGTACAGTTTAGGTTTTTTAAAAATTAAATAGGTATAATCCTGCCTGCAGTTGTAGTTCATATAGCGTTTGCCTTGTGACTACTATTATAGTATTTTCAGATTTGACGATATTCAATATATTCTCTAGATCATATCAGTAGTCCTACATGGGGATATTTCCATGTCTTGATTTGGACAATGGTTATTCTATTTCGTTGGACACTTAAATTCATGGAAAAAGTCATCCACGAAAACCACATAAATTGATTCCACACGAATAAAAGTACTTTCACAGTAAGTAAACTTATCATTTAAATTCATCTAAACCTATCTAATTACGTTATTGTAAATACGTTATATGTCAATTTAATAGTGCGTTCATTTATGGGAACAGCAAACATTTGCCTTCACCTAGAGCGCTTCGATCCAAAAGAATTGCCGTATTTTTCCTATTAGAATCGAAATAATTCATGGGGGCTTGAATTATACTTATTTTACCACGGGTTGGCCCTTTATGCAGATAATTTATCTGTTGCTCGTGGTAAAATATTAGTATAAAGGGCCAACCCGTGGTAAAATCAGTTTAAACTCAAGCCCCATGAATTATTTCTTAAACATCACTCCCAACAGGCAACACAAGTTATTTCATTTTTTTATACTTACGCAAAATTATGAGTATGTGTGTTCCTCCTACCAACTTTATCATAATATTTTCTTCTGTCATTAGTTGACATCAAAAATCCACTTATTTTCAAATTATATAAATAAAAGTCTACTAATCTTTTCTGGGCATCATTTAAATTATCACTATTTGCATTCACTTCCTACAAAGAGAGTACAAATGAACAATAACAATAATTATAACTATAAACAATTAGAAATGCTGCAAATCCACAATTAATCACAATATATATTTCATTCAAAGATAATGGCATTTTTTTTTTAATAGTTGAGCATTTGGATTGACAGGTTTTATCGACTTCCCCTTCTTCAATTTACAATGGAGATTAGCTTATTTTTTCACATTTTTTGGAGCTACATAACTTATATTTCATAGCTTTGTACAATAACAAATTCACTATAAGAAATAACTCATATATTTGCAGAAAAATAACACTCTAAAAATTAGAAATTTATTATTGCTATCTAGATAATCTACATTGAAATTTATAACTTTTCAGAAGGGGGAAACAACAAAATTTTCATGAAACAGTAACTACTTTTATAAACATTAGTGTGAAACCAATTCAAGTGGAATTCCGTGTTAGAGAAACTACAATATATTATATATATAAATATTCAACCAAATTAGGCTTCTGAATTCTTTGACAGAAGTGAATCCTGAAGGTCAATACCTGAACAAACTTCTTCACAACCAAATTAATTTCATGAATAAATATATGGGACTGTGTCCATGGTACACAGATGATGACCTGCTTGCAGATAAGATTATAAAGGGGCACAACTCAAGAAGGGTAAAAGTGAGGCCACTCAATTCAAACTAGATCTATGTTTTGTGGTAATAAGCATTGCATATAGGTTTCATAACATTTGTTTGAGGCAAACTAAAGTTAGAGAAGGGAAACAAATTTTTACTATTGTAAAGAGCCATAACTCTTGAATGGTAAAAGTGATGCTTCACAAATTCAAACTTGATCTGTGTTTTGTGGTAATAAGCATTGTGTATAAGTTTCATAACATTTAATTGAGGCAAACTAAAGTTAGAGAACTGAAACCAATTTAAGATGTACGAACGCACAGATGGACAAGGGTAAATCTTAATGCCCACTCCACTATGGAAGGGGCACAAAAATCAAATCCTTGGTTGTATCAAAAACAATTGTACCTGTACAGCTTTCACTAAACTGGTAGATATAAATCTCTCATGTAACGCCTTTATATACTGCCTTTCTAACTGTAAAATATAAATATAAAAATCTCTATTATGCAATCTCTCCTTCCATCTTTCAGACTCTTAAAGATAATCTCTTCATTTCAAGTCATATTTATCTTTTAACTGTAAGAGATAAATTTTTCATGTAAATTCTTGTTTATTTGTCTATATCTGTTAACTGTGAAAAAATAATCTCTCACGTAATTATTGTTCTGTTTTCATTACTGTTTACTTTAAATTTCTTATGGTCACCATCTATTTTTGTATCATCTATAATTTCAAGCAGCTTTGTTTTAGCAAATATTTGATAAGTTTTTACTATGTTTTTGTGCAATTTTTTGTGTAGTTGGTGTTAGTTTCTAAATTGAACCAGTCAGATTAATAGCTATTGTTTTCAGATTTGTCCTGTAACTTTAACCCATTTAACCCTCATAACTATCATAACATCACAATCACAAGATAAGAAAGATGTATTGTCCCAAAGCCAATCATTACACGAGAGGACTCTTGAAAGTCACTTCTGTAGGCAAGTATAAGACTAAAAATCTTACTCAGTTGAATACAAATTATTTTTCTGGTTTGCTGCACTGCAGAGTAATAGTGAGAAGTAAACAGAAAACATTGTGTACAAACACTTCAAGCATGATAATCAAGTTTGATTATAAGTATGTTGGAAAGCAAAATACCATGAATAATTTATATTTCTATATATAAAACCAAATATTATTATTAAATAAACTGTGATTAAAAACCGCTAATCATTGTTTTTCATTAATCATCATTCAAATGAAGCAGAAATTCTGTCTGACAAGGGAAATAACCTGCTTTAATTTATATTAAGAGTGAATTTCATGAATCAGGAAATGAGTTTCTGGAATTGGCTTTACCAGTAACCAAACATGACATAATAATTGTTATCTCCCCTGTTTATCTTACTCTGTTGTGGGCTCTTTTAAATCCTTCCTCTGTATGAGTAAGGGCATCAAAGATAGCACTACTGCATTGTCTACTGGTAAACCATGTAAACTGTAAGGGTACCAATATTTCTTCAATACGGTTAAACACAGACTCAAACGTCTTCTGGTAGTGTACATCTGAAAATTAAACATTTCTTTTAAAAACATCTTTTACATTGTTAATACAATATCTTCATAAACATTACACCATGTGTAAAACTTAAAAATAAATGAGGAATATGTCCATTGGACAAAGATGATGCCCCTGCTTGCATATCATATAAAGTTATAAAGGGACAGCTGGAGAACGGTAAAAGTGACGTCAGCCTAATTTTTCATTGATCTGAGTTATTATTAGTAATAACTATTGTGTGTAAGTTTCATAACATGGTAGAAACAAACTTCAGTAAGAGAACAGAAACGAAAATTCAGCAATTTTTCCATTAGTAAAGGGGAATAACTCTAGAACAGTTAAAGTGACAGCAATAAAATTCAAACATGATCTGTATTTTGTGGTAATAAGCATTGTGTATAAGTTTCGTATTAATTGGCCGAGGCTAACTTCAGTTAAATAACAGAAACCTGTAAAGGTGCATAACTCTAGAACAGTTAAAGTGACACAACCAAAATGCACACTTGATCAAGATTTTGTGGTAATAAGCATTGTGTATAAGTTTCATAATATTTGGTTGAGGCAAATTGAAGTAAGAGAACGGAAACAAAAATTCAGCAATTTTTTCGTTTGTGAAGGGGGATAACTCTAGAACGGTTTAAGTAAAGCCACCAAAATCCAAGCTTGATCATGTTGATCTGCATTGTTAAACAGCAATATGTGCAATAAAGAATCAATTAGAGTGTTAAAAAAAATGTGTCTGTGTTTTATGGTTATTAGCATTGCGTATAAGTTTCATAACATTTGGTTGAGACAAACTAAAGTTAGAGAATGGAAACCAACTTTGGGATGTACAAATTGACAAAGGTAAGACTTAAAATGCCCCCCTGGCATAAAAATATCCAACTGCTGTGTGATTATTTTTAATTGTTTCTTATTAACTACATATGTATTCATGTGACATTTGAAAATCTTTTATTGCTTAAGATATGTTCAGTGAATGGAAAACTTCACATTTCTAGGTTTCAACAATCTATTCTGCATGTGGTGTCAATCAAAAACAGATATAGAAACATTTCAAAGAAAAATATATTTACATATTTATACTTTTTACAACCTTGAGTTAAAAAACCAGAAAATAAACTTTAAATGTATTGACAAAAATAAATAAAGTTATGTGAAAATAAGAAGATTACTGCCTATAAAACAATTTGCCACCAGAGACTAAATGACGTAAAAGTTAATAGGTTACTGTATGGCCTTCAACAAAGAGCACACCCCATACAGCATACATTGTAGTCAGCAGGATTTCATATGTCAAGGCTGTGTGACATTTTCAGCAAGCACTTTACTGTGTGAGCTTGACACCTTTATTTTAGTAGCAAATTGATTAAAAGTAAAAAGTACTTAAATCTTACATTTTATTATAAAAAATTCCTATAATATCAATCTGTTGTCCTAGCCCGTAAATAATTGTTTACTCCAAAAAACAATGAAAATTTGCATTTGCATGTAATAATTTTGTATCAAATATAAAAAAGGCTAACTTAACTAGCACTATCGAAAACTTGAGAAGAACTTCATATTTTGACCAATATTATTGTTTCTATCCCTTTATTGTTATTCTAATTTTTTTTAAACCATTGATGAACCAGATGCTCCGCAGGGCGCAGCTTTATACGACTGCAGAGGTCGAACCCTGAACAGTTGGGGCAAGTATGGACACAACATTTAAGCTTGATACAGCTCTGAATTTGGATTGTGATTAAATAGTTGACACAACATAGGTTTCTGACACAGAATGAATGTGGTCTAAGAACTTAAACTTAAAAACTTAAAAATTTTAAATTGGACATTTATCTTTTATGGTCCAATATCCAAAATCTAAATATATGGTTAGATTCAGCATATCATAGAACCCCAAGAATTCAATTTTTGATGAAATCAAAAAATGTTCAATTTTAGACCCTTTAGACCTCAATGTGGACCAATTTGATAACCGGGCCCAAATATTAAAAATCTAAATACATGGTTAGATTCAGCATATTGAAGAACCCAATACATGTATATTCAATTTTTGTTGAAATCAAACAAAGTTTAATTTTGGACCCTGATTTGAACCAACTGGAAAACTGGGCCCATAATCAAAAATCTAAGGACATGTTTAGATTCAGCATATCAAAGAACCCCAAGAATTCAATTTTTGTTAAAATCAAACTACTTTAAATTTTGGACCCTTTGGATCTTAATGTAGACCAATTTGAAAACAGGACCAAAAATTAAGAATCTAAATACACGGTTAGATTTGGCATATCAAAGACCCCCAATAATTCATTTTTTGATGAAATCAAACAAAGTTTAATTTTGGACCCTTTTGGCCCCTAATTCCTAAACTGTGGGGACCAAAACTCCCAAAATCAATCCCAACCTTTCATTTTGTGGTCATAAACCCTGTGTTAAAATTTCATAGATTTTTATTTACTTATACTAAAGTTACTGTGCAAAAACCAAGAAATATGCTTATTTGGGACCTTTTTTAGGCCTCTAATTCCTAAACTGTTGGGACCAAAACTCCCAAAATCAATCCCAACCTTCCTTTTATGGTCATAAACCTTGTTTTTAAATATCATAGATTTCTATTTACTTATACTAAAGTTATAGTGCGAAAACCAAATGTCTTCGGACCACAACAACAACGACATACCAATCTTCGACCAAAAAATTTTCATTTTTTGGGGTCGTATAAAAATTGCATTCCTTTCAATTCTATTATCGATTAATGATACCAAGAATCATAAAAAGTCTCGAATTTTTGAGACAAACTTAAAAATTTTGATAAATATGTAATCAGAATAAAATTTAGAATGGAATGGAGAATGTGTCAAAATGACAACCCCACCAAAGATCAGAAGACAGTCAAAGGCCCCCAGTGGGTCTTCATTACGCAGCCAGAAAATCCCAAACATCTAGATAGGAATGGTAATGGCTATTTTTAAAAGATCAATTCCATGTTGCCATTTAAGTTGGTATATTGGCATAGAAAATAGATATGTAGTCTTGAGTTGAAAGGTCAAACAAAGCAGTTGATAAATTTGGCTTCATGCCTTTTATCCAAAATTAAAGTAACTCTATTGTTAATATGATATTGTTCTTAGTCTTTTAATCAGGGATTTTTTTTTTAAAACATTACTTTTCAACAAAACAGTGTTTTATCAAAATATGGTAATTTTAAGCAAACATTTTTCTCTCACAAAATTACAAATTTTTAACCCTAAACTGTGTACCATTATACGAAACTGACATCAAATTGGGTATGTTATATTAAACATTAGTTGACCATGCAGTTTGGCATACTTGCCTTATAGTCACGTATTGGACACTTGTGTTTTATACTTGGATTTAGACAGTTGTATTGAATTGATATTAGACATGCTGTTTTAATATGTCTCATGAACTTAGGATGTGATTTAATTGTGATTGATAACTTTACTGAATGCTGATTAATAAACATTATATATTGAACTTAGTATATTTTAGATGCAAGAATGTTAAAATGTGTTTTTGAATAATTGTTATAATTCAGTATTATTTAAGATATTTAGCACTAGCTTAAGAAATAATTTACTTGGTAAATAGTTGATATAAATCTTCACAATTTTAGATAAGTGTAAAGCAAATTATTATGTAATCCCCTGAGGCCTAAATAACAATAGAGAATTAAGGATTAGAGAAGTGTTATATATACAAAAGGGATTTCTTACTTTTTAAGATTTTAGGTTATGTCACAAAGACTTGAAATCGAGATAGTAAATGAATATAAATATCTTGGAATTATTTTTTCAAAAAGTGGCTCTTTTTTGAAAACAAGAAAATATTTATATGGAAAAGCTACAAAAGCAATGTATGGATTGTTACAAAAATGTAGAAAGAACAATTTGTCTATTGAATGTCAATTAGATATGTTTGACAAAACTATTTTACCGATACTTTTGTATGGATGTGAAATTTGGGGGTTTGAAAATTTAGAGTTACTCGAAAAAGTACATTTGTGATTTTGCAAACTTATATTACATTTGAAACAATCTACTCCAAATTTTATGATTTACGGAGAGCTGGGAAGATATCCCATTTCATTTCACGCAAGAGTTCGTATGGTAAAGTTTTGGTGTCGTCTTTTACATGGAGAAGAATGTAAAGTCTCTTCACTTTTATATAAGCTATTATTCGTCTATTCTAATAATTATGGTTTGGAGAGTAAATGGTTATGTTTTATAAAAAAGCACACTAGACAATTGTGGAATGTCAAATATTTGGAATCAGCAGGGTACTTTTTCTGCTCTGTGGATTTCTAAATGTGTAGAACAAAAACTGAAGGACCAATTTATACAGGAATGGTATGAAAATATGAATTCTACCTCAAAAGGTATATGTTATAGAATATTTAAAAAAGAATTTAAATTTGAAAAATATCTATCTATTTTACCATTGAATTGTATGAATATGTTTTGTAAATTTAGATGTGGTAGCCATCGTCTACCAGTTGAGACAGGGAGATGGCACAATCTGTCGAGAAATCATAGATTGTGTCGTATCTGTGGCTCGGCTGAAATTGGTGACGAGTATCATTATATTTTGTCTTGTAAATCTTTCGTTAATGAAAGACAAAAATATTTACCGAAATTTTGTTGGAAAAATCCAAACACCTTGAAATTATGTAATCTGTTTTCCTCAAATAATATTACTGTTTTAGAAAAATTATGTCGATATATTAAAGCTGTTAATGTGAAAGTCTCTCCTCCTGGTTAACGTATATCATTTTCCTCATACATGCACTGTATATTATATTGTTGTATATACTTATTGTCTCTATAACTATGTCATTAGTTGATGAGAATAAAATTCATTCATTCAGTGATATTTGGGAATATAGATAAATAAGCATTATTATGTAAATTAGCTATTTGAGTATTAATGTTATGTAAATTGAATAATGAAACAACATATATTAGTTGACCATGCAGTTTGGCATACTTGCCTTATAGTCACGTATTGGACACTTGTGTTTTATACTTGGATTTAGACAGTTGTATTGAATTGATATTAGACATGTTGTTTTAATATGTCTCATGAACTTATGATGTGATTTAATTGTGATTGATAACTTTACTGAATGCTGATTAATAAACATTATATATTGAACTTTGAATCTGTGTTACGTTGACATGTATTCATATGAAAGCTACCAGCTAGTTCCCCCAACCTAGCAAGATGAGTAACCAGGTCAGGAACGAGCATAGTACTGGCCTTGGTTATATAACTCCTAAGCCAATAAAGATTTAAAGGACAATTCCTAAACTTGTTATTAAAAAACGTCACAAAAAACTGGGTGTTAATTACCATTTTTATCAAATTCCTGCAGGTGGAATTGTTCTTCCACAAAATATCTTAACATTTGTGATTTCAAGTTTTCTTTTTATCAATTTATGATTTTTTTTTAAAAACATTTCCTGATTATTTGAACTTGTTTAATACAAATCCAAGGTTGTTAGCTTAAAGTAATATGCAATACTAGAAATAGAAATGTGGCATAAAAAAAACAAAACATCAAAACCAAACAGTAAAAGTGGCATCAATACCAAATACAAAATGTATCAAAATGAAACAATATATCCCTGATATTATTTTACAATTTCAAAGGAGGTTTGGTAAGGTCACTTTTTTAGCCAGTTTATATATGTGTCACTCTTTTGTTAATCTGATAATGAAATGTAGATGTTGAAATTATAATAGCAATATTTTAACATGTAAGTATATATGCAAAATTGTCAGTCAATAGATTATGACGGAGGGGTTGGAACTAAATAATCTCCGTGGAAATGAGAGGTACTAATGTTAATACACCTGCATTCAAAATATCATTGCATTCTTCATGCAATTCCTCATAAACTGACCAAACCACAAACAAATACACATAAAATAAGCAAAAGTTTTTTTAAAGTCAGTATACCACAAAAGTGGCAGAAAATATCTCCATGGAAATGAGATATGCCAATGCTTATACAAATGCATCCAAAATATTATCGACCTGCCATGAATGGTCTCCATAAACTGACCTTATAACAAACTAATACATTGTTGACACTTTGGCGGCCACCCTTTACCTATGTGTCACTTTTTGACTCCGTCAAGACTAGACAAAAATAATAAAATATGTCAAGATATAGAATTGTAAGAGAAGAGGACAATGTCCAACAACCAGAAGTTGATATCAGAACATCAAAAAGAAAGTAATAAGCAAGATTTAGATGGTCAACTAACAGAAAATGACATGTCTCAGTTCGATGGTAGTGACAATACTTTAAAGGTTATCTTTCTCCATTGTAGTCAACCATTGTGTAAATCATCAAGTGTATAGCAACCCTAAACCAGATCTAAACCAAAATCTTCATCAAAGAAACAGACTTCTTTGGCAACAAAGCTCCACCAAAAGAACTTTATTTAACACACATAGAAATCTACCAATCATGTCAAAAAATGACATCATACAAATGAAAACTCTCAAGCTGAAGATTATTCTGTTACATGAACGCTTCAAATTCAGACAATATCTCAGTAAAATGAAGTTTTTGAAAAAGGTGTCATTTCATCTTTGTTGATTATAGTATGCACTAGACTACAATACACACAAAACTTTGAGACATATTATCAATCCCATGACTTGTAAATTGTTCATTTTAGACATTTTATAACTTATATTGTGTTAATCCTCAAGTATATTTCTGGGTAAAGTCTTGAATTATATCTATGTATTTTGTCCAAATGTTTATGACACCATAGTGACCTTTGGACATTGAGTGTTCAGATTATATGAACCCGTAAATTTTTCAATAAAAGTACCACAATTAAAGAATTTAAAACAGGTTCAAACATGAATAATTTTCTTATTTTTGCAATTTCAAGCTCAAAATAACTATTCTTGACATCAAACCTCCTTTGCTGCATTTCTGTGTGCATACATATATTCATACTCTGAATTCAATAATCTAATGTTCTCAAAATGGCCTAATCATGCTAATAGGTTGCACTTCTGTAAATATAGAGAAATCAATTTCCCATAGAACTCCTTTTACAGCTAAAGCTGTGCAACTCTTACTATGAAGGTTGGTAAAAAAAACAACCTTAGAATGTAAAGTTTACATTCACTACTATCTTTTCCAAAGGTCAAAACTGGGTTGTGCAGCATATTTTCTAAATATATATGTAAGACTCAAATCGACGTTCGATCTATAATTGACGTCCAAACTCCAAATCTGATGTCACAATAAAATAACATTCCTAATTGACGGCCAAATTTTTGCCCGTCTAATCAACGTCTGTTTTGTTGCTCTTAAATCGATGTTCTTTTTACGGACTCGCTGTAATGATGTTAACATTTTACTTAAATAAAACAACTGTCATATATTCCTGATTCGTTAAAGGCATTTTTTAAATGCATATGGTAAGTGAACCTTTAATAAGCTCAAAAAGTCATTACAAAAGATCCAAATAATAATACTTTTAAACAATTCTTCTTTATTCTGCCAAATGTTTGAAACTTTATATCACCTCTAGATATCTTCAGATTTAATCTTTATATGTAGGTTGCTGTCTCATTGTCTTGTATTCACATGTCAATTTTTTACTAGTATAAGAATTTGAAAGAAATACCACAACGTAGCCCTATTTGAATTAACCATTTTTTCATCAATATTCCAATATGCATGTATATGTTTATGATGTAATATGATGTCAGTGTTTCATATTGTCATTTAAATTAATGTTTTGACCTTTTATTTTATTTTTCATTTAGTTGATTATTTTGGACAAGATGTTGCCTTCTTTCTTGTTCCTTTCTTTTTCTAGTATGCATCAACTTAAAATGATTTGTAAAGTATATGAAGATATATAAAAACAAATTAGTTTCTCTAAGCAGTTGAACTTCACACAAAGATTAAATGAGAAAGTAAATATAATAAAAATAACACTCATAACAAATAATTATATGTTATATATGACATTGGTGAGAGGAGTCTTCAATCGATTGGACGTCGTTCTGGAAATACACGTCACATTGGACGTCGATTAGAGGGTAAAAATATTGGACACTGATTTGAGACATAACTTTAAATTGGACGTTGATTTGAGAACAGACTTAGATTAGAGACTGGACGTTGATCTGAGTCTAACATACATGTATATGCATTGAACTACATAGCGCTTAAACTTATATTAAAAGTCTGAATTTTTGTATCACCCATCTTTCACTTTGGATCTTCCTCAGAACTCAATTTAGCTTCTTTCCATATGTGTTTATACTGGTTACATTTCAGAATTAAATGGCAGAGCAGAATAAAGATCATATCCAGTAGGCAAAAAAAAAAATTCTATACAAATTTAATTTCTTCCCAACAGAGGCATGGTGTATGAAACAACTGTATTTACAAAGTGCATCCCATAGCAAAATGGTACCTTTGTTATATGAAACAATATATTATAAATGTGGTGCTATAATTTAAAAAAACAAAAAAACAGTGCCATTCTAAACCTTGTCAGGCTTGTGATGTTATTTGAAAATCCTGGGGAAAACACTGAATCAAAACTCAATGACTAACCCTCTAACTGAGTTATATGTTTATCTAGTTGAACTTCAAAATCTATGGATCGTTTAGCACCAGCCCTTACAACTCCTTCATGGGTTATATTTGGAAAATCTGGAAATTCCTTCCATCTCATTACAGGATTGCTGTCCTCTGTATCTGGGGGCAGTTCAGGAAACCTGAAATATAACATGAGAATATCAATGACAATTCTAAGATGTTGGTCTCATATGGATTTGAGTTTTATATAACATGTATAAGGTATTGCTTTACACAATTTATGGTTACCATGATCTATCAGAGGTTTACTCAGCCTAGATGATACACCAGGATCTTTGACAATAATCTAGGCTGAACATTTTAGAAGTTGTTAGTGATTTACAAGGCATTAGGGTGTGGAAATATTCTTGTCACAGGTATAACACCAATATATGCCCCTGCATTGTCAATCATTTGGCATTTAAATGAATATATCTATTGCACAACTTAATTCCTGACCAGGGTTATACTGTGTTTCCACTGTCTGTATTACTCAGCTCTTTGTAAAATTGTATATATCTCGACTTTAAGATGTTGAATAATTTAATATGGCCTAAATAACTTTGACTAGGCTAAAGTGACCACCCAGATTTGATTCATTAACAAAACCCTGTAAAAATTTTAGTTTCATCATAGGGATTCTTGTTTTTGAAATGTTGACAAGAAATCCTGATTTTAAAATTTGCATGACAATTTCCGCTGAAATAGTTATAGGACAAATGTAGGACTAAGTTGTGTGATACATAAAATAAGTTAAATAGACACTGTTTCAGATCTATATGTGGAAAGTAAAATCCATAGGGATGACCATGAGGTCATAACTATATATAGTCATTCCCTTAAAGAATCAGAACTTCAAAATTTGACTGTGAAGCAAGTAAACATGGTAAAGAAGAAGCAAACAATTACTGTTCTGCTCATCATGCACATATTTTTTCAAGCTCTTTTTCCTAAACTTTTTAAAAACAGAATTCATGGGAAAAATTCAAAATTGAAAATAACCACATTTAAGAAATGCAGCTATAACATCTGTAAAGGAGCATTTAGTTAAAATTTCAATATCTCAAAAATAATAATATATGCTAATAAAATCAAAGTGCTGTAAGCACTGTAGGCAGTTAACCACAAGAGTGCACACACTAAAATGTCTCGTCTTCTTTACTAATCATTGATATTATGTTGCTAGTCCCAAGTATAAAGCTTTATTACAACTGTCACATAAACGTAACGTTAACCAAGACAGCTAAACAAAGACCAATGAACCATGAAAATGAGGTCAAGGTCAGATGAACCATGCCAGGCAGACATGTACAGCTAACAATGCTTCCATACAACAAATATAGTTGACCTATTACTTATAGTTTAAGAAAAATAGACCAAAACACAAAAACTTAACACTGTGCAATGAACCGTGAAATTGAAGTCATGGTCAAATAAAACCTGCGGGACTGACATATAGCTCATAATATATTTCCATACACCAAATATAGTTGACCTTTGGCATATAATATTAGATAAAAACTTAAAAACTTAACTTTGACCACTGAACCATGAAAATGAGGTCAAGGTCAGATGACATCTGCCCGCTAGACATGTACACCTTACAATCATTCCATACAACAAATATAGTAGACCTATTGCATAAAGTATGAGAAAAACAGACCAAAACACAAAAACTTAACTATAACCACTGAACCATGAAAATGAAGTCAAGGTCAGATGACACCTGCCAGTTGGACATGTACACATTACAGTCCTTCCATACACCAAATATACTAGCTCTATTGCTTACAGTATCTGAGATATGGACTTGACCACCAAAACTTAACCTTGTTCACTGATCCATGAAATGTGGTCGAGGTCAAGTGAAAACTATCTGACGGGCATAAGGACCTTGCAAGGTACGCACATACCAAATATAGTTATCCTATTACTTATAATAAGAGAGAATTCAACATTACAAAAATTTTTGAACTTTTTTTCAAGTGGTCACTGAACCATGAAAATGAGGTCAAGGACATTGGACATGTGACTGACGGAAATTTCGTAACATGAGGCATCTATATACAAAGTATGAAGCATCCAGGTCTTTCACCTTCTAAAATATAAACCTTTTAAGAAGTTAGCTAACGCAGCCGCCGCCGCCGGATCACTATCCCTATGTCGAGCTTTCTGCAACAAAAGTTGAAGGCTCGACAAAAAACCAAGACAAACATAATAATGAAAACTGTGGCAATGTTGCTTCAATTTTTTTTTAGAGATGTAAAAGAACAAACATTAAACATTCATATATAATTGTACATTTATGTTCATTTAATGAATTAATCATTAAGGCAAATAATTCATATTTTATCAAGGTTTTCAATAGCAACGTACAGTATATATCAAGTATATTTTTTTCATGGTCATGAGTCTCGAGTCAGAAGTGGTACAAACATAGGAGGATTTAGGCGGGGCCCAGAAGGCCCGGGCCCCCCCTTTTTGGGAAAACATTTGGTTGCTTATATAGGGAATCACTGAAGCGTGACTGGAGCGGGCCCCCTCTTAGGTCAGTCAGTGGGCCCCCACTTATGAAAATTTCTGGATCCGCCACTGACAAATTCGCAATGATTGCAGTTCTTCTAGTTGATCGTAATTGTTCGTATTAGTTGACTGTTAGTATTTCAAGTTGACTTTAGTACGAGCTTGTAAAAGTATGAATGGACTTGCTTCCCTGGAAAGAAAACTGAGTTTGTGTTCTACAGTACAAAAGTTATGAGACACAAATCAGACAAATGTTTACTACTACAGGGATCAATAGTGAGGTCTGACTGACCTGTTCATAGTAAATGTAAATGACTCCCACCTTCAACCCAAGTCCATGATGTCTAAGTTTGGAATAAAATGACAGGTGTTAGGTCTAGCAAAGTGATATGCATATGTGACGCCTATGAGATTGACCTTGTATGTCATTCAATCTTTTTGAAATGACAAACAGGAATGAATATGATTTAGGAGTTGGTATCTCAATCTTTTACAAGTTCTCAAAACACACACAAGAGGGTGTGAGTGACCCTAGGGACTACCCCTATTTTTCATTTGATTTTTTATATTGTCCCATACATGAATATATATGGTTTAGGGGTGGGGACCCCAATGACTTCCCCTATATTTCATTCGATTTGTTATATTGTCCAATACATGAATATATATGGTTGAGGTGTGGGGATCTCATCTGTTTCCAAGTTATCAAACAGGATTGGGGAGGGTGACCCTTAGGACTCTCCCTATATTTCATTTGATTTGTTCTTTTGTCCCATACATGAAAATATATGGTTTAATTTAAGGTTAGGATCTCAACTGTTTCCAAGTTCTCAAACAACAGGAGGGGTGGGGTGACCGCAGGGACTTCCCCTATATTTGATTTGATTTGTTTTTTAGTCCCATACATGAGTATATATGGTTACGTGATGAGGATCTCGACTGTTTCCAAGTTCTCAAACATGAGGGTGCACTGACCCTAGGGACTCCCCCTATAATTCATTTGATTTGTTATATTGTCCAATACATGAATATATATGGTTTATGGAGGGGATCTCAACCGTTTTCAAATTCTCAAACAGGAAGGGGTAGAGTGGCCCCACGAACTCCACCTATATTTCATATGATTTGTTATATTGTCCCATACATGGATATATATGGTTTAGGGGTGGGGATCTCGACCGTTTCCAAGTTCTCAAACAGGAGGGGTGGGATGACCCACAGGGACTTCTCCTATATTTCATTTGATTTATTATATTGTCCCATACATTAATATATATGGTTTAGGGGTGGGGATCTCAACTGTTTCAAAGTTCCCAAACAGGAGTGGTGGGGTGACCACAGGGATTCCCTGTATTTCATTTGATTGGTTATATTGTCCCATACATGAATAAATATGGTTGAGGGTTGAGGATCTCGACTGTTTCCAAGTTCTGAAGCAGGAGGTGGTGGGTGACCCTAGGGACTTCACCTATATTTCATTTGATTAGTAATATAGTCCCATACATGAATGTATATGGTTGAGAGGTGGGGATCTCATCCGTTTCAAAGTTATCAAACAGGAGGGGGTAGAGTGCCCCAAAGGACTCCACATACATAATTAACTTTCATTCAGGTATCATATAATCTAGTTGCACTATATGTGTAAAATGAGAAACTTCCAGCTATTTTAACTGACCCATCAAAATTGAGAAGAAAAAAAATACCCATTTAGTTATATGTTTACACTTTAAAAGCATCTTACTTGGTTTACCAACATTTATTACTGAATAAGAAAATTTATACTGTCACCAGGACCATATATATTGTTAGATATACTATTCCCAGCTGTCACAAAGACTGACATTGTATTGGATTTTGACATTAAAATTTGTCAAAAAGTACTTTTGAGTTTCCTATGGATACCTATGGATCTTCAGAACGCTGGCACTGTTGCACCATTACATTCTGCTCTACTTCATCATCATTGTATTTAATTGTACGTTTCTCACATTTTCAGTACAAAATATTTTCTGTTTTTTTCATTCTTTAACATATATCTTTTGGTTTTCAATTCTAGTGTTTATATTTATTTACCATGCAAAGATGTATTTTGTCATCTGTCTGATTTTTTTAAAAGTTCAAAGATCGCCAAAACCGGGAATTACCCATACATTGCCATATCCGCTCCCGGAATCGGATCTGATATTAGAATTTTCATCTCATGTCAGCCATTTTGTTTTCCATGTTGTTTTTGTCAGATACGATTTTACTCGAATTTACACATTATTTGTCGGCGATTTTCTGTATAAAGCTAGCGGTTGAACAAAATGAACATCGCTGTCATGAATAATAATGCTAACAACAAGTTTTGAGATCGTTTATTAGGAGAGTTTGGTAAAAAGGTTTGCAAAGTTATTTTTTTATTTCCTCTCAAGTCGTGCATGTCGAGCGTAGCTAGTAACCAAGTCGAAAGTCCGACTGCAAAAGTGGAAGTTCGCAGACCTCGGACAACCGCTAATTGAACCCCTGCCTCCAAATTGAAAAGATACAAAAATTTCGTCTTATAATTTAAAATTGCCGCCAACAGCATGAACAGTGGAACTTATTTTAAGACTACTGAGGTAGTTGACTACGTATTGACGACAAACAATATTCCTACGACTTTTGCCATTTGGGAAATCTAAACTACTTGTCTTTAGAAATTTTCGGCGATTAAACATTTCATACATTTGTTCTTTGACAGCTTAGCCAAAATCTCGGGGGATAATAAACTACATAAAGATTCCATAATGTGCCCTACTTCCTATGTGCAACTTCAAAACTTTTGGATAAATCGACGATCATTTAAGGTTTTTCTTATCATATTTTTTGTAATCAAGAATTAAAAGTATGAAAAAACAGTCCAATTAGTTATGAATAACATAACATCCAGCTAGATAATAACAATGGCACATATTTCAGCATTTATTGGGTAGAACAAAAATCTAGGGTGCTCGCATAAGGCAGCTTAACTGCCTAAAAATGCTTTGATATTGATTTGTTTGTAAAGGAAAATGTTGTTTTTTTCGAAATTTAACATGTGCAGGGAAGCCTTTTACAAAAGTATTTTATAATTTGTACTTATTTTGTTCTGTTATAAAATTATCATTCTATGGGTCAGCTGGTGGATAGTCGTCTTATTGGCAATCAACATATGTACATGCATTGATATGATATCTGTCATAACTCTAGAACAGTAAGTGACTCACTCTGTTGAGTTTTAGTTTATAGCTTTGTGTATGGATTGCATAAAATTTGGACAAAAAAAACTTCAGTAAGTGAGAATAGTGCAGAGAAAACAATTTGCAATTTTCCAAGTTATGAAGGTCCGGGTCTGTTCTCCCAGGTACATGTTTGCCTGGCCAGGGTCCATTTGCCCTGATTTTTATTTTTTTGCATAATGCCATTGTTGTTTAGTTGCATTATGTTCATTATTTCAACTGAGTATGTTAAAGTTTGTTGAAAAAAAATCTCTAAATACACAATGAAATATTTGTATTGCTGCAACAAATTATTAATAAATTTCTGTTACTCTGAATAGTTGAATACTGCAATACAACATGTATAATGTATTTGTCTTTATTGATATTTGTTAACAATTGATAATTTTAATAAGTGAAGCAATATACATTTTAATAATAAATGAACATATGAATCCTTTTCATGTTACAGTTTTACAATTCCTACATGATTTTTTTTTACTAATTCCTAGAAACAGTTAGTGAGAATTATCATTATGAACATTTAAAGAAGTCCAAAACAAGCCATTAACTTTAGAATTGTGGTGTAGTGGTTAGCGCATCGGACTACTAACACAAAGGTTCTTGGTTCGATTCCTATTCGAGATGAAAATTTCAGGAACTCAATTTTCGGCTCTCCCTTGACACCATTTGCGAGTATGGTCTTGAGGAAACGATGATAGTCCGTCGGAAGGGGATGAGAAATGGGTGACCCATTTTAAGAGAGAGCCATATCTCTTGCACGTTAAAGACAACCTTGTAGATTTTGAAAAAGGGTAGGCTAATGTCTCTACAAGGCAGCACTCGCACCCGCAAAGTGGAAAGGGATTAATATAAGTTGTAAAACTTGTTTCCCAATCCACTATAAATAAATATGTTTAAACTAAACTAAAATAACTTTAAAATCGTCCTTGTATTTTCATGAATTTCAAGAATTTATACCATATAGACAACTAATTATGTTTATTAAACTGTATAACCGTAATATTAATATTTTGTAATCAAAATAGGCAGAAAGAATCCAGGGTGAACATACATTGTACTCTAAGGGCATGAACAGACCCAGGCAGATAATACGTCTAATCGCTATTAGTCCGCCATTACTGGACATCACACAGGTTCCTGCATAATTTTGTATGACGTCAATATATATAGTTCAAGCGGGACAGATTCTTGAGTCAGTTGGGAATACCAATATGGTGAATGCAATCAGGGCAAAAAGACCAGATACCGATATAAAAGGGCATAACACTAGAACGGTGAGTGACTCACAGCCATATTTCCAACTCTGTCTGTGAGTTCTTTTTCTCAGTATTTGATATGGGTTTCATAAAATTTGGATTTATTAATTTTAAAGGTAAACTCATTTTTTTTTGTTGCATAACTAAATCATATTTGCATCTATTTTCCCGAAGTTCAAATGTTTTAACAGTGCATCAGAGACAAGGAGTCTTACAGGATTATGTATGACGTTGAGGTTCGTCGTTTTGCATCCAAAAAAATCTTGTGTTTTCGGCAGATTTGATGTAATAACTTTCCATGTCCTCTGAACATGGAAGCTGCCATTTTTAAACAGTCTGGTTCCAAATCCAGTGTAGGTGTACTCATTTAGAAGTCAGGGAAAAAATAAACCAGTAGCAAAAGATTCTACTGTGTACCAGTCATTTCTAGTTTTACTCTTCCTAGAGAATTAAATTCCAGTCTAAAACTCGACTTAACCTAATAATCCAGTCGATATGTACTTCTCTAATTGTTGTCTCATCATAGAGTTATTTGTCGCTAGAGGGCGGGCGCAGAATTATTCGAGTTAACCGGAAGTCGGTTTGTTGTTTTGACGTCATGGGCGGGGTGAAAGCCCACAATGGCTGACATAATCATGTCATGCTGTATGACCGATACAGACAAACAGCAGAAAAATAGGAGTAAAATGATTGATAAAGCCCTGGCCAAAGAAAAGATAACCTTTAGACGAACAATCAAAATATTGCTCCTTGGTGCTGGAGAAAGTGGCAAAAGTACATTTTTAAAACAAATGAAAATTATTCATGGACAAGAATTTGACGATGAGGCAGTTCGAGAATTTAAAAGTGTGATTTATGGGAATATTGTAAAGGGATTGAGAGTTCTTATTGATGCAAGGGAAAAGCTAAGCATCCCATGGGGAGACGAAGAAAATGCTAAACATGGCACCTTTGTTTTTGGCTGTGAAAACGCAAACAAACTTGATGAAATGACATTTCAAAAATATATTGAACCAATGACAGAATTGTGGAAAGATTCTGGCATACAGCAAGCATACGACAGAAGGCGTGAATTTCAGCTGGTGTGTAATTTAAAAATCCTGTTAAAGTACAAATAATAGATGAAGATTCACTGTAAAGGTTTTGATGATAGATGTATAATTTTTTTTCACTGTTTTATCAATATCACAACCTATTGGCAATACTGATTGGAAGGGTATAATTTAAAATATACTCATAAATATTTACAATATATTCAGAATATGAAAGTTCAGGCTTTTATCAGGTATTAGGAATCTGCAGTGGAACCAAATATACCTCTTAAGACTAAAACATAATCATGATAATCTCAAGCTATTGGAAGAAGAAGAAGCTTGTTTTATGTACATGTATCTGAATTTAAAAACAAGTTACCCCCTTGAATATTTGGATTCTTGTTTTAGATGTATCTAAAACAGATCCATACGATACCTGCCAACTATCTTATGTTGTTGATTTCCCCAATAAGATCTGTTGACTCACTTTTGATATTCTCTTTTTTATAAAGTGAGTACATAAAATCTTAATCATGTATTCATAGGAGTTTAATGAGGTTTTACAATGTAAATTATTTAGTCATTTAGGTCTCAATAAATATTTTTGGTTTGCAGCCATACCGGCCTACATGCATGACATGTATGTACATTGGAAGAGTACATGTTTTAAAAGGTGGAATGATGAATGTTAGCAGGGTTCTCACTAAAGCGAGTTCATGAGTCCTGTACTCATCAAAATCTGTCTGGACTCACCATTTTCAAAACTGGTGAGTCCACAGATGCATCAAGATTGAAATATTTTGTATAAACTGAACATAGTTAAACACAAATATCAAATAAATATCATCATTTTATAGCAAAAGTTTAAAAGTGATCTGAATTTAATGTCATTCCATTGTTCTGTTAGGAAATGGAGACTAAAATATTACATTATATTGCAATAAAATATTTTCTTCTTGCTGTTGGACTCATCATGGCTAAAAATGACGAGTCCCTGTACTCTCCTTCAAAAATCCTTAGTGAGAACCCTGGTTAGTGAAAGGGGCATAGTCTGTCAACTTTATGTTCATTGTTATGACCTAAACTCTCTTATTTGATTTATAACATACTAAATTGTATATCAAGGCTTCCAAAACGGTGTAATAATGTCCGGTAAAAGTCCGGCTGGGCATAGCATGAAACGGTCATATACTTTTTTGTTTTCAAGGCTTTTTTGGTCATTTTTACATAATTCACGATCTTTTTGACCCAACCTTTTGCCTTTAACATCAACACATTTATGACTGGAAATTGTTGTTACTATCAAAACAACACCTACTTCAATACTTTCTAATTTTAATCAAGGCTAATTAGTAGTTTGACAGCTGAAATCTACCTGTTCAGGTGACAGGTGAACTATGTTCAGTACCGGACATCGTATAAATTGATCGGTTTATTCACAATTATTTTCTTACATTTCAGCGGTTTGTACGTATCTAATTGATTTAGTCCAAAAGATTAAAATTATTAGAAATTAGTTTATCAACATGATTTGATGAAAAATTTAAAAAGGTTTTAAATAAAAAATCGTCAGAACTATGTCGTATGAACGAGAACACGTGTGCGCATGTGCACAGGTGGGAAATTTAATAATGCATCCTACATTTCTTTAAAAATGCTAAAATTATCATTGATACCTGTATCTAACGTTCAATTCAAGTATTTTGTTGAAGAAATAACGTGGAAAGAGCTTCTTCTCTCAGTCATGCTTTGTAAACGAAGACGGATTTTACATATCCGTTTGTGGTCCATGTTTTACCATTGTCAAGTCAACATCCGGTTGAAAACGAAAGTAAAGTTTTTGACAATGTCATTTTGCACAAATAAAAAGTCTGAGGCAGATAGGAGCACGCTGATCTGCACACTTTGAATGATGCACTGCCAATTTAACAGTAACATCCGAACATCAAATTCGACATATCATATCATTTAGTAAAGTTTAAAATCGTTTTTTTTTTAATGTAATGTCAATCATTGGAATGGCTATCTGATTACCATAATTGCCTTTTGTGACTAAGTCTTTAGGGATTAAAAGCGGGATCAGATATGAAATGTCCGGCTGGCTCAAATATTTTTTGGAAGCCCTGTTGTATATCCAAATAATTAAAGGTCTAAAATTAACAATTAACAGTGCATAGGTTAGATAATATGTATCAGCATTTCGGATGTATTAAACTATTTAATTTATTTTGTAAGTCTGGATGCCATCCATATTGTAATTTACCATTGGGGTAACCTCAGAAGACTGCAGAAGGTCATATAACCTGATGTGCATTCATTAATAAATAAATCAATATATAATCAGTATATATATGTCAGTGCAGACTTTTTATGATAAAAAGAAAACTACATTATAGAACTTTAAGAAAGAAAAAAATGAAAAGAAAGCTCTAGCAATATGCTTTTAGATAAGAAAAGAAAATGTTGTCACCTGACTTGTTTTCTTGCTACTTAATTCACACAACACATTGTATCGTAAAAGTAACTTTATCTGAGTTATCTGCCCTTATGTGGCAAAGTTTTTTCTTATAACATGAAAAGACTTACACCATGTTTTGTACACATGAATAACATAGAAATTTGCAGATCTGAATATCTAGACTGATTGTTACATGTAATTGCTATTTCAAAATCCAAGATGGAGGAAGACACCCTACATTTACATACCCTAGTTATCTTAAAAAACTCACTAGTATAACATTTAATTTAATTTATTCTAATTTTAGCTTCCAATTGATTATGATTAAAGGAAAGTCTGAAAGCAGCACAAACAAAAATCAACTATGAAGTTGTTGTAGAAAAATCTCTTTCTTAAGCATCCATAAAATAACTTGTGACTTTCAGAGGGTTATATTAAATATAAACAATTTATAAATTTTGCTTCTATGGTGCAACTCATTAATTTATAATTGTAAGTTTTCAGTGGCTCTATCTGCGTTTTGGTTGGGTTGATGTCACATGCATGTAAATGTATTCCCCATTTCAATTTTATTAAATGTTTTTCAGTGATTGGTCAGGAGGCATTGAGAGCCCCTGATTAATATTTCTATGTCAGGATCCTAGAAAGGGGAAAAGGGCACTTTGAGTGAAGCAACATGTTCTTTTAAAAGTTGTTGGCAATTCCATCTGATGATGTACATGTAATTACATGCTGAGATTGCTCATATAATTTTATACTTTTCATCTTTATATTAGAGCATGGAAGTATTATATTGACAGGAACTACAACGATTAATTAGCATTTATTTATAACCCGGGTAGCCCTGTAGAAAAGATATGGAAACTGTCTAATTAGTACGCTGTCGTTAATTTCTTTTGTGACTATCTGCGATGCCGCAGTCATAAATTGACCAGAGATACTTGTTATCAATCACGTGGTTTTAATCGAGACAGCTTTACAATATTACCTGTCGGAAAACACCTATACTTATTTCAATTGCGTCAGTAGACCTTTATTCGTGAACAACTTATTTAAACAAATCGACTGATGCATAAAAAATGAAAATCGGCCCAGAAATAATTATTCTACAACGATTTGAAATAATGAGTGACATTATTTTATTAGTTTGTGGGTGAAGTTTAAATCGCGATTAAGGTGTGTTCCGGTTACCGCCGGTTAACAATAAATATATTTGATAAATATTAAAACCGTGAAGTTTAGAGTAATATATATATATGGTTAAGTTACTGGATAATCCTGGAAAGTAGAAATTTCCAGTTTACAATACGAAAATTAATCGAGCAAGTACCAATCAAAAAAATACAGCAGAAGAAAACAGACCTAATGAAACCGTCCAAATGATACTGGTAAATATTATTATTACAAGAATTTGTACAATGTCACTATACAAATACTTGAGTCGCAGTACTAAAAAAAATCTCAACACATCGGGGTTCAGCTGAACATTCATATATATATATACCAACCAATGATCTTACCCTACATTTATTTAAAATCTCTTTGATCTTTGATTTTATCAGAACGATCATTTACAATCGTCTTAAATATGCAGGAAATGTGTGCCACTCAATGGAGTAAACATTACTTAGTTATTATATAATCACAACTTGCGATACATATTACATATAGTGCAATTTCTACCGAAAAAGTAAATTAATAAAAATGGGGCATTTATTCAATAAATTTGGGACAAATTTCCATCCTCAACGTGTTTTTCTATAGAATTAATGATGACTCGCATTAATCCATCAATCACTCAATCGGCACATTTAGGTAACGGAATCTGCCGAAGTTTGCCGATTGCTGTTTCCCTAGAATTTATTACAACTTTCGATTTCTTCGTTTATTTCCGTAATCCAGAAATCAACCGAGAATGACAATATTGTAGGGCACCACACGCTGCTATGTAAATAACGTGCCATGTTTCAAGCTAATTAACATGTCATTAAATTGGGCGCGGCATCGCAGATGAAACGTTTGAAGTCGGGTCGTAGTAGTTCCTGTCAATATAATACTTCCATGATTAGAGATTAAAGGCCTTACAAAGTAAAATACAAATGAACATTACATGTATAAAAATGTAAGCTGTCTGGTCAATTTGCCAGTCTGCTTCCCTGTCCATTCCTCCATCACACTGGGTTTAGGTTTAGGTGATTTTCCATTAATCTGATGTTACATCACTGAAAATGCTGAAACAATACATACATGTTTTGAAATCCATGTAGTTGCCAAATAAAAGTTTTTACCTAGAATGCATAATCCATTGAGCAGGGGAATGAAATACAACAAATGTATTGTGAGAAACATGATGTCCTGAGAATAATGTACACATATTCTTGTTTTGTACAAGTTTATCACATTTTCATTTGCATCAATACTTCTAATTGGCAAAGCACCTTTTTGAGCTACAGGTATGTTTACATACATCCCACTCCTAACATAGGCTTGGGGATCCCCCTTTTTCAAAATCCTGAATCAGCAATTGCAAAGGAATGTATTTAAAAGTTCATCAACATATTTTTTATACCCCATTTACGGGCATTAATTATTCTCATTTTATGGGCATTATGTTTTTGGGTCTGTGCATTTGTTTGTTTGTACATCTGTCCTGCTTCATAATCTTTCTAATTTTAATATCAAATTAGAGTTTGTCAAATTGACTTAATTTCACTGTCCACTGAACATAGAAAATGATAGTGCGAGTGGGGCATCCATGTACATGATGTACTATGGACACATTCTTGTTTTATAGTAAGAAATTTTATGATATCATAAATTTTAATTTACTCTGATATCATGGATATCGATATTCCCAATATATTGGGATAGTTTCACAATAACAAAATTTAGTTCAGGGAGTTACTAGTAAAGATGGATATAAAATAAAAAGAACATATTGTAGTTGCACTGAATATTAAGGTAGAATCATAATTTGTATATACCACTGTGCATGATAAAACTTACAAGTAGTGCGAAGTAACAGGATGGTGGATATCAGATGAAAATTGAGAGTGCTCATTCATTCACAAGTATTTTAAGAAATTCACTCTCATGACTTAAGTGGCTACAAAATTAGAATTACATAAGAACAGGAAGATTTTTATTGACCACACACAACAAATGTATGTTAATGGTTATGATAGATAGTGTAAAATGTTTGCACTAAAAAATCTACTTTTGTCCATTAAAAGTCAATACACCATGGCCATCAGTACATGCACACTGGGTGTATTATAAATACTATGTGCATTACATACACAGTAACAGGAGGTGTATCTATGTACACTATTTTTTTGAGTCTTGTTACCAATATACATGTACACCTGCATTGTAAGGACTTAGTGCAATATTGCACACTTGTGTTTTTAAAGTTAACATGGTTAAAGGTAATAGGACATATAGGATCCAGGAACTTACAAGGTGTTTGAATATTGCATAAGATTTATTAGTGAACCAGTATTGATGAATGAAAACAGCAGAATAGATCGATGTATTTACAACATGATTTCGGGACTTGGGATAGATCATTATGGGGTTAAAATGGTGTTCCCAGAAATATCCAAGCATAGTACTTATCACTGTGTTTTAGATCATTCAGTGACAATGTCCTTAACAAAAGTAATATATATTATAAAGAATGTACACCTATTAACTTTCACAATAACAGTGAACTAGTTTATAGAGCAATTTAAATTTCTACTAAAATCACATGACTGTCACAACTAAATACAAAATGTCTATAATTTAAACCCTTCATTTATTTAACATAATCTTGCTTCTTGTATGTCTTGTTAAAGAATTTGACTGTGAACAATGAAACATGAAAATGACTCAACAAATGTCATCATTAAAATTCTACAAAATAATATTTTACATGTATCTGCAATTGTTGAATGAATTATTTTCTTTTGTCAGGTTTATCTATTATTTTAAAACAAGGAAGTCAGTTTTTCTGTTGAAAGTACCTTTATTACATGTAAATAATGTCATTTATCATGTTTTTGTGTATAAACAAGCTTTTATCATGTTTAAGTTAATGTGCATTTACTGCCATTTTTCATGTACATTACAAGTCAAGATAACTTTTTTTAGGTTATATTACATTTGTGTACATGTAGGTGTAACAGAGTGATCACATCTCCTTATTTTTATATAAAAATGTACACTTTGTACTTATAGATATTTATACTATACTCTAATATGATATATTTTATCATGAATATGATACATTCAACAATGTATGTACATGTTTTAACAATCGTATTGCACTCACAATTTTTGGTAAATGCACACATAAACTGTTATAGGGAAAACAGTACTATTTATTCTGCCATAGGCGACAATACTAATATTTTCTAATTTTAACACTTTTTATAATAAAAACCTGGATAAAACAGTTATGTGTGGTGTTAGTACTTTATTACTCTATTTTAAAAATTGAAGCCAAATAGTATCATGACCAATTTCCAACGGAGCTTGTTTATGTTATCCATGCCCACTGTCATTTTGCAGCAAATTTATAAAATTTTGAAAGCCTTTTCGAATAATTCTCTAGAAAATAGGTTTTAAAATTTTGTAAAAATTAACACTGCAGTTATTCATAGATAAATAAAAAAATATATTGTACCCTTACATCCAATCACGGCGCTCCTAAGTTGACTTCCTTCACCTGTCTTGGGTACACAAAAGGCCAACCTAATGCTAGGAAAATGTAATACTACCGTTTTCCCTAAACTGTTATAAGCAGTACTAAGCTGACAGTATATTATCACTTTATTTATAGACATTGTATGTTAGAAATGTACAATAGACCTACATTTTGAGATATTTCTTCATTAACTATAGTAGTAAATTCAACCCCAGACTAGAAAAAGAAAATTTAGGGTTGCTTGATTATCATACGTTTTGAAAAAAAGAGACACTTGAGTCTTTTCTTTAAAACCTTTAAAGCATTACCAAAGAGACTTTTATTATCACAGTAAAATTGGACAGGTACATGTACCTTTAATGTTAAAATGTCTGAAAGTTGTTATTTTGTCATGCATGTTAATATGTAGATGTGTGAAATACTGAAAACCAAATATGTATATTGCTATAATAAACCAAAAAAACTTAAGGAAGTAAAATATATTTTGGGGTAAAGCTTTCTTGCTGAAATTAAATTATATCTGAAATAATGTGAAAAATTGTAATTTTAGGTCTGTTTTACATTTATATGACCATTAATTGACCTTGTTGAAATCACCCATAATATTTCTGCTATTAAAGTAACCAGACAAATTTATGTGCTAATACATTAATACATAGAAAGAAATAAAACTTGAAAGGATAAAGGTACTTTCAAGAGCACAAAAATGGCTTATTTTATAGCTTTCTGTGATATCGCATGTTAATAAAAGACAATAATCTTTAAAAATAATTTCATGAAATAGTTAGATACTTGCAAATAAAGAGGCCATTTATATTAACTTAGTTTAAGTTGTATGTTTAGGAAATGTGTCTCTTAATAGTGTTTGACAGTGTTAATTGAAAAGGGTATGCTGTCAGAGACATATAATACAATATCATATGTCTCTGATGATGTTTATACATTTTGTACCTGTACAGTAAAAACAGAATAATATTTCTCTGTAGAATTTAGAAGAGAGATAATAATAAAACAATTGTTTTTTTTTATTTGGTTTTAACTTTATATTATTTTACTGATGTATATTATATTTTATCTACAGGGTGATTCGTTGAAGTACTTTGCGGACAACTTGGAAAAAGTAGGTCACCAGGTAAGTCAATTAGAAAAAATAGAAAAATAGGCAGATTTTCTAATAAATGTTACAAAGGGAACTTACATTTTATAGAACATCAATTAATTATGTTGGACTTGGAACTGTGATGATACTCTGAACTGTGGGGGTTTGACGCTGAAGTACATTTGTAATCATGCATATTTAGTGTGATGGTGGCATTATGACACTATTTTCTAGATTGCTACGCCAACGTGCATTGGTGGTATCGATTAGAGCAATGGATTACATAAACTATAATTACAATGTTTTTCATTTTCACTTGTCATTTTTGACATTTACGTGTTTGTTAGAAGCTGAAATTCATGTTTATAGTAAATCATTGGGTAATTTGAGAGCTAAAGCTAAATTTAAAATAAGTAAGAACAACCCTTCATTTATTTAGTAAGAAACTAAGGACATATATTTTTGTTTATTTTCTTTAAATTTTGCAATGTTTTTTTCATAAGAATCCATAATTTTGATTGGCTGTCAACAATAACAAGGCATTCCAAAATTATAATAATTTATATATCATACAAATTCAAAATATTTGACTTCGAAATTTGCTAAGCTCAACTCTCATGCCTTAAAAATAATTTCAAAAAGAAATATTCAATTCGTAAAATAAGATTCATGTAAATCATCTCTAAAGCTCACAATGCTAATTTTAAAAAATAAAGGTTTTCTTCCAAATTTAGTTGGACACTCTTTTGGGAATGGTTCTTGGTTATCTTTCCTTTATTTAATATTTAACTTCTGTCTACATCTTATATCTTTAACACAGTGATGGCTATTTGATTTTGATTAAAAAACAGCCATGCAAAATCTTTCCTGAATTATACTGTGGTGCCATCTTATATATGGTTAGAATTTTTTTTTATTGGAATTTGTACAATGATTTCCTGGAATTATTTTATTCTTTCGATAAGGTCATTGCTATCGATGGAATTAGAACAAAAAATGTTGATATATAACATAGCTTATCTTCCTTCCTTGTTCTTAGATCGACACAGGAAACAAGGAAACAAGTATAAGTACATGTAAACAAACATGTTTATTGAACTCCCATTATTATCAACAGTCTTCATATATAGACTTGTATGTAGTTTGCTGCCATTAAACATGAAATGTTACACCAAGAAATAAATTCTAAGTGAAAAAATGTGCACAACACCAGTGTTTCCCCCAGGACTTTTTAGCATCACTAGAACACTCCCGCGAAATCGCGGTCATTCAGATCGTAGTTTAAAGTATGTAAAGTGTTTTTGGAAGAATTTTGTAAAATATTGAATGACTGGAGAATTTCAGCAAAAGTATCATAAGTCATAGGTCATTATTTCCAAAATTCCCAATTTTTGGTTTTCTATCAATTTCAATATGAACATACATTTAGTATGTTATGAACATTTAAGTAAGGAGCCTGTAATTCAGTGGTTGTCGTTTGTGCATAAATAAGGCCGCTAGTTTTCTGGTTTGAATTGTTTTACATTGTCAGATCGGGGCCTTTTAAAGCTGAGTATGGGGTATGGGCTTTGCTCGTTTTTGAAGGTCGTACGGTGACCTATAGTTGTTAATTTCTGTGTCATATTGGTCTCTTGTGGAGAGTTGTCTCAACATGGCAATCATACCACATCTTCTTTTTTTTGTAATCAATGAATTTTGTAAAAGATTTAATGACTTGAGAATTTTAGAAAAGGTATCAAAAGTTCACATGAATATTTTTAGCGCTTATCTAGAGTTGTCTCAACATGGCAATCATACCACATCTTCTTTTTTTGCAATCAATGAATTTTGTAAAAGATTTAATGACTGGAGAATTTTAGAAAAGGTATCAAAAGTTCACATGAATATTTTTAGCGCTTATCTGTATATTATGAACATTCATTACACATGTTACAGTAACTATATAAATATAGTGTATTTACTTTCAATTCTAAGTTTACGAATCGATTCATGGTGGTCATTGGTATAGTATACACACGTGAGTATACAGACTCTCATTAATAAACTCTGTGACCGCCGTAGATACTAAGTTTACTAATCGATCCATGGTGTCATTGATATGGTATACAGACTCTCTCTATTTAATAAACTCTGTGACCGCCATAGATAGTAAACTTGAAAATGATAGCAGATAGAATTCTGAAAATACACTTTATTCTTTGTATATGTATGTTCAAAGTATACAGAAAAACACAAACCGGAAGTCTAATCTGACTTAAAATTTCGTCCAATGACGGGACAATATCCGGATGCCTTTTTTCTTGTTTTTCTCCCAAAATAACTCAATCTGATTAATCATATGAATGGATGACAAATGCGACTATGCACTGTACCTATAGGACACAGAGGCGTGTTGATTAATTTATTGTGGAAAGAAGAGAAGCGACACCCAAAATGAGGTCTTCTCGTTTAATAGTATAGATGGTAATGTGATGGTATCTGACTTGATTTTCTTATAGGTTTTGTTATGAATTTGATGCAATAATTTGAAGAAACAAGATGGTATTTCAAATTAACCTGTTAAAAGGATGCTAAATGAAATATCTGGGGAGAACATTAAACGTTTGCTTGAAGTTATTGTAAAAAGACTTCAGTACACATATGTTTGATGAGGAAGCATTTTTCAGATAATGTCCAAATAGATTAATGCTTTTGTAAAGTTATCTATACTACCGCAGTTAGCAATATTTTCACTGACTTCATTGAAATATGCTCAAGAGATTTAAAATAACAAAATGATGTGTTTGATATTTCATCATTAGCATGATGACTACTAAAAAAAAAAAACAGAAATAAGAACTTCTATTGAAGGTTTTCTGAGTTTGAAACAACAGAATTCATATCTATAAGTCTATTAATATTTTAAGTTGAATTGTTGTTACATGTACTTCCTGATAAATTATTTCTGAACTTTATTTCTATAATACCTGACATTTAGACCATATATACATGTATCAACAAGTGTTATCTATTGTATCCTTCTAAGCCAAACTAAAATCTTTTATTAAAGCAGTATGACAGAAAGCTCCGACACTTGGTAAGATTATTTGCCACGAAGTACTGTTTACCTGATCATAACATCATTTTGAATCTGATTTGGAGTTATGGGACTTTTACTAAATTTTGTCCATCATACCACAATGACACTTCATGACCCAATTTATTCGTCTTTTATACAGCATAGTCAACATTTTGAGCTAGGCTTAAATCAAATGCCTAGCATCTTCTATAGATTGTTAGAAAAGTTTTAAAGAGTCCTTTAAAGACAACATCTGTACAATATTCCATTTCTATTTAAAATGACTTGTCTTTGTGTTTGTTACAGGATTATATACCATCTAAGTTGGACATTCTACATGCAAGAAAAGCTACCAAAGGAATCACAGAACATACTATAGACATAAATGGTGTTCCATTTCTCTTTGTTGATGTAGGGGGTCAAAGGTCACAACGACAAAAATGGTACTGGTGTTTTGAACAAGTAACCTCCATTCTATTTATAGCGTCTTCAAGTGAGTATGATCAAGTGTTACTGGAGGACAGGAAGACGAATCGGCTACAAGAGTCATGTGACATATTTGAAACGATAATCAACAATAGAACATTTGCTAATGTGTCAATCATTTTGTTTTTAAACAAGTTTGACCTTCTCAAGGAAAAAGTGCCCCGTGTTAGCATAAAAGACTACTTTCCTGACTTCAAAGGAAATCCACATAACATCAATGACGTACAGGAATTTGAACTGAGTTTGTATGACGAGTGTCGTAAGGAACGAGGAAAGCCTCTCTTTCATCACTTTACAACAGCTATAGATACAGAAAACATCAAGTTTGTCTTTCAAGCAGTGAAAGATACAATTCTTCAAGAAAACCTCAGGTCATTGATGTTACAGTAGTACATTTTACCATGGTAACGCTCAATGAGACTAGTCTTTTATAGGGGAGAACTTGTTGTGAATTGTTAGTATTTAATACATTTTACCTGATAGTTTTAAACTTATCGCATACAATGTGATGTAGCACTCTGTCAAGATGTCAATGATATTGCAGCAACTAAGATTACCTCTGGTTATCTGCTCTGAGGCGTTCTTTTGTTTCGTTTTTCTATACTACACAGTTTCTTGATATCATAAACATGATGAATTAATAAAAAGAAGAATGTTCTTAATTTGAAAGAAAAAATTGAGTACTTGTATGCTTACATTTTATAAATTCAGTTGATATATATATGTATAGTACAGATATTTTAATATGCATATAAATATATCTTAGTTGCTGTATGAATTCATGAGTTGACAGTGATTATATTTTAATTACCTTTAATCATTTTTTTCAACATGTTGAATCTGTTTTATGTATGGACTTTACCTTGTGGTCAATATATTGAAACACTTAAGAACATTTACTTAACAATAATTAATTGTGAATGATACATGTATTATTTCATAAAATTGAATACACATTTTGCTTTTGTTTCCAGCATTATACAGGTGTGATTTTTTTCATCTTTTTCTTTTTTGTTATTTTTTTCGCCATATTTCTTTCTGTCTCCCTCCACATGGTTGCCTACTAAGGTATAAAGCAGATGCCAATGAATAAAAAAAATCCTGTTTCAAGTTTGTTTCTATATGAATATTCCTTTCATTTCCATCAGTTATTTGAAAAGAGTATATATAGGTGTTATATTTTTCATTTCACTTTTTGAAACAATAATGTGCAAATTCTTTCTTTTAAAAATTGATAAACGGATGAAATCAGAAAATGTTAAGGAACATCAATTTTTGGTTAAGACATTTCATGACTTATGTCATTAATAAAAATGCTAGCAGGATTACACATTTTATTAAATTATGTTTTTATACAAAAATTATGTATATGTAGCAAATGCAAGCAGCCAAAAGGTAGTGGAAATGTACTAAAAAGATACTTATTCTTTCTTTTGAATTTGATCTTATATTTAGGCAAAGTTTAGGTTTATTTATATGATAGAAAAATCAAGGTCTGCAAAAAATTTTTATAAACTGTAAAATAAATGAAGAAAATTCAAACTATATCTTGAGTTGAAAAAGCTGTCACTTTGTATCCATGTATGCTTCATTTAAATCGTAATAATATTTATAAAAAAAGAAGAAATAACAACTTTAGTAGCATTTAATGAAATTTAGAGACATGATAGTAAAAACTATCATAATTCAAATAACACATAAGCCCACCGATACTTATAACAGATCAGAGTAAAGGTCAAAAGTGAATGTTTGCTCATACAATAGGTAGGTTATAGACACCCAATAGCTGAATTTAATGCTGAATATCTTATGCTGAAAGACTGAGTCATTTATTGTCCATAGGCTTTTTTCCACTTAGAAATCACTTATGACCAGTAACTTTATGGAACATTTTTTATAATTAGGAGTTTTATAATTCAAGTCATCTATTTTGAATGTTCTAAATAGGTAATTATAAACAATTGTAATTTTTAAAGACAGATGTATATAAATTAAGGTTTTATTTGCATTACATAGTCATAGATCATACCTGTTTGGTTAATAAATGTCATAATGAAATGTTTAGGAGTAACTGTAGGAATTTAAGTCCCCCTTGTCCTTGCCCTATGAGCCATGTGAACTATTGGCATCTAATGGGGTCTGCTGTTGTGGTCACCCTCTGTTCTGTTGTTGTAAACAGTTATAAAAATGTTCTCTTCTGAAACCACTTTTTTACATGAGCCTCACTTGTTGTCAGTACATCTCAAATTTCTCAACTTGTTCTGTCCCTTGCCAAAAACAGCGTTCATGAGTGACAGTCCTACAGTTAAACAGTCAATGTTTTCATAAAAATACTACCAACTTCATGAAATGTAAAAGAAAGATGAAGGTTTCTTTTATTGAAACATGTATTTAGTGTTGAATATATACAGGTTTAATTGATTCATGTGAACAGTAAAGTTTAGTGAGATAAATTTCAGAATAATATCAGTATACAAATACATGTGGCTTCTTTTAAATACCATTGATGAACATATTTTTATGATAAAAAATATTAAAGATGAAGAACAAATACAGATAATAAAACATGCTGATTATTGTAGTGCATTAGTGTACAGTTTGTAAAATCATTTAACATCATTTTCATGAATGTAATTAGATGAAACTTTTGTTATATGCATAATTTTTCTAATTAACACAAGAGTGCAATGAAACAAATTTCTAGTTGTTGAGTGTAAATCATTGATCATGTGAGATTGTGTTGGTGTATGTCTTGTCGGTGTAAGTGTGTGTCTTGTCGGTGTAAGTGTGTGTCTTGTTTTTGTAAGTTTGTGTATTTTTTGTTGTTCATTTTTAAAGTAGAACCAATCAGTATCATTGTCAAGTCTGCAATCAATCTTGCAGAATATGAGTCAAAGGAATGATAATTAAACAGTGGTAATGGTGTCAACTATTTGTAAAGAGCTTTATATTTTATTTGGCTGAAGACTGTGATACTTCATACATGGATCTTGTAGTATACAGATGCCTTATGTCGTGAAATTTCACTGTGGCATATATTTGTTTTCCCTTACCTCATTTTCATGGTTAAGTGACTGCTTTAAAAATGTAGGTTTTTTTATTACATAATATTTTTATGCCGCTTTTATGCCCCACCTAAGATAGTAGAGGGGCATTATGTTTTCTGGTCTGTGCGTTCGTTCGTTTGTCCGTCTGTCGTACCCTTCGTCCATCTGCCCCACTTCAGGTTAAAGTTTTTGGTCAAGGTAGTTTTCGATGAAGTTGGAGTCCAATCAACTTGAAACTTAGTACACATGTGCCCTATGATATGATCTTTCTAATTTTAATGCCAAATTAGAGTTTTGTCCCCAATTTCACACTTCACTGAACATTGAAAATGATAGTGCAAATTTCAGGTTAAAGTTTTTGGTCAAGGTAGTTTTTCATGAAGTTGAAGTCCAATCAACTTGAAACTTGGTATACATGTTCCCTATGATATGATCTTTGTAATTAAAATGCCAAATTAGAGTTTTTACCCCAATTTCACGGTCCATGATACATAGAAAATGATAGTGTGAGTGGGGCATCCGTGTACTTTGGACACATTTTTGTTAATTATATGTATTAGGACAACTTCATTTGCTATATATGTCTATCAGACAGGGTTCACCTGATCTTAACCCTATTACAATAATAAGTGATCAACATAAGTTTCATTGTTAAATCTGTTTCTCAGATAATAAAAGCAATATATCATCTATATTTGTTGAATGGAATGATTGTTGGGTGTAAATGTTAGTCTGGCATGCCTCATCTGACCTTGACCCCATTTTTGTTTTTCATTTATGATGTTTGGTTTATCAGAAAGATTTCTTTTTTTAAAGATATTTCTTAACAAGTGGTTTCGTTGATCCTGAATATTGACAAATTATATTTTGAAATGAGTCATATTTTTTTTAGTTGTAAAAGTCTCATCTTTCTAGACACCACTCCGCTTCAATTTTTTTAAAGATTATAATTCTTGGTTGAAGAGTGTAATTTCATATATATAAAATAAGGCTTATGTTCAGTCTTACACCATATTTTAAAGGATGAACTAAGAATTCAAAGAAACTGCTAAAAAAAGAAGGATACAAATAAATCTCACTCAAGAGGTACTATGAAATAAAGTACGTACTTAATTTGAAGATTGTTACTACTAGTCTTACAAGTGTATAGATAAATTAAAAGTGTGAACAGATGATTTAAAATCTTAAAAGTCGAGATTAAATAGAAGGAAGTTATAACTATCTTATTGTTTAATCTTACCTTGTCATTTAAAGGAGGAGCTAGGAAAAATATGGACAGGCCTAAACAGTTATAAATGATCAATATCATGAATATGGTGGGTAGAACTAAGGGTATGTGGAGGCAGTAGGGAATAAGTCACTGCAGAAATACTGTCAGTAGAACAAAAACTTTTTAATAATGAATAATTTCATCTGTGAGGAAACCTTAAACCTGACATTATGTTCATATTGAATATGGTAAAGGAAGGGACTTTTTGTGTGGTTCTGCAACATACTTTACCTGGTATGCACGTATACAAATATTTCAATTTATTTTTTGATTGAGACACCTTTAATATTATTAAATGCTAATACATCTAGATTTTACTTAATTGTTTAGAAGTTTACAAAAGAAAGAAGCCTTGTATATAACTTTTTGATTTGTTTCTCCTATTCAAAATATTATAGCAATTAAATTTCCTCTGTTTTAACCTAGTGAACTTGTTTGTGTATAAGTGTACTGATAGAGAGATTTTAGCGGCCTACTCATGTGTCTGTATTTGCTCATGTTGGTAGCTGTTTCATCATAAATCAAAATATCTATTGTTTGTTATCATTTATATATTTTAATGAGCCTTACATATTGTATAGTAATTATGTATATAGTTGTGTTTATAACCTTTAATTGTAGCTGAAATACCATTGAAAACACTTTCCATTTCTTCCTCATGAGTTCTTTACCTATAAACATATTCAAATTCTGGTTCCTTCTGATAAAATCTGATTGTAAACGAAATATTTCTTAAAAACTAAATTCATTATTATTTATATACTTTTTTTTATTTTAAAACATTTATTTTTATTATTTTTAATGAACTTTCTTTTATGTAGCATTAGTTTAGAAAAAATACCAACATTTAGTTGAATATTTATTTATTGGTTAAGGGATCATGTAGTAGAGAGAGTGTTATTTATTACCCATATTTAAATTGTATCATTTTCAGCCTTCATCTTAAACAAGTGCCATGTATTATTCTAGTACTGCAGGGAAAATATAGTAAAATATAAAGCTCACTTAATCACCTAAATACTTTTCTCATGGCATTCTTTTGTTCATTGGATAAATTTTCCTAATATCATTTTAAACCTCTGAAACTTGTTACTTAGTTGAGATCTGAACCTGACCACAATTGCCTTAATTGTTAGAGAGTTAAGTTGTAAAATTGAAATAAGGGATACAACTGATAACTTAACATATCGGTCTTAAGTATAAGCAGAAATTGGAATAAAACTGACAAAATATTTTGTATTAAGTTTCTAATTTTCACATATGCCGTGGTAGGAATTAAGCAGTGGTGGATTTCAGATGAATGTGTCCCATCATCTTTTGAAATTATAATAAATTCTTGGACGTTTATGAAAATAACTTTCCTTAAATGGAATACTGCATTTAATAGTATGATTACAAATGACGTTGTATATGATGTTTGTTATTTCATTAATGCCCTTTGGTTTTGGTTAAAGCATGATTGATGAAAAGTCAATCCTGAAAAGCTTTTTGGATGCACAAAATGTATAATTTTCTATATCCCTGTGTTGGTCTTCCTAACTCTTTTTCTTGACCATATGGTTGTTTGTCATTCTTCATTTATAGGTTTTGATCAGCATTTTGTTACTTTAATACTTCTATTACAACAAAACTAACTGATTTGATGAGATGCTGAGATTTCATCAGCTAGATTAAGATTATTATTCACATAATAAATGATCTTCATTTCTCCCCTCCCCCCTTGTCTTTTTTTGAAAATTTATGGTATCGTAAATATTTTTGTTGAATGTTCATTCAGTATATAATCAAGGTTTATATTTTTGTTTCCTGAAAATAAGCATACAGAGATTGTCATACAAAAACATATAACAGCTAGTTATAATCAATACTTATTTCTGAATTTTGGATGACTGTTTTTTTTCCATTTAAAAAATAATTAGGCATTATTTATTAAGTTACTGTCTGCAGGTTATTTATGTTGGATTAAATTGAGGCGGTCCTGCCTTAAGAAGTTTGAACAGAACAGACTGCATATTAAATCAAAAATTGAATTAAACAGTAAAATTCAAAGATTAGATACAAAGTGATTACATATTTGTCCTGGTCTGCCGATCGAATGGACAATGGTATTTCAGATTAAAGAAGCCATACTGCCCTGCAATTAAGAAACAGTAACCTCACTTGTGCAACTCACAGACTTAAACCCTGTTAAGCTTATTTATCTGTTTCGTATTTCAGATTCTAAAGACAATAAGTAGAGCCATTTAGTCTGTATGTTTACCAGCACTTATTTACTTTTGATGGAAACTTTGTCATTGACAATCATACAACATAATTTATTTAAAGATATTACCTAATAACAAACTTTCTTAAAAGTTAAAATTGATAAATTACAGTCAAATAGTTTCTGTTGTCCAATCATATAATTCTGTTTTTACTCCCCCTTTTAGCCTGTTCTGGGTTAGGGCACTTCAACAGGTAGTTGGATGTATTTGTCATTATGTACTGTTTTTAAACGCTATATGATATATAAATCCATTAGTTTAAAATTATGAAATTAAGGCAAATTTTTATATACCTACCACACTTTTATTTGAGTGTTCTGATATTTATCCAACCCCATTAGGTTATGTATTTCTTAAGATTAATTTCAAGGCAAGTGAATCTTCAAATTATAACGCCATTCTAACAGATTTCGATCAATACTTTAGATTAGATAACTACATTTATAGGAGAGAAAGGGACCAAGATGCATATTTTTAGATGCAAAAAATTGGGATTTTAAAATCAAGTGTCATTTGAAATTTCCTTTATTTCTATTTACAGTAAATAATGATTACAAATAAGGACCAGTTGTAATGATTTCCTTCATAGCCCATCATTCCATAAGTCTTTATTGTTGTAGGTTTCCATTTATGGATATAATTTTATTTTGTGTAATTTTTTATTTGAATTACCTCCCTTTATACATAACTCTGTCGAATGTCTGTGAAGACTAGTAAATGAAGTGTTTATTGTATAAAATTTTGATTTTCCATTCAGCATTTTATTCAGAAGAGTAATTAAATATTACAATGAATTCTTTTCACTTAATCTTCATATTTTAATATTTATTTTGTTATTTTATGCTAACGAATTATCTCTGTTGTGTATATCTATTATGATGCTATATAGATGCCTTTGTAAAACTTGTACAAGATATTTTTTCCATTCACACAGACCAGACTAGATATGAAACAAACTTCTCATGCCCTTGATACAAAGATCTGAAAGCAAGTTGTCAAAATGATTAATTTGTCTTATCCACTAAATGCCAAAATGAAAATTAAAATGAATATCAGAGAAATAAAAGTATTAACAGATAAATTAATAGAATATTAAAAATATCATAAGGGCCTGAGAAGTTGTGTTATTTTATTTGGTCCAAGAAATTTGCTGAGAGAAGACATAATGTTTTTTGTGTATACTGCAGATAATTAGATATTATAATTTGATTTGCAGATATTATTAAATGTATTCCCTGAATTGTTAACAGAAGGTTGTACACTGCTGGAATCCTATATTGTCATCAAAATAAACTGTTTTGTAAACAATGTCTCTTCTTTTATTCAATTTTTGAACTGCTGCAGAAAGAATATCACCATAGGATCATTAATTAGATATAGGAAGATGTGGTATGAGTGCCAATGAGACAACTTTTTATCCAAGTAACAATTTATAAAAATAAACCCTTATAGGTCAAGGTACGGTCTTCAACACAGAGCCAGCAACAGTGAAAACTATTTGTATAAAACTTTATATTTCAGAAGCTAGAGGACCTGAAAGCTTCATACCTTTTATGCAGATACCTCATGTTACAAAGTTACCATCCATCATATGTCCCTTGACCTCATTTTCTTGGTTCAATGACCACATGATAAAACATGTTTTCTTATTATGAATAATAAAATAACTATATTTGGTATATAGGTTCCTCACAGTCTACATTTCTATCAGGTAGGGCTCACCTGGCCTTGACCTTTTTTCATGGATCAGTGATTGATGTTGAAAGTTACATGGTCATGTCGATATCTCAGATACTATAAGAAGTATGCCAGGTATATTTGGTGCAAGGACTGATTGTAAGGTAAACATGTCCAACAGGCAAGTTTTATCTGAGCGTGACCTCAATTTCGTGTTTCATTGGACAATGATATATTTTTGTGGTTAGGTCAGTTATCAGTTATCTTTAAACAAAAGGTCAACTATATTTGATGTAAGGTGCACACATCTGTCTTGCAAGGTTCATCTCACATTGACCTCATTTTCATTGTTCATTGGTTAATGTTAAGATTTTGTGGTTTATCTGTTTCTTTGGTACTATAGGACCACTATATTTGGTGTATGGAATGATTGTTCTATGTACATGTCTGTACGGCACGGTTCATCTGACTGACTTAATTTTCATTGATCATTAATCATATGTTAAATTGTTTGTTAAAATGGTTGGTTGGAATACAACATATATTTTTCTCATACAATCTAACGCTTTAATATCATCTTGAATGATGCAAATTCAGAGTATACATGGAAATGAGATGAGCCAATGTTTATACAACTACATACCAAATACCAATGACTTAAACTATTAGTTCTCCTTGAAGAGATATCACAAAAAATACATTGTTGACATTCATGCCGCTGGAAACAGCCTGTCTAAGTCTCGCTTTTTCAACTTCATCAAGTAAATATAAAAATTTGTAAGGGTTCCACGGAACCCAGTGTCTCGCCTACTTTTGCTGTTTAAATCGCAGACTCAACAAAAATGAGGATAAACATCAATAAAAATTTCCCTCTCGATACTGTCTTTTGATTGAAAGAAGCTTCCAAGTTTGGTAAAAAAATCCAGGATAGTTTATGAATCTAAAAAATGTTTTATAAACTTTAACTGCAGACTGTATGTAATGTTAACTGGAAGAAAAACTAAGTCCATTTATAATTAAAATACGGAAAAAGTGAATTTTTTTTTTAACAAAATTTACTTCTGAATAATATTTTATGATCAGAAACAAGCTTTTGTCAAAGTTTGTAAAAAATCCAGGATAGTTTAAGAACATTATAAAAATTTTGAAAACTTAAACCACAGAGTGAATGTTTTGTTTCTGGCAAAAAAACTAAGTCCATTTGTAAGTAAAATACGAAAAAGTGGAAATTTATTTTTACAAAATTTTCTTCTTGATACTATCTTATGATCATAAACAAGCTTCTGCACCTAGTTTGGTACAAATCAAGGATAGTTTATGAAAGTTATTAAAATTTTAAAAACTTTAACCAGAGTGAATGTAATTTTTCCTCGCAGAAAAACTAAGTCCATTTATAAGTAAAATACGGAAAAAATGGAATTTTATTTTTACAAAATTTACTTCTGGATACTTGCTTATGATCATATACAAGCTTCTGTCCAAGTTTGGTAGAAATTCAGTATAGTTTAAGAAAGTTATTAAAATTTCAAAAACTTTAACCACAGAGTGAATATTTGTGGACGCCGCCGCCGACGACGACGGAATGTAGGATTGCTTAGTCTCGCTTTTTCGACTAAAGTCGAAGGCTCGACAAAAATCACTCAGAAATAAATAATGATACAAACAATTTTATTTCAACAACAGTTTGGTCATTCAATATGGAGTTTAACAGACAACAACCATAGTACACAATGTTAAAGAGATTTCTTTTTGTTGCATGTTTCACATGTTTCATGCTTAGAGATGTAGAAATTACATAGTGATATACATTCTTCCAGTAACTGTGATAGCAGCAAGTGTGTCAACCATGGAAGGTGTTAAACAATACCAACACATCTAACCATACAAATATGATAACCATAAAATCAAATGAATCCACATTTTACAATCCATTATATGTTCAAAAGATTAATCCTTATATCAAATGACTGGTGGTATAATGGGGCAGCCCCGATGTTCCGACACCCCGTTAGTCCGACACCCCATTGGTCCGACACCCCATTAGTCCGACACCTAATTTGTCCGACACCCCATTAGTCCGACGCCCCATTGGTCCGACACACCAATAGTCCGACAATACAATTAATCCCGATCAATTATTATAGTAGTAAGCTGATATACAGAAACTTACTAATTTGTGAACCTAACTAATTTGTGAACCTAGTGTTAGACTAGTTTTTAGAAAGCAATCAGGGACACATCGATAGTACTATTATGTAAATGTTTATCTTTATGAGGAACAACATAAGATAACTTGCATACCGAAACTGTGAACACACACTTTCCACATCAATTAACTAGTCACATAACCCGCTATCCGAACGGAATTTCTTACCCCTCACCCCTCCATTGCGGGAAATGCAAACAACAATCTTCAACTTCAACTCATTTATTGGTAAACAAATTGATTCAATATTGTTGATTAAAGATATACAGTCGTTGGGTAGTTTGACCGAATCCGAAAACTTTTGAGTTCTTTCTTATTTGTTTGTTTATTGTTTGTCCTATTATATTAGATATATTGTATTTGAAATAAAAGTGAACACAAATTCAGGAATTTTGCGACTTAGATCAAGGGGTTCCCCTAGAGTATCTATTTCAAAGGAAACAAAAAAATCAACTTGTAAGTATACAAGAAAAAGGACAATACAAATGTTCAAGTAAATTAATCCCTATACATTTTTGTTTAGAGGTCAGCTGAAACACGCCTCTGGGTGCGGGAGTTTCTCGCTGCATTGAAGAACCAGAAGTGGCCTCTGGCTGTTGTCTGTCGGATTGTTGTCTCTTTGACACATTCTCCATTTCCATGCTCAATTTGACTATTAAGAAAAATAAAAGTTGTTCAAAACAAAAACTCGAACTCACAACCTGAAATGTAACTAGTTGATCTGGAAGGATATAAACAACACTACAAAGAAAGTCTCATCAGAAGATCGGTATATTCTTACTTGTTACCGGTATTAGAATGTACAATGATAGTAGTTTCACGGAACCAAGAAAAAAAACCCACGTACAGGTATATTATTACAAAAAGCATCTAGCTGGTATCAAAATATCAACAAAATAAATGCAGGTTCAAATATTGGAAGTAATGTTATGGCAGTTCTGTATTTGTTTTAATACGTCCGTCAAAAAATTGACTGAACGTATTATGGTATACAAATGTCCGTCTGTCCGTTTGTCCAATTATTTGTCCGGCGTAAATATATCGAACCGTAACTTGAGAACGACTCATCTAAATTTCATGAAACTTAACATAGTTGTTTCTTATGATAGTCAAACGTTCTGTATACTTTTTGATGAAAATAAGATTAAAACTTTTTGAGTTACGGGACTTTGTAACTATAACAGGGGTGTCATTTTTTTCACATGTCGCGCCGTATCTCAAAAGCCATATATGATTATTGCTTAAAACTTAACACACTTCTTATTTTTATTAATCTAAAGATCTATGTACTTTTTGGTGATGTCAGATTATTTTGTAAAAGAAAAAGGGGGGGTGCTCACATGTCGCGCCGTATCTCAAAAACGATTTATGATAATGGCCTAAAACTTTACACAATTCTAAGTTATATCAATCTTCATTAAGATCTGTATACATTTTGGTGATGATTCAAAATTATGTTTTTGAGTTATTAAATATTTTGTAAAAAAAAAGGGGGAGGGGGTTCTAACATGTTGCGCCGTATCTTAAAAACGATTTATGATTATTGCTTTAAACTTTACACACTTCTCAGTTATATTAATGTTAAGATCTGTATACTTTTTGGCGATGATTCGACATTTCATTTTTGAATGATTGAGTATTTTGTAAAAAAAAAAAGGGGGGAGTGGTTCTCAATTGTCGCGCCGTATCTCCAAAACGATTATTGCTTTAAACTTTAAATCTACACACTTCTAAGTTATATCAATCTAAACATCTGTATAATTTTTGGTTTTGATTCAAACTTTTATTTAGAGATATTGCCCTTTATCATGTGTATAGTCAATTTTTAACAATTTTCATAAATTTACAAATATTTTTCACTAACTTCTGTGCCAAGTTCATTAAAGATAGAGATAATTGTAAGCAGCAAGAATGTTCAGTAAAGTAAGATCTACAAACACATCACCATTATCAAAACACACATGTGTCATGAATCAATCTGTGTCCTTTGTTTAACTTGCACATAGACCCAGGTGAGCGACACAGACACATGATGAATTTAAATGAGTAGTTATTCTTGCAAACTCCATTAGAAATTTGAGTTGAGATTATTTTTGAAATAAGGGAAAGGGGTAGGTGAAAAAAATAAGGCGGGGGGGGGGGGGGGGGGGGGGTACAATTTTTCTCATTTCAGATTTCAGAAATTAAAAAGAAAATTTCTTCAAATATTTGTTTAGAAGCGATTAATATTCAACAGCATAGTGGATTGCTCAAAAGCAAAAAATAAAATTGTTAAGTTTATTAGACCACATTCATTCTGTGTCATAAATCCTATGCTGTGTCAACTATTTAATCACAATCCAAATTCAGAGCTATCACAAGCTTGAATGTAGTGTCCATACTTGTCCCAACTATTCAGGGTTTGACCTCTGCGGTCGAATATAGCTGCGCCCTGCGGAGCATCTGGTTTAAACTAAATACCCTAGTGATGATTGTGGACAAGTTTGGTTAAAATTGGGCCATTAGTTTCAGAGAAGAAGATTTTTTTAAAAGTTAACAGACGACGACGACGACGGACGACGGACGACGGACGACGGACCAAGTGGTGAGAAAAGCTTACTTGACCTTTCAAGTCAGGTGAGCTAAAAATGTACCTATTTATTAGCATATGATAGTCATATTTCACGGAGTCTAATAAACAGCTTGATTATCATTGAATAGAAGGAAAAGTTGGTAACATAACTAGAATAATTTGAAGTAAAAGTTAAGAAATCAGAAGATAGTACTGTAACAAAATCGGCGTTTCTCAATTAAAGTTTTTATGATTTTGCTAATTTTCAGGTAGGCTTCAACAAGTGGATATATGAAACACCTTTTAGGAATTTAAGTCAACTGCGATTGTCGATTCCCTGAAATGAAACTTGTTTCCCCTAAAATTGTGTGATGACATTGTTTTAATTGTGCCGATATATATATAAAAGAAGAAGATGTGGTATGATTGCCATTGAAACAACTCTCCAAAAAGAGACCAAAATGATACAGAAATTTACAACTATAGGTCACCGTACGGCCTTCAACAATGAGCAAAGTCCATACCGCATAGTCAGCTATAAAAGGCCCGAAATGACAATGTAAAACAATTCAAACGAGAAAACTAACGGCCTTACCTATAAAAAAAAAATGAACGAAAAACAATATGTAAAACATAAACAAACGAGAACCACTGAATTCCAGGGTCCTGACAGGCACATACATACATAATGTGGCGGGATTAAGCATGTTAGCGGAGTCCCAACCCTCCCCTAACCTGGGACAGTGGTACACATTTATAACAGTACCACATAAAAACAAACTAATACAAATCAGTTGAAAATGGCTTAACTTATCAGAAGGACAATAATACAAGTGGACGTGGCCAGGTACTTGTACATCCTAACAACAAATAGACACTAGGAACAGATATGTGAGCATATTTTTGAGTGTTTGAATTTTATATCTCTTTTAATGTATGAATGCAGTTTGCAATTATGTTTTCGTCCGTTCAGTATTTCAAGCATTTGAATAGTTATATAATGTCATAATCTATGTTAAAAGTGTCGGACTAACGGGGTGTCGGACTAGTGGGGTGTCGGACTAATAGGGTGTCGGACTATTGGGGTGTCGGACTAATGGGGTGTCGGACTAACGGGGTGTCGGAATATCGGGGCGACCCCGGTATAATTGCCAATGACAAGACCCAAACAACGACCAAAGGATAATGAAAGTTCACATTTTTTCATTAATAAATGGGGAATGCGTCCATGGGACACAGAGGATGCCCCCGCTTGCATGTAACGTAAGAAAGGGACATAACCCAACAACTGTAAAAATGACGCCACCCAAATTTGTAATTATTAATCTGAGTTTTGTGGTAATAAGCATTGTTAATAAGTTTCATAATATTTAGTTGGGGCAAACTTAAATAAGTTAGAGAAATGAAAAATTCAGCAATTTATCCATTTGTTAAGGGACATAGATGGTAAAAAAGACGCAACCAATATTCAAATTTAATCTGCGTTTTGTGGTATTTAACATTGTGTATAAATTTCATAACATTTGGTTGAGGCATCCTACAGAACAAAAACGAAAAATTCAGCAATTTATCATTTGTAAAGTGCATAACTCTCGAATGTTAAAAGAGACACCATCCAAATTCAAACTCGATTTGTGTTTTATGGTAATAAGCATTGTTTAAAAGTTTTATAATATTTGGTTGAGGGAAACTAAAGCTTAAGAACAGAAATGAAAATTTCATCAATTTTTCCATTTGTAAAGGGGCATAACTCTAGAACAGTAAACTAGAGGTTCTAAAGAGCCTGTGTCGCTCACCTTGGTCTTGTGCATATTAAACAATGGACACGGATAAATTCATGACATAATTGTGTTTTGGTGATAGTGATGTGTTTGTAGATCTTATTTTACTAAACATTCTTGTTGCTACAATTATCTCTATCTATAATGAACTTGGCCCAGTAATTACAGTGGAAAATATTTTCTAAAAATTTACAAAAATTTATGAAAAATGTTAAAAATTAACTATAAAGGGCAATAACTCCTTAAGGGGTCAATTGACTATTTTGGTCATGTAAACTTTTTTGTAGATCTTATTTTGCTGAATGTTATTGCTGTATACAGTTTATCTCTATCTATAATAATATTCAAGATAATAACAAAAAACGGCAAAATTTCCTTAAAATTACCAATTCAGGACAGTAACCTAACAACGGGTTGTCCGATCCATGTGAAAACATCAGGGCAGATAGATCTTGACCTGATAAACAATTAAACCCTGTCAGGTTTTCTCTTAATGCTTCGGTTTTTGAGTTATAAGCCAAAAACTGCATTTTACCCCTATGTTCTATTATTAGCCGTGGCAGCCATTTTGGTTGATTGGCCAGGTCACGCCACACATTTTTTAAACAAGTTACCCCAATGATGATTTTGGCCAAGTTTAGTTTAATTTGGCACAGTAGTTTCAGAGAAGAAGATTTTTGTAAAAGATTACTAAGATTTACGAAAAAATGGTTAAAAATTGACTATAAAGGGCAATAACTCCTAAAGGGGTCAACTGACCATTTTGGTCATGCTGACTTATTTGTAAATCTTACTTTGCTGAACATTATTGCTGTGTACAGTTTATCTCTATCTATAATAATATTCAAGATAATAGCCAAAAACAGCAAAAATTCCCTAAAATTACCAATTCAGGGGCAGCAACCCAATAACGGGTTGTCGGATTCATCTGAAAATTTGAGGGCGGATAGATCTTGACCTGATAAACAATTTTACCCCACGTCAGATTTGCTCTAAATGCTTTGGTTTTTGAGTTATAAGCCAAAAACTGCATTTTACCCCTATGTTCTATTTTTAGCCATGGCGGCCATCTTGGTTGGTTGGCCGGGTCACGCCACACATTTTTTAAACAAGTTACCCCTATGATGATTGTGGCCAAGTTTAGTTTAATTTGGCCCAGTAGTTTCAGAGAAGATTTTTGTAATAGATTAGGCCACACCAATAGTGTGAATAGGGAAAAAATACTTCAGAAATTAAAGAAAAGTCAAAGAACAAGTGATAAATCAAGTTTTAATATTGTCAAAACCTACTAATTTATGTTTACAAAAAAAAATTATAATCACTCGCCTTTGCTTTTCAAGCTTCGCCTCAAAAATTTGCAAATTAAATATTATTTTATTAAAATTTTCAAATCGCTCGCTAGCCCCAAATTTTGGAATCCAAAAATCCGTAGAACAAGAAATTAAATTGGTGTGGCCCTAACTAAGATTTACGAAAAAATGGTTAAAAATTGACTATAAAGGGCAATAACTCCTTCAGGGGTCAACTGACCATTTTGGTCATGCTAACTTATTTGTAAATCTTACTTTGCTGAACATTATTGCTGTTTACAGTTTATCTCTATCTATAATAATATTCAAGATAAAAACCAAAAACAGCAAAATTTCCTTAAAATTACCAATTCAGGGGCAGCAACCCAACAACTGGTTGTCCGATTCATCTGAAAATTTCAGGACAGATAGATGTTGACCTGATAAACACTTTCACCGCAGTCAGATTTGCTCTAAATGCTTTGGTTTTTGAGTTATAAGCCAAAAACTGCATTTTACCCCTATGTTCTATTTTTAGCCATGGCGGCCATCTTGGTGGGTTGGCCGGGTCACGCCACACATTTTTTAAACTAGATATCCCAAAGATGATTGTGGCCAAGTTTGGATTAATTTGGCCCAGTAGTTTCAGAGGAGAAGATTTTTGTAAAAGATTACTAAGATTTACGAAAAATGGTTAAAAATTGACTATAAAGGTCAATAACTCCTAAAGGGGTCAACTGACCATTTTGGTCATGTTGACTTATTTGTAAATCTTACTTTGCTGAACATTATTGCTGTTTACAGTTTATCTCTATCTATTATAATATTCAAGATAATAGCCAAAAACAGCAAAAATTTCCTAAAATTACCAGTTCAGGGGCAGCAACCCAATAACGGGTTGTTGGATTCATTTGAAAATTTGAGGGCAGATAGATCTTGACCTGATAAACAATTTTATCCCCATGTCAGATTTGCGCTAAATGCTTTGGTTTTTGAGTTATAAGCCAAAAACTGCATTTTATCCCTATGTTCTATTTTTAGCCATGGCGGCCATCTTGGTTGGTTGGCCGTATCACGCCACACATTTTTTAAACTAGATACCCCAATGATGATTGTGGCCAAGTTTAATTTAATTTGGCCCAGTAGTTTGAGAGGAGAAGATTTTTGTAAAAGTTACGACGACGGACGACGACGGACGCCAAGTGATGGGAAAAGCTCACTTGGCCCTTCGGGCCAGGTGAGCTAAAAAAGACGCCACCTAAATTCAAACTTGATCTGTGTTTTGTGGATAGATGCATTGTGAATAAGTTTCATACCATTTGGTTTCGGCAAACTTAAGTTAGAATGGAGACCAATTTTGGGATGTACATACAGACGGTCAAGGGTAAAACTTAATGCCCCTTCAGCTACAGCAGGGGCATAAACATCTTTTTGGACACACTTCAAAGAGATTTAAAAAAAAAAAAATAATAGATGTGTCAAAGCGACACGAATGGACCCGTCCCAAAAAGTTGAAAAATCTGCAATTTCAATATAAACACATGTGGACACAAACAAGATGGTAGTCTCACATATAAAAATTCAGCTCAAAATCTGGAGGGGAATAGAGAATAAATCCATATAACTGTGATTTTCAATAATTTATCAAAGTCCAAAGCCCGTAATTTCGGCGAAAATTAGCGGAGCGGAATGAAACTTAAGCTTGATCTATAACTCATCATGGTTAACTCACATACCAAAAATCAGCCCAATATCTGAAGGTGTTTAGAAACTAGAGGCTCTAAAGAGCCTGTGTCGCTCACCTTGGTCTATGTGAATATTAAACAAAGGACGCAGATGGATTCATGACAAAATTGTGTTTTGGTGATGGTGATGTGTTTGTACATCTTACTTTACTGAACATTCTTGCTGCTTACAATTATCTCTATCTATAATGAACTTGGTCCAGTAGTTTCAGAGGAGAAGATTTATTTGTAAATCTTACTTTGCTGAACATTATTGCTGTTTACAGTTTATATCTATCTATAATAATATTCAAGATAATAACCAAAAACAGCAAAATTTCCTTAAAATTCTCAATTCAGGGGCAGCAACCCAACAACAGGTTGTCTGATTCATCTGAAAATTTCAGGGCAGATAGATCATGACCTGATAAACAATTTTACTTCATGTCAGATTTGCTCTAAATGCTTTGGTTTTTGAGTTATAAGCCAAAAACTGAATTTTACCCCTATGTTCTATTTTTAGCTGTGGTGGCCATCTTCGTTGGTTGGCAGGGTCACGCCACACATTTTTTAAACTAGATACCCCAATGATGATTGTGGCCAAGTTTGGTTCAATTTGGCCAAGTAGTTTCAGAGGAGAAGATTTTTGTAAAAGATAACAAAGATTTACAAAAAATGGTTAAAAATTGACTATAAAGGGCAATAAATCCTAAAGGGGTCATGTTGACTTATTTGTAGATCTTACTTTGCAGACATTTATTGCTTTTTTACAGTTTATCTCTATCTATAATAATATTCAAGATAATAACAAAAAACAGCAAAATTTCCTTAAAATTACCAATTCAGAGGCAGCAACCGCACAACGGGTTGTCCGATTCATCTGAAAATTTCAGGGCAGATAGATCTTGACCTGATAAACAATTCTACTTCATGTCAGATTTACTTTAAATGCTTTGGTTTTTGAGTTATAAGCCAAAAACTGAATTTTACTCCTATGTTCTATTTTTAGCTGTGGCGGCCATCTTGGTTGGTTGGCAGGGTCACCCCACATATTTTTTAAACTAGATACCCCAATGATGATTGTGGCCAAGTTTGGTTTAATTTGGCCTAGTAGTTTCAGAGGAGAAGATTTTTGTAAAAGATTACTAAGATTTACGAAAAATGGTTAAAAATTGACTATAAAGGGAAATAACTCCTAAAGAGGTCAACTGACATTTTCGGTCATGTTGACTTATTTGTAAATCTTACTTTGCTGAACATTATTGCTGATTACAGTTTATCTCTATCTATAATAATATTCAAGATAATAACCAAAAACAGCAAAATTTCCTTAAAATTACCAATTCAGGGGCAGCAACCCAACAACAGATTGTCCGATTCATCTGAAAATTTCAGGGCAGATAGATCTTGACCTGATAATCAATTTTACTTCATGTCAGATTTGCTCTAAATGCTTTGGTTTTTGAGTTATAAGCCAAAAACTGAATTTTACCCCTATGTTCTATTTTTAACTGTGGCGGCGATCTTGGTTGGTTGGCCGGGTCATGCCATACATTTTTTAAACTAGATACCCCAATGATGATTGTGGCTAAGTTTGGTTTAATTTGGTCCAGTAGTTTCAGAGGAGAAGATTTTTGTAAAAGATTACTAAGATTTACGAAAAATGGTTAAAAATTGACTATAAAGGGCAATAACTCCTAAAGGGGTCAACTGACCATTTCGGTCATGAAGACTTATTTGTAAATCTTACTTTGCTGAACATTATTGCTGTTTACAGTTTATATCTATCTATAATAATATTCAAGATAATAACCAAAAACAGCAAAATTTCCTTAAAATTCTCAATTCAGGGGCAGCAACCCAACAACAGGTTGTCTGATTCATCTGAAAATTTCAGGGCAGATAGATCATGACCTGATAAACAATTTTACTTCGTGTCAGATTTGCTCTAAATGCTTTGGTTTTTGAGTTATAAGCCAAAAACTGAATTTTACCCCTATGTTCTATTTTTAGCTGTGGCGGCCATCTTGGTTGGTTGGCAGGGTCACGCCACACATTTTTTAAACTAGAGACCCCAATGATGATTGTGGCCAAGTTTGGTTTAATTTGGCCCAGTAGTTTCAGAGGAGAAGATTTTTGTAAAAGTTAACGACGACGGACGACGACGGACGCCGGACGCAAAGTGATGGGAAAAGCTCACTTGGCCCTTCGGGCCAGGTGAGCTAAAAATCAAAAGTTATTGTTTCAACAACAATTGTGTAATGGCAAAATGCTCCACATTACATCTTTTAAGTCTAACTAGAGGCTCTAAAGAGCCTGTGTCGCTCACCTTGGTCTATGTGAATATTAAACAATGGACACAGATGGATTCATGACAAAATTGTGTTTTGGTGATGGTGATGTGTTTGTAGATCTTACTTTACTAAACATTCTTGCTGCTTACAATTATCTCTATCTATAACAGTACTTTCTGTGGAAAATGTTATTGAAAATCTTCAAATTTTAAGAAAATTGTTAAAAATTGACTATGAAGGGCAATAACTCCTTAGGGGGTCAATTGACTATTTTGGTCATACTGACTTATTTTTAGTTCTTACTTTGCTGTACATTATTGCTGTTTACAGTTTATCTCTATCTATAATAATATTCAAGATAATAACAAAAAAACAGCAAAATTTCCTAAAAATTACCAATTCAGGGGCAGCAACCTAACAACCGATTATCCGATTCATCTGAAAATTCCAGGGAAGATAGATCGTGACCTGATCAACAATTTTACAGCATGTCAGATTTGCTCTTAATGCTATGGTTTTTGAGTTATAAGCCAAAAACTGCATATTACCCCCATGTTCTATTTTTAGCCATGGCGGCCATCTTGGTTTGTTGGCCGAGTTACTGGACACATTTTTTTAACTTGATACCCCAATGATGATTATGGCTAAGTTTGGTTAAATTTGGCCCAGTAGTTTCAGAGGAGAAGATTTTTCTAAAAGATTACTAAGATTTACGAAAAATGGTTAAAAATTGACTATAAAGGGCAATAACTCCTAAAGTGGTCAACTGACCATTTTGGTCATGTTGACTTATTTGTAGATCTTACTTTGCTGAACATTATTGCTGTTTACAGTTTATCTCTATCTATAACAATATTCAAGATAATAACCAAAAACAGCAAAATTTCCTTAAAATTACCATTTCAGGGACAGCAACCCAACAACGGAATGTCCAATTCATCTGAAAATTTCAGGGCAGATAGATCTTGACCTGATGAACAATTTTACCGCTGTCAGATTTGCTCTAAATGCTTTGTTTTTGAGTTGTAAGCCAAAAACTGCATTTTACCCCTATGTTCTAATTTTAGCCATGGCGGCCATCTTGGTTGGTTGGGCGGGGCACCGGACACATTTTTTAAACTAAATACCCCAATGATGATTATGGCCAAGTTTGGTTAAATTTGGCCCAGTAGTTTCAGAGGAGAAGATTTTTCTAAAAGATTACTAAGATTTACGAAAAATGGTTAAAAATTGACTATAAAGGGCAATAACTCCTAAAGTGGTCAACTGACCATTTTGGTCATGTTGACTTATTTGTAGATCTTACTTTGCTGAACATTATTGCTGTTTACAGTTTATCTCTATCTATAATAATATTCAAGATAATAACCAATAACAGCAAAATTTCCTTAAAATTACCATTTCAGGGGCAGCAACCCAACAACGAAATGTCCGATTCATCTGTAAATTTCAGGGCAGATAGATCTTGACCTGATGAACAATATTACCCCTGTCAGATTTGCTCTTAATGCTATGGTTTTTGAGTTATAAGCCAAAAACTGCATATTACCCCCATGTTCTATTTTTAGCCATGGCGGCCATCTTGGTTTGTTGGCCGAGTTACTGGACACATTTTTTTAACTTGATACCCCAATGATGATTATGGCTAAGTTTGGTTAAATTTGGCCCAGTAGTTTCAGAGGAGAAGATTTTTCCAAAAGATTACTAAGATTTACGAAAAATGGTTAAAAATTGACTATAAAGGGCAATAACTCCTAAAGTGGTCAACTGACCATTTTGGTCATGTTGACTTATTTGTAGATCTTACTTTGCTGAACATTATTGCTGTTTACAGTTTATCTCTATCTATAACAATATTCAAGATAATAACCAAAAACAGCAAAATTTCCTTAAAATTACCATTTCAGGGACAGCAACCCAACAACGGAATGTCCAATTCATCTGAAAATTTCAGGGCAGATAGATCTTGACCTGATGAACAATTTTACCGCTGTCAGATTTGCTCTAAATGCTTTGTTTTTGAGTTGTAAGCCAAAAACTGCATTTTACCCCTATGTTCTATTTTTAGCCATGGCGGCCATCTTGGTTGGTTGGGCGGGGCACCGGACACATTTTTTAAACTAAATACCCCAATGATGATTATGGCCAAGTTTGGTTAAATTTGGCCCAGTAGTTTCAGAGGAGAAGATTTTTCTAAAAGATTACTAAGATTTACGAAAAATGGTTAAAAATTGACTATAAAGGGCAATAACTCCTAAAGTGGTCAACTGACCATTTTGGTCATGTTGACTTATTTGTAGATCTTACTTTGCTGAACATTATTGCTGTTTACAGTTTATCTCTATCTATAATAATATTCAAGATAATAACCAATAACAGCAAAATTTCCTTAAAATTACCATTTCAGGGGCAGCAACCCAACAACGAAATGTCCGATTCATCTGTAAATTTCAGGGCAGATAGATCTTGACCTGATGAACAATATTACCCCTGTCAGATTTGCTCTAAATGCTTTGGGTTTTGAGTTATAAGCCAAAAACTGCATTTTACCCCTATGTTCTATTTTTAGCCATGGCGGCCATCTTGGTTGGTTGGGCGGGGCACCGGACACATTTTTTAAACTAGATACCCCAATGATGATTGTGGCCAAGTTTGGTTAAATTTGGCCGAGTAGTTTCAGAGGAGAAGATTTTTGTAAAAGTTAACGCAGGACGACGATGACGGACGCCGGACGACGCCGGACGCCGGACGCCAAGTGATGAGAAAAGCTCACTTGGCCTTTCGGCCAGGTGAGCTAAAAAAGTCCATATAACTGTGATTTTCAACAATTTCTCAAAGTCCAAGTCCCGTAATTTCGGCTAAAAATTAGTGGAGCAGAACAATACTTAAACTTGATCTGTCACTCATCATGGTTAACTCACATATAAAAAATCAGACTAATATCTGAAAGCATTTAGAAAAAAAGTCTGTATAACTATGATTTTCAACAATTTCTCTAAGTCCAAAGCCCGTAATTTCGGCAAATATTAGTGGAGCAGAACGAAACTTAAACGTGATCTGTAACTCATCATAGTTAACTCACATACTAAAAACTCAGCCCCATATCTGAAGGCGTTTAGAAAAAAAGTCCGTATAACTGTGATTTTCAACAATTTCTCAAAGTCCAAAGCCCGTAATTTTGGCAAAAATTAGTGGAGTGGAACGAAACTTAAACTTGATCTGTAACTCATCATAGTTAACTCACATACCAAAAATCAGCCCAATATCTGAAGGCATTTAGAAAAAAACTCTGTATAATGGTTTGTCGGAATGACAGAATTTCGGAATTTGGGACAAGGGTAAAACTATATGGCACTGACAACTTCGTTGCAGGGCCATAAAAATATGACAGTTGCCAAGTAGAGCAGGTAAGCTAAAATGACTGTGTGTTGTATGAAGAATAATTCTTTTGCTATTGAATCCCAAATTCCAATAAAATGCTTTGCTGAGTGCAGCCTGATACGACAAAATAAATGTGGTCAAAGATCTTACAAATCTATAATACAGTGAAATTGAAAATTTCTTCTTGATACTTTTCAAAAATTTGAAATTTGAAAAACTTTTAAAAAAAATATGAATACCCTAAAAAAAATTGAGACCCCCCCCCCCCCTTTTGAAGCAATAACCACAAATCTCGATCTCAGCCTTTCCTTTGTAGTATGAAACCTTGTAGTACAATTTCAGAGAGATCCATACACTTAAACACAAGTTATTGTCTGGAAACTAGCAAAAATGCTTGTTTTTGGCCCCTTATTCCCAAATGTTTCGGGCAATTCACCCTAAACTCAATCCAAGCCTTCTCTTTACATAATGAAACCTTGTGGTACAATTTCAGAGAGATCCATACACTATCAAACAAGTTATTGTCTGGAAACTAGATAAATGCTTGTTTTTGGCCCCTTTTTGGGCCTTAATTCCTAAACTGTTGGCCTCATAACTTCTAAAATGAATCATAACCTTCTACTTAAGGTATTAAACATTGTGGTACAATTTCAGAGCAATCAAATACTTATACCCAAGTTATTATCCTGAAACTAGAAAAATGCTTGTTTTGGGCCCTTAATTCCTTAACGGTTGGGAACATCATACCATTATACGAACCCAAAAATTTGGTTGCGGTCGTATAAAAATCACAAATCTGAATATTCAAATTGTAGGGAAAGCAATATGTTTCCAAATTTTTGTTCTCAAATAACTGTAATACAGAATAACTACAAGTCGATGGATACAAACAAAAAGGTATTTTGTTCATAGATCTTCATAGAACAGTGATCTCTTTGAGGTAGAAGTTGTATAAAATGAAAATTACAAATATAAATACTATATTTAGACATAAAACATTTTAAAACTCATTTATACAAATTAAATGTACAACAAAAAGATGAATATTACTTGTATCTTCAAATTAGGAATGGTCCTGAAGATGTTGAATTTAGGTGGAATCTCTGTCCTCTAGAGAAAAATCAAATTTCCAAGAAATTTGTTTCTAATTAAACAAATAATTAAATTGATCAACAATAAAAAGGATTTATCTGTAAGTATAGATTTTATATTCTGAAAGAATTTAATTGATTAATTTGTTGATGTTATGGCAATTTCTGTCAGTTTTTTTCGGTGGAGAAAGCTGAAGTGACTGTAGAAGGCTGTTACACTACATGTATTTATACATACACAATCAGGTAATCATCACTTCAACACTTTAGTTAGTTAAGAGACCTAATGGGAAAGTTTATTAATTATAGACCAAAAATTATAAAAAAATTAATAGTCAGAGTTTTTAAATATCATGTATGAACATACATCAATGAAAAAAGTATTACATGTACTGTATTTTAAGAATTTTTTTCTACAAATATATAGAAGTCAATCGGACAATATTAAGCATATACAATATTTGTTTAAAATGGGAATGAAAATATAAGACTTTATCATTTTTTTAAAAGATAAAGAAATGTCAAGAAAAAGTGTAAAAACAATCTCAACTTTAAACAGTGATTTAAAGCAACTTTAACTAATCTTTAGAAAATCTTACAAGACAAGACAACATACTCATAAAACAGCATTCATTAAAACACATGTGTGATACATTGCACTAGGTAGATAATCATTTAAACAACTTTCATACATAAAGTAATACAGATTCTAAAATATAAAATGAGCTGATCCTGTGATTGTCAAATAAAACTGTTACTCTATCAATAAACAATATTATATAAAATCCATCATAATGAAATTTCATATTATATCAAACTAGATTCTACTATCTTTTTACAGGTAAAATAATATGAGGGAGGTGTTAATACATTTGAAAGAGGACAAAGTCCATATAAAAACTATTTAAATACAGATTTTAGAAAAATAAAAATTACAGTAAACTGTACTAAAGTAATCAATCAATTTTACAAATCATTACATTAAAAAAAATAAGGAAAATCACTATCATTTAAAAACAATTGGTAACTTTGGAGATACCCTAAATCATTGACTCCATGAGTGAGGAATGAACAATAAATTTAAAACTTTCTAACAAATTGTATAAAAAAAATATTCCCGCCATAATTTCTATTGTATTATATCATTCTCAATGTTATTCTCAGGTTACATTATTTTAATACTAAAGTATTTTATCCTATCAAAATTATAACTACCGGTATTAATTCCTAAAATCAAGGTAAAAGTAACAAGTTGATCTGATGACAGTTTTCATGTTTTAACTACAGGCTGTTTTTTATCAAATACAGGCCCTGTTGCCTAATAATTACTAGCCCGGTTCTCATAGCATTAGATACAAGCCATTTGCTCAAATGACATCTTTAAAAATTTGTAAAAGTCAATGGTAAAAAATATTCTTAACATTTTGATGAATGTCATCAATAAGAAAAGAAAATATTGAATGATCATTATTCAATAGTTAACAATACATAATATCAAAACAATATCATAAAATACATGTACACGTAATACAAGAGCATGAACACATTATACATTGAGAAACGATAAGGAATCACAGCTTTTAAAGATTTCTTGCTCATTTTAATGCCCCCTTCTATTCCATGTGACGTACATGATCAGTCCACTTCCTCATATCTCGCTCGCTTACTTGGGTGATCTGAGTCAAAGTCTGACTCCTCTGAAGAGTATCCTGATGTTGATGGCATTGATAGTATATTTAATGGAATGTCAATCCTATTCTCTCCAAAACTAGATTGATTTAATCCAGCCTCCGAGGCACCTTTTTCTATTTCTGCCAATGCTGTGTCAATTGCCTGTACGATATGTCTGGCATTATCACATGTAAAACACAGTGGTGGTGTGATTAACATCACATTCTTGTCCTGTCCTTCATTAGCAATAATTATCTTGTTTTCTTTTAACCTAAAATTAAAGCGGTTTATAAAGGGTTTTTTGTTGGTACCCACATCTACTTCTATGAATACTGTTAACCAGTGTATTTTTTGCGGATTGTGTCCAAAAGATAAACAATTTTTTTCCCCCAATAAACATACAGCTGTAATGCACCTTAAACCATTTGGATGTAAACTACATGTATACAAGTTGTGCTACATGCATGACAGGGATTGTGGAAAAAGCCATAAAATAACGTTTTGATTTTTTTTGTTAAAAAACACCATATTTAACCCAGCCTCATTCTGTATTAAGTGCCTTTCAGAGGTCAGGAGCCTGTAATTCAGTGGATGTTATCTGTTATTTTAGTTTTGTTAGTTTATTGTTTTGTCATAAATCAGGCATTTAGTTTATTTATTTGAATTGTTGAACTTTTATCATGTCAGACTATAGCTAACTAAAACACTACATGAATATTGGATTAGCTACTTGTTGAGGGCCATACATTGACCTTCAATTGCTTCAATCCATGTCCTTTGGACTCTGTTGGGTAGTTAAACTTGTTGGCAATCATACCATGGCCATATCTCCTTTCTTTATTTCTAAGAAAATTATTTTAGCATTGTTCATTAAATATCAATAGGTGTTCTCTAGAAATAATTCAAATATTGTTAAATTTCAACATTGTATGAATCCTGTACTCATAAGAAAATTTACTTATTATTTTCCATGCCTATCTACCAAGAAATAATAATAAAACATATACTTGTGAGACAATAAATCTGCAGCTTCTGGTGCTGGCTTTCTACTCTCCTTGTCCGTAACTATTTCTATGCCTACTATCATCCCTCGCCCTCTGTAAAACATAAAATATAGAATTGTAGAGTGGAGTGTTTTTCATACCAAAAAATGATTGTTTTCCAATATCAGATGTACTAAAATATGTTAATTCCTCCTTGAATTCCCCTTGGAATAATTGCTTGATTTACATTTGAAATTTTATCATAGGTTTACTTAAGAAATAATTCATGGCAGCCATAGATTTGTTTTCATTTAACATATATTCAATTATTTTACACTGAGCGTTAGCCAGGGGTAAAATAAGAATATAAATGCCCAACCCATGGTTAAATGAAAACAAATCTACGGCTGCCATGAATAATTTGATTCTAATAGGACAAATTCTGTTATTTTGTTAACTGTGAAAGCCCTGTACGTACGATACTGTTTTGGCTGTTCTGTTTTACCCAATATTGGCAATATAAGAAATATTATATAATAAATTGATTTTTCTCTTTTTTAATCGCATTTTTCACATACGGTATATAATTGCTTGACCAATCACAATATTAAATGGTTTCTACCAACATTTACCTTCAACAACTCTATATACTGACAATAATGATATAACATTTTTCACATTATAATTACCCTTAAAAACTCTATTTATCTATAATTACCAACTAATCATAAAACTATTCTCTTCTATGTTAACCTTGAAGAGCTGGTACATACCTTACATCACCAATCATTGGGTGTTTAGGTGCAATAGCTTTTAGACCATCTTTTAAACATTTGCCTACTGATTTTGCACTTGATTGTAACTTCTCATTCTGTATAACATCTAAAACAGCTAAACCTATAGAACATGCAACTGGGTTGCCTCCAAACTGAAAGTCAAATAAAATAATTATAATAAACCTATGAAACATGCAACTGGGTTTCCTCCAAACTGAAAGTCAAATAAAATAATTATAATAAACCTATAGAACATGCAACTGGGTTTCCTCCAAACTGAAAGTCAAATAAAATTGTTATACATTTAGCATTTTCTCTAAACTATAAGAATATATTTCCTTTATCATGTAAGAAAAACTCCAACTGGTTTGTCAAATTTACATTTAAAAAAATTATATGCACATGTTCTACTTAAAATATTTAAAGCTCTGTGGTAAGTGTGACATTCAACTGATTCTCCTTTTGTAATAGGTCGTGATATCATTTACAGTTAAAGAATTTTATAAGATATATCTAAAATAATTGTACAGGCCTAATGAAAACCTGTATGGACTTGTTATGAAACCCTAAACACCTGGTTAGGTGTCAGTCTTGTATAATATACAGACACAACTGTAGTAAAAGTTAGCACAGCCATCAATCCGTTCAATTGTTCTCATCAAAACTTGAAATAATTTCTGATTGTCATACATACTTGCAGACCTTTAGACAAAAAGCAAAGAAAGTTTTACTGCGGAAGGATTTTCTTTCCCATTTATCTACAATAGAATAAAATTACATTATTAATGGTAAAAGAAATATTTTAAACCTGAACATTTCGTACTCACAGTATTAGTGTAATCACTGAGATTATCAGCTATTTCTTTGGAAGTGATAACCATAGCCATTGGAAACCCATTGCCTAGAGGCTTCCCTACCACTACAATGTCTGGAACTACATCTATAAATAGAACAGAATAAAATGTCATTAAAAATTAACAGTGTCTGCAAAGGTCTTATTTCCAGTTTAATTGAAAAATAAGCCAAAGGCTTGTTTTTTTATTACAGAATATTGATGAACCTAAATGAAAAGAGTTGATATAAAACAAATATACAATTCTTACTTGTTATGATACCTATAATTACAAAACTAAGTTACCGTAATAAAAACCTGATGAACCATGAAAAGTTAAACCAAGGTGACCTACTTCAAGCTACAACACTCTTTCATATCAATACAGTTGGCCCACTATTCTTGGTATCTGAGATACTCACCTTATTACCAACCCTTAATGGGAGTCAATGAAACACCAAAAGGAGGTCAAGGTTAGATGACCCCTTCTAGATAGACAGACCTCACAATGAATCAAGATAACTAATACCTGTAATAATTAAAAAAATAATCTGATCACAAAAAGTTAAATGTGAACCACTGAACCATGAAATGTAAGTCCATATCAGGAACTTGTGTCTGACTGGTTTATTTCCTGCATACTTTAATTTGAAGATCTTTTGTAAATGACTAATAGCCAATAATATCTGATTTTTTAATTGTTATCTTATTAAAACTCAATGTGATTCATTGAACCATTAAAATGAAGTCAAAATTGAGTGTCAATCCACTAATAGATAGGATTGTATCTGAAACATAAAAAACCAGATGCTCCACAGGGCGCAGCTTTATACGACCGCAGAGGTTGAACCCTGAACGGTTGGGGCAAGTATGGACACAACATTCAAGCTGGATACAGCTCTAAATTTGGATTGTGATTAAATAGTTGACACAGAATGAATGTGGTCTAATGAACTTAAAATTTTTGTTTTGACTTTGAGCAATTCACTATGCTGTTGAATATTAATCCTCTCAAAAAAATGTTTGAAGAAATTTTCTTTTTATTTATGAAATCTGAAATGAGAAAAATTTAACCCCCCCCCTCCCATTTTTTTTTCACATCCCCCTTTCCCTTTTTCCAAAACTGATCTCAATTCAAATTTCTAATGGAGTTTGCAACAATAACTACTCATTTAAATACATCATAAATATTAAAATGTAACAAAAGGTGCTTGTTATCACTGAATGGTAAAGATTGTTTTAATTATCAGTTGGTAGTAAAAGTGAATATACATTGTATATTGTATAAAACAATGATTTAAGTTGACTCAACTCCTATTCTGGACAAAGAAAGATAACTCCAATCAATTGAAAATTTCTGGCTATTGCACAATATTGTGCAATTAGATATTTCTGGCTATTGCACAATACTGTGCAATTGAAGATTTCTTGCTATTGCACAATACTGAGCAATTGAAAATTTCTTGCTATTGCACAATACTGTGCAATTGGAGATTTCTTGCTATTGCTAAATACTGTGCAATTGGAAATTTCTGGCTATTGCACAATACTTAATATAATAATTTTGGATTCTGATTTGAACCAACTTGAAAACTGGGCCCATAAACAAAAATTTAAGTACATGTTTAGATTCAGCATATCAAAAAAGCCCAAGAATTCAATTTTTGTTAAAATCAAATTTAGTTTAATTTTGGACCCTTTGGACTTTAATGTAAACCAATTTGAAAACGGGACCAAAAATTAAGAATCTACATACACAGTTACATATGGCATATCAAAGAACCCCAATTATTCAATTTTTGATGAAATCAAACAAAGTTTAATTTTGGCCCCCTATTTGGACCAACTTGAAAACTGGGCCAATAATCAAAAATCTAAGTACATTTTTAGATTCAACATATTAAAGAACCCCATGGATTCAATTTTTGTTAAAATCAAACTAAGTTTAATTTTAGACCCTTTGGACCTTAATGTAGACCAATTTGAAAACGGGACCAAAAATTAAGAATCTACATACAGTTAGATTTAGCATATCAAAGAACCCCAATTATTCAATTTTTGATGAAATCAAACAAAGTTCAATTTTGGACCCTTTGGGCCCCTTATTCCTAAACTGTTGGGACCAAAACTCCCAAAATCAATACCAACCTTCCTTTTATGGTCATAAACCTTGTGTTTAAATTTCACTGATTTCTATTTACTTATACTAAAGTTATTATGCGAAAACCAAGAATAATGCTTATTTGGGCCCCTTTTTGCCCCCTAATTCCTAAACTGTTGGGACCAAAACTCCCAAAATCAATCCCAACCTTCCTTTTGTGGTCATAAACCTTGTGTTTAAATTTCACTGATTTCTATTTACTTATACTAAAGTTATTATGCGAAAACCAAGAATAATGCTTATTTGGGCCCTTTTTTGGCCCCTAATTCCTAAACTGTTGGAACCAAAACTCCCAAAATCAATCCCAACCTTCCTTCTGTGGTCATAAACCTTGTGTCAAAATTTCATAGATTTCTATTCACTTAAACTAAAGTTATAGTGCGAAAACCAAGAAAATGCTTATTTGGGCCCTTTTTGGCCCCTAATTCCTAAAATGTTGGGACCAAAACTCCCAAAATCAATCCCAACCTTCCTTTTGTGGTCATAAACCTTGTGTCAAAATTTCATCAATTTCTATTCACTTTTACTAAAGTTAGAGTGCGAAAACTAAAAGTATTCGGACGACTATCATAGGTGGGGTATAAAAATCATTACTTAAAGTTATCCTGTAGATAAGTTCAAAACTTAAAACATGATCTTAAAATACTTTTCACAACAATCACTAATTGCAGTCAATGCACTACAAGTTTTGACATTATACCTTGTGATTGGAAAGCCCAGAAATGATCTCCAGTTCTTCCTAATCCTGTGTTAACCTCGTCTATTATGCATAGCCCTCCTGCTTCATGTACAGCTCTGTAAACAATAAATATTAAGAATATCAGTCCAAATATTCATAACTTTAAAAGTGTTTTTTTTTATAACCAGTATATAATGATAGAATTTTTAATTTACTAAAGACAGGATTTTTTTATATTTACAAATGAAAGGTGTTTTTATTATTTATTATTTAATGTTGGAAAATAAAAAAATATATATCTATGAGGCTAGTATTATATGTTATCAAGATTCATAGCAGTTATAAAGCATATACAAACTTATTGATAGGTATGCACAAAGTTTAAATTATAATTTCTTCTCCAAAACTTTCTACAAAATATACTTTAAATTATTTACATGAAGGTGTTGCTCATTTAGAAAATCATTGTGTTAAATTATATATTTGGTTCTTGCATGTTATATATGTTTGCAGATCCTTAGACTATCTAATAATTAAAAAAAAATCTACCAAAATAATAAAGTTTGCATCCCCCCAACATATTTCTCAATTATTTGCATGAAGGTGTTTTGTGTTAAATTATATATTTGGTTCTTGCATGTTATCTTTATTTGCAGATTCAAATATAAAAAACCTTACCTGAAAGTCTGACTGAGAAAATGAGGAGGATATTCAACAACTCCAGCTGTCACCATCATTGGTTCACACAAAAATGCAGCTATCTATGTACACAAATGTATAAGAAAATAAATTAAGATGATGATAGATTGGCGTGTCACATTCAATGGCAAATATTACCTACATATCGTGTCAAAGCATGTTAATGTTATCCTGCTTTGTAACAGATGGGAAGCTGAGTAAGATTTTTAACATGCCAGTTTAAAAGGAACCAGTTTACAGAAAACCTAGTTTAAATTTTTGTGAACCAAGTAAATTTGCTTTTTAATCTAAGATGGGTGTTGTTTTAATAGATATCATAATTTCAGTATTTTCTATTCAAACCGTACACAAATACGACAATCAATTAATTAGCAGGTACATAAGATCAGGTAGCTGTTGCTTATAAAGGCTTGTACAGATAGTAAGGTTAGTTACTGATCCTATCTTGATACCTATGCATTTAGTCCTTGGTCCAACACAAGTACACAAACTCACAAAGTACTAATTGATTTGATATCAAATAACGTAAATTTATATATTCGAGTCTACTCAAACATTTATATACGCTTACTTTTCTCTTTTTCTCACAAACAAGTACACAAAATACTACATGTGTATTTGATTTGATATCAAATAATTTAAATTAATATATCAAAGTTTACTCAAACATTAATCATTGTTAATGTATGCTTACTTTTCTCTTTTTTTCATGTGCAGATTGAATGATATTTCTGGCTTCATTAGCATACAACAAACCAGGATTAACAGAATCCTCTCTGTATTTACCTCTGTATGTATCAGGAAATGGTACCTGTTAAAATATAGATTTACATAAAACATTTATGTATGATTTTTTAACCATAAAAAATATAGACTGAATTTGAATATTTGAATATTTTCTCAAAAATTGGCGTTGTTTTATGGATAAATAGATTGTTTCAATTGCAAATTCTGGAAAGAATCATTTATACGTCATATCACAAATATTTCCAACTTTGTACAGTTTCAGAGGAATTGCTGTACAGTAGAAATATAGATTTTTACCTGGTGTAATGACATTACTAAATTAACCAGATGCTCCCAGGTGAAGCTTTATACGACTGCAGAGGTCCAACCCTGAATAGTTTGGGCAAGTATGGACACAACATTCAAGCTTGATACAGCTCTGAATTTGGATTGTGATTAAATAGTTGACACAGCAAAGGTTTCTAACACAGAATGAATGTGGTCTAATGAACTTAAAATTATTTTTTTTTGATTTTGAGCAATACACTATGCTGTTGAATATAAATACCCTAAAAAAAAAATATTTGAAGTAAAATACTTTTTATTTTCTGAAATCTCAAATGAGAAAAATTTTACCCCACCTCTCCCCATTTCCCCCCCCCCCCTCTCCCAATCCCTTATTCCAAAAATAATTTCAATTCAAGACAAGGTGTGTTTACCCCTTTCATTGATTTAATGTTAGAAGCAGTATGTACTGTAGGTTTTTATGGCTTTATGAGATGGGGAGAATTTACTGTCTTGAAAGCCAACCAATTTGACCCATCTGTTAATTTATGTATTGGAGATATTATTTTGCATAAAGATATGATAATTTTGAAACTGAAACAGTCTAAAACAGACCCTTTCAGGAAGGGTATAGATATTCAACTCCATAAAGTAAAAAATCAAATTTGTCCTTTTAAAATCTTAGTTAAATATTTACAAGTTAGAGAGAGTCTTAAACAAAATCTCCCATCTGATCCACTTTTTATCTCACAAAATTCTTTGGCCTTAGAAAGAAATTATTTCATTATCTGTATAAAACAAGTACTTAGTATATGTGGCTTCAATCCTGATCACTACAATGGTCACAGCCTACGCATAGGAGCTGCCACACCTGCAGGAAAAGCACATATTGAAGACCATTTGGTCAAAACATTAGGACGCTGGTCCTTTGATAGTTACTGCAGGTATATAAGAGTGTCATCTACTTCAATTAAATATGCACAAGATTTGTTAGGAAAATATTAACATGAACATTATAATGTTTTTAGATTGTAGATCTACACAATCATGTACATAGGTTTTTCCATTGTTATTTTTTTATATATTTTTTTTTCTTTCTCTCATGACTTAATTGAAGGTGAATAAATCTTAATCCTAAATCCTTGGGGACACTCAGCTGTTCCATCTGAGTTTTTGGACCTTGATGGAATTTTATCACTGGTTATTTCTAAAATTTCATTCATCCCGAAGCATTTCGGGAGGAAATTTTATCAAATTTATTCCAGCGCCAGTTTGATAGACCCCTGCTACTCAACTAGCACATGGGCTATCCCCATGCAGACCTTGCACACACCGGATGCAGATGAGACGCCTAGTCTCACCACCTAAGTGGAGAACCCTCGCTTCACATTCCTTGGTTGGGGTATTGTCGGGCAGGCAGGTTCTTCCTCACACTGGAGGTTGCAAGCTGACTTGTTCAGACAGGAACTCAAAATTGTCTTGTATGCTGAGTGTTTCCCTAAGGCCAAAACCAGATAGATTTATTGTTTTTTATAATAAAATTATTATTCATTCTAATATATCTTTCTGCTTTAAGCCAGTATGATTTGCTAAGACCATTGTTTTTGGTTTACACACAGATATCCCTTATGTTACATTTGGTATTGTTTTTCAGAGCTGGTATTTGCTCAATTACAAGGATGAGATCTGGACATTAATTGAGATTTGCTCTATTATGAGAGTTTTACTTTGAGTAAGTGTAGGGAAGAAAATTTTTACCTGAAAACTTACACCTGTTAAAATATAATTTGATGTGATCATTAAACATTTCATCTTATCAATGGAAGTCTTGCATATTGATGCCTTGATCTTTGGAAAAGGTAATAAAAATTATGTCTCTAGAAATTTAGTAAGCCTGCCACTGCTGACCTGGAATGTTTTGATCACTGACACTAGAGACATAGATAAGGAGTATTGGCAAACCACTCACTCCAACAACTATACTAATAATACAACATCATACTAAAAGTACATAACAATATTTCACTTTATACGACTCAATAAATATACAACATTACACTGAGAAAAATAAATATGAGACTACAGAAAAGAATTACAATATGAGACAACAGAATACAAACTTGGCTTGTTTGTATAAATGTGGTCTAATGAATTTAAAAAATTTTTTTTTTGCTTTTGAGCAATACACTATGCTGTTGAATATAAATACCCTAAAAAAAATATTTGAAGTAAAATTATTTTTAATTTCTGAAATCTCAAATGAGAAAATTTTTACCCCCACCCCTCCCCATTTTTTCCCCTCTCCCAATCCCTATTCCAAAAACAATTTCAATTCAAATTTTTAATTAGTTGGCAACAATAACTACTCATTAAAATACATCATAAAGTATTAAAATACAAAATAACCTAAAGTCATGCTTAAAATTAATATTACTTAACAGCAACTTCTAAAAATAAATTTACAGCTACACATTACTTCCTTTAACATAATGTTCAAGCAGTGTAAGTGAGGTAATCAATTAATCAAACATATATATCACAGTATTCTTTAAATTTTAATTTTAATTGTATTACCTCCTTACCATTGCTTTTAAATTGTCTAAATTGTCCTTTAACCAGAAAAACCTTTGTTTCCCCCCTTTTTTTCCCCTAATTCCATAATGAATTGATCCATTACCCCCCAATAACCATCCATTTGAAGTATAGAAACTTGTGATATAATTTGAGAGAGATTTATACACTTAAACACAAGTTATTGACTGAAAACTACAAAAATGCTTATTTGGGCCCCTTTTTTGGACCCTCACTTATTGAAACCCCTTTGGAACAAGAACCCCAAAACTCCATTCCTGCCTATCCTTTGTAGTAAGAAACCGTGTAGTATAATTTTAGAGAGATCTATAAACTTAAACACAAGTTATTGTCAGTAAACTAGAAAAATGCTTCTTTTTGGCCCTTTTTGGCCTCTTATACCTAAATGTTCAAGGATATTAACCCCAAACTGACACCAAGCCTTCCCTTTATTAAATGGAACCTTGTGGTACAATGTCAGAGAGATCCATACAGTTAAACATAAGTTATTGTCCTGAAACTTCAAAAAATGCTCGTCTTTGGCCCCTTTTTGGCCCTTTTAAATTCCTAGACCGTTTGCCCCATAACCCTTAACATAAATTCAAACCTTCTACTTAATGGTATGAACATTGTGGTACAAATTCAGAGTAATTAAAATACTTATACACAACTTATTGTCCTAAAACTAGATAAATGTCTGTTTTAGGCCCCTTTTGGTCCCTTATTCCTAAACCGATGGAACCATAACCCCTAAAATCAATCCCAACCTTCCTTTTGTGGCTATAAACATTGTGTTAAAATTTTATTGATTTCTATTTACTTATACTAAAGTTATTATTCAGAAACCATCCGTCTTCAGATGATGCTGACGACGACTTGATACCAATATACAACCACAAAAATATTTGCGGTCGTATAATAATAATTGGTTATAAAGAAAGGTTTAAACCTCATTCAAAACAACTTATTTTAAAGGAATGAAATCCTTAAATATCTGCCAAGACATGAGGGGCAAAATGAACACATCTTTAAAAGTCCTGACATAAAAAAAACATTTAGAGCATTTTAATATTTTATAGCATTTTATATGTGAAGTTTTAATACATACAACATGGACCCAATCTTTTTTCTCCAACCCTAATTTCTGCCATTTAAATGGACTGAGATCAGCTATCACAGAGACGTTTCCATGGAAGGCACTACAAAAAATAGTTTTTATTGTGAACATATTTGAATATTCCTGTCATTATTAATGGACAATTGAGTGTTTGGTAGAGTAATTATCTAATTTATATACATTGTTTCATTAAAGTTAACTCCACTGCTTTCTATTAATAAATATGCTTGTGATGCAACAAATTTATAAAGTATTATTTTCATTGTCCAGTGTGAATTTTGTTTACAAATTAGAAGGTATTGAAATATTCAGTTGATAAAGTAAAAATTTGTAAGGGTTCCGCGGAACCCAGTGTCTCGCCTACTTTTGCTGTTAATCAAACACTCATAAAAAATGATGAAAAAAATCAATAAAATTATTCCTCTCGATACTATCTTTTGATTGTGAGAAGCTTCTGTCCAAGTTTGGTAAAAATCCAGGCTAGTTTAAGAATCTTAAAAATGTTTTAAATACTTTAACTGCAGACTGTATGTAATGTTAACTGGAAGAAAAACTAAGTCCATTTATAAGTAAAATACGGGAAAAATGGAATTTTATTTTTACAAAATTTACTTCTGGATACTATCTCCTGATCATAAACAAGCTTCTGGCCAAGTTTTGTACATTTCCAGGATAGTTTAAGAAAGTTATTAAAATTTTAAAAACTTTAACCACAGAGTGAATGTAATGTTTCCTGGCAGAAAAAACTAAGTCCATTTATAAGTAAAATACGGAAAAAATGGAATTTTATTTTTACAAAATTTACTTCTGGATACTATCTTATGAACATAAACAAGCTTCTGTCCAAGTTTCGTACAATTCAAGGATAGTTTAAGAAAGTTATTAAAATTTCAAAAACTTTAACCACAGAGTGAATTTTTGTGGACGCCGCCGACGACGACGACGCCGACGGAATGTAGGATCGCTATGTCTCGCTTTTTCGACTAAAGTCGAAGGCTCGACAAAAATCTAACAGTTGGTGAGAAATTTATAAACAGTTTGCTATCTTGCCAGTTTAGAAGTTTTTTCTTCTTTCATTATGTTTTAACATCTTTCTTTTAAAAAAAAATGTCTTTACTTATGAAATATGATTATGAAATTAATGCTATTTCAACGATAACAAATATTTAATTTTCATTTTATGATGTTTACCAGATTCTACTTACTGATCAATTACCATTACATCATGATGTCCAGTATAGGATCGACACAACCTTACTGCTAAATCATTGGCTTCAGATCTAAAACATATATCATACTATTATAACTATACAGCAATTTTTAACATGCTGGAATATAAGGGCATCTTGGAAGTAAATTTCAAAATAACAAAACTATGAGGGCAAATGTTACAGAAAAGATCTTTCATTGATTTATTTTTGCCTAAAATTTTGTTAATATAATTTTTCAGAAGAAAGAAATTATTGAATTTTCAGCAAATTTTGGATGTTATCTTTATAAAGTGTGTGTAAACAACTTATTAATTTAGGATGCATTATTTTTTATCCTTGCTACTGTATCATATGCCTTTAAAATAATAGTTGTCTATCAATTGTCTCAATAGCCATCATATGATAGAAAGATGATGGTCCTTAAAAGATGCAAAATAACATGCAAAAGTATAGGGTGGCAAATAAACAATGGTCACCAAGATATCAGGATGGCCTTTTGGTCAAGGTTAACCAAAAAAAAAAATTCTACACTTATTTCCAATAAAAAATAAAGTAATATTTAAAGGTCTGAAGTAAAGATTGAGAAACTTGTATCTAAGTGAAAAATTGTCAATAGAAATTAAAACCTCTGTAATCATAATATCAAAAATAATATACCGTGTGACATTAATTTCTGAAGCTTAACAGTCACCATAGTTATTAGTCAGATATTATGCTATGAAATTATTGATTTTATAAAGTTATTTCATCATAATGTTGTTTATCACAAGAAACTGTGAAATATTTTTGAAAAGAATGTTACTAAGGAAACACAAGCAGCTTATCATTGAAATTTGTTCTGACTCATTATTACTAAAATCTAAAATGGCATGTTTTTTTTCTGCTAATATTAAAACAATATTGTCTCACTGTAACATTATATAAACAATTCCTGCATTTTCCTTTCATCTGAATATCAACCTGTCATGTTAACTAATAAATTTATAGTTTTAAACCAGAGGCTCCTAGAAGCCTATACCAATAAACATCTGAAGTTATCATTTTATCATACTGTAAATTCATAAATTATTGCATAGTTTATAATAATGGGAATAATGTGACTGGGTTTGGATCGCAATAATATGAACTCATAATCTGATATACATATGATACATCTTTATGCAGATTTCTTGAAATCGCAATAATAAATGCATGCAATAATTTGTGAACTTACAGTATTACATGGTTGATGCCTTTTAGTTATTTCATTTGCGCTCTTTTGCATTTTTGGATTTCTGTCTTTCTCATTATTTATAGCATTTCCTTTCATTCATATAATTCATATATATGTATTATCAGCTTCCATATAATAAACATAAATATCTGAAGTGAGCATTGAGGAGTATAAATATAACATTTTACCAAGATGTATTTTTATTTTATTTACACACATGTTATATGCAGTGGTATATGGAAAATATCACTTATAACTTACCCAGAGTTTACCATGAAACAAACACACAATTTTTCTGGTAATGTTTCAATCATTCTTTTGGCATATTCAACAGATTTTTCATTTAGGTAACCAGTAGATGCCACCAGTGTGCCTAATTGGTCCTGTCCAGCCCTTGTCACATGTGGATGACAATGACCTACTGTATAAGAGAGAACAAAAGGGTAAATACTTATTGAAAGAAAACTGTTACAACAATAAGTATAAAATCATACAATGGTACATATATTTGCTAATGATCAGCGTTTCCAAAGTCTTTATCATCATGCACAGTTTTCCAAATTATCACATTTTTGATTTCGTGTGTTATTCATTTTAAAATAAATAAGGAATGTGTCTATGGGACATAGATGATGCCCCCACTTGCATATCATATAAAGTTATATAGGGACATAACTGATGAACCATTAAAGTTGACACTACCCAAATTTGTACTTGATCTGAGTTTTGTGGTAATAAGTATTGTGTATACTTTGGTTGATGCAAACTTAAGTTAGAGAACTGAAACTAAAAAATCAGCATTTTTTTCATTTATAAAGCAGCATAACTCTTAGTGATGCCACCAACATTCAAACTTGATCTGTGCTTTATGGTAAAGAGCATTGTGTTTAAGTTTCATAATATTTGGATTAGGCAAACTAAAGTTATAGAATGGAAACCAACTTTAGAACGTATGTACAGATGGACAGTTATTGTGACTTTGAAACTGACCCTGTTTAACCGAACACTTTTTATTGGAAGAGTTATCTCCCAAAATACTATTTTTTTTGTGAACACATCGCCACTGCAACTTTAAAAGATTATCATAAATTTATGTCACCAATTTGCTCGTTATATCCTAAGGATCTTAATAATTTTGACCGAAGTGTTCCAGAAACTCCATATGAGTTATTTCCCCTTCTATATTCAAAATAAGTAAAATGTAAATGTAATTGGTAGAACATAAGTGATACAGACCTAGGGTCTTAAGATTTGAGGTCCCTGGTTCAAAAGAAGAAAAAAGGGTCAAGGTCAAAGGTCAAGGTCATTTCTAAATTTGGGGTTTTGGCTTATTTTAATCTCTTTTCAAACACGATATAAGATATCGACAACATATTGTTACTTAATTGTTAGTTGCTACAGGTGGTAACACATACATATTGGTTTAAAGCATACACTTACATTAAATAAAAGTTTTTCCCCCTCTTTTATTTAAAAATATGCGTATGGTGATATAACTCATTCACCAAATATAATTAAGACCTAGGGTCTTTTGATTTGAGGTCCTTGGTTGATGACCTTAAAATTGAGCTCAAGGTTAAAGGTTAATTTGACAATCTAGATTTTGACCTTTGCTTTTACCTCATATGTACACATGATAAAGCCATAGGACTTTTTGCATTAGGTTTCAAACCATTTAACCTTGAAAAAACGGAATTGACTTTGAGTAACCAGAAGTAGCTATTTTTGTACTTTAGTCATATAAAAGTATATAGAACCAGATATATTTGGAAACAGTGTCAAGTAAACATGCAAATAAAACCGGAATTAACAAATTATCTCCCTTATTTAAAAAATATTGTATAGAAACCATATATTTTTTGAATCAGCGTACAATAAGCTATCATTTGAAACTAAAAATGACATTTTAAACCGAATTTTACTATTTTCATATCAAAATGCTTGGGTTTTTTTGTGTGGAAAGACCTTAATATTTGTTTATGGAACATACATTGTACATCAACATTTTATGTCCACCCTTTAAATTGAACACCTAACTAGAGCACAATAGTGCTTATCATGCTTATATTGAAAAGCTGCTAAATATATAGGTTATGCATATTCTATTGATACAATTAGGATTTAGTTCTTTTTTATTACATGATAATACTTTATATGGTCTATACTTATGAAATACTTCCATTTATAATACATCATAATACTTATGATGTATTGAAAATACTACCATTTACATAATAAAATATACCATAATTAAAAATACTGCCATTACCTCATCATAAAGGATAAGTTTTGTATGTTGCTTGATACTTACCATGAGAGATACCACATGTATACATTTAGTGCTGTCTACATTATATTCTTATCATGAGAAATACATGTAATGTCTATGTTATATAGCTTACCATGAGAAATATTACCAATACAATCTAGATACTCATTGCCAGTGTCATCATACATGTACTGTCTGGAAGCTTGAACAATCTTCAAAGGGGCACTTTCAAAATGTAGTTTACATGCTCTTCTGCAATAGATTATCAGGGATACATATCAATATAATGAGATGTGAGATACATATGCACAGGTTTCATATATGATTAGATAATCAGGGTACTCAGTAAGGATTTTGAAGGCAAGTCCATGGACTCATTTTAGGCCACAAAAAGCCCAAGAATGAGAAGGGGAAATTTTATTCCTTTATAATAATTTCAGTCAACATGATAAAATAGAGCAAATAAATGGAGAATGTGTCCATGGGACACAGATGATGCCCCTGCTTGCATATCATATAAGGTTATAAAGGGACAAAACTAAAGAAAACAAGAAGTAATTGTAACAGGATGCTGTTACGAAGTCTCCCAAACAAAGCTCCGATAACTCCTCATTCATATGGTCCCATGTTCATTTGATTTGATTTTTTGTCCCATACAAGAATATATATGACTTACGAGTAGGGATCTCCACCATTTACAAGTTTTCAAACAGGAGGGGGTGGTGGTGGCCCCCAGGGACTTTACCTACATTTCATTTGATTTGTTTTATTGTCCCCTACAAGATAATATATGGTTTAGGGGTGGGGATCTGGACCATTTACAAGATAATAGTACATTCTCAAATTGAACGGGGTGGGGGTGACCCCCAGGAACTTCCATCTAATTTCATGTGATTTGTTTTATTGTCCCATACAAGAATATATATGGTTTAGGGGTGGGGATCTGGACCGTTTTCAAGTTTTCAAACAAGAGGGGTTGGGGTGAACCCCTAGGGACTTCCCTTTTATTTCAAGTGATTTGTTTTATTGTCCCCTACAAGAATATATATGGTTTAGGGGTGGGGATCTGGACCGTTTACAAGTTGTCAACCTAGAGGGGGTGGGGTGACCCCCTAGGGACTTCCCTCTTATTTCATTTGATTTGTTTTATTGTCCCCTACAAGAATATATATGGTTTAGGGGTGGGGATCTGGACCGTTTACAAGTTGTCAACCTAGAGGGGGTGGGGTGACCCCCTAGGGACTTCCCTCTTATTTCATTTGATTTGTTTCATTGTCCCTTACAAAAATATATATGGTTTAGGGGTGGGGATCTGGACCGTTTACAAGTTTTCAAACAAGAGGGGGTGGGGTGACCCCCTAGGGACTTCCCTTTTATTTCATTTGATTTGTTTTATTGTCCCCTACAAGAATATATATGGTTTAGGGGTGGGGATCTGGACTGTTTACAAGATAAAAGTACATTCTCAAATTGAACGGGGTAGGGGTGACCCCAAGGAACTTCCATCTAAATACATGTGATTTGTTTCATTGTCCCTTACAAGAATATATATGGTTTAGGGGTGGGGATCTGGACCGTTTACAAGTTTTCAAACAAGAGGGGGTGGGGTGACCCCCTAGGGACTTCCCTTTTATTTCATTTGATTTGTTTTATTGTCCCCTACAAGAATATATATGGTTTAGGGGTGGGGATCTGGACCGTTTAAAAGTTTTCCAACAAGAGGGGGTGGGGTGACCCCCCAGGGACTTCCCTTTTATTTCATTTGATTTGTTTTATTGTCCCCTACAAGAATATATATGGTTTAGGGGTGGGGATCTGAACCGTTTACAAGATAATAGCACATTCTCAAATTGAAGGGGGTGGGGATGACCCCCAGGGCATCCCCCTATATTTCATGTGATTTATTTTATTGTCCTTTAATTATTTCTGAAGACTGTATGTATCTATCACTTATAGTTTTCAAGTTATATTCATTTAAAAAAATTTGAAAAGAAAATCCCATAGGGTTCTATAGTAAAACCCTCCCTGCTTTCTACCCCCCCAAAATACCCCTTAATAGACCCCAATGCACAAACAAAAGATTGATGGCTCACCTAGACATATTAGTCTACCATTTTATGAAATCCTAAGTCAATCTGACAAGCGGTTTTGGAGAAACGCTGCGGACAAGTTCATTTTTTAAAGCGGCGGAAGAAGAGGAAGAAGAAGAATAACTAGAATTGCCATTGCAAGCAATAGCGGATGTCACCCTTCCCCCCCATTGCCACTGAGCGGCAGCCATTTCAAAAACTTTTAACAGTGAATGCACATATTTGCATGGCTATACATTTTTCTGTAAATTTTCAGTACATTTAGATCATTTTTAAAAACATGACATTTTTGCTGTTTCCATGGCAACGGCAGCCATTTTGAAAGTTTCAAATTCAAAAGTCTCATTTATACATGCCAGTTTACAATAATATTAAGTTTCATTAAGTTTGGAGCATTTTGAAAATATTTGACATTTTTGCAGTTTCCATGGCAACGGTGGCCATTTTGGAAATTCCAACTTCAAAAGTCTCATCCAGACTTGCCAGTCTACAATCATATTAAGTTTCATCAAATTTGGAGCATTTTGAAATTTTTGAAATTTTTGACATTTGTGATTGTTCCTATGGCAACAGAGACCATTCCCAAAATTTAATGGCATATACCACATTGGTTCATGGGAGGGGCCATACCATCAAAGTTTCGATCCATTTGACCTACCATATTAAGAAAGTTAATGCCACTTTAAGGTTTTTGGACCATTTTGACCTGTTTTGCATTGTTTCCATGGTAACGGCAGACATTTTCAAAATTCCAACGCCAAATTCCACATCTTACAATGTTGCTCATCGTTACTGTGAAGTTTTATAAAATTTGGAGCATTTCCATATTTGGGAAATTTTTGGTGTAGTATCCATGGCAACACAGCAGCTCCAATGATTGCCAAAATCACCCCAAAGCAGTATATAGTGGGCACCTAGATTGTATTAAAATCTAAAGATTTTAAGGTTAAGCAATCTGAAACAATTCACCTAACTCCAAAATTATATTTTTTCACCATTTTTCCGTTTCCATGGTGATTGCAGCCATTTTTTTAGTTCCAATACCGGAAAGCAACAGCAAAGTCAGGGTTCCTTGTTATAGTGCACCATCATTTAGATTGGTTCCTTTGGCTCTGAGAAAGCGAGCGGACAAAATTAGGTGGAAGAAAAATAATAATAATAATAATAATACGGAAAAAGAAACAGAGGAAAAGCAATATGTCACCCGACATTGTCGATCGGGTGACATAATAAAAACTAGATTTGCCATTGCAAGCAATAGCGGATGGCACCCTTCCCCTATTGCCAGGCGAGCGGCAGCCATTTTGAAAATTCCAAAATCATAGAGTGCATCTACTCATGCCAATTGTCAATTTTGTAAAGTTTCATTAAGTTTGGAGAACTTTGAAATTTTTCAAATTTTTGCTGTTCCCATGGTAAAGGCGGCCATTTTGAATATTCCAAAGTCAAACCCCCGCTGCAATTTTTTCCCTCCATTATCATATATACCATCATATACCATTTAATGTCTCTAGATTACATTAACATTGATGTTCTGGAATGTTCTGTGAAAATTCAAAGTTTTGACCTTTTTGCATTGTTTCCATGGTATCTACAGATATTTTGGAAATTCCAACGCCAAATTCCACATCTTTCAATGTTGCTCATCGTGACTGTGAAGTGTCATAAAGTTTGGAGCATTTTGATATTTTTGAAATTTTTGGTGTAGTTTCCATGGCAACATAGTAGGTCCAATGAGTGCCAAAATCATCCAACACCTGTATATAGTGGGCACCTTCATTGTATTAAAATATGATGATTCTGAGTGTAAGCATATTCAAACAGTTCACCAAAACAAAAAGCAGAAATTTTTCACATTTGTTTCGTTTCCATGGCAACGGCAGCCATCTTGATAGTGCCATACCCCACTGCACTATAGAATGTGGTGGTCTACATTATGGTATAGTTCCATCAATATTGTTCAAGCCAATTCCGAGAAATAGAATGGACAAAAAAGTGTGGAAGAATAAATATAACTAGAATTGCCATTGCAAGCAATAGCGGATGTCACCCTTCCCCCAATTGCCACTAAGCGGCAGCCATTTCAAAATTGTTTAACAGTGAATGCACATATATGCATTGCAGTACATCATTCTGTAAATTTTCAGTACATTGAGAGCATTATAGAAAATTTCACATTTTTGCTGTTTCCATGGCAACGGCAGCCATTTTGAAAATTCCAAAGTCAAAAGTCTCATCTATACATGCAAGTTAACAATAATATTAAGTTTCATAAAGTTTGGAGCATTTTGAAAATATTTGACATTTCCGCAGTGTCCATGGCAACGGTGGCCATTTTGGAAATTCCAACTTCAAAAGTCTCATTCAGACTTGTCAGTGTACAATCCTATTAAGTTTCATCAATTTTGGAGCATTTTGAAATTTTTGAAATTTTTGACATTTGGGATGGTTCCTATGGCAACAGAGACCGTTCCCAAAATTGAATGGCATATACCACATTGGTACATGGGAGGGACCATACCATCAAAGTTTCAATCAATTTGACCTACCATTTTAAGAAAGTAAATGCCACTTGAAGGTTTTTAGACCATTTTGACCTGTTTTGCATTGTTTCCATGGTAACGGCAGACATTTTCGAAATTGCAACACCAAATTCCACATCTACCAATGTTGCTCATCATTACTGTGAAGTTTTATAAAATTTGGAGCATTTCCATATTTTTGAAATTTTTGGTGTAGTATCCATGGCAACATAGCAGTTCCAATGATTGCCAAAATCATCCAAAACCAGTATATGCCCGGCACCTACATTGTATCAAAATATAATGATTCTAAGTTAAAGCATTTCCAAATAATTCATCAAAACCAAAAACTGGAATTTTCCATTATTTTTCGGTTTCCATGGTGATGGCAGCCATTTTTTAGTTCCAAAGTCAACTGGAAAGTCAGGGTTCCTTGTTATAGTGCACCATCATTCAGATTGGTTCCTTTGGCTCTGAGAAAACTGCCGGACAAAATTAGGTGGAAGAAAAATAATAATAACTAGATTTGTAATTGCTAGCAATAACGGATGGCACCCTCGTCCCCCCCCCATTGCCAGGCGAGCGGCAGCCATTTTGGAAATTCCAAAGTCAAAGAGTGCATCTACACCTGCAAGCTATCACTTTTGCAAAGTTTTATTAAGTTTGGATCATTTTGAAATTTTGGACAATTTTGCTGTTTCCATGGTTACGGCGGCCATTTTGGAAATTCCAACTTCAAAATGCAACTCCGCACATGTCAGTCACTATTCCTGTAAAGTTTCATCCAGTTTGCAGCACTTAATTTTTTTTGGAAATTTTGAACATTTGTGCTGCAACCATGGTTACAGTAGATAATTCCAAAATTCTAAAAGCAGACATCTCATTGCCACATGTCATGTTATATATCAATACAGTTTCATTTACTTTGTTGCACTACTCTCTGAGAAAATGCTGATTTTATGCATTTTTCCATAGGGTCAATGCAAAACTTGGCCCCAGTTTCCATGACAACGGCGGCCATTTTGAACTATCCAAATATTGTCTTGACATCTTGGCATACTGGAGAACATTTTCATAAAGTTTCATCCAGTTGGATCTTATAACGAAAGAGTTAGAATTTTTGATATTTTAGCTGTTTCCATGGTAACGGCAGCCATTTTGAAAATTCCAAAGTCAAATTGGAAATCAGCACATGTCAGTCACCATTCCTGTGGAGTTTCTTCCAGTTTGGAACACTTTGATTTTTTTCGCATTTTTGCTGTTTCCATGGAAACGGCGGCCATCTTTTACCATTCCATACCAAGGTGCACAACTTTACATGGGGGTCCTCATTATAGTAAAGTTCCATCAACATTGGTCCATAGCATTCCGAGAAACACGACGGACAAAATGTGTGGAAGAAGAATAAGAAAAACTAGAATTGCCATTGCAAGCAATAGCGGATGTCACCCTTCCCCCATTGCCACTAAGCGGTAGCCATTTCAAAACAAGTAAACAGTGAATACAGATCTATGAATTGCGATATATCTTTTTGTAAATTTTGAGTTCATTTAGAGGATTGTCAAAAGTTTCACATTTCTTCTGTTTCCATGGCAACGGCAGCCATTTTGGAAATTCCAAAGTCAAAAGTCTCATCTGTACATGCCAGTTAACAATAATACTAAATTTCATTCAGTTTTGAGCATTTTGAAAATATTTGACATTTCTGCAGTTTCCATGGCAACGGTAGCCATTTTGGAAATTCCAACTTCAAAAATCTCATGCAGACCTGACAGTCAGCAATCATATTAAGTTTCATTACTTTTTGAGCATTTTGAAATTTTTGAAATTTTTGACATTTTGGCTGGTTTCTATGGTAACACAGACCATTCCAAATTTCTAATGGCAGATACCACATTGGTACACGGGAGGGAACATACCATCAGAGTTTCAATGGATTTGACCTACCATTTTAAGGAAGTAAATGCCACTTTTTAAGGTTTTTAAGCGTTTTGACCATTTTTGCCTTGTTTCCATGGTAACACAAGACATTTTGGAAATTCCAACGCCAAATTGCACATCTTCCAATGTTGCTCATCGTTACTGTGAAGTTTCATTGAATTTGGAGCATTTTGATAATTTTGAAATTTTTGGTGTGGTATCCATGGCAACATAGTAGTTCCAATGAATGCCAAAAATCATCCAAAACCAGTATATAGTGGGCACCTACATTGTACCAAAATATAATGATTCTTAGTTAAAGCATCTCCAAATAATTCACCAAAACCAAAAAGTGGAATTTTTCACATTTGTTCCGTTTCCATGGAAACGGTGGCCATTTTTAACCATTCCATAGCAAGGTGCACAACTTCAGATGGGGGTCCTCATTATAGTAGAGTTCCATCAACATTGGTTCCCTTTTACTCCAAAAAACCTGACGGACAAAAAAAGGTGGAAGAATAATAATAATAACAAAGAAACATAAGAAAAGCAATATGTCACCCGACATTGTCGATCGGGTGACATAATAAGAAAAAAAAGAAACGTAGAATAACAATATGTCACCCCAACTCCGTTGAGGGTGCCATAATTAAAGAACCTTAGTGAGCACGCTCACATACCCCATGTCCCCACATTGTCATTGGAGAAATTAAATAAGTATAAGAAAAAAAATTGTATAAGAAAAAATATTGAATAATAATTTCCTGTCAATCTACATAGTATGTCCTTATTATCTACAAAATTTCATGAAATTCTGTTGTGTGTTTTCAGAGGAGTTGAGATGACAAACTGTTGCAGAAGTACATTGAAGCAAATAAGTTCAAAGAGGCATAACTCCTAGAAAAAAAATTGAACCGTAATTTCCTGTCGATATGCACATCTACATAGTATGTCCTTATTATCTGAAAAGGTTTCGTGAAATTCTGTTGTGTGGTTTGAGAGGAGTTGCGATGACAAACTGTTGCAGTAGTACATTAAAATAAATAAGTTCAAAGGGGCGTAACTCCTAGAAAAAAAATTGAATCACAATTTCCCGTCGATATGCACAACTACATAGTATGTCCTTATTATCTGAAAAGGTTTCGTGAAATTCTGTTGTGTGGTTTGAGAGGAGTTGCGATGACAAACTGTTGCAGTAGTACATTAAAGTAAATAAGTTCAAAGGGGCGTAACTCCTAGAAAAAAAATTGAATCGCAATTTCCCGTCGATATGCACAACTACATAGTATGTCCTTATTATCTGAAAGGGTTTCGTGAAATTCTGTTGTGTGGTTTGAGAGAAGTTGCGATGACAAACTGTTGCAGTAGTACATTAAAGTAAATAAGTTCAAAGGGGCGTAACTCCTAGAAAAAAAATTGAATCGCAATTTCCAGTCGATATGTACAACTACATAGTATGTCCTTATTATCTGAAAAGGTTTCGTGAAATTCTGTTGTGTGGTTTGAGAGGAGTTGCGATGACAAACTGTTGCAGTAGTACATTAAAGTAAATAAGTTCAAAGGGGCGTAACTCCTAGAAAAAAAATTGAATCGAAATTTCCCGTTGATATGCACAACTACATAGTATGTCCTTATTATCTGAAAAGGTTTCGTGAAATTCTGTTGTGTGGTTTGAGAGGAGTTGCGATGACAAGAAACAGGACTGACGGACTGACGGACGGACGGACTGACGGACGGACAGACGGACGGACGGACAGGTCAAAAACATTATACCCTCCGCAACTTCGTTGCATGGGGTATAATAATAATAGTGAAAAAGAAACAGAGGAATAGCAATATGTCACCCGACATTGTCGATCGGGTGACATAACTAGAATTGCCATTGCAAGCAATAGCGGATGTCACTCTTCCCCCAATTGCCACTAAGCGGCAGCCATTTCAAATTGTTGAACAGTGAATGCACATATATGCACGGCAATACATTTTTCTGTAAATTTTCAGTACATTGAGAGCATTTTAAAAAAATTCACATTTCTGCTGTTTCCATGGCAACGGCAGCCATTTTGAAAATTTCAAAGTCAAAAGTCTCATCTTTACTTGCCAGTGAACAATAATATCAAGTTTCATTAAGTTTAAAGCATTTTGAGAATTTTGACATTTTTGCAGTTTCCATGGCAACGGTGGCCATTTCGGAAATTCCAAAGTCAAAAGTCTCATCCAGACTTGCCAGTCAACAATCATATTAAGTTTTATCAATTTTGGAGCATTTTGAAATTTTTGAAATATTTGATCCTGTATCCATGGTAACAGAAGAGTTCTAATGATTGTGAAAATCATTCAAAACCTGTATATAGTGGACAACTATATTGTGTAAAAACTTTATGATTTCAATTTCAAGCACACCAAAATTATTCACCAAACCCTGAGGTTTTTAGAGCATTTTGACACTTATGCACTGTTTCCATGGTAACGGCAAATATTTTGGAAATTCCAACGCCAAATTATGCATCTACCAATGTTGCTCATCGTTACTATGAAGTTTCAAAAAATTTGGAGCATTTTGATATTTTTGAAATTTTTGGTGTAGTATCCATGGCAACATAGCAGTTCCAATGATTGCCAAAATCATCCCAAAGCAGTATATAGTGGGCACCTACATTGTATTAAAATCTAAAGATTTTAAGGTTAAGCATTCTCAAACAATTCACCTAACTCCAAAATTATATTTTTTCACCATTTTTCCGTTTCCATGGTGATGGCAGCCATTTTTTTAGTGCCAATATCAAAAAGCAACAGGAAAGTCAGGGTTCCTTGTTATAGTGCACCATCATTCAGATTGATTCCTTTGGCTCTGAGAAAGCGAGCGGACAAAATTAGGTGGAAGAAAAATAATAATAACTAGATTTGTAATTGCTAGCAATAACAGATGGCACCCTTCCCCCATTGCCAGGTGAGCAGCAGCCAATTTGAAAATTCCAAAGTCAAATAGTGCATCTACAGATGTCTAGTAACATTTTTGCAAAGTTTCATTAAGTTTGAAGCATTTTGAAATATTGGATATTTTTGCTGTTTCCATGGTAACGGCGGCCATTTTGAATATTCCAAAGACATACCCCTGCTGCTATTTTTTCCCTCCATAATCATATACCATTTAATGTCTCTAGAATAAATTTAACATTGATGTTCTAGAATGTTCTGTGAAAATTCAAAGTTTTGACCTTTTTGCATTGTTTCCAAGGTAACAACAGATATTTTGGAAATTCCAACGCCAAATTCCACATCTTCCAATGTTGCTCATCGTTACTGTGAAGTTTCCTGAAGTTTGGAGCATTTTGAGAAATTTGAAATTTTTGGTGTAGTTTCCATGGCAACATAGTAGTTCCAATGATCACCAAAATCATCCAACACCTGTATATAGTGGGCACCTACATTGTATCAACATATAATGATTCTGAGATAAAGCATATCCAAACAGTTCACCAAAACAAAAAACTGGATTTTTTCACATTTGTTCTGTTTCCATGGAAACGGTAGCCATCTTGAACCATTCCATGCTTCCTGCAACTCTGCAACTGGGGGTCCTTACTATAGTAGAGTTCCATCAACATTGGTCCATTGGATTTCGAGAAATCACCTGGACAAAATTTGTTGCAAGAAAAAAAATAATAATAACTAGATTTGCCATTGCAAGCAATAGCGGATGGCACCCTTCCCACATTGCCAGGCGAGTGGCAGCCATTTTGAAAAATTCAAAGTCCAAGAGAGCTTTTACACATGTTTATTAATGTTGTTGTAAAATCTCGTTTGGAGCATTTTGAAATTTTTGAAATTTTTGCTGTTTCCATGGTTACGGCGGCCATTTTGAAAATTCCAACTTCAAAAGTCAACTCTGCTTATGCCAGTGACCATTTCTGTTAAGTTTCATCCAGTTTGCAGGATTTTTATTTATTTTTTAATTTTTTGACCTGTTCGCATTGTTTCCATGGTAACTACAGACATTTTGGAAATTCCAACTCCAAATGACACATCATCCGATGTTGCTCATCATTACTGTGAAGTTTCATAAAGTTTGGAGCATTTTGAGATCTTTGAAATTTTTGGCGTAGTTTCCATGGCAACATAGTAGTTCCAATGAATGCCAAAATCATCCAACACCTGTATATAGTGGGCACCTACATTGTATTAAGATATAATGATTCTGAGTTAAAGCATATCCAAACAGTTCACCAAAACAAAAAACTAGATTTTTTCACATTTGTTCCGTTTCCATGGTAACGGCAGCCATCTTGAACCATTCCATGGTGCCTGCAACTCTTCACCTAAGGGTCCTCTATATCATAGAGTTCCATCAACCTCGGTCCATTGGATTTTCAGAAATCTCCAGGACAAAATTAGGTGGAAGAAAAATAATAAAAATAAAAAAAAAAAGAAACGTACAATAACAATACGTCACCCCAACTCCGTTGAGGGTGCCATAATAATAAGAAACTAGATTTGCGATTGCAAGCAATAGCGGATGGCACCCTTTCCCTATTGCCAGGTGAGCGGTAGCCATGGTAACGGTGGTCATTTTGGAAAATCAAAACTCAAAAGTCAATTCTACATTAGCTAAGCAACATTTATTAAAAGTTTCAATAAATTTGAAGCATTTTGAAGTTTTTCGTATTTTTGCTGTTTCCATGGTAACGGCGGCCATTTTGAAAATTCCAAAGTCAACCTGCTCCTGCAATTTGTTCTCACCATAATTATATACCATCATTTAACATAAAATGTCTCTGGAATAAATTCAACATAGATGTTCTGGAATGTTCTATGTTAAACATTTCGCCTGTTTCCATGGCAATGGCAGCCATTTCGGAATTTCTAAGTATTGTTGGTACCTCGGGGCCCCACCACCAACATTTCCAAAAAGTTTCATAAGGTTGGCTCTTATAACGAAAGAGTTAGAATTTTTATTTTTTTTTACATTTTTTGAGTTTCCATGGTAACCGCGGCCATCTTGCACATTCCAAAGTCAGGTGCACAACTTCACATGGTGGACAACATTATAGCATAGTTCCATCAAGATTGGTCCATCCAATTCCGAGAACTGTCTTGGACAAAAAGTGTGGAAGAATAAAAATAATAAAAATAATAAGAAAAAAAAGAAACGAACAATAACAATATGTCACCCCAACTCCGTTGAGGGTGCCATAAAAAAAGAAACATAGAATAACAATATGTCACCCCAACTCCGTTGAGGGTGCCATAATAATAGGGAAAAAGAAACAGAGGAAAAGCAATATGTCACCCGACATTGTCGATCAGGTGACATAATAATAGTAAAGAAACAGAGGAAAAGCAATATGTCACCCGACATTGTCGATCGGGTGACATAATAAGAAAAAAAAGAAACGTAGAATAACAATATGTCACCCCAACTCCGTTGAGGGTGCCATAATAAGAAAACTAGAATTGCCATTGCAAGCAATAGCGGATGTCACCCTTCCCCAAATTGCCACTAAGCGGCAGCCATTTCAAAATTGTTTAACAGTGAATGCACATATATGCATGGCAATACATCTTTCTGTAATTCTTCAGTACATTGAAAGCATTCTAAAAAATTTCACAATTCTGCTGTTTCCATGGCAACGGCAGCCATTTTTAAAATTTTGAAGTCAAAAGTCTCATCTTTACTTGCCAGTTAACAATAATCTCAAGTTTCATTAAGTTCAAAGCATTTAGAGAATTTTTGACATTTTTGCAGTTTCCATGGCAACGGTGGCCATTTTGGAAATTCCAAAGTCAAAAGTCTCATCCAGACTTGCCAGTCAACAATCATATTAAGTTTCATTAATTTTGGAGCATTTTGAAATTTTTGAAATATTTGATCCTGTATCCATGGTAACATAGTAGTTCCAATGATTGTCAAAATCATTCAAAACCTGGTTATAGTGGACAACTATATTGCATTAAAATTTCATGATTTTAAGTTCAAGCATACCAAAATTATTCACCAAACCCTGAGGTTTTTAGACCATTTTGACACTTATGCACTGTTTCCATGGTAACGGCAGACATTTTGGGAATTCCAACGCCAAATTACGCATCTACCAAAGTTGCTCATCGTTACTATGAAGTTTCAAAAAATTTGGAGCATTTTGATATTTTTGAAATTTTTGGTGTAGTTACCATGGCAACATAGTAGTTCCAATGATTGCCAAAAATCATCCAAAACCAGTATATGGCTGGCACCTACATTGTACCAAAATATAATGATTCTGAGTTTAAGCATGTACAAATAATTCACCAAAACCAAAAAGTTGAATTTTTCACCATTGTTCCATTTCCATGGAAACGACAGCCATTTTTAATGGTCTTAGACCCTACTGCAACCCGAAATTTTTTGTTCCTCCTTATATTGAACTATCATTAAGATTGGTTCCATTTCACTCCAAAAAAGTTGTCGGACAAAAAAAGGTGGAAGAATAATAATAACTAGAACTAGATTTGTAATTGCTAGCAATAACGGATGGCACCCTTCTCCCATTGCCAGGTGAGCGGCAGCCATTTTGAAAATTCCAAAGTCAAATAGTGCATCTACAGATGTCTAGTAACATTTTTGCAAAGTTTCATTAAGTTTGAAGCATTTTGAAATTTTGGATAATTTTGCTGTTTCCATGGTAACGGCGGCCATTTTGAAAATTCCAAACTCAAAAGTCAAGTCTACATAAGCTAGGCAACATTTGTTATAAGTTTCCTTAAATTTGAAGCATTTTGAAGTTTTTCATATTTTTGCTGTTTCCATGGTAACCGCGGCCATTTTGAATATTCCGATAATTTTGCTGTTTCCATGGTAACGGCGGCCATTTTGAAAATTCCAAACTCAAAAGTCAAGTCTACATAAGCTAGGCAACATTTGTTATAAGTTTCCTTAAATTTGAAGCATTTTGAAGTTTTTCATATTTTTGCTGTTTCCATGGTAACCGCGGCCATTTTGAATATTCCAAAGTCAAACCCTCGCTGCAATTTTTTGCCCTCCATAAACATATACCATTTAATGTCTCTAGAATAAATTTAACATTGATGTTCTGGAATGTTCTGTGAAAATTCAAAGTTTTGACCTTTTTGCATTGTTTCCAAGGTAACAACAGATATTTCCAAATGCCACATCTTCCAATGTTGCTCATCGTTACTGTGAAGTTTCATGAAGTTTGGAGCATTTTGATATTTTTGAAATTTTTGGTGTAGTTTCCATGGCAACATAGTAGTTCCAATGAATGCCAAAATCATCCAACACCTGTATATAGTGGGCACTTACATTGTATTAAAATATAATGATTCTGAGTTAAAGCATATCCAAACAGTTCACCAAAACAAAAAACTGGATTTTTTCACATTTGTTCCGTTTCCATGGTAACGGCAGCCATCTTGAACCATTCCATGGTGCCTGCAACTCCTCACCTAAGGGTCCTTTATATAATAGAGTTCCATCAACTTTGGTCCATTGGATTTCAAGAAATCTCCTGGACAAAATTAGGTGGAAGAAAAATAATAAAAATAAGAAAAAAAAGAAACGTACAATAACAATACGTCACCCCAACTCCGTTGAGGGTGCCATAATTGCTATTGCAAGCAATAGCGGATGTCACCCTTCCCCCAATTGCCACTAAGCGGCAGCCATTTTAAAAACTTTTAACAGTGAATGCACACATTTGCATGGCTATGCATTTTTCTGTAAATTTTCAGTACATTTAGATCATTTTTAAAAACATGACATTTTTGCTGTTTCCATGGCAACGTCAGCCATTTTGAAATTTTCAAAGTCAAAAGTCTCATCTATACATGCCAGTTGACAATAGTATAAAGTTTCATTAAGTTTGGAGCATTTTGAAAATATTTGACATTTTTGCAGTTTCCATGGCAACGGTGGCCATTTTGGAAATTCAAACTTCAAAATTCTCATCCAGACTTGCCAGTCTACAATCATACTAAGTTTCATCAAATTTGGAGCATTTTGAAATTTTTGAAATTTTTGACATTTGTGATGGTTCCCATGGCAACAGAGACCGTTCCCGAAATTTAATGGCATATACCACATTGGTACATGGGAGGGACCATACCATCAAAGTTTCGATCCATTTGATCTACCATTTTAAGAAAGTTAATGCCACTTTAAGGTTTTTGGACCATTTTTACCTGTTTTGCATTGTTTCCATGGTAACGGCAGACATTTTCAAAATTCCAACGCCAAATTCCACATCTTACAATGTTGCTCATCGTTTCTGTGAAGTTTCATTAAATTTGGAGCATTTCCATATTTTGGAAATTTTTGGTGTGGTATCCATGGCAATATAGCAGTTCCAATGATTGCCAAAATCATCCCAAAGCAGTATATAGTGGGCACCTACATTGTATTAAAATCTAAAGATTTTAAGCTTAAGCATTCTCAAACAATTCCCTTAACTCTAAAAGTATATTTTTTCACCATTTTTTCGTTTCCATGGTGATGGCAGCCATTTTTTTAGTTCCAATACCGGAAAGCACAAGGAAAGTCAGGGTTCCTTGTTATAGTGCACTATCATTCAGATTGGTTCCTTTGGCTCTGAGAAAACTGCCGGACAAAATTAGGTGGAAGAAAAATAATAATAACTAGAATTGCCATTGCAAGCAATAGCGGATGTCACCCTTCCCCCCATTGCCTTTAAGCGGCAGCCATTTCAAAATGGTTTAACAGTGAATGCACATAGATACATGGCAATACATCTTTCTGTAAATTTTCAGTACATTGAGAGCATTTTAAAAAAAATCACATTTCTGCTGTTTCCATGGCAACGGCAGCCATTTTGAAAATTTCAAAGTCAAAGGTCTCATCTGTACTTGCCAGTTAACAATAATATCAAGTTTCATTAAGATCAAAGCATTTTGAGAATTTTTGACTTTTTTGCAGTTTCCATGGCAACGGTGGCCATTTTGGAAATTCCAAAGTCCAAAGTCTCATCCAGACTTGCCAGTCAACAATCATATTAAGTTTGATCAATTTAGGAGCTTTTTGAAATTTTTGAAATATTTGGTCCTGTATCCATGGTAACAGAAGAGTTCCAATGATTGTCAAAATCATTCAAAAGCTGTATATAGTGGACAACTATATTGTGTAAAAATTTGATGAATTCAAGTTCTAGCATACCAAAATTATTTACCAAACCCTGAGGTTTTTAGAGCATTTTGACACTTAAGCACTGTTTCCATGGTAACGGAAGACATTTTGGAAATTCCAACGCCAAATTACGCATCTACCAAAGTTGCTCATCGTTACTATGAAGTTTCAAAAAATTTGGACCATTTTGAAATTTTTGAAATTTTTGGGGTAGTTTCCATGGCAACATAGTGGTTCCAATGATTGCCAATATCATCCAAAACCAATATATGGCTGGCACCTACATTGTGATAAAATATGATGATTCTGAGTTTAAGCATCTCTAAATTATTCACAAAACCAAAAACTGGAATTTTTCCCAATTGTTCCGTTTCCATGGAAACGGCAGCCATTTTTTATGGTCTTAGACCCTACTGCAACCCGAAATTTTGTGTTCCTCCTTATAGTGAATTATCATTAAGATTGGTTCCATTTTACTCCAAAAAACCTGTCGGACAAAAAAAGGTGGAAGAATAATAATAATAACTAGAATTGCCATTGCAAGCAATAGCGGATGTCACCCTTCCCCTATTTCCACTAACCGGCGGCCATTTCAAAATGATTTAACAGTGAATGCACATATATTCATGGCAATACATCTTTCTGTAAATTTTCAGTACATTCAGAGCATTTTAAAAAAAATCACTTTTCTGCTGTTTCCATGGCAACGGCAGCCATTTTGAAAATTTCAAAGTCAAAAGTCTTATCTGTACTAGCCAGTTAACAATAACATCAAGTTTCATTAAGTTCAAAGCATTTTGAGAAATTTTTACTTTTTTGCAGTTTCCATGGCAACGGTGGCCATTTTGGAAATTCCAAAGTCAAAAGTCTCATCCAGATTTGTCAGTCAACAATCATATTAAGTTTGATCAATTTGGGAGCATTTTGAAATTTTTAAAATATTTGCTCCTGTATCCATGGTAACAGAGTAGTTCCAATGATTGTCAAAATCATTCAAAACCTGTATATAGTGGACAACTATATTTTGTAAAAATTTGATGATTTCAAGTTCAAGCATACCAAAATTATTTACCAAACCCTGAAGTTTTTAGAGCATTTTGACACTTATGCTCTGTTTCCATGGTAACGGCAGACATTTTGGAAATTCCAACGCCAAATTCTTCATCTACCAATGTTGCTCATCGTTACCATGAAGTTTCAAAAAAATTGGAGCATTTTCATATTTTTGAAATTTTTGGTGCAGTTTCCATGGCAACATAGTAGTTCCAATGATTGCCAAAATCATCCAAAACCAGTATATGGCTGGCACCTACATTGTATCAAAATATGATGATTCTGAGTTTAAGAATCTCCAAATTATTCACCAAAACCAAAAACTGGAATTTTTCACAATTATTCTGTTTCCATGGAAACGGCAGCCATTTTTTATGGTCTTAGACCCACCTGCACCCCGAAATTTTTTGTTCCACCTTATAGTGAACTATCATTAAGATTGATTCCATTTCACTCCAAAAAACATGCCGGACAAAAAAGGTGGAAGTATAATAATAATAATAATACAGAAAAAGAAACAGAGGAAAAGCAATATGTCACCCGACATTGTCGATCGGGTGACATAACAAAGAAACATAAGAAAAGCAATATGTCACCCGACATTGTCGATCGGGTGACATAATAATAATAATAGGGAAAAAGAAACAGAGGAAAAGCAATATGTCACCCGACTTTGTCGATCGGGTGACATAACTAGAATTGCCATTGCAAGCAATAGCAGATGTCACCCTTCCCCCAATTGCCACTAGGCGGCAGCCATTTCAAAACTGTTTAACAGTGAATGCACATTTATGCATGGCAATACATCTTTCTGTAAATTTTCAGTACATTGAGAGCAATTTAACAAATTTCACATTTCTGCTGTTTCCATGGCAACGGCAGCCATTTTGAAAATTTCAAAGTCAAAAGTCTCATCTTTACTTGCCAGTTAACAATAATATCAAGTTTCATTAAGTTTGGAGCATTTTGAGAATTTTTTACTTTTTTGCAGTTTCCATGGCAACGGTGGCCATTTCGGAAATTCCAAAGCCAAAAGTCTCATCCAGACTTGCCAGTCAAGAATCATATTAAGTTTCATCAATTTTGGAGCATTTTGAAATTTTTGAAATATTTGATCCTGTATCCATGGTAACAGAGTAGTTCCAATGATTGTCAAAATCATTCAAAACCTGTATATAGTGGACAACTATATTGCATTAAAATTTGATGATTTTAAGTTCAAGCATACCAAAGTTATTCACCAAACCCGGAAGTTTTTGGAGCATTTTGACCTTTTTGCCTTGTTTCCATGGAAACGGCAGACATTTTGGAAATTCCAACGCCAAATTCCACATCTACCAAAGTTGCTCATCGTTATGCTAAAGTTTCAAATAATTTGGAGCATTTTGATATTTTTGAAATTTTTTTGTGCAGTTTCCATGGCAACATAGTAGTTCCAATGATTGCCAAAATCATCCAAAACCAGTCTATGGCTGGCACCTACATTGTATCAAAATATGATGATTCTGAGTTTAAGAATCTCCAAATTATTCACCAAAACCAAAAACTGGAATTTTTCACAATTATTCTGTTTCCATGGAAACGGCAGCCATTTTTTATGGTCTTAGACCCACCTGCACCCCGAAATTTTTTGTTCCACCTTATAGTGAACTATCATTAAGATTGGTTCCATTTCACTCCAAAAAACATGCCGGACAAAATAGGTGGAAGTATAATAATAACTAGAATTGCCATTGCAAGCAATAGCGGATGTCACCCTTCCCCCAATTGCCACTAAGCGGCAGCCATTTCAAAATTGTTTAACAGTGAATGCACATATATGCATTGCAGTACATCATTCTGTAAATTTTCAGTACATTGAGAGCATTATAGAAAATTTCACATTTTTGCTGTTTCCATGGCAACGGCAGACATTTTGAAAATTCCAAAGTCAAAAGTCTCATCTATACATGCAAGTTAACAATAATATTAAGTTTCATAAAGTTTGGAGCATTTTGAAAATATTTGACATTTCCGCAGTGTCCATGGCAACGGTGGCCATTTTGGAAATTCCAACTTCAAAAGTCTCATTCAGACTTGTCAGTGTACAATCCTATTAAGTTTCATCAATTTTGGAGCATTTTGAAATTTTTGAAATTTTTGACATTTGGGATGGTTCCTATGGCAACAGAGACCGTTCCCAAAATTGAATGGCATATACCACATTGGTACATGGGAGGGACCATACCATCAAAGTTTCAATCAATTTGACCTACCATTTTAAGAAAGTAAATGCCACTTGAAGGTTTTTAGACCATTTTGACCTGTTTTGCATTGTTTCCATGGTAACGGCAGACATTTTCGAAATTGCAACACCAAATTCCACATCTACCAATGTTGCTCATCATTACTGTGAAGTTTTATAAAATTTGGAGCATTTCCATATTTTTGAAATTTTTGGTGTAGTATCCATGGCAACATAGCAGTTCCAATGATTGCCAAAATCATCCAAAACCAGTATATGCCCGGCACCTACATTGTATCAAAATATAATGATTCTAAGTTAAAGCATTTCCAAATAATTCATCAAAACCAAAAACTGGAATTTTCCATTATTTTTCGGTTTCCATGGTGATGGCAGCCATTTTTTAGTTCCAAAGTTGCACTGCAACTGGAAAGTCAGGGTTCCTTGTTATAGTGCACCATCATTCAGATTGGTTCCTTTGGCTCTGAGAAAACTGCCGGACAAAATTAGGTGGAAGAAAAATAATAATAATAATAATAGTGAAAAAGAAACAGAGGAATAGCAATATGTCACCCGACATTGTCGATCGGGTGACATAACTAGATTTGTAATTGCTAGCAATAACGGATGGCACCCTCGTCCCCCTATTGCCAGGCGAGTGGCAGCCATTTTGAAAATTTCTAAGTCAAAGAGTGCATCTACACATCCAAGTCATCATTTTTGCAAAATTTCATTAAGTTTGAAGCATTTTGAAAATTTTGATATTTTTGCTGTTTCCATGGTTACGGCGGCCATTTTGGAAATTCCAACTTCAAAATGGAACTCCGCACATGTCAGTCACTATTCTTGTAAAGTTTCATCCAGTTTGCAGCACTTAATTCTTTTTGGAAATTTTGAACATTTGTGCTACAACCATGGTTACAGTAGATAATTCCAAAATTCTAAAAGCGTACGTCTCATTGCCACATGTCATGTTATATATCAATACAGTTTCATTGACTTTGGTGCACTACTCTCTGAGAAAATGCTGATTTTATGCATTTTTCCATAGGGTCAATGCAAAACTGGGCCCCAGTTTCCATGACAACGGCGGCCATTTTGAACTATCCATATATTGTCTTGACATCTTGGCACACTGGAGAACATTTTCATAAAGTTTCATCCAGTTGGATGTTATAACGAAAGAGTTAGAATTTTTGATAGTTTAGCTGTTTCCATGGTAACGGCAGCCATTTTGAAAATTCCAAAGTCAAACTGGAAATCAGCACATGCCAGTTAACATTCCTGTGGAGTTTCTTCCAGTTTGGACCACTTTGATTTTTTTCGCATTTGTGCTGTTTCCATGGAAACGGCGGCCATCTTTTACCATTCCATAGCAAGGTGCACAACTTCAAATGGGGTTCTTCATTATAGTTGAGTTCCATAAACATTGGTCCGTTCAATTCTGAGAACTCGCGCGGACAAAATGTGTGGAAGAAAAATAAAAATAACTAGATTTGTAATTGCTAGCAATAACGGATGGCACCCTCGTCCCCCCATTGCCAGGCGAGCGGCAGCCATTTTTGGAAATTCCAAAGTCAAAGAAGGCATCTACCCTTGCAAGTTATCATTTTTGCAAAATTTCATTAAGTTTGAAGCATTTTGAAATTTTGGACAATTTTGCTGTTTCCATGGTTACGGCGGCCATTTTGGAAATTCCAACTTCAAAATGCAACTCCGCACATGTCAGTCACTAATCCTGTAAAGTTTCATCCAGTTTGCAGCACTTAATTTTTTTTGGAAATTTTGAACATTTGTGCTGCAACCATGGTTACAGTAGATAATTCCAAAATTCTAAAAGCGTACATCTCATTGCCACATGTCATGTTATATATCAATACAGTTTCATTGACTTTGGTGCACTACTGTCTGAGAAAATGCTGATTTTATGCATTTTTCCATAGGGTCAATGCAAAACTTGGCCCCAGTTTCCATGACAACGGCGGCCATTTTGAACTATCCATATATTGTCTTGACATCTTGGCATACTGGAGAACATTTTCATAAAGTTTCATCCAGTTGGATGTTATAACGAAAGAGTTAGAATTTTTGATATTTTAGCTGTTTCCATGGTAACGGCAGCCATTTTGAAAATTCCAAAGTCAAACTCGAAATCAGCACATGCCAGTTAACATTCCTGTGGAGTTTCTTCCAGTTTGGACCACTTTGATTTTTTTCGCATTTGTGCTGTTTCCATGGAAACGGCGGCCATCTTTTACCATTCCATAGCAAGGTGCACAACTTCAAGTGGGGTTCCTCATTATAGTTGAGTTCCATAAACATTGGTCTGGTCAATTCTGAGAACTCGCGCGGACAAAATGTGTGGAAGAAAAATAAAAATAACTAGATTTGTAATTGCTAGCAATAACGGATGGCACCCTCGTCCCCCCATTGCCAGGCGAGCGGCAGCCATTTTGAAAATTCCAAAGTCAGAGTGCATCTACACCTGCAAGTTATCATTTTTGCTAAATTTCATTAAGTTTGAAGCATTTTGAAATTTTAGACAATTTTGCTGTTTCCATGGTTACGGCGGCCATTTTGGAAATTCTAACTTCAAAATGCAACTCTGCACATGCCAGTTACTATTCCTATAAAGTTTCATCCATTTTGCAGCACTTAATTGTTTTTTGAAATTTTGAACATTTGTGCTGCAACCATGGTTACAGTAGATAATTCCAAAATTCTAAAAGCAGACATCTCATTGCCACATGTCATGTTATATATCAATACAGTTTCATTTACTTTGGTTCACTACTCTCTGAGAAAATGCTGATTTTATGCATTTTTCCATAGGGTCAATGCAAAACTTGGCCCCAGTTTCCATGACAACGGCGGCCATTTTGAACTATCCATATATTGTCCCCGCTGCAATTTTTTCCCTCCATAATCATATATACCATTTAATGTCTCTAGAGTAAATTTAACATTGATGTTCTGGAATGTTCTGTGAAAATTCAAAGTTTTGACCTTTTTGCATTGTTTCCATGGTAAATACAGATATTTTGGAAATTCCAACGCCAAATGCCACATCTTCCAATGTTGCTCATCGTTACTGTGAAGTTTCATGAAGTTTGGAGCATTTTGATATTTTTGAAATTTTTGGTGTAGTTTCCATGGCAACATAGTAGGTCCAATGAGTGCCAAAATCATCCAACACCTGTATATAGTGGGCACCTACATTGTATTAAAATATGGTGATTCTGAGTGTAAGCATATTGAAACAGTTCACCAAAACAAAAAACTAGATTTTTTCACATTTGTTCTGTTTCCATGGAAACGGTAGCCATCTTGAACTATTCCATGCTTACTGCAACTCTGCACCTGGGGGTCCTTATTATAGTAGAGTTCCATCGACATTGGTCCATTGGATTTCAAGAAATCCCCTGGACAAAATTTGTTGCAAGAAGAAAAATAATAAGAAAAAAAAGAAACGTAGAATAACAATATGTCACCCCAACTCCGTTGAGGGTGCCATAACTAGATTTGTAATTGCTAGCAATAACGGATGGCACCCTCGTCCCCCCCATTGCCAGGCGAGCAGCAGCCATTTTGAAAATTTCAAAGTCAAAGAGTGCATCTACACATGCAAGTCATCATTTTTGTAAAATTTCATTGGGTTTGGAGCATTTTGAAATTTTGGACAATTTTGCTGTTTCCATGGTTACGGCGGCCATTTTGGAAATTCCAACTTCAAAATGCAACTTCGCACATGACAGTCACTATTCCTGTAAAGTTTCATCCAGTTTGCAGCACATAATTTTTTTTGGAAATTTTGAACATTTGTGCTGCAACCATAGTTACAGTAGATAATTCCAAAATTCTAAAAGCAGACATCTCATTGCCACATGTCATGTTATATATCAATACAGTTTCATTAACTTTGGTGCACTACTCTCTGAGAAAATGCAGATTTTATGCATTTTTCCATAGGGTCAATGCAAAACTTGGCCCTAGTTTCCGTGACAACGGCGGCCATTTTGAACTATCAAAATATTGTCTTGACATCTTGGCATACTGGAGAACATTTTCATAAAGTTTCATGTCTCTAGAATAAATTTAACATTGATGTTCTGGAATGTTCTGTGAAAATTCAAAGTTTTGACCTTTTTGCATTGTTTCCATGGTAACAACAGATATTTTGGAAATTCCAACGCCAAATTCCACATCTTCCAATGTTGCTCATCGTTACTGTGAAGTTTCATGAAGTTTGGAGCATTTTGATATTTTTGAAATTTTTGGTGTAGTTTCCATGGCAACATAGTAGTTCCAATGAGTGCCAAAATCATCCAACACCTGTATATGGCCGGCACCTACATTGTATCAAAATATAATGTTTCTGAGTGAAAGCATTTCCAAACAGTTCACCAAAAGAAAAAACTGGATTTTTTCACATTTGTTCTGTTTCCATGGAAACGGTAGCCATCTTGAACCATTCCATGCTTACTGCAACTCTGCATTTGGGGGTCCTTACTATAGTAGAGTTCCATCAACATTGGTCCATTGGATTTCGAGAAATCACCTGGACAAAATTTGTTGCAAGAAAAATAATAATAACTAGATTTGTAATTGCTAGCAATAACGGATGGCACCCTCGTCCCCCCATTGCCAGGCGAGCGGCAGCCATTTTGGAAATTCTAAAGTCAAAGAGTGCATCTACACCTGGAAGTTATCATTTTTGCAAAATTTCAGTAAGTTTGGAGCATTTTGAAATTGTGGACAATTTTGCTGTTTCCATGGTTACGGCAGCCATTTTGGAAATTCCAACTTCAAAATGCAACTCCGCACATGTCAGTCACTATTTCTGTAAAGTTTCATCCAGTTTGCAGCATTTTTATTTTTTTGACCTTTTTGCATTGTTTCCATGGTAACAACAGATATTTTGGAAATTCCAACTCCAAATACCACATCTTCCAATGTTGCTCATCGTTACTGTGAAGTTTCATGAAGTTTGGAGCATTTTGATATTTTTGAAATTTTTGGTGTAGTTTCCATGGCAACATAGTAGTTCCAATGAGTGCCAAAATCACCCAACACCTGCATATAGTGGGCACCTCCTTTGTATTAAAATATAATGATTCTGAGTAAAAGCATATCCAAACAGTTCACCAAAAATAAAAACTGTATTTTTTCACATTTGTTCTGTTTCCATGGTAACGGCAGCCATCTTGAACCATTCCATGCTTCCTGCAACTCTGCACATGGGGGTCCTTATTATAGTAAAGTTCCATCAACTTTGGTCTTTTGGATTTCGAGAAATCGCCTGGACAAAATGTGTTGCAAGAAAAATAATAATAATAATAAGAAAAAAAAGAAACGTAGAATAACAATACGTCACCCCAACTCCGTTGAGGGTGCCATAACTAGATTTGTAATTGCTAGCAATAACGGATGGCACCCTTCCCCTATTGCCAGGTGAGCGGCGGCCATTTAGAAAATTCTAAACTCAAAAGTCAAGTCTACATAAGCTAGGCAACATTTGTTATAAGTTTCCTTAATTTTGAAGCATTTTGAAGTTTTTCATATTTTTGCTGTTTCCATGGTAACGGCGGCCATTTTGAATATTCCAAAGTCAAACCCCTGCTGCATTTTTAGCCCTCCATAATCATATACCATTTAATGTCTCTAGAATAAATTTAACATTGATGTTCTGGAATGTTCTGTGAAAATTCAAAGTTTTGACCTTTTTGCATTGTTTCCAAGGTAACAACAGATATTTTGGAAATTCCAACGCCAAATTCCACATCTTCCAATGTTGCTCATCGTTACTGTTAAGTTTCCTGAAGTTTGGAGCATTTTGAGAATTTCGAAATTTTTGGTGTAGTTTCCATGGCAACATAGTAGTTCCAATGATCACCAAAATCATCCAACACCTGTATATACTGGGCACCTACATTGTATTAAAATATAATGATTCTGAGATAAAGCATATCCAAACAGTTCACCAAAAAAAAAAATGGATTTTTTCACATTTGTTCTGTTTCCATGGAAACGGTAGCCATCTTGAACCATTCCATGCTTCCTGCAACTCTGCACCTGGGGGTCCTTACTATAGTAGAGTTCCATCAACATTGGTCCATTGGATTTCGAGAAATCACCTGGACAAAATTTGTTGCAAGAAGAAAAATAATAATAATAAGAAAAAAAAGAAACGTAGAATAACAATATGTCACCCCAACTCCGTTGAGGGTGCCATAATAAGAAAAAAAAGAAACGTAGAATAACAATACGTCACCCCAACTCCGTTGAGGGTGCCATAACTAGATTTGTAATTGCTAGCAATAACGGATGGCACCCTCGTCCCCAAAATGCCAGGCGAGTGGCAGCCATTTTGGAAATTCTAAAGTCAAAGAGTGCATCTACACCTGGAAGTTATCATTTCTGCAAAATTTCAGTAAGTTTGGAGCATTTTGAAATTTTGGACAATTTTGCTGTTTCCATGGTTACGGCGGCCATTTTGGAAATTCCAACTTCAAAATGCAACTCCGCACATGTCAGTCACTATTTCTGTAAAGTTTCATCCAGTTTGCAGCACTTAATTTTTTTTTGGAAATTTTGAACATTTGTGCTGCAACCATGGTTACAGTAGATAATTCCAAAATTCTAAAAGCGTACGTCTCATTGCCACATGTCATGTAATATATCAATACAGTTTCATTTACTTTGGTGCACTACTCTCTGAGAAAATGCTGATTTTATGCATTTTTCTATAGGGTCAATGCAAAACTGGGCCCCAGTTTCCATGACAACGGCGGCCATTTTGAACTATCCAAATATTATCTTGACATCTTGGCATACTGGAGAACATTTTCATAAAGTTTCATCCAGCTGGATCTTATAACGAAAGAGTTAGAATTTTTGATATTTTAGCTGTTTCCATGGTTACGGCAGCCATTTTGAAAATTCCAAAGTCAAACTTGAAATCAGGAGATGCCAGTTAACATTCCTGTGGAGTTTCTTCCAGTTTGGAACACTTTGATTTTTTTCGCATTTGTGCTGTTTCCATGGAAACGGCGGCCATCTTTTACCATTCCATAGCAAGGTGCACAACTTCAAATGGGGTTCCTCATTATAGTTGAGTTCCATAAACATTGATCCGTTCAATTCCGAGAACTCGCGCGGACAAAATGTGTGGAAGAAAAATAAAAATAACTAGAATTGCCATTGCAAGCAATAGCGGATGTCACCCTTCCCCCAATTGCCACTAGGTTGCAGCCATTTCAGAATCGTTTAACATTGAATGCACATATATGCATGGCAATACATCTTTCTGTAAATTTTCAGTACATTCACAGCATTTTAAAAATTTCCCATTTCTGCCGTTTCCATGGCAACGGCAGCCATTTTGAAAATTTCAAAGTCAAAAGCCTCTTCATTACTTGTCAGTTAACAATAATATCAAGTTTAATTAAGTTTAAAGCATTTTGAAATTTTTTTACTTTTTTGCAGTTTCCATGGCAACGGGGGCCATTTTGGAAATTCCAAAGTCAAAAGTCTCATCCAGACTTGGCAGTCAACAATCATATTAAGTTTCATCAATTTTGGAGCATTTTGAAATTTTTGAAATATTTGATCCTGTATCCATGGTAACAGAGTAGTTCCAATGATTGTCATAATCATTCAAAACCTGTATATAGTGGACAACTATATTGTATAAAAATTTGATGATTTTAAGTTCAAGCATACCAAAGTTATTCACCAAATCCTTAAGTTATTGGAGCATTTTGACCTTTTTGCATTGTTTCCATGGAAACGGCAGACATTTTGGAAATTCCAACGCCAAATTCCACATCTACCAAAGTTGCTCATCGTTATGCTAGAATTAAAAAAAATTTGAAGCATTTTCATATTTCTGAAATTTTTGGTGTAGTATCCATGGCAACACAGCAGTTCCAATGATTGCCAAAATCATCCCAAAGCAGTCTATAGTGGGCACCTACATTGTATTAAAATCTAAAGATTTTAAGTTTAAGCATTCTCAAACAATTCACCTAACTCCAAAATTAAATTTTTTCACCATTTTTCCGTTTCCATGGTGATGGCAGCCATTTTTTTAGTGCCAATATTGAAAAGCAACAGGAAAGTCAGGGGTCCTTGTTATAGTGCACCATCATTCAGATTGGTTCCTTTGGCTCTGAGAGAGCGAGCGGACAAAATTAGGTGGAAGAAAAATAATAATAATAATAGGGAAAAAGAAACAGAGGAAAAGCAATATGTCACCCGACATTGTCGATCGGGTGACATAATAAGAAAAAAAAGAAACGTAGAATAACAATATGTCACCCCAACATCCGTTGAGGGTGCCATAATAAGAAAAAAAAGAAACGATGAATAACAATATGTCACCCCAACTCCGTTGAGGGTGCCATAATAATAACTAGATTTGTAATTGCTAGCAATAACGGATGGCACCCTTCCCCCCATTGCCAGGTGAGCGGCAGCCATTTTGAAAAATCCAAAGTCAAAGAGCGCTTTTACACATGTTTATTAACATTGTTGTAAAATTTCATCTCGTTTGGAGCATTTTGAAATTTTTGAAATTTTTGCTGTTTCCATGGTAACAGTTACCATTTCCAAAATTCCAAAGACAGGTCCAACATTGGTACATGCCATGTTACATATCTATAAAGTTTCATTGGGATTGATGCTATATTCTTCAAGAAAATGTAGCTTGTATGTGTTTTCCCATATGGTCAATGTTAAACTTTCGCCCTGTTTCCATGACAATGGCGGCCATTTTGGAACCTCTTGATATTGCATGCACATCTAGGCATATCAGGTAACACTTCCACAAAGTTTCATCCACTTGGGTCTTATAATGAAGAATTTTGAATTTTGAAAATTTTTCACATTTTTGCAGTTTCCATGGAAACGGCAGCCATCGTGAACCATTCCATGGAGCTTGCAACTCTTCACCTAAGGGTCCTTAATATAAAAGAGTTCCATCAACTTTGGTGCAATGGATTTCCATAAAACTCCTGGACAAAATGTGTGGAAGAAAAATAATAAAAACTAGATTTGTAATTGCTAGCAATAACGGATGGCACCCTCGTCCCCCCCATTGCCAGGCGAGCGGCAGCCACTTTGGAAATTCCAAAGTCAAAGAGTGCATCTACACCTGCAAGTTATCATTTTTGCAAAATTTCATTAAGTTTGGAGCATTTTGAAATTTTGGACAATTTTGCTGTTTCCATGGTTACGGCGGCCATTTTGGAAATTCCAACTTCAAAATGCAACTCCACACATGTCAGTCACTATTCCTGTAAAGTTTCATCCAGTTTGCAGCACTTATTTTTTTTTGGAAATTTTGAACATTTGTGCTGCAACCATGGTTACAGTAGATAATTCCAAAATTCTAAAAGCAGACGTCTCATTGTCACATGTCATGTTATATATCAATACAGTTTCATTTACTTTGGTGCACTACTCTCTGAGAAAATGCTGATTTTATGCATTTTTCCATAGGGTCAATGCAAAACTTGGCCCCAGTTTCCATGAGAACGGCGGCCATTTTGAACTATCCAAATATTGTCTTGACATCTTGGCATGCTGGAGAACATTTTCATAAAGTTTCATCCAGTTGGATCTTATAACGAAAGAGTTAGAATTTTGATATTTTAGCTGTTTCCATGGCAACGGCAGCCATTTTGAAAATTCCAAAGTCAAACTGGAAATCAGCACATGCCAGTTAACATTCCTGTGGAGTTTCTTCCAGTTTGGACCACTTTAATTTTTTTCGTATTTGTGCTGTTTCCATGGAAACGGCGGCCATTTTTTACCATTCCATAGCAAGGTGCACAACTTCAGATGGTGGTCCTCATTATAGTAGAGTTTCATCAACATTGGTTTATAGGATTCCAAGAACTCGCGCGGACAAAATGTGTGGAAGAAAAATAAGAAAAAAAAGAAACGTAGAATAACAATATGTCACCCCAACTCCGTTGAGGGTGCCATAACTAGATTTGCTATTGCTAGCAATAGCTGAGGATGGCACCCCGTACTGCACATGGTCACAGTAGCATCAATACTTATGAGTGTACAAAAGTCAAATATCTATTATACATGTGGGAATCAGCATTTCTTCACACACACGACAACAACCCCCCCCCTTTTTTTTCTCTTCCGTTGAATACGTTTCAGTTCTATACATAGTTTGGGAATCCTTTTTAAATCTAAAATTAGACACGCGCGCAAGTGGGAAGGTGGTGTCACGTGATACTGAAGTATATTATCGTGGACTTAGCATATTAATATTCTTTCTAGAGGGGACCTTGGACAGACAACACGTGTATATATTGACGGAGCGGCGTACTAACTGTTCAATTTATTCTTCAATAGCTCGCGTATCACACAATACATGTAACTTATCGTGTACAATTAAATTACATGTTTATCGATTGATTTCAGCTAATGTGTAGATTTTAACAGGTGTGTCATTCACGGATATGTACTTTAACGCAAGTGCAGAAATGTCAGTAATTTGTACTCTGAGTGTTTCTCGTTATCTCGGTGGCGATTTTCTCTGTAAAGCGCGATTTTTGTATAGAAAAGAAGCACGTTAAATAAAATACATATTTTTATTCTAGCATATTCTAGTACATGTTAGCAGTACAGCATTACGTGCACATACTCCTGATTACGTGGAATTGTTGTTATATTTAAAAAAAAATGCAGCTTAAGTGTATTTTCCCGTAGGGTCAATGTTACACTTTTGTCCAGTTTCCATGGCAATGGCGGCCATTTTGGAATTTCCTAATATGGTCATAACATGTAGGCATACCAATATATCATTTAATGTCTCTAGAACAAATTTAACATTGATGTTCTGGAATGTTCTGTGAAAATTCAAAGTTTTGACCTTTTTGCATTGTTTCCATGGTAATAACAGATATTTTGGAAATTCCAACGCCAAATTCCACATCTTCCAATGTTGCTCATCGTTACTGTGAAGTTTCATTAAGTTTGGAACATTTTGAGATTTTTGAAATTTATGGTGTTGTTTCCATGGCAACATAGTAGTTCCAATGAGTGCCAAAATCATCCAAACACCTGTATATAGTGGGCACCTACATTGTGTTAAAATATAATGGTTCTGAGTTAAAGCCTATCCAAATAGTTCACCAAAACAAAAAACGGGATTTTTTCACATTTGTTTCGTTTCCATGGCAACGGTAGCCATCTTGATGGTGCCATACCCCACTGCACTATAAAATGTTGTGGTCTCCATTATGGTATAGTTTCATCAATATTGTTGAAGCTAATTCGGAGAAATAGTATGGACAAAAAAGTGTGGAAGAATAAATATAATAATAATAAGACAAAAAGAAACGAACAATAACAATATGTCACCCCAACTCCGTTGAGGGTGCCATAACTAGATTTGTAATTGCTAGCAATAACGGATGGCACCCTTCCCCTATTGCCAGGTGAGCGGCGGCCATTTAGAAAATTCCAAACTCAAAAGTCAAGTCTACATAAGCTAGGCAACATTTGTTATAAGTTTCCTTAAATTTGAAGCATTTTGAAGTTTTTCATATTTTTGCTGTTTCCATGGTAACGGCGGCCATTTTGAATATTCCAAAGTCAAACCCCCGCTGCATTTTTTTGCCCTCCATAAACATATACCATTTAATGTCTCTAGAATAAATTTAACATTGATGTTCTGGAATGTTCTGTGAAAATTCAAAGTTTTGACCTTTTTGCATTGTTTCCAAGGTAACAACAGATATTTTGGAAATTCCAACGCCAAATTCCACATCTTCCAATGTTGCTCATCGTTACTGTGAAGTTTCCTGAAGTTTGGAGCATTTTGAGAATTTCGAAATTTTTGGTGTAGTTTCCATGGCAACATAGTAGTTCCAATAATCACCAAAATCATCCAACACCTGTATATAGTGGGCACCTACATTGTATTAAAATATAATGATTCTGAGATAAAGCATATCTAAACAGTTCACCAAAACCCAAAACTGGATTTTTTCACATTTGTTCTGTTTCCATGGTAACGGTAGCCATCTTGAACCATTCCATGTTTCCTGCAACTTTGCACATGGGGGTCCTTAATATAGTAAAGTTCCATCAACTTTAGTCCTTTGGATTTCAAGAAATCGCCTGGACAAAATGTGTGGAAGAAAAATAATAAAAACTAGATTTGCGATTGCAAGCAATAGCGGATGGCACCCTTCCCCTATTGCCAGGTGAGCGGTAGCCATGGTAACGGCGGCCATTTTGGAAATTCCAAACTCAAAAGTCAAGTCTACATTAGCTGAGCAACATTTGTTATAAGTTTCAATAAATTAGAAGCATTTTGAAGTTTTTTGTATTTTTGCTGTTTTCATGGTAACGGCGGCCATTTTGAATATTCCAAAGTCAAACCCCTGCTGCAATTTTTTCCCTCCATAATCATATACAATCATATACCATTTAATGTCTCTAGAATAAATTAAACATTGATGTTCTAGAATGTTCTGTGAAAATTCAAAGTTTTGACCTTTTTGCATTGTTTCCATGGTAACAACAGCGATTTTGGAAATTCCAACGCCAAATTCCACATCTTCCAATGTTGCTCATCGTTACTGTGAAGTTTCATTAAGTTTGGAACATTTTGAGATTTTTGAATTTTTTGAAGTAGTTTCCATGGCAACATAGTAGTTCCAATGAGTGCCAAAATCATCCAACACCTGTATATAGTGGGCACCTACATTGTAATAAAATGTAATGATTCTAAGTTAAAGCATAACGTATTAATTCACCAAAACCAAAATCTAGATTTTTTCATAATTGTGCAGTTTCCATGGAAACGGCGGCCATATTTTACCATTCCATAGCAAGGTGCACAACTTCACATGGGGGTCTTCATTATAGTAGAGTTCCATCAACATTGGTCCATTGGATTCCAAGAACTCTCGCGGACAAAATTTTGTTGCAAGAAAAAAAATAAAAATAATAATAAGAAAAAAAAGAAACGTAGAATAACAATACGTCACCCCAACTCCGTTGAGGGTGCCATAATAATAATAATAAGAAAAAAAAGAAACGTAGAATAACAATACGTCACCCCAACTCCGTTGAGGGTGCCATAACTAGAATTGCCATTGCAAGCAATAGCGGATGTCACCCTGGTCTGCAAATTGACACTCAACAGCAGCCATTTCGAAATTGTCCATCAGTAAATGCAGATTTTTGCATACATTGTATCTTCTGTTTTAAATTCCAATGAATTTGGAGCATTTTGATATTTTTTGTATTTTTGCTGTTTCCATGGTAACGGCCGCCATTTTAAAAATTCCAAAGTCAAACTACTGCTGAATATTGTTCTCCCCATGATAATATACAATTATATAACATTTAATGTCGGTAGAACTAGTTTAACACTTATGTTCTGGAATGTTCCATGAAAAATTCACCCCTATCAAATTATGTCTAGAGACCCCCCAGTGGAAAAAAAAATGTACCATGTTGAAGTGTGCATGGGTCTCTTAATATCATAGAAGTTTCATATAAATTTGAACACATTTCTATTTTTCACATTTTTGCTGTTTCCATGGCAATGGCAGCCATTTTTTTAATTCCAAAGTCAGATGCAAAACTACACATGGTGATTAACATTATGTTATAGTTCCATCAACATTGGTCCATTCAGTTCCGAGAACTAAGCTGGACAAAAAGTGCGGAATAAGAATAAGAAAAAAAGAATCGTACAATAACAATATGTCACCCGACCTCCGTCAGGGTGACATAATAATAAGAAAAAAAAAAGAAACGTAGAATAACAATACGTCACCCCAACTCCGTTGAGGGTGCCATAATAATACAGAAAAAGAAACAGAGGAAAAGCAATATGTCACCCGACATTGTCGATCGGGTGACATAACTAGAATTGCCATTGCAAGCAATAGCGGATGTCACCCTTCCCCTCATTGCCACTAAGCGGCAGCCATTTCATAACAACTTAACAGTGAATGCAGATCTATGAATTGCGAAATATCTTTTTGTAAATTTTCAGTACAATAAGATCATTGTCAAAAGTTTCACATTTCTGCTGTTTCCATGGCAACGGCAGCCATTTTGAAAATTCCAATGTCAAAAGTCTCATCTATACATGCCAGTTGACAATAATATTAAGTTTCATTAGGTTTGGAGCATTTTGAAAATATTTAACATTTCTGCAGTTTCCATGGCAACGGTGGCCATTTTGGAAATTCCAACTCCAAAAGTCTCATGCAGACTTGACAGTCAACAATCATATTAAGTTTCATTACCTTTTGAGCATTTTGAAATTTTTGAAATTTTTGACATTTTGGCTGGTTTCTATGGTAACACAGACCATTCCAAATTTGTAAAGGCAGATTCCACATTGGTACATGGGAGGGAACATACCATAAGAGTTTCAATGGATTTGACCTACCATTTTAAGGAAGTAAATGCCACTTTTTAAGGTTTTTTAAGCGTTTTGACCATTTTTGCCTTGTTTCCATGGTAACACAAGACATTTTCGAAATTCCAACGCCAAATAACACATCTACCAAAGTTGCTCATCGTTATGCTAAAGTTTCAAAAAATTTGGAGCATTTTGATATTTTTGAAATTTTTGGTGTAGTATCCATGGCAACATAGTAGTTCCAATGAATGCCAAAAATCATCCAAAAGAAGTATATAGTGGGCACCTACATTGTATCAAAATATAATGATTCTGAGTTTAAGCATCTCCAAATTATTCACCAAAACCCAAAAATATAATTTTTCACATTTGTTCCGTTTCCATGGTAACGGCAGCCATTTTTAATGGTCTTATGACCTACTGCAACCCGGAATTTTGTGTTCCTCATTATAGTCAACTATCATTAAGATTGGTTCCATTGTCTCCAAGAAAACTGCCGGACAAAATCATTGGAAAATTAATAATAACTAGAATTGCCATTGCAAGCAATAGTGGATGTCACCCTTCCCCCTATTGCCACTAAGCGGCAGCCATTTCAAAATGGTTTAACAGTGAATGCACATATATTCATGGCAATACATCTTTCTGTAAATGTTCAGTACATTCAGAGTATTTTATAAAAATTCACATTTCTACTGTTTCCATGGCAACGGCAGCCATTTTGAAAATTCCAAAGTCAAAAATCTCATCTATACATGCCAGCTAAAGATAACATTAAGTTTGATTAAGTTTGAAGCATTTCGAAAATATTTTACATTTTTGCAGTTTCCATGGCAACGGTAGCCATTTTGGAAATTCCAACTTCAAAAGTCTGATGCAGTCTTGACAGTCAACAATCATATTAAGTTTCATTAATTTTGGAGCATTTTGAAATTTTTGAAATATTTGATCCTGTATCCATGGTAACATAGTAGTTCCAATGATTGTCAAAATCATTCAAATCATGGATATAGTGGACAACTATATTACATTAAAATTTGATGATTTTAAGTTCATGCATATCAAAGTTATTCACCAAACCCGGAAGTTTTTGGAGCATTTTGACCTTTTTGCATTGTTTCCATGGAAACGGCAGACATTTTGGAAATTTCTTATGTAGACGAAACGCGCGTCTGGCGTATAAAATTATAATCCTGGTACTTTTGATAACTATTTACACCACTGGGTCGATGCCACTGCTGGTGGACGTTTCGTCCCCGAGGGTATCACCAGCCCAGTAGTCAGCACTTCGGTGTTGACATGAATATCAATTATATGGTCATTTTTATAAATTTTCTGTTTACAAAACTTTGAATTATTCGAAAAACTAAGGATTTTCTTACCCCAGGAGTAGATTACCTTAGCCGTATTTGGCACAACTTTTTGGAATTTTGGGTCCTCAATGCTCTTCAACTTTGTATTTGTTTGGCTTTTTAACTATTTTGATCTGAGCGTCACTGATGAGTCTTATGTAGACGAAACGCGCGTCTGGCGTATAAAATTATAATCCTGGTACTTTTGATAACTATCAACGCCAAATTCCACATCTACCAAAGTTGCTCATCGTTATGCTAAAGTTTCAAAAAAATTGGAGCATTTTCATATTTTTGAAATTTTTGGTGTAGTATCCATGGCAACATAGCAGTTCCAATGATTGCCAAAATCATCCTAAAGCAGTATATAGTGGGCACCTACATTGTATTAAAATCTAAAGATTTTAAGCTTAAGCATTCTCAAACAATTCACCTAACTCCAAAATTATATTTTTTCACCATTTTCCCGTTTCCATGGTGATGGCAGCCATTTTTTAGTTCCAAAGTTGCACTGCAACTGGAAAGTCAGGGTTCCTTGTTATAGTGCACCATCATTCAGATTGGTTCCTTTGGCTCCAAAAAAACTGCCGGACAAAATTAGGTGGAAGAAAAATAATAATAACTAGATTTGTAATTGCTAGCAATAACGGATGGCACCCTTCCCCTCATTGACAGGTAAGCGGCAGCCATTTTGAAAATTCCAAAGTCGAAGAATGCATTTACAGATGTCTAGTAACATTTTTGCAAAGTTTCATTAAGTTTGAAGCATTTTGAAATTTTTGATATTTTTGCTGTTTCCATGGTAACGGCGGCCATTTTGAATATTCCAAAGTCAAACCCGTGCTGCATTTTTTGCCCTCCATAATAATATACCATTTAATGTCTCTATAATAAATTAAACATTGATGTTCTGGAATGTTCTGTGAAAATTCAAAGTTTTGACCTTTTTGCATTGTTTCCAAGGTAACAACAGATATTTTGGAAATTCCAACGCCAAATTCCACATCTTCCAATGTTGCTCATCGTTACTGTGAAGTTTCCTGAAGTTTGGAGCATTTTGAGAATTTCGAAATTTTTGGTGTAGTTTCCATGGCAACATAGTAGTTCCAATGATCCCCAAAATCATCCAACACCTGTATATAGTGGGCACCTACATTGTATTAAAATATAATGATTCTGAGATAAAGCATATCCAAACAGTTCACCAAAACAAAAAACTGGATTTTTTCACATTTGTTCTGTTTCCATGGAAACAGTAGCCATCTTGAACCATTCCATGCTTCCTGCAACTCTGCACCTTGGGGTCCTTACTATAGTAGAGTTCCATCAACATTGGTCCATTGGATTTCGAGAAATCACCTGGACAAAATTTGTTGCAAGAAAAATAATAATAATAAGAAAAAAAAGAAACGTAGAATAACAATACGTCACCCCAACTCCGTTGAGGGTGCCATAACTAGAATTGCCATTGCAAGCAATAGCGGATGTCACCCTTCCCCCCATTGCCACTAAGCGGCAGCCATTTCAAAAACTTTTTAACAGTGAATGCACATATTTGCATGGCAATACATCTTTCTGTAAATTTTCAGTACATTCAGAGCATTTTAGAAAATTTCACATTTTTGCTGTTTCCATGGCAACGGCAGCCATTTTGAAAGTTTCAAAGTCAAAAGTCTCATCTCTACTTGCCAGTTAACAATAATATCAAGTTTCATAAAGTTCAAAGCATTTTATAAATGTTTGACTTTTTTGCAGTTTCCATGGCAACTGTGGCCATTTTGGAAATTCCATCTTCAAAAGTCCCATCTAGACTTGCCAGTCTACAAACATATTAAGTTTCATTAATTTAGGAGCATTTTGAAATTTTTGAAATATTTGGTCCTGTATCCATTGTAACAGAAGAGTTCCAATGATTGTCAAAATCATTCAAAAGCTGTATATAGTGGACAACTATATTGTGTAAAAATTTGATGATTTCAAGTTCTAGCATATCAAAATTATTTACCAAACCCTAAGGTTTTTAGAGCATTTTGACACTTATGCACTGTTTCCATGGTAACGGCAGACATTTTGGAAATTCCAACGCCAAATTACGCATCTACCAAAGTTGCTCATCGTTACTATGAAGTTTCAAAAAATTTGGATCTGAGTTTAAGCATCTCTAAATTATTCACAAAACCAAAAAGTGGAATTTTTCACAATTGTTCCGTTTCCATGGAAACGGCAGCCATTTTTTATGGTCTTAGACCCTACTGCAACCCGAAATTTTGTGTTCCTCCTTATAGTGAATTATCATTACGATTGGTTCCATTTTACTCCAAAAAACCTGTCGGACAAAAAAAGGTGGAAGAATAATAATAACAAGTAATCCTGTGTTAGGATGCTAACACAAAAGTCACCAAAACGGACCCCACATCATTGTTCTGCGGTATCATTGATGCCAAATAATGTGTGTGTAAAGTTTAATTCAATATGAAGAATTAAATTTTTTTTGGACATTTTAGCTGTTTCCATGGCAACGGCGGCCATTTTGAAAATTTCAAACTCAAAATTAAAGTCTACACAAGTTAGGCAACATTTGTTATAAGTTTCATTAAATTTGAAGCATTTTGATTTTTTTAATATTTTTGCTGTTTCCATGGTAACGGCGGCCATTTTGAAAATTCCAAACTCAAAAGTCAATTCTACACAAGTTAGTCAACATTAGTTATAAGTTTCATTAAATTTGAAGCATTTTGAAGTTTTTCATATTTTTGCTGTTTCCATGGTAACGGCGGCCATTTTGAAAATTCCAAACTCAAAAGTCAATTCTACACAAGTTAGTCAACATTAGTTATAAGTTTCATTAAATTTGAAGCATTTTGAAGTTTTTCATATTTTTGCTGTTTCCATGGTAACGGCGGCCATTTTGAATATTCCACAGACAAAGTGCTGCTGCAAATTGTTCTCTCCATAATTATATACCATCATATACCATTAAATGTGTCTAGAATAAATTTAACTTTGATGTTCTGGAATGTTCCATGAAAATTCACCCCCCTAAAATTATGCCAGGAGACCCCCTACTGAAATAAAAAAAGTTCCATGTTGAAGCAGACATGTGTCTCTTAATATTCATAGAAGTAATCATTATTCCATCTACTCTACATACAGTAGGAAATTTAAGAAATGTAAAAAAAAATTGACCCCACCCATCTTTGAGCCCCCCTAATTATGCCAAGATGACACCCTGGTATCACGGACATTGGGTTCTGCAACCCCCATGATGCAGACCCATACCCAGAAAAAATATAAAGTTTCCATCCTCTACTGCTTCCCAAAAAATGGTAGGACAGTTTAAGGGGTCAGAAAGAGAAGAATAAGAATAATAATAATAAGAAACGATACAAAAACAATAAGTCCCCAAAACTCCGTTTTGGTGACTTAATAACAAAGAAACATAAGAAAAGCAATTTATCCCCGGCTTAGTATATATCTAGGATTTTGATTGGTTAACGCACGTCGTTACAAAACCCATAGCCCCTGGGTGTTGCTAACCCATATCCCCGGACGTTACTAACCATTATCCCGGGGAACTTCACGCAAGTTTTCCTTAGTTCCATGATTGCTCCTAGTGAAATATTGAAATCTATAGATTATCCATGATGTTTGTAATTAAATATTTAATTCATTAACGATTTTGTCCTATTATGGCGATCATTTACACTCATTTCTTTAAATGCATCACTTGACTGCCACATTTTCAAGGAATGGGACTACTGACCTAGCTATGCAAATTACCAACGTTGACGTCACACCATCTATGGCGTAACGCTCACAACATTGAGCGCCAAATTTGACTCAATCCAGTGTCTCGGTCTTCGTATAAAAAACGTCTTATATTTGACTACCTGTAGGGTTCTACCAAAGGTAGTACCCTACACCCCGTAAAAAATATGTAAAATTGCCAAATTTCAATAAAACGTTTTTAGATAATGAAAAAAACGTTGTTTTCGCGTTACACTTTGTACCCGAATTTCCATAAAACTTACCCGATTCGGACTAAGACCGGGGATAAATTCGTTATCTACGTTCATATCCGTAGATATGGATATTTTAACACCCTTCAGTACCCTGTACACCCTTCGGCTACGCCTCATGATGTACTGGGGTACTTCAGGGTGTTAAAATATCCATATCTACGGATATGAACGTAGATAACTTATAATGTCACCCGACATTGTCGATCGGGTGACATAACTAGATTTGCCATTGCAAGCAATAGCGGATGTCACCCTTCCCCCCATTGCCACTAAGCGGCAGCCATTTCAAGAACTTTTAACAGTGAATGCACATATTTGCATGGCTATACATTTTTCTGTAAATTTTTAGTACATTTAGATCATTTTTAAAAACATGACATTTTTGCTGTTTCCATGGCAACGGCAGCCATTTTGAAATTTTCTAAGTCAAAAGTCTCATCTATACATGCTAGTTTACAATAATATTAAGTTTCATTAAGTTTGGAGCATTTTGTAAATATTTGACATTTTTCCAGTTTCCATGGCAACGGTAGCCATTTTGGAAATTCCAACTTCAAAAGTCTCATGCAGACTTGACAGTCAACAATCATAGTAAGTTTCATTACTTTTTGAGCATTTTGAAATTTTTGACATTTTGGCTGGTTTCTATGGTTACACAGACCATTCCAAATTTCTAATGGTAGATACCACATTGGTACTCGGGAGGGAACATACCATCAGAGTTTCAATGGATTTGACCTACCCTTTTAAGAAAGTAAATGCCACTTTTACATGTTTTTTGGACCATTTTGACCTGTTTTGTATTGTTTCCATGGTAACGGCAGACATTTTCAAAATTCCAACGCCAAATTCCACATCTTACAATGTTGCTCATCGTTTCTGTGAAATTTTATTAAATTTGGAGCATTTCCATATTTTGTAAATTTTTGGTGTGGTATCCATGGCAACATAGCAGTTCCAATGATTGCCAAAATCATCCCAAAGCAGTATATAGTGGGCACCTACATTGTATTAAAATCTAAAGATTTTAAGCCTAAGCATTCTTAAACAATTCCCTTAACTCTAAAATTATATTTTTTCACCATTTTTTCGTTTCCATGGTGATGGCAGCCATTTTTTTAGTTCCAATACCGGAAAGAAACAGGCAAGTCAGGGTTCCTTGTTATAGTGCACTATCATTCAGATTGGTTCCTTTGGCTCTGAGAAAACTGCCGGACAAAATTAGGTGGAAGAAAAATAATAATAATAATAATAACTAGATTTGCCATTGCAAGCAATAGCGGATGGCACCCTTCCCCTATTGCCAGGTGAGCGGCAGCCATTTTGAAAATTCCAAAGTCAAAGATTGCATCTACAGATGTGTATTAACATTGTTGTAACGTTTCATTAATTTTGGAGCATTTTGAAATTTTTGAAATTTTTGCTATTTCCATGGTAACGGGTACCATTTCTAAAATTCCAAAGACAGGTGCCACTTTGGGACATGCCATGTTACATATCTATAAAGTTTCATTGGGATTGATGCCATATTCTTCAAGAAAATGCGTCTTTAATGTATTTTCCCACAGGGCCAATGTTAAACTTTCGCCCTGTTTCCATGACAATGGCGGCCATTTTGGAATTTTCTTATATTGTCACAACATCTAGGCATACCAAGGAACATAGCCACTAAGTTTCATCCAGGTAGGTCTTATAATGAAAGATTTAAAATTTGCATTTTTTTTCACATTTGATCAGTTTCCATGGCAACGGCGGCCATTTTTTACCATTCCAATGTCTATTGCACAACTTAACATGGCGGTTCATATTATGGTATAATTCCATCAACATTGGTCTGACCAATTCTGAGAAATAGCAAACATTGTATTAAAATATGATGATTCTGAGTTAAAGCATTACCATACAGTTCACCAAAACTAAAAACTGTATTTTTTCACATTTGTTCTGTTTCCATGGTAACGGCAGCCATTTTTTACCATTCCAATGTCTCTTGCACAACTTCACATGGCGGTTCATATTATGGTATAGTTCCATCAACATGGGTTTGACCAATTTCGAGAAATAGCATGGACAAAATGTGTGGAAGAATAAAAATAATAATAACTAGAATTGCCATTGCAAGCAATAGCGGATGTCACCCTTCCCCTCATTGCCACTAAGCGGCAGCCATTTCAAAACAACTTAACAGTGAATGCAGATCTATGAATTGCGATATATCTTTCTGTAAATTTTCAATACAATAACAGCATTGTCAAAAGTTTCACATTTCTGCTGTTTCCATGGCAACGGCAGCCATTTTGAAAATTCCAAAGTCAAAAGTCTCATCCATACATGCCAGTTGACAATAATATTAAGTTTGATTAAGTTTGGAGCATTTTGAAAATATTTAACATTTCTGCAGTTTCCATGGCAACCGCCGCCATTTAGGAAATTCCAACTCCAAAAATCTCATGCAGACTTGACAGTCAACAATAATATCAAGTTTCATAACTTTTTGACCATGTTGAAATTTTTGAAATTTTTGACATTTTGGCTGGTTTCTATGGTAACACAGACCATTCCAAATTTCTAATGGCAGATACTACATTGGTACATGGAAGGGAACATACCATCAAAGTTTCAATGGATTTGACCTACCATTTTAAGGAAGTAAATGCCACTTTTTAAGGTTTTTTAAAGCGTTTTGACCATTTTTGCCTTGTTTCCATGGTAACACAAGACATTTTCGAAATTCCAACGCCAAATTGCACATCTTCCAATGTTGCTCATCGTTTCTGTGAAGTTTCATTAAATTTGGAGCATTTTGATATTTTTGAAATTTTTGGTGTAGTATCCATGGCAACATAGTAGTTCCAATGAATGCCAAAAATCATCCGAAACAAGTATATGCCCGGCACCTTCATTGTATCAAAATATAATGATTCTAAGTTAAAGCATCTCCAAATAATTCCCCAAAACCAAAAAGTGGAATTTTTCACATTTGTTCCGTTTCCATGGTAACGGCAGCCATTTTTAATGGTCCTATGACCTATTGCAACCCGAAATTTTGTGTTCCTCATTATAGTTGACTATCACTAAGATTGGTTCCATTGCCTTCAAAAAATCTGCCGGACAAAAATCATTGGAAGAATAAGAATAATAATAACAAAGAAACGGAGGAAAAGCAATATGTCACCCGACATTGTCGATCGGGTGACATAACTAGATTTGTAATTGCTAGCAATAACGGATGGCACCCTCGTCCCCCCATTGCCAGGAAAAAGGCAGCCATTTTGAAATTTCCAAAGTCAAAGAGCGTATCTACACATGGAAATTATGATTTTTGTAAAGTTTTATCAAGTTTGGAGCATTTTGAAATTTTTGACATTTTAGTCATTTCCATGGTTACGGCGGCCATTTTGAAATTTCTAACTCCAAAATGCAATTCTGCCCATGCCAGTTATCATTTCTGTAAAGTTTCATCTAGTTTGCAGCATTTTGAATTTTTTGAAATTTTTTATATTTCTACTGTTTCCATGGTTACAGTAGATAATTCCAAAATTCTAAAAGCAGGCATCTCATTGCCATATGTCATGTTATATATCAATACAGTTTCATTGATCTCTATGCATTATTCTTAAAGAAAATGCATCTTTTATGTATTTCTCCATAGTCTCAATGTTAAATATTTGCCCTGTTTCCATGACAATGGCGGCCATTTTGGAATTTCTAAATATTGTCTTGACATCTAGGCATACCAAGGAACATTTCCATAAAGTTTCATCCAGCTAGGTCTTATAATGAAAGATTTAGAATTTTGAAATTTTTTCACTTTTTTGCAATTTCCATGGAAACGGCGGCCATTTAAAAAAATTCCAGAGTCAGATGCACAACTTCACATGGGGGTCCTCATTATGTTATAGTTTCAACATTATTGGATCACTCAATTCTTAGAAACACGATGGACAAAATGTGTGGAAGAATAATAAAAATAAGAAAAAAAAGAAACGTAGAATAACAATACGTCACCCCAACTCCGTTGAGGGTGCCATAACTAGATTTGTAATTGCTAGCAATAACGGATGGCACCCTTCCCCGATTGCCAGGTGAGCGGCAGCCAGTTTGAAAATTCCAAAGTCAAATAGTGCATCTACAGATGTCTAGTAACATTTTTGCAAAGTTTCATTAAGTTTGAAGCATTTTGAAATTTTGGATAATTTTGCTGTTTCCATGGTAACGGCGGCCATTTTGAAAATTCCAAACTCAAAAGTCAAGTCTACATAAGCTAGGCAACATTTGGTCCGAGACCACAATTGTCGTCCCTTGATTTTCGTTGTTCACGAATATAGTCCCTAGTGTTAACAGTGGGTTACTTGCCAATAATTTTTATACCCCTTCCAAATTTATTTCTCCATGTTTAATGCCTCAAATTGTAAGTAGGGGGGTGAAATTACACAGTAAAAAATTTGGGTCCAGAATTTTACAGGAAAGTAGTGATTCGGTCCAGCTGAAAAAGGTTAAAAATTAGCACTTCGGAAGCTGTCAAAAGATTTCAAGACACCCTAAACACAAAATTGTCCATATTTTGAGTTTGAGGCGATGAAGTTTTCTATAATTTTGATATAATTTGTCCCAAAAGTAGTACAACACACTGTAAAAATTTCATTGAGAAAGCGCAGGTGGGATTTTTTTAATTTTCATTTATGTTCTAAAAGAAATGCACTACGAATTAATTGTGTTCTCGGACCTAAGAGGTGAAGTCTGTAAAAATAGAATCTGTAATTTGGCAACTTCCCAAAATGATTTGGTGGTGTCAATTTGTCAAATAGCATGAAACTAAAGGATTTAAACTTTTATTTTATAGAATTTCTGCAAAAATGACCAATTTTGGCATTTTATGGTCAAAATAGGCATTTTAAGGCTTTTTCAATATTGATGCATACATGGCATCCTGACTTTCTATCTGACAGGTTTTCATGTGTCAATACTTGTGTTTCTATGCCTTTATCTAGTTCTTTTACTTGTTTATGAACTCAGAATCAACAGAAAAGAAGATTATCTCAGACAATATGTACAAAATGTGTTGTATAAATGACCCTTGTCTAACGCCCTGTTTGGGTGAAGTCAAAAGTGGGGTTCTTGGTACATAAAATTTGAAGTCCTCAATTAAGACCTCACTAAATTTGTATCCAAAGCACTTTACAATGTCTATTGTACCTGTTCCATCTCACATAACATCTTTTTTTTCTTCTGTAGGATAGCAAGTGGTTTAAATATAAGCCTGTTGAGACTAAAATTGCATTCAAGTATTTCATTAAAAAGGCAAAAATCTTTGTATCAGACCATACTCTCTGTAAGAAAAGTTAATTGCAAGAGCCTTTTTGTGCTCAGATTTGTTGTATCATGTCACATGAGTATAGAAAGGATAAAAAAGACACAATTTTTTATTTCTTATAGCCTCAATATGCATTTTTAAATGTAAATATGTGGCACGGCCTAAATTGACCCTTATTTTTTTCCAGTCTTACTTGGCTTAAGACCCTTTTAAACTAATATGATATGTTATTTGTGACTTTTCTTTCCATTTAAAGTACATTCAATACATATGTAAGGATTATTTATAACCAAAAAGCTTCACAAATTTAAAATTGCTGGAAAATATTACATCTTCATGTAAGGCCCCCTTTCATTGAAAAACCTCAATTTTTAGGCCCAGGCTGATATAAATTTCACTTTTGAATAATTATGCTAAGTCTGATAAATCAAATGAGTACTCTATTGCTTTAAATACATAATAAATGATATATTAGGGCATTTAAAAAGTATTTTTTTGCAATATTTTAATTTTCAAAGCCCATAATGTTGATAGTTGAAATTATTCAATTTTAACGTTAAAATTTGACACGCAAAGATGAGTATTGAATTTAACATATTGTCTATAATATATATCCTATTGTTATGAAACTTTGCAAGCAGTGTTATAATTAATTAAGCTTTGGTCATACCAAGTTTTTTTAAGATTTGTCAACTCTTTCTATCCTATTAGGTCCGAGACCACAATTGTCGTCCCTTGATTTTCGTTGTTCACGAATATAGTCCCTAGTGTTAACAGTGGGTTACTTGCCAATAATTTTTATACCCCTTCCAAATTTATTTCTCCATGTTTAATGCCTCAAATTGTAAGTAGGGGGGTGAAATTACACAGTAAAAAAATTTGGGTCCAGAATTTTACAGGAAAGTAGTGATTCGGTCCAGCTGAAAAAGGTTAAAAATTAGCACTTCGGAAGCTGTCAAAAGATTTCAAGACACCCTAAACACAAAATTGTCCATATTTTGAGTTTGAGGCGATGAAGTTTTCTATAATTTTGATATAATTTGTCCCAAAAGTAGTACAACACACTGTAAAAATTTCATTGAGAAAGCGCAGGTGGGATTTTTTTTAATTTTCATTTATGTTCTAAAAGAAATGCACTACGAATTAATTGTGTTCTCGGACCATTTGTTATAAGTTTCCTTAAATTTGAAGCATTTTGAAGTTTTTCATATTTTTGCTGTTTCCATGGTAACGGCGGCCATTTTGAATATTCCAAAGTCAAACCCATGCTGCATTTTTTGCCCTCCATAATAATATACCATTTAATGTCTCTAGACTAAATTTAACATTGATGTTCTGGAATGTTCTGTGAAAATTCAAAGTTTTGACCTTTTTGCATTGTTTCCAAGGTAACAACAGATATTTTGGAAATTCCAACGCCAAATTCCACATCTTCCAATGTTGCTCATCGTTACTGTGAAGTTTCCTGAAGTTTGGAGCATTTTGAGAATTTCGAAATTTTTGGTGTAGTTTCCATGGCAACATAGTAGTTCCAATGATCACCAAAATCATCCAACACCTGTATATAGTGGGCACCTACATTGTATTAAAATATAATGATTCTGAGATAAAGCATATCCAAACAGTTCACCAAAACAAAAAACTGGATTTTTTCACATTTGTTCTGTTTCCATGGTAACGGTAGCCATCTTGAACCATTCCATGCTTCCTGCAACTCTGCACCTGGGGGTCCTTACTATAGAAAAGTTCCATTAACATTGGTCCATTGGATTTCGAGAAATCACCTGGACAAAATTTGTTGCAAGAAAAATAATAATAACTAGATTTGCCATTGCAAGCAATAGCGGATGGCACCCTTCCCACATTGCCAGGCGAGCGGCAGCAATCTAGAAAATTCCAAAGTCAAAGTGTGCATCTACACATTCAAATTATCATATTTGTTAAGTTTCATTAAGTTTGGAGCATTTTGAAGTTTTTGACATTTTTGCTGTTTCCATGGTTACGGCGGCCATTTTGAAAATTCCAACTTCAAATGTCAACTTTGCTTATGCCAGTGACCATTCCTGTAAAGTTTCATCCAGTTTACAGCATTTTTATTTTTTTTGAAATTTTTGACCTTTTTGCATTGTTTCCATGGTAACAACAGATATTTTGGAAATTCCAACGCCAAATTCCACAACTTCCAATGTTGCTCATCGTTACTGTGAAGTTTCATGAAGTTTGGAGCATTTTGATATTTTTGAAATTTTTGGTATAGTTTCCATGGCAACATAGTAGTTCCAATGAGTGCCAAAATCATCCAACACCTGTATATGGTCGGCACCTACATTGTATCAAAATATAATGGTTCTGAGTTTAAGCATATCAAAACAGTTCACCAAAACAAAAAACAGGATTTTTTCACATTTGTTTCGTTTCCATGGCAACGGCAGCCATCTTGATGGTGCCATACCCCACTGCACTATAGAATGTGGTGGTCTACATAATGGTATAGTTCCATCAATATTGTTCAAGCCAATTCCGAGAAATAGAATGGACAAAAAAGTGTGGAAGAATAAAAATAATAACTAGATTTGTAATTGCTAGCAATAACGGATGGCACCCTTCCCCTATTGCCAGGTGAGCGGCGGCCATTTAGAAAATTCCAAACTCAAAAGTCAAGTCTACATAAGCTAGGCAACATTTGTTATAAGTTTCCTTAAATTTGAAGCATTTTGAAGTTTTTCATATTTTTGCTGTTTCCATGGTAACGGCGGCCATTTTGAATATTCCAAAGTCAAACCCCTGCTGCATTTTTTGCCCTCCATAATCATATACCATTCAATGTCTCTAGAATAAATTTAACATTGATGTTCTGGAATGTTCTGTGAAAATTCAAAGTTTTGACCTTTTTGCATTGTTTCCAAGGTAACAACAGATATTTTGGAAATTCAAACGCCAAATTCCACATCTTCCAATGTTGCTCATCGTTACTGTGAAGTTTCCTGAAGTTTGGAGCATTTTGAGAATTTCGAAATTTTTGGTGTAGTTTCCATGGCAACATAGTAGTTCCAATGATCACCAAAATCATCCAACACCTGTATATAGTGGGCACCTACATTGTATTAAAATATAATGATTCTGAGATAAAGCATATCCAAGCAGTTCACCAAAACAAAAAACTGGATTTTTTCACATTTGTTCTGTTTCCATGGAAACGGTAGCCATCTTGAACCATTCCATGCTTCCTGCAACTCTGCACCTGGTGGTCCTTACTATAGTAGAGTTCCAACAACATTGGTCCATTTGATTTCGAGAAATCACCTGGACAAAATTTGTTGCAAGAAAAATAATAATAATAAGAAAAAAAAGAAACGTAGAATAACAATACGTCACCCCAACTCCGTTGAGGGTGCCATAATAATAATAACTAGAATTGCCATTGCAAGCAATAGCGGATGTCACCCTTCCCCCAATTGCCACTAAGTTGCAGCCATTTCAGAATCGTTTAACAGTGAATGCACATATATGCATGGCAATACATCTTTCTGTAAATTTTCAGTATATTCACAGCATTTTAAAAATTTCACATTTCTGCCGTTTCCATGGCAACGGCAGCCATTTTAAAAATTTCAAAGTCAAAAGCCTCATCATTACTTGTCAGTTAACAATAATATCAAGTTTTATTAAGTTTAAAGCATTTTGAAAATTTCTGATTTTTTGCAGTTTCCATGGCAACGGTGGCCATTTTGGAAATTCCAAAGTCAAAAGTCTCCTCCAGACTTGGCAGTCAACAATAATATTAAGTTTCATTAATTTTGGAGCATTTTGAAATTTTTGAAATATTTGATCCTGTATCCATGGTAACAGAGTAGTTCCAATGATTGTCATAATCATTCAAAACCTGTATATAGTGGACAACTATATTGTATAAAAATTTGATGATTTTAAGTTCAAGCATACCAAAGTTATTCACCAAACCCTGAAGTTTTTGGAGGATTTTGACCTTTTTGCATTGTTTCCATGGAAACGGCAGACATTTTTGAAATTCCAACGCTAAATTCCACATCTACCAAAGTTGCTCATCGTTATGCTAGAATTTCAAAAAATTTGGAGCATTTTCATTTTTTTGAAATTTTTGGTGTAGTATCCATGGCAACATAGCAGTTCCAATGATTGCCAAAATCATCCCAAAGCAGTATATACTGGGCACCTACATTGTATTAAAATCTTAAGATTTTAAGGTTAAGCATTCTCAAACAATTCACCTAACTCCAAAATTATATTTTTTCACCATTTTTCCGTTTCCATGGTGATGGCAGCCATTTTTTTAGTGCCAATATTAAAAAGCAACAGGAAAGTCAGGGTTCCTTGTTATAGTGCACCATCATTCAGATTGGTTCCTTTGGCTCTGAGAAAGCGAGCGGACAAAATTAGGTGGAAGAAAAATAATAATAACTAGATTTGCCATTGCAAGCAATAGCGGATGGCACCCTTCCCCTATTGCCAGGTGAGCGGCAGCCATTTTGAAAATTCCAAAGTCAAAGATTGCATCTACAGATGTGTATTAACATTGTTGTAACGTTTTATTAATTTTGGAGCATTTTGAAATTTTTGAAATTTTTGCTATTTCCATGGAAACGGGTACCATTTCTAAAATTCCAAAGACAGGTGCCACTTTTGGACATGCCATGGTACATATCTATAAAGTTTCATTGGGATTGATGCTATATTCTTCAAGAAAATGCATCTTTAATGTATTTTCCCATAGGGCCAATGTTAAACTTTCGCCCTGTTTCCATGACAATGGCGGCCATTTTGGAATTTTCTTATATTGTCACAACATCTAGGCATACCAAGGAACATTACCACTAAGTTTCATCCAGGAAGGTCTTATAATGAAAGATTTAAAATTTCCATTTTTTTTCACATTTGATCAGTTTCCATGGCAACGGCGGCCATTTTTTACCATTCCAATGTCTCTTGCACAACTTAACATGGCGGTTCATATTATGGTATAGTTCCATCAACATTGGTCTGACCAATTCTGAGAAATAGTATGGACAAAATGTGTGGAAGAATAAAAATAATAATAACTAGATTTGCCATTGCAAGCAATAGCGGATGGCACCCTTCCCCCATTGCCAGGTGAACGGCAGCCATTTTGAGCATTACAAAGTCGGAAAATCACATGAAGACATGCCAGTTGTCATTACAGTAAAGAATTGGACAATTTAGAGTATTTTGAAAATTTCGGATTTTTTGCTGTTTCCATGGTAACGGCGGCCATTTTGAAAATTCCTAAATTATATTTCAACTCTGCATATGCCAGTGAACATTTCTGTAAAGTTTCATTAAGTTTGGTGCATTTTCATTTTTTTGTAGTTTCCATGGTAACGGTAGCCATTTTGAAAATTCCAAAGACAGATTCCACTTTGACTCATTACATGTTACCTCCCCATAAAGTTTCTATGGGTTTAATATCATATTCTTTAAGAAAAAACAGGTTTAATATTTTTTCCCATAGGGCCAATGTTAAACTTTCGCCCTGTTTCCATGACAATGATGGCCATTTTGGAATTTCTAAATATAGTCGGTACATCAGGGCATACCAAGGAACATTTCCATAAAGTTTCATCCAGTTGGGTCTTACAATGAAAGATTTGGAATTTTGATTTTTTTTTTACATTTTTTTAGTTTCCATGGTAACGGTAGCCATCATGCACATGCCAAAGTCCACTGCACAACTTATCATGGTGGTCCATATTCTAGTAGAGTTTAACCAACATTGGTCCATTGGATTCCTAGAAATAAGCTGGACAAAATCGGTGGAAGAAAAATAATAAGAAAAAAAAAAGAAACGTAGAATAACAATACGTCACCCCAACTCCGTTGAGGGTGCCATAATAAAAAGAAAAAAAAGAAACGAACAATAACAAGATGTCACCCCAACTCCGTTGAGGGTGCCATAATAATAGGGAAAAAGAAACAGAGGAAAAGCAATATGTCACCCGACATTGTCGATCGGGTGACATAATAATAAGAAAAAAAGAAACGAACAATAACAATATGTCACCCCAACTCCGTTGAGGGTGCCATAACTAGATTTGTAATTGCTAGCAAAAACGGATGGCACCCTTCCCCCATTGCCAGGTGAGCGGCAGCCAGTTTGAAAATTCCAAAGTCAAATAGTGCATCTACAGATGTCAAGTAACATTTTTGCAAAGTTTCATTAAGTTTGAAGCATTTTGAAATTTTGGATATTTTTGCTGTTTCCATGGTAACGGCGGCCATTTTGAATATTCCAAAGTCAAACCCCTGCTGCAATTTTTTCCGTTCATAATCATATACAATTTAATGTCTCTAGAATTAATTTAACATTGATGTTCTGGAATGTTCTGTGAAAATCCAAAGTTTTGACCTTTTTGCATTGTTTCCAAGGTAACAACAGATATTTTGGAAATTCCAAAGCCAAATTCCACATCTTCCAATGTTGCTCATCGTTACTGTGAAGTTTCCTGAAGTTTGGAGCATTTTGAGAATTTTGAAATTTTTGGTGTAGTTTCCATGGCAACATAGTAGTTCCAATGATCACCAAAATCATCCAACACCTGTATATAGTGGGCACCTACATTGTATTAAAATATAATGATTCTGAGATAAAGCATATCCAAACAGTTCACCAAAACAAAAAACTGGATTTTTTCACATTTGTTCTGTTTCCATGGAAACGGTAGCCATCTTGAACCATTCCATGCTTCCTGCAACTCTGCAACTGGGGGTCCTTACTATAGTAGAGTTCCATCAACATTGGTCCATTGGATTTCGAGAAATCACCTGGACAAAATTTGTTGCAAGAAAAAAAATAATAATAATAATAAGAAAAAAAAGAAACGTAGAATAACAATATGTCACCCCAACTCCGTTGAGGGTGCCATAACTAGAATTGCCATTGCAAGCAATAGCGGATGTCACCCTTCCCCCAATTGCCACTAAGCGGCAGCCATTTCAAAAGTGTTTAACAGTGAATGCACATATATGCATTGCAGTACATCATTCTGTAAATTTTCAGTACATTGAGAGCATTTTAGAAAATTTCACATTTTTGCTGTTTCCATGGCAACGGCAGCCATTTTGAAAATTCCAAAGTCAAAAGTCTCATCTATACATGCAAGTTAACAATAATATTAAGTTTCATGAAGTTTGGAGCATTTTGAAAATATTTGACATTTCCGCAGTTTCCATGGCAACGGTGGCCATTTTAGAAATTCCAACTTCAAAAGTCTCATTCAGACTTGTCAGTGTACAATCCTATTAAGTTTCATCAATTTTGGAGCATTTTGAAATTTTTGAAATTTTTTACATTTGGGATGGTTCCTATGGCAACAGAGACCGTTCCCAAAATTGAATGGCATATACCACATTGGTACATGGGAGGGACCATACCATCAAAGTTTCAATCAATTTGACCTACCATTTTAAGAAAGTAAATGCCACTTGAAGGTTTTTAGACCATTTTGACCTGTTTTGCATTGTTTCCATGGTAACGGCAGACATTTTCGAAATTGCAACACCAAATTCCACATCTACCAATGTTGCTCATCATTACTGTGAAGTTTTATAAAATTTGGAGCATTTCCATATTTTTGAAATTTTTGGTGTAGTATCCATGGCAACATAGCAGTTCCAATGATTGCCGAAATCATCCAAAACCAGTATATGCCCGGCACCTACATTGTATCAAAATATAATGATTCTAAGTTAAAGCATTTCCAAATAATTCATCAAAACCAAAAACTGGAATTTTCCATTATTTTTCGGTTTCCATGGTGATGGCAGCCATTTTTTAGTTCCAAAGTTGCACTGCAACTGGAAAGTCAGGGTTCCTTGTTATAGTGCACCATCATTCAGATTGGTTCCTTTAGCTCTGAGAAAACTGCCGGACAAAACTAGGTGGAAGAATAATAATAATAACTAGATTTGCGATTGCAAGCAATAGCGGATGGCACCCTTCCCCTATTGCCAGGTGAGCGGTAGCCATGGTAACGGCGGCCATTTTGGAAATTCCAAACTCAAAAGTCAAGTTTACATTAGCTAAGCAACATTTGTTATAAGTTACAATAAATTTGAAGCAATTTGAAGTTTGTTGTATTTTTGCTGTTTCCATGGTAACGGCGGCCATTTTGAAAATTCCAAAGTCAACCTGCTGCTGCAATTTGTTCTCACCATAATTATATACCATCATTTAAAATAAAATGTCTCTAGAATAAATTTAACATTGATGTTCTGGAATGTTCTATGTTAAACATTTCGCCTGTTTCCATGGCAATGGCAGCCATTTCTGAATTTCTAAGTATTGTTGGTACCTCGGGGCCCCACCACCAACATTTGCACAAAGTTTCATAAGGTTGGCTCTTATAACGAAAGAGTTAGAATTTTGATTTTCTTTTACATTTTTTTAGTTTCCATGGTAACCGCGGCCATCTTGCACATTCCAAAGTCAGGTGCACAACTTCACATGGTGGACAACATTATAGCATAGTTCCATCAAGATTGGTCCATCCAATTCCGAGAACTGTCTTGGACAAAAAGTGTGGAAGAATAAAAATAATAAAAATAATAAGAAAAAAAAGAAACGAACAATAACAATATGTCACCCCAACTCCGTTGAGGGTGCCATAACTAGAATTGCCATTGCAAGCAATAGCGGATGTCACCCTTACCCCCATTGCCACTAAGTGGCAGCCATTTCAAAACAACTTAACAGTGAATGCACATATGTATTCATGGCAATACATCTTTCTGTAAATTTTCAGTACATTCTGAGCATTTTAAAAAAATTCACATTTCTGCTGTTTCCATGGCAACGGCAGCCATTTTGAAAATTTCAAAGTCAAAAGTCTCATCCATACATGCCAGTTGACAATAAAATAAAGTTTTATTAAGTTTGGAGCATTTTGAAAATATTTGACATTTCTGCAGTTTCCATGGCAACGGTGGCCATTTTGGAAATTCCAACTCCAAAAGTCTCATGCAGACTTGACAGTCAACAATCATACTAAGTTTCATTACCTTTTGAGCATTTTGAAATTTTTGAAATTTTTGACATTTTGGCTGGTTTCTATGGTAACACAGACCATTCCAAATTTCTAATGGCAGATTCCACATTGGTACATGGGAGGGAACATACCATAAGAGTTTCATTGGATTTGACCTACCATTTTAAGGAAGTAAATGCCACTTTTTAAGGTTTTTAAAGCGTTTTGACCATTTTTGCCTTGTTTCCATGGTAACACAAGACATTTTCGAAATTCAAACGCCAAATTCCACATCTACCAAAGTTGCTCATCGTTATGCTTAAGTTTCAAAAAATTTGGAGCATTTTGATATTTTTGAAATTTTTGGTGTAGTATCCATGGCAACATAGTAGTTCCAATGAATGCCAAAAATCATCCAAAAAAAGTATATAGTGGGCACCTACATTGTATCAAAATATAATGATATTGAGTTTAAGCATCTCCAAATTATTCACCAAAACCCAAAAATTTAATTTTTCACATTTGTTCCGTTTCCATGGTAACGGCAGCCATTTTTAATGGTCTTATGACCTACTGCAACCCGGAATTTTGTGTTCCTCATTATAGTCAACTATCATTAAGATTGGTTCCATTGTCTCCAAGAAAACTGCCGGACAAAATCATTGGAAGAATAATAATAATAATAGTAAAGAAACAGAGGAAAAGCAATATGTCACCCGACATTGTCGATCGGGTGACATAACTAGATTTGTAATTGCTAGCAATAACGGATGGCACCCTCGTCCCCCTATTGCCAGGTGAGCGGCAGCCATTTTGAAAGTTGCAAAGTCAAAGAGTGCATCTACACCTGCAGGTCATCATTTTTGCAAAATTTCATTAAGTTTGAAGCATTTTGAAAATTTTGATATTTTTGCTGTTTCCATGGTTACGGCGGCCATTTTGGAAATTCCAACTTCAAAATGGAACTCCGCACATGTCAGTCACTATTCCTGTAAAGTTTCATCCAGTTTGCAGCACTTAATTTTTTTTGGAAATTTTGAACATTTGTGCTGCAACCATGGTTACAGTAGATAATTCCAAAATTCTAAAAGCGTACGTCTCATTGCCACATGTCATGTTATATATCAATACAGTTTCATTTACTTTGGTGCACTACTCTCTGAGAAAATGCTGATTTTATGCATTTTTCCATAGGGTCAATGCAAAACTGGGCCCCAGTTTCCATGACAACGGCGGCCATTTTGAACTATCCTAATATTGTCTTGACATCTTGGCATACTGGAGAACATTTTCATAAAGTTTCATCCAGCTGGATCTTATAACGAAAGAGTTAGAATTTTTGATATTTTAGCTGTTTCCATGGTAACGGCAGCCATTTTGAAAATTCCAAAGTCAAACTGGAAATCAGGAGATGCCAGTTAACATTCCTGTGGAGTTTCTTCCAGTTTGGAACACTTTGATTTTTTTCGCATTTGTGCTGTTTCCATGGAAACGGCGGCCATCTTTTACCATTCCATAGCAAGGTGCACAACTTCAAATGGGGTTCCTCATTATAGTTGAGTTCCATAAACATTGGTCCGTTCAATTCCGAGAACTCGCGCGGACAAAATGTGTGGAAGAAAAATAAAAATAACTAGATTTGTAATTGCTAGCAATAACGGATGGCACCCTTCCCCTATTGCCAGGTGAGCGGCGGCCATTTAGAAAATTCCAAACTCAAAAGTCAAGTCTACATAAGCTAGGCAACATTTGTTATAAGTTTCCTTAAATTTGAAGCATTTTGAAGTTTTTCATATTTTTGCTATTTCCATGGTAACGGCGGCCATTTTGAATATTCCAAAGTCAAACCCGTTCTGCATTTTTTGCCCTCCATAATAATATACCATTTTATGTCTCTAGAATAAATTTAACATTGATGTTCTGGAATGTTCTGTGAAAATTCAAAGTTTTGACCTTTTTGCATTGTTTCCAAGGTAACAACAGATATTTTGGAAATTCCAACGCCCAATTCCACATCTTCCAATGTTGCTCATCGTTACTGTGAAGTTTTCTGAAGTTTGGAGCATTTTCAGTATTTCGAAATTTTTGGTGTAGTTTCCATGGCAACATAGTAGTTCCAATGATCACCAAAATCATCCAACACCTGTATATAGTGGGCACCTACATTGTATTAAAATATAATGATTCTGAGATAAAGCATATCCAAACAGTTCACCAAAACAAAAAACTGGATTTTTTCACATTTGTTCTGTTTCCATGGAAACAGTAGCCATCTTGAACCATTCCATGCTTCCTGCAACTCTGCACCTGGGGGTCCTTCCTATAGTAGAGTTCCATCAACATTGGTCCATTGGATTTCGAGAAATCACCTGGACAAAATTTGTTGCAAGAAAAATAATAATAATAACTAGAATTGCCATTGCAAGCAATAGCGGATGTCACCCTTCCCCCTATTGCCACTAAGCGGCAGCCATTTCAAAAACTTTTAACAGTGAATGCACATATTTGCATGGCTATACATTTTTCTGTAAATTTTTAGTACATTTAGATCATTTTTAAAAACATGACATTTTTGCTGTTTCCATGGCAACGGCAGCCATTTTGAAATTTTCAAAGTCAAAAGTCTCATCTATACATGCCAGTTTACAATAATAGTAAGTTTCATTAAGTTTGGAGCATTTTGAAAATATTTGACATTTTTCCAGTTTCCATGGCAACGGTAGCCATTTTGGAAATTCCAACTTCAAAAGTTTCATGAAGAATTGACGGTCAACAATTATAGTAAGTTTCATTACTTTTTGAGCATTTTGAAATTTTTGAAATTTTTGACATTTTGGCTGGTTTCTATGGTTACACAGACCAGTCCAAATTTCTAATGGCAGATACCACATTGGTACATGGGAGGGAACATACCATCAGAGTTTCAATGGATTTGACCTACCCTTTTAAGAAAGTAAATGCCACTTTTAGGTGTTTTTGGACCATTTTTACCATTTTTGCATTGTTTCCATGGAAACGGCAGACATTTTGGAAATTCCAACGCCAAATTCCACATGTACCAATGTTGCTCATCGTTACTGTGAAGTTTCATTAAATTTGGAGCATTTCCATATTTTGGAAATTTTTGGTGTAGTATCCATGGCAACATAGCAGTTCCAATGATTGCCAAAATCATCCCAAAACCAGTGTATAGTGGGCACCTACATTGTATTAAAATCTAAAGATTTTAAGCATAACCATTCTCAAATAATTGGCTGAACTCTAAAATAATATTTTTTCACCATTTTCCCGTTTCCATGGTGATGGCAGCCATTTTTTAAGTTCCAATACCGGAAAGAAACAGGAAAGTCAGGGTTCCTTGTTATAGTGAACTATCATTCAGATTGGTTCCTTTGGCTCTGAGAAAACTGCCGGACAAAATTAGGTGGAAGAAAAATAATAATAATAATAATAATAATAATAATAATAGGGAAAAAGAAACAGAGGAAAAGCAATATGTCACCCGACTTTGTCGATCGGGTGACATAATAAGAAAAAAAAGAAACGTAGAATAACAATACGTCACCCCAACTCCGTTGAGGGTGCCATAACTAGAATTGCCATTGCAAGCAATAGCGGATGTCACCCTTCCCCCTATTGCCACTAAGAGGCAGCCATTTCAAACTTGTTTAACAGTAAATGCACAAATATGTATGGCTATTCATCTTTTTGTAAATTTTCAGTATATTGAGAGCATTTTAACAAATTTCACATTTCTGCTGTTTCCATGGCAACGGCAGCCATTTTGAAAATTTCAAAGTCAAAAGTGTCATCTTTACTTGCCAGTTAACAATAATATCAAGTTTCATTAAGTTCAAAGCATTTTGAGAATTTTTGACTTTTTTAGTTTCCATGGCAACGGTGGCCATTTTGGAAATTCCAACTTCAAAAATCTCATCCAGACTTGCCAGTCAACAATCATATTAAGTTTCATCAATTTTGGAGCATTTTGAAATTTTTGAAATATTTGATCCTGTATCCATGGTAACAGAGTAGTTCCAATGATTGTCAAAATCATTCAAAACCTGTATATAGTGGACAACTATATTGCATAAAAATTTGATGATTTTAAGTTCAAGCATACCAAAGTTATTCACCAAACCCGGTAGTTTTTGGAGCATTTTGACCTTTTTGCATTGTTTCCATGGAAACGGCAGACATTTTGGAAATTCCAACGCCAAATGCCACATCTACCAAAGTTGCTCATCGTTACTATGAAGTTTCAAAAAATTTGGAGCATTTTGAAATTTTTGAATTTTTGTGGTAGTTTCCATGGCAACATAGTGGTTCCAATGATTGCCAATATCATCCAAAACCAATATATGGCTGGCACCTACATTGTGATAAAATATGATGATTCTGAGTTTAAGCATCTCTAAATTATTCACAAAACCAAAAAGTGGAATTTTTTACAATTGTTCTGTTTCCATGGAAACGGCAGCCATTTTTTATGGTCTTAGACCCTACTGCAACCCGAAATTTTGTGTTCCTCCTTATAGTGAATTATCATTAAGATTGGTTCCATTTCACTCCAAAAAACCTGTCAGACAAAAAAAGGTGGAAGAATAATAATAACGAGAATTGCCATTGCAAGCAATAGCGGATGTCACCCTTCCCCCTATTGCCACTAAGCGGCATCCATTTCAAAATGATTTAACAGTGAATGCACATATATGCATTGCAGTACATCATTCTGTAAATTTTCAGTACATTGAGAGCATTTTAGAAAATTTCACATTTTTGCTGTTTCCATGGCAACGGCAGCCATTTTTGAAAATTCCAAAGTCAAAAGTCTCATCTATACATGCAAGTTAACAATAATATTAAGTTTCATGAAGTTTGGAGCATTTTGAAAATATTTGACATTTCCGCAGTTTCCATGGCAACGGTGGCCATTTTAGAAATTCCAACTTCAAAAGTCTCATTCAGACTTGTCAGTGTACAATCCTATTAAGTTTCATCAATTTTGGAGCATTTTGAAATTTTTGAAATTTTTTACATTTGGGATGGTTCCTATGGCAACAGAGACCGTTCCCAAAATTGAATGGCATATACCACATTGGTACATGGGAGGGACCATACCATCAAAGTTTCAATCAATTTGACCTACCATTTTAAGAAAGTAAATGCCACTTGAAGGTTTTTAGACCATTTTGACCTGTTTTGCATTGTTTCCATGGTAACGGCAGACATTTTCGAAATTGCAACACCAAATTCCACATCTACCAATGTTGCTCATCATTACTGTGAAGTTTTATAAAATTTGGAGCATTTCCATATTTTTGAAATTTTTGGTGTAGTATCCATGGCAACATAGCAGTTCCAATGATTGCCAAAATCATCCAAAACCAGTATATGCCCGGCACCTACATTGTATCAAAATATAATGATTCTAAGTTAAAGCATTTCCAAATAATTCATCAAAACCAAAAACTGGAATTTTCCATTATTTTTCGGTTTCCATGGTGATGGCAGCCATTTTTTAGTTCCAAAGTTGCACTGCAACTGGAAAGTCAGGGTTCCTTGTTATAGTGCACCATCATTCAGATTGGTTCCTTTGGCTCTGAGAAAACTGCCGGACAAAACTAGGTGGAAGAATAATAATAACTAGAATTGCCATTGCAAGCAATAGCGGATGTCACCCTTCCCCCAATTGCCACTAAGTTGCAGCCATTTCAGAATCGTTTAACAGTGAATGCACATATATGCATGGCAATACATCTTTCTGTAAATTTTCAGTACATTCACAGCATTTTAAAAATTTCACATTTCTGCCATTTCCATGGCAACGGCAGCCATTTTGAAAATTTCAAAGTCAAAGGCCTCAGAATTACTTGTCAGTTAACAATAATATCAAGTTTTATTAAGTTTAAAGCATTTTGAAAATTTTTGACTTTTTTGCAGTTTCCATGGCAACGGTGGCCATTTTGGAAATTCCAAAGTCAAAAGTCTCATCCAGACTTGGCAGTCAACAATAATATTAAGTTTCATCAATTTTGGAGCATTTTGAATTTTTTGAAATATTTGATCCTGTATCCATGGTAACAGAGTAGTTCCAATTATTGTCATAATCATTCAAAACCTGTATATAGTGGACAACTATATTGTATAAAAATTTGATGATTTCAAGTTCAAGCAAACCAAATTTATTCACCAAACCCCGAAGTTTTTTGAGCATTTTGACCTTTTTGCATTGTTTCCATGGAAACGGCAGACATTTTGGAAATTCCAACGCCCAATTCCATATCTTACAATGTTGCTCATCGTTATGCTAGAATTTCAAAAAATTTGGAGCATTTTCATTTTTTGGAAATTTTTGGTGTAGTACCCATGGTAACATAGCAGTTCCAATGATTGCCAAAATCATCCCAAAGCAGTATATAGTGGGCACCTACATTGTATTAAAATCTAAAGATTTTAAGGTTAAGCATTCTCAAACAATTCACCTAACTCCAAAATTATATTTTTTCACCATTTTTCCGTTTCCATGGTGATGGCAGCCATTTTTTTAGTGCCAATATTGAAAAGCAACAGGAAAGTCAGGGTTCCTTGTTATAGTGCACCATCATTCAGATTGGTTCCTTTGGCTCTGAGAAAGCGAGCGGACAAAATTAGGTGGAAGAAAAATAATAATAACTAGAATTGCCATTGCAAGCAATAGCGGATGTCACCCTTCCCCCCATTGCCACTAAGCGGCAGCCATCTCAAAATTGTTTAACAGTGAATGCACATATATGCATGGCAATACATCTTTCTGTAAATTTTCAGTACATTGAGAGCATTCTAAAAAATTTCACAATTCTGCTGTTTCCATGGCAACGGCAGCCATTTTGAAAATTTTGAAGTCATAAGTCTCATCTTTACTTGCCAGTTAACAATAATATCAAGTTTCATTAAGTTCAAAGCATTTAGAGAATTTTTGACTTTTTCGCAGTTTCCATGGCAACGGTGACCATTTTGGAAATTCCAAAGTCAAAAGTATCATCCAGACTTGCCAGTCAACAATCATATTAAGTTTGATCGATTTAGGAGCATTTTGAAATTTTTGAAATATTTGGTCCTGTATCCATGGTAACAGAAGAGTTCCAATGATTGTCAAAATCATTCAAAAGCTGTATATAGTGGAGAACTATATTGTGTAAAAATTTGATGATTTCAAGTTCTAGCATACCGAAATTATTTACCAAACCCTGAGGTTTTTAGAGCATTTTGACACTTATGCACTGTTTCCATGGTAACGGCAGACATTTTGGAAATTCCAACGCCAAATTACGCATCTACCAAAGTTGCTCATCGTAACTATGAAGTTTCAAAAATTTTGGAGCATTTTGAAATTTTTGAAATTTTTGGGGTAGTTTCCATGGCAACATAGTGGTTCCAATGATTGCCAATATCATCCAAAACCAATATATGGCTGGCACCTACATTGTGATAAAATATGATGATTCTGAGTTTAAGCATCTCTAAATTATTCACAAAACCAAAAACTGGAATTTTTCACAATTGTTCCGTTTCCATGGAAACGGCAGCCATTTTTTATGGTCTTAGACCCTACTGCAACCCGAAATTTTGTGTTCCTCCTTATAGTGAATTATCATTAAGATTGGTTCCATTTTACTCCAAAAAACCTGTCGGACAAAAAAAGGTGGAAGAATAATAATAATAACAAAGAAACATAAGAAAAGCAATATGTCACCCGACATTGTCGATCGGGTGACATAATAATACGGAAAAAGAAACAGAGGAAAAGCAATATGTCACCCGACATTGTCGATCGGGTGACATAATAACTAGATTTGCGATTGCAAGCAATAGCGGATGGCACCCTTTCCCTATTGCCAGGTGAGCGGTAGCCATGGTAACGGTGGCCATTTTGGAAAATCAAAACTCAAAAGTCAATTCTACATTAGCTAAGCAACATTTATTAAAAGTTTCAATAAATTTGAAGCATTTTGAAGTTTTTCGTATTTTTGCTGTTTCCATGGTAACGGCGGCCATTTTGAAAATTCCAAAGTCAACCTGCTCCTGCAATTTGTTCTCACCATAATTATATACCATCATTTAACATAAAATGTCTCTGGAATAAATTCAACATAGATGTTCTGGAATGTTCTATGTTAAACATTTCGCCTGTTTCCATGGCAATGGCAGCCATTTCGGAATTTCTAAGTATTGTTGGTACCTCGGGGCCCCACCACCAACATTTCCAAAAAGTTTCATAAGGTTGGCTCTTATAACGAAAGAGTTAGAATAAAAATAATAAAAATAATAAGAAAAAAAAGAAACGAACAATAACAATATGTCACCCCAACTCCGTTGAGGGTGCCATAACTAGATTTGCCATTGCAAGCAATAGCGGATGGCACCCTTCCCCTATTGCCAGGTGAGCGATAGCCATGGTAACGGCGGCCATTTTGGAAATTCCAAACTCAAAAGTCAAGTCTACATTAGCTGAGCAACATTTTTTATAAGTTTCAATAAATTTGAAGCATTTTTAAGTTTTTTGTATCTTTGCTGTTTCCATGGTAACGGCGGCCATTTTGAATATTCCAAAGTCAAACCCCCGCTGCAATTATTTCCCTCCACAATCATATACCATTTAATGTCTCTAGAATAAATTAAACATTGATGTTCTAGAATGTTCTGTGAAAATTCAAAGTTTTAACCTTTTTGCATTGTTTCCATGGTAACAACAGCGATTTTGGAAATTCCAACGCCAAATTCCACATTTTCCAATGTTGCTCATCGTTACTGTGAAGTTTCATGAAGTTTGGAACATTTTGATATTTTTGAAATTTTTGGAGTAGTTTCCATGGCAACATAGTAGTTCCAATGAGTGCCAAAATCATGCAACACCTGTATATAGTGGGCACCTACATTGTATCAAAATATAATGATTCTGAGTTAAATAGTATCCAAATAGTTCACCAAAACAAAAAAGTGGATTTTTTCACATTTTTTCAGTTTCCATGGTAACAGCGGCCATTTTTTACCATTCCAATGTCTCTTGCACAACTTAACATGGCGGTTCATATTATGGTACAGTTCCATCAACATTGATTTGACCAATTCTGAGAAATAGCATGGACAAAATGTGTGGAAGAATAAAAATAATAATAATAAAAAGAACTAGATTTGCCATTGCAAGCAATAGCGGATGGCACCCTTCCCCTATTGCCAGGTGAGCGGCAGCCATTTTGAAAATTCCAAAGTCAAAGATTGCATCTACAGATGTGTATTAACATTGTTGTAACGTTTTATTAATTTTGGAGCATTTTGAAATTTTTGAAATTTTTGCTATTTCCATGGAAACGGGTACCATTTCTAAAATTCCAAAGACAGGTGCCACTTTTGGACATGCCATGGTACATATCTATAAAGTTTCATTGGGATTGATGCTATATTCTTCAAGAAAATGCATCTTTAATGTATTTTCCCATAGGGCCAATGTTAAACTTTCGCCCTGTTTCCATGACAATGGCGGCCATTTTGGAATTTTCTTATATTGTCACAACATCTAGGCATACCAAGGAACATTACCACTAAGTTTCATCCAGGAAGGTCTTATAATGAAAGATTTAAAATTTCCATTTTTTTTCACATTTGATCAGTTTCCATGGCAACGGCGGCCATTTTTTACCATTCCAATGTCTCTTGCACAACTTAACATGGCGGTTCATATTATGGTATAGTTCCATCAACATTGGTCTGACCAATTCTGAGAAATAGTATGGACAAAATGTGTGGAAGAATAAAAATAATAATAATAAAAAGAAAAAAAAGAAACGAACAATAACAAGATGTCACCCCAACTCCGTTGAGGGTGCCATAAAAAAAAGAAACGAACAATAACAATATGTCACCCCAACTCCGTTGAGGGTGCCATAACAAGTAATCCTGTGTTAGGATGCTAACACAAAAGTCACCAAAACGGACCCCAGATCGTTTGTTCTGCGGTATCAATGATGCCAAATTACCTATGTGTAAAGTTTCATTAAATCAAATGGATTTTGATATTTTAACATTTTTGCCGTTTCCATGGTTACGGCGGCCATTTTGGAAATTTTGAGGTCAAAAGTAATGTCCACATATGGTAGGCAACATTTGTTTTAAGTTTCATGAATTTTGAAGCATTTTGAAATTTTTGGACATTTTTGCTGTTTCCATGGCAACGGCGGCCATTTTGAAAATTCCAAACTCAAAAGTTTAGTCTACATACATTAGGCAACATTTGCTATAAGTTTCAATAATTTTGAAGCATTTTGAAGTTTTTCATATTTTTGCTGTTTCCATGGTAACGGGGGCCATTTTGAATATTCCAAAGTCCAACCCCCACTGTAATGTGTTCCCTCCATAATTATATACAATCATGTACCATTTAATGTCTCTAGAACTAATTTGACATTGATGTTCTGGAATGTTCCATAAAAATTCACCCCCCTAAAATTATGCCAAGGAGACCCCCTACTGAAATAAAATTAGTTCCAAGTTGAAGCTGACATGTGTCTCTAAATATTCATAAAAGAAAATATAATACCATCTACTCTATTTACAGCAGAAAATTGATGAAATGCAAAAAAAAAATTGACCCCACCCATCTTTGAGCCCCCCTAATCATGCCAAGATGACACCCTGGTATCATGGACATTGGGTTCTGCAACCCCCATGATGCAGACCTATACCCAGAATAAATATAAATTTTCCATCCTGTACTGCTTCCCAAAAAATGGTAGGACAGTTTAAGGGGTCAGAAAGAGAAGAATAAGAATAATAATAATAAGAAACGATACAAAAACAATAAGTCGCCAAAAACTCCGTTTTGGTGACTTAATAATAATAGTGAAAAAGAAACAGAGGAATAGCAATATGTCACCCGACATTGTCGATCGGGTGACATAATAATAAGCAGAAAAAAAGAATCGAACAATAACAATATGTCACCCCAACTCCGTTGAGGGTGCCATAATAACAAAGAAACGGAGGAAAAGCAATATGTCACCCGACATTGTCGATCGGGTGACATAATAATAATAATAGTGAAAAAGAAACAGAGGAATAGCAATATGTCACCCGACATTGTCGATCGGGTGACATAATAATAATAATAAGAACTAGATTTGCCATTGCAAGCAATAGCGGATGGCACCCTTCCCCCCTTTGCCAGGCGAGTGGCAGCCATTTTGAAAATTTCAAAGTCAAAGAGCGCTTTTACACATGTTTATTAACATTGTTGTAAAATTTCATCTCGTTTGGAGCATTTTGAAATTTTTGAAATTTTTGCTGTTTCCATGGTAACAGTTACCATTCCCAAAGTTCCAAAGACTGGTGCAACATTGGTACATGCCATGTTACATATCTGTAAAGTTTCATTTGGATTGATGCTATATTCTTCAAGAAAATGTAGCTTTTATGTGTTTTCCCATACGGTCAATGTTAAACTTTTGCCCTGTTTCCATGACAATGGCGGCCATTTTGGAACCTCTTATTATTGCATGCACATCTAGGCATATCAGGTAACACTTCCACAAAGTTTCATCCACTTGGGTCTTATAATGAAGAATTTAGAATTTTGAAAATTTTTCACATTTTTGCAGTTTCCATGGAAACGGCAGCCATCTTGAACCATTCCATGGTGCCTGCAACTCTTCACTTAAGGGTCCTCCATATAATAGAGTTCCATCAACTTTGGTCCTTTCGATTTCGAGAAATCTCCTGGACAAAATGTGTGGAAGAAAAATAATAAAAACTAGATTTGTAATTGCTAGCAATAACGGATGGCACCCTTCCCCTATTGCCAGGTGAGCGGCGGCCATTTAGAAAATTCCAAACTCAAAAGTCAAGTCTACATAAGCTAGGCAACATTTGTTATAAGTTTCCTTAAATTTGAAGCATTTTGAAGTTTTTCATATTTTTGCTGTTTCCATGGTAACGGCGGCCATTTTGAATATTCCAAAGTCAAACTCATGCTGCATTTTTTGCCCTCCATAATAATATACCATTTAATGTATCTAGACTAAATTTAACATTGATGTTCTGGAATGTTCTGTGAAAATTCAAAGTTTTGACCTTTTTGCATTGTTTCCAAGGTAACAACAGATATTTTGGAAATTCAAACGCCAAATTCCACATCTTCCAATGTTGCTCATCGTTACTGTGAAGTTTCCTGAAGTTTGGAGCATTTTGAGAATTTCGAAATTTTTGGTGTAGTTTCCATGGCAACATAGTAGTTCCAATGATCACCAAAATCATCCAACACCTGTATATAGTGGGCACCTACATTGTATTAAAATATAATGATTCTGAGATAAAGCATATCCAAACAGTTCACCAAAACAAAAAACTGGATTTTTTCACATTTGTTCTGTTTCCATGGTAACGGTAGCCATCTTGAACCATTCCATGCTTCCTGCAACTCTGCACCTGGGGGTCATTACTATAGTAGAGTTCCATCAACATTGGTCCATTGGATTTCGAGAAATCACCTGGACAAAATTTGTTGCAAGAAAAATAATAATAATAAGAAAAAAAAGAAACGTAGAATAACAATACGTCACCCCAACTCCGTTGAGGGTGCCATAACTAGAATTGCCATTGCAAGCAATAGCGGATGTCACCCTTCCCCCAATGGCCACTAAGCGGCAGCCATTTCAAAACAACTTAACAGTGAATGCAGATCTATGAATTGTGATATATCTTTTTGTAAATTTTCAGTACAATAAGATCATTGTCAAAAGTTTCACATTTCTGCTGTTTCCATGGCAACGGCAGCCATTTTGAAAATTCCAAAGTGAAAAGTCTCATCTATACATGCCAGTGAACAATAATATTAAGTTTCACTAAGTTTGGAGCATTTTGAAAATATTTGACATTTCTGCAGTTTCCATGGCAACGGTGGCCATTTTGGAAATTCCAACTTCAAAACTTTCATGCAGACTTGACAGTCAACAAATATATTAAGTTTCATCAAGTTTGGAGCATTTTGAAATTTTTGAAATTTTTGACATTTTGTCTGGTTTCTATGGTAACAGATACCATTCCAAATTTCTAATGGCAGATACAACATTGGTACATGGGAGGGAACATACCATCAGAGTTTCAATGGATTTGACCTACCATATTAAGGAAGTAAATGCCACTTTTTAAGGTTTTTTCAAGCGTTTTGACCATTTTTGCCTTGTTTCCATGGTAACACAAGACATTTTCGAAATTCCAACGCCAAATTGCACATCTTCCAATGTTGCTCATCATTCCTGTGAAGTTTCATTAAATTTGGAGCATTTTGATATTTTTGAAATTTTTGGTGTGGTATCCATGGCAACATAGTAGTTCCAATGAATGCCAAAAATCATCCAAAACAAGTATATAGTGGACACCTACATTGTATCAAAATATAATGATTCTAAGTTAAAGCATCTCCAAATAATTCCCAAAAACCAAAAAGTGGAATTTTTCACATTTGTTCCGTTTCCATGGTAACGTCAGCCATTTTTAATGGTCCTATGACCTACTGCAACCCGAAATTTTGTGTTCCTCATTATAGTTGACTATCACTTAGATTGGTTCCATTGCCTTCAAAAAATCTGCCGGACAAAAATCATTGGAAGAATAAGAATAACTAGAATTGCTATTGCAAGCAATAGCGGATGTCACCCTTCCCCCCATTGCCACTAAGCGGCAGCAATTTCAAAAACTTTTAATAGTGAATGCACATATTTGCATGGCTATACATTTTTCTGTAAATTTTTAGTACATTTAGATCATTTTAAAAACATGACATTTTTGCTGTTTCCATGGCAACGGCAGCCATTTTGAAAGTTTCAAAGTCAAAAGTCTCATCTATACATGCCAGTTTGCAATAATATTAAGTTTCATTAAGTTTGGAGCATTTAGAAAATATTTGCCATTTTTCCAGTTTCCATGGCAACGGTAGCCATTTTGAAAATTCCAACTTCAAAAGTTTCATGCAGACTTGACAGTCTACAATCATATGAAGTTTCATCAATTTTGAAGCATTTTAAAATTTTTGAATTTTTTGACATTTGTGATGGTTCCTATGGCAACAGAGACCATTCCAATAATTTAATGGCATAAACCACATTGGTACATGGGAGGGACCATACCATCAAAGTTTCGATCAATTTGACCTCCATTTTAAGAAAGTAAATGCCACTTTAAGGTTTTTGGACCATTTTGACCTGTTTTGCATTGTTTCCATGGTAACGGCAGACATTTTCGAAATTCCAACGCCAAATTCCACCTCTACCAATGTTGCTCATCGTTACTGTGAAGTTTTACAAAATTTGGAGCATTTCCATATTTTGGAAATTTTTGGTGTAGTATCCATGGCAACATAGCAGTTCCAATGATTGCCAAAATCATCCCAAAGCAGTATATAGTGGGCACCTACATTGTATTAAAATCTAAAGATTTTAAGGTTAAGCATTCTCAAATAATTCACCTAACTCCAAAATTATATTTTTTCACCATTTTTCCGTTTCCATGGTGATGGCAGCCATTTTTTTAGTTCCAATACCGGAAAGCAACAGGAAAGTCAGGGTTCCTTGTTATAGTGCACCATCATTCAGATTGGTTCCTTTGGCTCTGAGAAAGCGGGCGGACAAAATTAGGTGGAAGAAAAATAATAATAATAATAATACGGAAAAAGAAACAGAGGAAAAGCAATATGTCACCCGACATTGTCGATCGGGTGACATAATAATAACAAAGAAACGGAGGAATAACAATATGTCACCCGACATTGTCGATCGGGTGACATAACTAGATTTGCCATTGCAAGCAATAGCGGATGGCACCCTTCCCACATTGCCAGGAGAGAGGCAGCCTGTTTGAAAATTTAAAACAGTATTTACACACAAATACATTACAACATATTTATTTGAAAATTTTCAGAACGTTTTGAGCATTTTTCAATTTTTCACATTTTTTGTGTTTCCATGGCAACGGCGGCCATTTTGGAAATTCCAAAATCAAAAGTCTTATCCTTACTTGCCATTTATCATAGATAATGAGTTTCATTAAGTTTGGAGCATTTTGAGATTTTTGGACATTTTTGCTGTTTCCATGGTAACGATTTCCATTTCGAAAGTTCCAACAACTGTTTCAACATTGACTTATGCCATGTTATATCTATACATGAAATTTGTTCCACTTTGATCTTATATTCCTTAAAAAAATGCTGCTTTGATGTTTTTTCCCATAGGATCAATGTTACACTTTTCCCAAGTTTCCATGGCAATGGCAGCCATTTTGAAAATTCCAAGTACTGTTGGTACCTCAGGGCACCACTGCCAACATTTACATAAAGTTTCAAGAGGTTGCCTCTTATAACGAAAGATTTAGAATTTTGATTTTTTTTTACATTTTTGCAGTTTCCATGGTAACGGCGGCTATTTTTTACCATTCCAATGTCTCTTGCACAACTTCACATGGCGGTTCATATTATGGTATAGTTCCATCAACATTAGTCTGACCAATTCCGAGAAATAGCATGGACAAAATGTGTGGAAGAATAAAAATAATAACTAGATTTGTAATTGCTAGCAATAACGGATGGCACCCTTCCCCCATTGCCAGGCGAGTGGCAGCCATTTTGAAAATTGCAAAGTCAAAGAACGCTTTTACACATGTTTAGTGAGATTATTGTAAAATTTCATCACGTTTGGAGCATTTTGAAATTTTTGAAATTTTTGCTGTTTCCATGGTAACAGTTACCATTTCCAAAATTCCAAAGGCAGGTGCCACTGTGGGACATGCCATGTTACATATCTATAAAGTTTCATTGGGATTGATGCTGTATTCTTCAAGAAAATGTAGCTTTTATGTGTTTTCCCATATGGTCAATGTTAAACTTTCGCCCTGTTTCCATGACAATGGCGGCCATTTTGGAACCTCTTGATATTGCATGCACATCTAGGCATATCAGGTAACACTTCCACAAAGTTTCATCCACTTAGGTCTTATAAAGAAGAATTTTGAATTTTGAAAATTTTTCACATTTTTGCAGTTTCCATGGAAACGGCAGCCATCTTGAACCATTCCATGGTGCCTGCAACTCTTCACCTAAGGGTCCTTAATATAAAAGAGTTCCATCAACTTTGGTCCAATGGATTTTCATAAAACTCCTGGACAAAATGTGTGGAAGAAAAATAATAAAAATAATAAGAAAAAAAAAAGAAACGTAGAATAACAATACGTCACCCCAACTCCGTTGAGGGTGCCATAACTAGAATTGCCATTGCAAGCAATAGCGGATGTCACCCTTCCCCTCATTGCCACTAAGCGGCACCCATTTTAAAACAACTTAACAGTGAATGCAGATCTATGAATTGCGATATATCTTTCTGTAAATTTTCAATACAATAACCGCATTGTCAAAAGTTTCACATTTCTGCTGTTTCCATGGCAACGGCAGCCATTTTGAAAATTCCGAAGTCAAAAGTCTCATCTATACATGCCAGTAAACAATAATATTAAGTTTCATTAAGTTTGGAGCATTTTGAAAATATTTGACATTTCTGCAGTTTCCATGGCAACGGTAGCCATTTTGGAAATTCCAACTTCAAAAGTCTCATGCAGACTAGACAGTCAACAAATATATTAAGTTTCATCAAGTTTGAAGCATTTTGAAGTTTTTGAAATTTTTGACATTTTGGCTGGTTTCTATGGTAACACAGACCATTCCAAATTTTTAATGGCAGATACTCCATTGGTACATGGAAGGGAACATACTATCAGAGTTTCAATGAATTTGACCTACCATTTTAAGGAAGTAAATGCCACTTTTAAGGTTTTTTAAAGCGTTTTGACCATTTTTGCCTTGTTTCCATGGTAACACAAGACATTTTCAAAATTCCAACGCCAAATTGCACATCTACCAATGTTGCTCATCGTTCCTGTGAAGTTTCATTAAATTTGGAGCATTTTGATATTTTGGAAATTTTTGGTGTAGTATCCATGGCAACATAGTAGTTCCAATGAATGCCAAAAATCATCCAAAACAAGTATATAGTGGGCACCTACATTGTATCAAAATATAATGATTCTAAGTCTAAGCATCTCCAAATAATTCCCTAAAACCAAAAAGTGGAATTTTTCACAATTTTTCCGTTTCCATGGTAACGGCAGCCATTTTTAATGGTCCTATGACCTACTGCAACCCGAAATTTTGTGTTCCTCATTATAGTTGACTATCACTAAGATTGGTTCCATTGCCTTCAAAAAATCTGCCGGACAAAAATCATTGGAAGAATAAGAATAATAATAACAAAGAAACGGAGGAAAAGCAATATGTCACCCGACATTGTCGATCGGGTGACATAACTAGATTTGCCATTGCAAGCAATAGCGGATGGCACCCTTCCCCTATTGCCAGGTGAGCGGTAGCCATGGTAATGGCGGCCATTTTGGAAATTCCAAACTCAAAAGTCAAGTCTACATTAGCTGAGCAACATTTGTTATAAGTTTCAATACATTTGAAGCATTTTGAAGTTTTTTGTATTTTTGCTGTTTCCATGGTAACGGCGGCCATTTTGGAAATTCCAAACTCAAAAGTCAAGTCTACATTAACTAAGCAACATTTGTTATAAGTTTCAATAAATTTGAAGCATTTTGAAGTTTTTTGTATTTTTGCTGTTTCTATGGTAACGGCGGCCATTTTGAATATTCCAAAGTCAAACCCCCGCTGCAATTTTTTCCCTCCATAATCATATACAATCATATACCATTTAATGTCTGTAGAATAAATTAAACATTGATGTTCTAGAATGTTCTATGAAAATTCAAAGTTTTGATCTTTTTGCATTGTTTCCATGGTAACAACAGCGATTTTGGAAATTCCAACGCCAAATTGCACATCTTCCAATGTTGCTCATCGTTACTGTGAAGTTTCATTAAGTTTGGAACATTTTGAGATTTTTGAATTTTTTGGAGTAGTTTCCATGGCAACATAGTAGTTCCAATGAGTGCCAAAATCATCCAACACCTGTATATAGTGGGCACCTATATTGTATTAAAATATAATGATTCTGAGTTAAAGCATAACCAAACAGTTCACCGAAACCCAAAACTGTATTTTTTCACATTTGTTCTGTTTCCATGGTAACGGTGGCCATTTTTTACCATTCCAATGTCTCTTGCACAACTCCACATGGCGGTTCATATGATGGTATAGTTCCATCAACATGGGTATGACCAATTACGAGAAATAGCGTGGACAAAATGTGTGGAAGAATAAAAATAATAACTAGATTTGCCATTGCAAGCAATAGCGAATGGCACCCTTCCCCAATTGCCAGGCGAGCGGCAGCCATTTTGAAAATTCCAAAATCATAGAGTGCATCTACTCATGCCAATTGTCAATTTTGTAAAGTTTCATTAGATTGGAGAACTTTGAAATTTTTGAAATTTTCGCTGTTCCCATGGTAACGGCGGCCATTTTGAATATTCAAAAGTCAAACCCCCGCTGCAATTTTTTCCCTCCATTATCATATATACCATCATATACCATTTAATGTCTCTAGAATACATTTAACATTGATGTTCTAGAATGTACTGTGAAAATTCAAAGTTTTGCCCTTTTTGCATTGTTTCCATGCTATCTACAGATATTTTGGAAATTCCAACGCCAAATTCCACATCTTCCAATGTTGCTCATCGTAACTGTGAAGTTTCATAAAGTTTGGAGCATTTTGATATTTTTGAAAATTTTGGTGTTGTTTCCATGGCAACATAGTAGTTCCAATAAGTACCAAAATCATCCAACACCTGTATATGGCTGGCACCTACATTGTGTTAAAATATAAGGATTCAGAGTTGAAGCATCTCCAAATTATTCCCTAAAACCAAAAAGTGGATTTTTTCACAGTTGTTCCGTTTCCATGGTAACGGCGGACATCTTGAAAGTGCCAACCCCAAAAAGCAAATCTTCACATGGTGGTTAACATTATGGTATAGTTCCATCTTCTTTGGTCCATTTATATTAGAGTTCCAGACTGGACAAAAAAGTGTGGAAGAAAAATAATAAAGATAAAAAAAACAAAAAGAAACGTAGAATAACAATATGTCACCCAAACTCCGTTTAGGGTGCCATAATAACTAGATTTGCCATTGCAAGCAATAGCGGATGGCACCCTTCCCCCATTGCCAGGCGAGCGGCAGCCATTTAGAAAATTGTAATGTCAAAGAATGCATCTACACATGCAAATTATCATTTTTGTAAAGTTTCGTTGAGTTTGGAGCATTTTGATATTTTTGAAATTTTTGCTGTTTCCATGGTTACGGCGTCCATTTTGAAAATTCCAACTTCAAAAGTCAACTCTGCTTATGCGAGTGACCATTTCTGTAAAGTTTCATCCAGTTTGCAGCATTTTCATTTTTTTGAAATTTTTTGCATTGTTTCCAAGGTAACAAAAGCCATTTTCGAAATTCCAACTCCTGAAGCTTCATCTGCCAATGTTGCTCATTGTTACTGTGAAGTTTCATTAAGTTTGGAGCATTTTGATATTTTTGAAAATTTTGGTGTTGTTTCCATGGCAACATAGTAGTTCCAATGAGTACCAAAATCATCCAACACCTGTATATAGTGGGCACCTACATTGTATTAAAATATAATGATTCTGAGTTAAAGCATATCCAAACAGTTCACCAAAACAAAAAACTGGATTTTTTCACATTTGTTTCGTTTCCATGGTAACAGCAGCCATCTTGAAAGTGCCAACCCCAAAAAGCAAATCTTCATATGGTGGTTAACATTATGGTATAGTTCCATCTTCTTGGGTCCATTCACATTAGAGTTCCAGACTGGACAAAAATGTGTGGAAGAAAAATAATAAAGATAAAAAAAACAAAAAGAAACGTAGAATAACAATATGTCACCCCAACTCCGTTGAGGGTGCCATAATAAAAAGAAAAAAAAGAAACGTAGAATAACAAGATGTCACCCCAACTCCGTTGAGGGTGCCATAAAAAGAAAAAAAAGAAACGTAGAATAACAATATGTCACCCCAACTCCGTTGAGGGTGCCATAATAATAATAATAATAATAATAATAGGGAAAAAGAAACAGAGGAAAAGCAATATGTCACCCGACTTTGTCGATCGGGTGACATAATAACTAGATTTGCGATTGCAAGCAATAGCGGATGGCACCCTTTCCCTATTGCCAGGTGAGCGGTAGCCATGGTAACGGCGGCCATTTTGGAAATTCCAAACTCAAAAGTCAAGACTACATTAGCTAAGCAACATTTGTTATAAGTTTCAATAAATTTGAAGCATTTTGAAGTTTTTCGTATTTTTGCTGTTTCCATGGTAACGGCGGCCATTTTGAAAATTCCAAAGTAAACCTGCTGCTGCAATTTGTTCTCACTATAATTATATACCATCATTTAACATAAAATGTCTCTGGAATAAATTTAACATTGATGTTCTGGAATGTTCTTTGTTAAACATTTCGCCTGTTTCCATGGCAATGGCAGCCATTTCGGAATTTCTAAGTATTGTTGGTACCTCGGGGCCCCACCACCAACATTTGCAAAAGGTTTCATAAGGTTGGCTCTTATAACGAAAGAGTTAGAATTTTGATTTTTTTTTACATTTTTTGAGTTTCCATGGTAACCGCGGCCATCTTGCACATTCCAAAGTCAGGTGCACAACTTCACATGGTGGACAACATTATAGCATAGTTCCATCAAGATTGGTCCATCCAATTCCGAGAACTGTCTTGGACAAAAAGTGTGGAAGAATAAAAATAAGAAAAACTAGAATTGCCATTGCAAGCAATAGCGGATGTCACCCTTCCCCCCATTGCCACTAAGCTGTAGCCATTTCAAAACAACTTAACAGTGAATGCAAATCTATGAATTGTGATATATCTTTCTGTAAATTTTGGGTACAATAAGAGCATTGTCAAAAGTTTCACATTTCTGCTGTTTCCATGGCAACGGCAGCCATTTTGAAAATTCCAAAGTCAAAAGTCTTATTTATACATGCCAGTTGACAATAATATTAAGTTTGATTAAGTTTGGAGCATTTTGAAAATATTTAACATTTCTGCAGTTTCCATGGCAACAGTGGCCATTTTGGAAATTCCAACTCCAAAAATCTCATGCAGACTTGACAGTCAACAATCATATTAAGTTTCATAACTTTTTGAGCATTTTGAAATTTTTGAAATTTTTGACATTTTGGCTGGTTTCTATGGTTACACAGACCATTCCAAATTTCTATTGGCAGATACCACATTGGTACATGGGAGGGAACATACCATCAGAGTTTCATTGGATTTGACCTACCCTTTTAAGAAAGTAAATGCCACTTTTAGGTGTTTTTGGACCATTTTGACCATTTTTGCATTGTTTCCATGGTAACGGCAGCCATTTTGGAAATTCAAACGCCAAATTCCACCTCTACCAATGTTGCTCATCGATACTGTGAAGTTTTATAAAATTTGGAGCATTTCTATATTTTTGAAATTTTTGGTGTAGTATCCATGGCAACATAGTAGTTCCAATGATTGCCAAAATCATCCAAAACAAGTATATGGCCGGCACCTACAGTGTATAAAAATATGATGATTCTGAGTTTAAGTATCTCCAAATTATTCACCAAAACCAAAAACTGGAATTTTTCACAATTGTTCCGTTTCCATGGTAACGGCAGCCATTTTTAATGGTCTTAGACCCACCTGCATCTCGAAATTTTGTGTTCCACCTTATAGTGAACTATCATTAAGATTGGTTCCATTTCACTCCAAAAAACCTGCCGGACAAAATAGGTGGAAGTATAATAATAATAATAATAATAATACAGAAAAAGAAACAGAGGAAAAGCAATATGTCACCCGACATTGTCGATCGGGTGACATAATAATAATAGAGAAAAAGAAACAGAGGAAAAGCAATATGTCACCCGACATTGTCGATCGGGTGACATAATAACAAAGAAACATAAGAAAAGCAATATGTCACCCGACATTGTCGATCGGGTGACATAATAAGAAAAAAAAGAAACGTAGAATAACAATATGTCACCCCAACATCCGTTGAGGGTGCCATAACTAGATTTGCGATTGCAAGCAATAGCGGATGGCACCCTTCCCCTATTGCCAGGTGAGCGGTAGCCATGGTAACGGTGGCCATTTTGGAAATTCCAAACTCAAAAGTCAAGTCTACATTAGCTGAGCAACATTTGTTATAAGTTTCAATAAATTTGAAGCATTTTGAAGTTTTTTGTATTTTTGCTGTTTCCATGGTAACGGCGGCCATTTTGAATATTCCAAAGTCAAACCCCTGCTGCAATTTTTTCCCTTCACAATCATATACCATTTAATGTCTCTAGAATAAATTAAACATTGATGTTCTAGAATGTTCTGTGAAAATTCAAAGTTTTGACCTTTTTGCATTGTTTCCATGGTAACAACAGCGATTTTGGAAATTCCAACGCCAAATTCCACATCTTCCAATGTTGCTCATCGTTACTGTGAAGTTTCATTAAGTTTGGAACATTTTGAGATTTTTGAATTTTTTAGAGTAGTTTCCATGGCAACATAGTAGTTCCAATGAGCGCCAAAATCATCCAACACCTGTATATAGTGGGCACCTACATTGTATTAAAATATAATGATTCTGAGTTAAATAGTATCCAAATAGTTCACCAAAACAAAAAACTGGATTTTTTCACATTTGTTTCGTTTCCATGGTAACGGCAGCCATCTTGACGGTGCCATACCCCACTGCACTATAGAATGTTCTTGTCTACATTATGGTATAGTTCCATCAATATTGTTAAAGCCAATTCCGAGAAATAGCATGGACAAAAAAGTGTGGAAGAATAAATATAACTAGAATTGCCATTGCAAGCAATAGCGGATGTCACCCTTCCCCCAATTGCCCCTAAGTTGCAGCCATTTCAGAATTGTTTAACAGTGAATGCACATATATGCATGGCAATACCATCTTTCTGTAAATTTTCAGTACATTCACAGCATTTTAAAAATTTCACATTTCTGCCGTTTCCATGGCAACGGCAGCCATTTTGAAAATTTCAAAGTCAAAAGCCTCATCATTACTTGTCAGTTAACAATAATATCATTTGTTAAGTTTAAAGCATTTTGAAAATTTTTGACTTTTTTCCAGTTTCCATGGCAACGGTGGCCATTTTGGAAATTCCAAAGTCAAAAGTCTCATCCAGACTTGGCAGTCAACAATAATATTAAGTTTCATCAATTTTGGAGCATTTTGAAATTTTTTATCCTGTATCCATGGTAACAGAGTAGTTCCAATGATTGTCATAATCATTCAAAACCTGTATATAGTGGACAACTATATCGTATAAAAATTTGATGATTTTAAGTTCAAGCATACCAAAGTTATTCACCAAACCCGGAAGTTTTTGGAGCATTTTTACCTTTTTGCATTGTTTCCATGGAAACGGCAGACATTTTGGAAATTCCAACGCCAAATTCCGCATCTACCAAAGTTGCTCATCGTTATGCTAAAGTTTCAAAAAAATTGGAGCATTTTCATATTTTTTAAATTTTTGGTGTAGTTTCCATGGCAACATAGTAGTTCCAATGATTGCCAAAATCATCCCAAAGCAGTATACAGTGGGCACCTACATTGTATCAAAATCTAAAGATTTTAAGCTTAAGCATTCTCAAAGAATTCACCTAACTCCAAAATTATATTTTTACACCATTTTTCCGTTTCCATGGTGATGGCAGCCATTTTTTAGTTCCAAAGTTGCACTGCAACTGGAAAGTCAGGGTTCCTTGTTATAGTGCACCATCATTCAGATTGGTTCCTTTGGCTCTGAGAAAACTGCCGGACAAAATTAGGTGGAAGAAAAATAATAATAATAATAGTGAAAAAGAAACAGAGGAATAGCAATATGTCACCCGACATTGTCGATCGGGTGACATAATAATAATAATAAGACAAAAAGAAACGAACAATAACAATATGTCACCCCAACTCCGTTGAGGGTGCCATAACTAGAATTGCCATTGCAAGCAATAGCGGATGTCACCCTTCCCCCAATTGCCACTAAGCCGCAGCCATTTCAAAATTGTTGAACAGTGAATGCACATATATGCATGGCAATACATCTTTCTGTAAATTTTCAGTACATTGAAAGCATTCTAAAAAATTTCACAATTCTGCTGTTTCCATGGCAACGGCAGCCATTTTGGAAATTTTGAAGTCAAAAGTCTCATCTTTACTTGCCAGTTGACAATAATATCAAGTTTCATTAAGATCAAAGCATTTAGAGAATTTTTGACTTTTTTGCAGTTTCCATGGCAACGGTGGCCATTTTGGAAATTCCAAAGTCAAAAGTCTCATCCAACCTTGCCAGTCAACAATCATATTAAGTTTGATCAATTTAGGAGCATTTTGAAATTTTTGAAATATTTGGTCCTGTATCCATGGTAACAGAAGAGTTCCAATGATTGTCAAAATCATTCAAAAGCTGTATATAGTGGACAACTATATTGTGTAAAAATTTGATGATTTCAAGTTCAAGCATACCAAAATTATTCACCAAACCCTGAGGTTTTTAGAGCATTTTGACACTTATGAGCTGTTTCCATGGTAACGGCAGACATTTTGGAAATTCCAACGCCAAATTACGCATGTACCAAAGTTGCTCATCGTTACTATGAAGTTTCAAAAAATTTGGAGCATTTTGAAATTTTTGAAATTTTTGGGGTAGTTTCCATGGCAACATAGTGGTTCCAATGATTACCAATATCATCCAAAACCAATATATGGCTGGCACCTACATTGTGATAAAATATGATGATTCTGAGTTTAAGCATCTCTAAATTATTCACAAAACCAAAAACTGGAATTTTTCACAATTGTTCCGTTTCCATGGAAACGGCAGCCATTTTTTATGGTCTTAGACCCTACTGCAACCCGAAATTTTGTGTTCCTCCTTATAGTGAACTATCATTAAGATTGGTTCCATTTTACTCCAAAAAAGCTGTCGGACAAAAAAAGGTGGAAGAATAATAATAACTAGAATTGCCATTGCAAGCAATAGCGGATGTCACCCTTCCCCCAATTGCCACTAGGTTGCAGCCATTTCAGAATCGTTTAACATTGAATGCACATATATGCATGGCAATACATCTTTCTGTAAATTTTCAGTACATTCACAGCATTTTAAAAATTTCCCATTTCTGCCGTTTCCATGGCAACGGCAGCCATTTTGAAAATTTCAAAGTCAAAAGCCTCTTCATTACTTGTCAGTTAACAATAATATCAAGTTTAATTAAGTTTAAAGCATTTTGAAATTTTTTTACTTTTTTGCAGTTTCAAAGAAACATAAGAAAAGCAATATGTCACCCGACATTGTCGATCGGGTGACATAATAATAATAGTGAAAAAGAAACAGAGGAATAGCAATATGTCACCCGACATTGTCGATCGGGTGACATAATAATAAGAAAAAAAAGAAACGTAGAATAACAATACGTCACCCCAACTCCGTTGAGGGTGTCATAAAAATAATAATAATAATAGGGAAAAAGAAACAGAGGAAAAGCAATATGTCACCCGACTTTGTCGATCGGGTGACAAAATAATACGGAAAAAGAAACAGAGGAAAAGCAATATGTCACCCGACATTGTCGATCGGGTGACATAATAATAGTAAAGAAACAGAGGAAAAGCAATATGTCACCCGACATTGTCGATCGGGTGACATAATAAAAATAAAAACAAAAAGAAACGTAGAATAACAGTATGTCACCCAAACTCCGTTTAGGGTGCCATAATAATAGTGAAAAAGAAACAGAGGAATAGCAATATGTCACCCGACATTGTCGATCGGGTGACATAACTAGAATTGCCATTGCAAGCAATAGCGGATGTCACCCTTCCCCCAATGGCCACTAAGCGGCAGCCATTTCAAAATTGTTTAACAGTGAATGCACATATATGCATTGCAGTACATCTTTCTGTAAATTTTCAGTACATTGAGAGCATTTTAAAAAATTTCACATTTTTGCTGTTTCCATGGCAACGGCAGCCATTTTGAAAATTCCGAAGTCAAAAGTCTCATCTATACATGCAAGTTAACAATTATATTAAGTTTCATAAAGTTTGGAGCATTTTGAAAATATTTGACATTTCCGCAGTGTCCATGGCAACGGTGGCCATTTTGGAAATTCCAACTTCAAAAGTCTCATTCAGACTTGTCAGTGTACAATCCTATTAAGTTTCATCAATTTTGGAGCATTTTGAAATTTTTGAAATTTTTGACATTTGGGATGGTTCCTATGGCAACAGAGACCGTTCCCAAAATTGAATGGCATATACCACATTGGTACATGGGAGGGACCATACCATCAAAGTTTCAATCAATTTGACCTACCATTTTAAGAAAGTAAATGCCACTTGAAGGTTTTTAGACCATTTTGACCTGTTTTGCATTGTTTCCATGGTAACGGCAGACATTTTCGAAATTGCAACACCAAATTCCACATCTACCAATGTTGCTCATCATTACTGTGAAGTTTTATAAAATTTGGAGCATTTCCATATTTTTGAAATTTTTGGTGTAGTATCCATGGCAACATAGCAGTTCCAATGATTGCCAAAATAATCCAAAACCAGTATATGCCCGGCACCTACATTGTATCAAAATATAATGATTCTAAGTTAAAGCATTTCCAAATAATTCATCAAAACCAAAAACTGGAATTTTCCATTATTTTTCGGTTTCCATGGTGATGGCAGCCATTTTTTAGTTCCAAAGTTGCACTGCAACTGGAAAGTCAGGGTTCCTTGTTATAGTGCACCATCATTCAGATTGGTTCCTTTGGCTCTGAGAAAACTGCCGGACAAAACTAGGTGGAAGAATAATAATAACTAGAATTGCCATTGCAAGCAATAGCGGATGTCACCCTTCCCCCAATTGCCACTAAGCGGCAGCCATTTCAAAATTGTTTAACAGTGAATGCACATATATGCATTACAGTACATCATTCTGTAAATTTTCAGTACATTGAGAGCATTTTAGAAAATTTCACATTTCTGCTGTTTCCATGGCAACGGCAGCCATTTTGAAAATTCCAAAGTCAAAAGTCTCATCTATACATGCAAGTTAACAATAATATTAAGTTTCATAAAGTTTGGAGCATTTTGAAAATATTTGACATTTCCGCAGTTTCCATGGCAACGGTGGCCATTTTGGAAATTCCAACTTCAAAAGTCTCATTCAGACTTGTCAGTGTACAATCCTATTAAGTTTCATCAATTTTGGAGCATTTTGAAATTTTTGAAATTTTTGACATTTGGGATGGTTCCTATGGCAACAGAGACCGTTCTCAAAATTGAATGGCATATACCACTTGGTACATGGGAGGGACCATACCATCAAAGTTTCAATCAATTTGACCTACCATTTTAAGAAAGTAAATGCCACTTGAAGGTTTTTAGACCATTTTGACCTGTTTTGCATTGTTTCCATGGTAACGGCAGACATTTTCGAAATTGCAACACCAAATTCCACATCTACCAATGTTGCTCATCATTACTGTGAAGTTTTATAAAATTTGGAGCATTTCCATATTTTTGAAATTTTTGGTGTAGTATCCATGGCAACATAGCAGTTCCAATGATTGCCAAAATCATCCAAAACCAGTATATGCCCAGCATCTACATTGTATCAAATTATAATGATTCTAAGTTAAAGCATTTCCAAATAATTCATCAAAACCAAAAACTGGAATTTTCCATTATTTTTCGGTTTCCATGGTGATGGCAGCCATTTTTTAGTTCCAAAGTTGCATTGCAACTGGAAAGTCAGGGTTCCTTGTTATAGTGCACCATCATTCAGATTGGTTCCTTTGGTTCTGAGAAAACTGCCGGACAAAACTAGGTGGAAGAATAATAATAATAACTAGAATTGCCATTGCAAGCAATAGCGGATGTCACCCTTCCCCCAATTGCCACTAGGTTGCAGCCATTTCAGAATCGTTTAACATTGAATGCACATATATGCATGGCAATACATCTTTCTGTAAATTTTCAGTACATTCACAGCATTTTAAAAATTTCCCATTTCTGCCGTTTCCATGGCAACGGCAGCCATTTTGAAAATTTCAAAGTCAAAAGCCTCTTCATTACTTGTCAGTTAACAATAATATCAAGTTTAATTAAGTTTAAAGCATTTTGAAATTTTTTTACTTTTTTGCAGTTTCCATGGCAACGGGGGCCATTTTGGAAATTCCAAAGTCAAAAGTCTCATCCAGACTTGGCAGTCAACAATCATATTAAGTTTCATCAAGTTTGGAGCATTTTGAAATTTTTGAAATATTTGATCCTGTATCCATGGTAACAGAGTAGTTCCAATGATTGTCATAATCATTCAAAACCTGTATATAGTGGACAACTATATTGTATAAAAATTTGATGATTTTAAGTTCAAGCATACCAAAGTTATTCACCAAATCCTTAAGTTATTGGAGCATTTTGACCTTTTTGCATTGTTTCCATGGAAACGGCAGACATTTTGGAAATTCCAACGCCAAATTCCACATCTACCAAAGTTGCTCATCGTTATGCTAGAATTAAAAAAAATTTGAAGCATTTTCATATTTCTGAAATTTTTGGTGTAGTATCCATGGCAACACAGCAGTTCCAATGATTGCCAAAATCATCCCAAAGCAGTCTATAGTGGGCACCTACATTGTATTAAAATCTAAAGATTTTAAGTTTAAGCATTCTCAAACAATTCACCTAACTCCAAAATTAAATTTTTTCACCATTTTTCCGTTTCCATGGTGATGGCAGCCATTTTTTTAGTGCCAATATTGAAAAGCAACAGGAAAGTCAGGGGTCCTTGTTATAGTGCACCATCATTCAGATTGGTTCCTTTGGCTCTGAGAGAGCGAGCGGACAAAATTAGGTGGAAGAAAAATAATAATAATAATAGGGAAAAAGAAACAGAGGAAAAGCAATATGTCACCCGACATTGTCGATCGGGTGACATAATAATAATAGTGAAAAAGAAACAGAGGAATAGCAATATGTCACCCGACATTGTCGATCGGGTGACATAATAATAATAACTAGATTTGTAATTGCTAGCAATAACGGATGGCACCCTTCCCCCATTGCCAGGTGAGTGGCAGCCATTTTGAAAATTCCAAAGTCAAATAGTGCATCTACAGATGTCTAGTAACATTTTTGCAAAGTTTCATTAAGTTTGAAGCATTTTGAAATTTTGGATAATTTTGCTGTTTCCATGGTAACGCCGGCCATTTTGAAAATTCCAAACTCAAAAAACAAGTCTACATAAGCTAGGCAACATTTGTTATAAGTTTCCTTAAATTTGAAGCATTTTGAAGTTTTTCATATTTTTGCTGTTTCCATGGTAACGGCGGCCATTTTGAATATTCCAAAGTCAAACCCCCGCTGCAATTTTTTGCCCTCCATAAACATATACCATTTAATGTCTCTAGAATAAATTTAACATTGATGTTCTGGAATGTTCTGTGAAAATTCAAAGTTTTGACCTTTTTGCATTGTTTCCAAGGTAACAACAGATATTTTGGAAATTCCAACGCCAAATTCCACATCTTCCAATGTTGCTCATCGTTACTGTGAAGTTTCCTGAAGTTTGGAGCATTTTGAGAATTTCGAAATTTTTGGTGTAGTTTCCATGGCAACATAGTAGTTCCAATGATCACCAAAATCATCCAACACCTGTATATAGTGGGCACCTACATTGTATTAAAATATAATGATTCTGAGATAAAGCATATCCAAACAGTTCACCAAAACAAAACACTGGATTTTTTCACATTTGTTCTGTTTCCATGGAAACGGTAGCCATCTTGAACCATTCCATGCTTCCTGCAACTCTGCACCTGGGGTCCTTACTATAGTAGAGTTCCATCAACATTGGTTCATTGGATTTCGAGAATTCACCTGGACAAAATTTGTTGCAAGAAGAAAAATAATAATAATAAGAAAAAAAAGAAACGTAGAATAACAATATGCCACCCCAACTCCGTTGAGGGTGCCATAATAATAATAGTGAAAAAGAAACAGAGGAATAGCAATATGTCACCCGACATTGTCGATCGGGTGACATAATAATAAGACAAAAAGAAACGAACAATAACAATATGTCACCCCAACTCCGTTGAGGGTGCCATAATAATAACAAAGAAACGGAGGAAAAGCAATATGTCACCCGACATTGTCGATCGGGTGACATAATAACTAGATTTGCCATTGCAAGCAATAGCGGATGGCACCCTTTCCCCATTGCCAGGTGAGCGGCAGCCATTTTGAAAATTCCAAAGTCAAAGAGCTCATCTACAGATGTCTATTAACATTCTTGTAAAGTTTCATCAATTTTGGAGCATTTTGAATTTTTTGAATTTTTTGCTATTTCCATGGTAACGGGTACCATTTCAAAAATCCCAAAGACAGGAGCCACTTTGGGACATGCCATGTTACATATCCATGAAGTTGTAGAAGGTTTGATCTTATATTGTTGCAGGAAATGCAGCTTTAATGTGTTTTCCCATAGGGCCAATGTTAAACTTTCGCCCTGTTTCCATGACAATGGCGGCCATTTTGGAATTTCCTAATATTGTCACAACATCTAGACATACCAAGGAACATTACCATTAAGTTTCATCCAGCTAGGTCTTATAATGAAAGATTTAGAATTTGCATTTTTTTCACATTTTTATCAGTTTCCATGGCAACAGCAGCCATCTTGATGATGCCATACCCTGTTTGCAAAACTTCATATGCTGGGTAACATTATGGTATAGTTCCATGACCATTCGATCATACAGTGCCAAGATATGGCCTGGACAAAAAGCGTGGAAGAAAAATAAAAATAACTAGATTTGCGATTGCAAGCAATAGCGGATGGCACCCTTCCCCTATTGCCAGGTGAGCGGTAGCCATGGTAACGGCGGCCATTTTGGAAATTCCAAACTCAAAAGTCAAGTCTACATTAGCTGAGCAACATTTGTTATAAGTTTCAATACATTTGAAGCATTTTGAAGTTTTTTGTATTTTTGCTGTTTCCATGGTAACGGCGGCCATTTTGGAAATGCCAAACTCAAAAGTCAAGTCTACATTAACTGAGCAATATTTGTTATAAGTTTCAATAAATTTCAAGCATTTTGAAGTTTTTTGTATTTTTGCTGTTACCATGGTAACGGCGGCCATTTTGAATATTTCAAAGTCAAACCCCCGCTGCAATTTTTTCCCTCCATAATCATATACAATCATATACCATTTAATGTCTCTAGAATAAATTAAACATTGATGTTCTAGAATGTTCTGTGAAAATTCAAAGTTTTGATCTTTTTGCATTGTTTCCATGGTAACAACAGCGATTTTTGAAATTCCAACGCCAAATTCCACATCTTCCAATGTTGCTCATCGTTACTGTGAAGTTTCATTAAGTTTGGAACATTTTGAGATTTTTGAATTTTTTGGAGTAGTTTCCATGGCAACATAGTAGTTCCAATGAGTGCCAAAATCATCCAACACCTGTATATAATTGGCACCTATATTGTATTAAAATATAATGATTCTGAGTTAAAGCATAACCAAACAGTTCACCGAAACCAAAAACTGTATTTTTTCACATTTGTTCTGTTTCCATGGTAACGGCGGCCATTTTTTACCATTCCAATGTCTCTTGCACAACTTCACATGGCGGTTCATATTATAATATAGTTCCATCAACATGGGTTTGACCAATTCTGAGAAATAGCATGGACAAAATGTGTGGAAGAATAAAAATAAAAATAAGACAAAAAAGAACGGAACAATAACAATATGTCACCCCAACTCCGTTGAGGGTGCCATAACTAGAATTGCCATTGCAAGCAATAGCGGATGTCACCCTTCCCCCAATTGCCACTAAGTGGCAGCCATTTCAAAATTGTTTAACAGTGAATGCACATATATGCATGGCAATACATCTTTCTGTAAATTTTCAGTACATTTAGATCATTTTAAAAACATGACATTTTTGCTGTTTCCATGGCAACGGCAGCCATTTTGAAACTTTCAAAGTCAAAAGTCTCATCTATACATGGCAGTGTACAATATTATTAAGTTTCATTAAGTTTGGAGCATTTTGAAAATATTTGACATTTTTCCAGTTTCCATGGCAACGGTAGCCATTTTGGAAATTCCAACTTCAAAAGTTTCATGCAGACTTGACAGTCAACAATCATAGTAAGTTTCATTACTTTTTGAGCATTTTGAAATTTTTGAAATTTTTGACATTTTGGCTGGTTTCTATGGTTACACAGACCATTCCAAATTTCTAATGGCAGATACCACATTGGTACATGGGAGGGAACATACCATCAGAGTTTCAATGGATTTGACCTACCCTTTTAAGAAAGTAAATGCCACTTTTAGGTGTTTTGGGACCATTTTGACCATTTTTGCCTTGTTTCCATGGTAACACAAGACATTTTCGAAATTCCAACGCCAAATTGCACATCTTCCAATGTTGCTCATCATTACTGTGAAGTTTCATTAAATTTGAAGCATTTTGATATTTTGGAAATTTTTGGTGTAGTATCCATGGCAACATAGTAGTTCCAATGAATGCCAAAAATCATCAAAAACAAGTATATGCCCGGCACCTACATTGTATCAAAATATAATGATTCTAAGTTAAAGCATCTCCAAATAATTCCCAAAAACCAAAAAGTGGAATTTTTCACATTTGTTCCGTTTCCATGGTAACGGCAGCCATTTTTAATGGTCCTATGACCTACTGCAACCCGAAATTTTGTGTTCCTCATTATAGTTGACTATCACTAAGATTGGTTCCATTGCCTTCAAAAAATCTACCGGACAAAAATCATTGGAAGAATAAGAATAACTAGATTTGCCATTGCAAGCAATAGCGGATGTCACCCTTCCCCTATTGCCACTAACTGGCAGCCATTTCAAAATGGTTTAACAGTGAATGCACATAGATTCATTGCAATACATATTTCTGTAAATTTTCAGTACATTCAGAGCATTTTAAAAAAAATCACATTTCTGCTGTTTCCATGGCAATGGCAGCCATTTTGAAAATTGCAAAGTCAAAAGTCTCATCTGTACTTGCCAGTTAACAATAATATCAAGTTTCATTAAGTTCAAAGCATTTTGAGAAATTTTGACTTTTTTGCAGTTTCCATGGCAACGGTGGCCATTTTGGAAATTCCAAAGTCAAAAGTCTCATCCAGACTGGGCAGTCAACAATAATATTAAGTTTCATCAATTTTGGAGCATTTTGAAATTTTTGAAATATTTGATCCTGTATCCATGGTAACAGAGTAGTTCCAATGATTGTCATAATCATTCAAAACCTGTATATAGTGAATAACTATATTGTGTAAAAATTTGTTGATTTCAAGTTCAAGCATATCAAAATTATTCACCAAACCCTGAAGCTTTTAGAGCATTTTGACACTTATGCTCTGTTTCCATGGTAACGGCAGACATTTTGGAAATTTCAACGCCAAATTCCACATCTACCAATGTTGCTCATCGTTACCATGAAGTTTCAAAAAATTTGGAGCATTTTGATATTTTTGAAATTTTTGGTGCAGTTTCCATGGCAACATAGTAGTTCCAATGATTGCCAAAATCATCCAAAACCAGTATATGGCTGGCACCTACATTGTATCAAAATATGATGATTCAGAGTTTAAGAATCTCCAAATTATTCACCAAAACCAAAAACTGGAATTTTTCACTATTATTCTGTTTCCATGGAAACGGCAGCCATTTTTTATGGTCTTAGACCCACCTGCACCCCGAAATTTTTTGTTCCACCTTATAGTGAACTATCATTAAGATTGGTTCCATTTCACTCCAAAAAACCTGCCGGATTAAATAGGTGGAAGTATAATAATAATAATAATAATACAGAAAAAGAAACAGAGGAAAAGCAATATGTCACCCGACATTGTCGATCGGGTGACATAACTAGAATTGCTATTGCAAGCAATAGCGGATGTCACCCTTCCCCCCATTGCCACTAAGCGGCAGCCATTTCAAAAACTTTTAACAGTGAATGCACATATTTGCATGGATATACATTTTTCTGTAAATTTTCAGTTCATTCAGATCATTTTTAAAAACATGACATTTTTGCTGTTTCCATGGCAAGGGCAGCCATTTTGAAATTTTCGAGTTCAAAAGTCTCATCTATACATGCCAGTTTACAATAATATTAAGTTTCATTAAGTTTGGAGCATTTTGAAAATATTTGACATTTTTCCAGTTTCCATGGCAACGGTAGCCATTTTGGAAATTCCAACTTCAAAAGTCTCATCCAGACTTGACAGACAACAATCATATAGTAAGTTTAATTACTTTTTGAGCATTTTGAAATTTTTGAAATTTTTGACATTTTGGCTGGTTTCTATGGTTACACAGACCATTCCAAATTTCTAATGGCAGATACCACATTGGTACATGGGAGGGAACATACCATCAGAGTTTCAATGGATTTGACCTACCCTTTTAAGAAAGTAAATGCCACTTTTAGGTGTTTTTTTGACCATTTTGACCTGTTTGCATTGTTTCCATGGTAACGACAGACATTTTAAAAATTCCAACGCCAAATTCCACATCTTACAATATTAATGTTGCTCATCGTTTCTGTGAAGTTTTATTAAATTTGGAGCATTTCCATATTTTGGAAATTTTTGGTGTGGTATCCATGGCAACATAGCAGTTCCAATGAATGCCAAAATCATCCCAAAGCAGTATATAGTGGGCACCTACATTGTATTAAAATCTAAAGATTTTAAGTTTAAGCATTCTCAAACAATTCCCTTAACTCTAAAATTATATTTTTTCACCATTTTTTCGTTTCCATGGAGATGGCAGCCATTTTTTTAGTTCCAATACCGGAAAGAAACAGGAAAGTCAGGGTTCCTTGTTATAGTGCACTATCATTGAGATTAGTTCCTTTGGCTCTGAGAAAACTGCCGGACAAAATTAGGTGGAAGAAAAATAATAATAACTAGATTTGCCATTGCAAGCAATAGCGGATGGCACCCTTTCCCCATTGCCTGGCCAGCGGCAGCCATTTAGAAAATTTTTGCTGTTTCCATGGCAACGGCGGCCATTTTGAAAATTCGAAACTCAAAAGTTAAGTCTACATTAGCTAGGCAAAATTTGTTATAAGTTTCATTAAATTTAAAGCATTTTAAAGTTTTTCATAATTTTGCTGTTCCCATGGTAACGGCGGCCATTTTGAATATTCCAAAGTCAAACCCTCGCTGCAATTTTTGCCCTCCATAATCATATACCATTTAATGTCTCTAGAATAAATTTAGCATTGATGTTCTGGAATGTTCTGTGAAAATTCAAAGTTTTGACCTTTTTGCATTGTTTCCATGGTAACAACAGATATTTTGGAAATTCCAACGCCAAATTCCACATCTTCCAATGTTGCTCATCGTTACTGTGAAGTTTCATGAAGTTTGGAGCATTTTGATATTTTTGAAATTTTTGGTGTAGTTTCCATAGCAACGTTCCAATGAGTGCCAAAATCATCCAACACCTGTATATGGCCGGCACCTACATTGTATCAAAATATAATGTTTCTGAGTTTAAGCATATCAAAACAGTTCACCAAAACAAAAAACAGGATTTTTTCACATTTGTTTCGTTTCCATGGTAACGGCAGCCATCTTGATGATGCCATACCCCACTGCACTATAGAATGTGGTGGTCAACATTATGGTATAGTTCCATCAATATTGTTCAAGTCAATTCTGAGAAATAGAATGGACAAAAAAGTGTGGAAGAATAAATATAACTAGAATTGCCATTGCAAGCAATAGCGGATGTCACCCTTCCCCCTATTGCCACTAAGTGGCAGCCATTTCAAACTTGTTTAACAGTAAATGCACAAATATGCATGGCTATTCATCTTTTTGTAAATGTTCAGTATATTCAGAGCATTTTAAAGTATTTCACATTTATACTGTTTCCATGGCAACGGCAGCCATTTTGAAAATTTCAAAGTCAAAAGTCATATCTAGACTTGACATTTTTGCAGTTTCCATGGCAACCGTGGCCATTTTGGAAATTCCAACTTCAAAAGTCATATCTAGACTTGACAGTTAACAATCATATCAAGTTTCATCAATTTTGAAGCATTCTGAAATTTTTGCTCCTGTATCCATGGTAACATAGTAGTTCCAATGATTATCAAAATCATTCAAAACCTGTATATAGTGGACAACTATATTGCATAAAAATTTGATGATTTTAAGTTCAAGCATACCAAAGTTATTCACCAAAACCGGAAGTTTTTGGAGCATTTTGACCTTTTTGCATTGTTTCCATGGAAACGGCAGACATTTTGGAAATTCCAACGCCAAATTCCACATCTACCAAAGTTGCTCATCGTTATGCTAAAGTTTCAAAAAAATTGGAGCATTTCCATATTTTTGAAATTTTTGGTGTAGTTTCCATGGCAACATAGCAGTTCCAAAATGTGCCAAAATCATCCAAAACCTGTATATAGTGGGCACCTACATTGTATTAAAATCTAAAGATTTTAAGCTTAACCATTCTCAAATAATTCAAGGAACTCCAAAATTTTATTTTTTCACCATTTTTCAGTTTCCATGGTGATGGCAGCCATTTTTTAGTTCCAATTTTGCACAGACTCTGGGGAGTCAGGGTTCCTTGTTATAGTGCACCATCATTCGGATTGGTACTTTTGGCTCTGAGAAAGCGAGCGGACAAAATTAGGTGGAAGTATAATAATAACTAGAATTGCTATTGCAAGCAATAGCGGATGTCACCCTTCTCCAAATTGCCACTAAGCCGCAGCCATTTCAAAATTGTTGAACAGTGAATGCACATATATGCATGGCAATACATATTTCTGAAAATTTTCAGTACAATCAGAGCATTTAAAAAAAAATCACATTTCTGCTGTTTCCATGGCAACGGCAGCAATTTTGAAAATTTCGAAGTCAAAAATTTCATCTTTACCTGCCAGTTAACCATAATACCAAGTTTCATTAAGTTCAAAGCATTTTTAGAATTTTTGACATTTTTGCAGTTTCCATGGCAACGGTGGCCATTTTGGAAATTCCAAAGTCAAAAGTCTCATCCAGACTTGCCAGTCAAGTATCATATTAAGTTTGATCAATTTTGGAGCATTTTGAAATTTTTGAAATATTTGGTCCTGTATCCATGGTAACAGAGTAGTTCCAATGATTGTCAAAATCAATCAAAACCTGTATATAGTGGATAACTATATTGTGTAAAAATTTGTTGGTTTTAGGTTCAAGCATATCAAAATTATTCACCAAACCCTGAAGTTTTTAGAGCATTTTGACACTTATGCTCTGTTTCCATGGTAACGGCAGACATTTTGGAAATTCCAATGCCAAATTCCACATCTACCAATGTTGCTCATCGTTACCATTACGTTTCCAAAAATTTGGAGCATTTTGATATTTTTGAAATTTTTGGTGCAGTGTCCATGGCAACATAAGTAGTTCCAATGAATGCCAAAATCATCCAAAACCAGTATATGGCTGGCACCTACATTGTATCAAAATATGATGATTCTGAGTTTAAGAATCTCCAAATTATTCACCAAAACCAAAAACTGGAATTTTTCACAATTATTCTGTTTCCATGGAAACGGCAGCCATTTTTTATGGTCTTAGACCCACCTGCACCCCGAAATTTTTTGTTCCACCTTATAGTGAACTATCATTAAGATTGGTTCCATTTCACTCCAAAAAACATGCCGGACAAAATAGGTGGAAGTATAATAATAACTAGAATTGCCATTGCAAGCAATAGCGGATGTCACCCTTCCCCTATTGCCACTAAGCGGCAGCCATTTGAAAACAATTTAACAGTGAATGCAGATCAACGCATTGCGATATATCTTTCTGTAAATTTTCAGTACATTTTGAGCATTGTCAAAAGTTTCACATTTCTTCTGTTTCCATGGCAACGGCAGCCATTTTGAAAATTCCGAAGTCAAAAGTCTCATCTATACATGCCAGTTAACAATAATATCAAGTTTCATTAAGTTTGGAGCATTTTGAAAATATTTGACATTTCTGCAGTTTCCATGGCAACGGTGGCCATTTTGGAAATTCCAACTTCAAAAGTCTCATGCAGACTTGACAGTCAACAAATATATTAAGTTTCATAAATTTTGGAGCATTTTGAAATTTTTGAAATTTTTGACATTTTGGCTGGTTTCTATGGTAACAGATACCATTCCAAATTTATAATGGCAGATACCACATTGGTACATGGGAGGGAACATACCATCAAAGTTTCAATGGATTTGACCTACCATTTTAAGAAAGTAAATGCCACTTTAAGGTTTTTGAGGCATTTTTACCATTTTTGACTTGTTTCCATGGTAACGGCAGACATTTTTGAAATTCCAACGCCAAATTGCACATCTACCAACGTTGCTCATCGTTACTGTGGAGTTTTATTAAATTTAGAGCATTTTGATATTTTGGAAATTTTTGGTGTAGTTTCCATGGCAACATGATAGTTCCAATGATTGCCAAAATCATCCAAAACCAGTATGTGCCTGGCACCTACATTGTATCAAAATATAATGATTCTAAGTTAAAGTAACACCAAATAATTCATTAAAACCAAAAACTGGAATTTTTCACAATTGTTCCGTTTCCATGGTAACGGCAGCCATTTTTATGGTCCTAAGACCTACTGCAACCCGGAATTTTGTGTTCCTCATTATAGTTAACTATCATTAAGATTGGTTTCATTGGCTCCGAGAAAACTGCCGGACAAAATAGGTGGAAGAATAATAATAATAATACAGAAAAAGAAACAGAGGAAAAGCAATATGTCACCCGACATTGTCGATCGGGTGACATAACTAGAATTGCCATTGCAAGCAATAGCGGATGTCACCCTTCCCCCAATTGCCACTAAGCGGCAGCCATTTCAAAAGTGTTTAACAGTGAATGCACATATATGCATTGCAGTACATCATTCTGTAAATTTTCAGTACATTGAGAGCATTTTAGAAAATTTCACATTTTTGCTGTTTCCATGGCAACGGCAGCCATTTTTGAAAATTCCAAAGTCAAAAGTCTCATCTATACATGCAAGTTAACAATAATATTAAGTTTCATGAAGTTTGGAGCATTTTGAAAATATTTGACATTTCCGCAGTTTCCATGGCAACGGTGGCCATTTTAGAAATTCCAACTTCAAAAGTCTCATTCAGACTTGTCAGTGTACAATCCTATTAAGTTTCATCAATTTTGGAGCATTTTGAAATTTTTGAAATTTTTTACATTTGGGATGGTTCCTATGGCAACAGAGACCGTTCCCAAAATTGAATGGCATATACCACATTGGTACATGGGAGGGACCATACCATCAAAGTTTCAATCAATTTGACCTACCATTTTAAGAAAGTAAATGCCACTTGAAGGTTTTTAGACCATTTTGACCTGTTTTGCATTGTTTCCATGGTAACGGCAGACATTTTCGAAATTGCAACACCAAATTCCACATCTACCAATGTTGCTCATCATTACTGTGAAGTTTTATAAAATTTGGAGCATTTCCATATTTTTGAAATTTTTGGTGTAGTATCCATGGCAACATAGCAGTTCCAATGATTGCCAAAATCATCCAAAACCAGTATATGCCCGGCACCTACATTGTATCAAAATATAATGATTCTAAGTTAAAGCATTTCCAAATAATTCATCAAAACCAAAAACTGGAATTTTCCATTATTTTTCGGTTTCCATGGTGATGGCAGCCATTTTTTAGTTCCAAAGTTGCACTGCAACTGGAAAGTCAGGGTTCCTTGTTATAGTGCACCATCATTCAGATTGGTTCCTTTGGCTCTGAGAAAACTGCCGGACAAAACTAGGTGGAAGAATAATAATAACTAGAATTGCCATTGCAAGCAATAGCGGATGTCACCCTTCCCCCAATTGCCACTAAGTTGCAGCCATTTCAGAATCGTTTAACAGTGAATGCACATATATGCATGGCAATACATCTTTCTGTAAATTTTCAGTACATTCACAGCATTTTAAAAATTTCACATTTCTGCCATTTCCATGGCAACGGCAGCCATTTTGAAAATTTCAAAGTCAAAGGCCTCAGAATTACTTGTCAGTTAACAATAATATCAAGTTTTATTAAGTTTAAAGCATTTTGAAAATTTTTGACTTTTTTGCAGTTTCCATGGCAACGGTGGCCATTTTGGAAATTCCAAAGTCAAAAGTCTCATCCAGACTTGGCAGTCAACAATAATATTAAGTTTCATCAATTTTGGAGCATTTTGAATTTTTTGAAATATTTGATCCTGTATCCATGGTAACAGAGTAGTTCCAATTATTGTCATAATCATTCAAAACCTGTATATAGTGGACAACTATATTGTATAAAAATTTGATGATTTCAAGTTCAAGCAAACCAAATTTATTCACCAAACCCCGAAGTTTTTTGAGCATTTTGACCTTTTTGCATTGTTTCCATGGAAACGGCAGACATTTTGGAAATTCCAACGCCCAATTCCATATCTTACAATGTTGCTCATCGTTATGCTAGAATTTCAAAAAATTTGGAGCATTTTCATTTTTTGGAAATTTTTGGTGTAGTACCCATGGTAACATAGCAGTTCCAATGATTGCCAAAATCATCCCAAAGCAGTATATAGTGGGCACCTACATTGTATTAAAATCTAAAGATTTTAAGGTTAAGCATTCTCAAACAATTCACCTAACTCCAAAATTATATTTTTTCACCATTTTTCCGTTTCCATGGTGATGGCAGCCATTTTTTTAGTGCCAATATTGAAAAGCAACAGGAAAGTCAGGGTTCCTTGTTATAGTGCACCATCATTCAGATTGGTTCCTTTGGCTCTGAGAAAGCGAGCGGACAAAATTAGGTGGAAGAAAAATAATAATAACTAGAATTGCCATTGCAAGCAATAGCGGATGTCACCCTTCCCCCCATTGCCACTAAGCGGCAGCCATCTCAAAATTGTTTAACAGTGAATGCACATATATGCATGGCAATACATCTTTCTGTAAATTTTCAGTACATTGAGAGCATTCTAAAAAATTTCACAATTCTGCTGTTTCCATGGCAACGGCAGCCATTTTGAAAATTTTGAAGTCATAAGTCTCATCTTTACTTGCCAGTTAACAATAATATCAAGTTTCATTAAGTTCAAAGCATTTAGAGAATTTTTGACTTTTTCGCAGTTTCCATGGCAACGGTGACCATTTTGGAAATTCCAAAGTCAAAAGTATCATCCAGACTTGCCAGTCAACAATCATATTAAGTTTGATCGATTTAGGAGCATTTTGAAATTTTTGAAATATTTGGTCCTGTATCCATGGTAACAGAAGAGTTCCAATGATTGTCAAAATCATTCAAAAGCTGTATATAGTGGAGAACTATATTGTGTAAAAATTTGATGATTTCAAGTTCTAGCATACCGAAATTATTTACCAAACCCTGAGGTTTTTAGAGCATTTTGACACTTATGCACTGTTTCCATGGTAACGGCAGACATTTTGGAAATTCCAACGCCAAATTACGCATCTACCAAAGTTGCTCATCGTAACTATGAAGTTTCAAAAATTTTGGAGCATTTTGAAATTTTTGAAATTTTTGGGGTAGTTTCCATGGCAACATAGTGGTTCCAATGATTGCCAATATCATCCAAAACCAATATATGGCTGGCACCTACATTGTGATAAAATATGATGATTCTGAGTTTAAGCATCTCTAAATTATTCACAAAACCAAAAACTGGAATTTTTCACAATTGTTCCGTTTCCATGGAAACGGCAGCCATTTTTTATGGTCTTAGACCCTACTGCAACCCGAAATTTTGTGTTCCTCCTTATAGTGAATTATCATTAAGATTGGTTCCATTTTACTCCAAAAAACCTGTCGGACAAAAAAAGGTGGAAGAATAATAATAATAACAAAGAAACATAAGAAAAGCAATATGTCACCCGACATTGTCGATCGGGTGACATAATAATACGGAAAAAGAAACAGAGGAAAAGCAATATGTCACCCGACATTGTCGATCGGGTGACATAATAACTAGATTTGCGATTGCAAGCAATAGCGGATGGCACCCTTTCCCTATTGCCAGGTGAGCGGTAGCCATGGTAACGGTGGCCATTTTGGAAAATCAAAACTCAAAAGTCAATTCTACATTAGCTAAGCAACATTTATTAAAAGTTTCAATAAATTTGAAGCATTTTGAAGTTTTTCGTATTTTTGCTGTTTCCATGGTAACGGCGGCCATTTTGAAAATTCCAAAGTCAACCTGCTCCTGCAATTTGTTCTCACCATAATTATATACCATCATTTAACATAAAATGTCTCTGGAATAAATTCAACATAGATGTTCTGGAATGTTCTATGTTAAACATTTCGCCTGTTTCCATGGCAATGGCAGCCATTTCGGAATTTCTAAGTATTGTTTATACCTCGGGGCCCCACCACCAACATTTCCAAAAAGTTTCATAAGGTTGGCTCTTATAACGAAAGAGTTAGAATAAAAATAATAAAAATAATAAGAAAAAAAAGAAACGAACAATAACAATATGTCACCCCAACTCCGTTGAGGGTGCCATAACTAGATTTGCCATTGCAAGCAATAGCGGATGGCACCCTTCCCCTATTGCCAGGTGAGCGATAGCCATGGTAACGGCGGCCATTTTGGAAATTCCAAACTCAAAAGTCAAGTCTACATTAGCTGAGCAACATTTTTTATAAGTTTCAATAAATTTGAAGCATTTTTAAGTTTTTTGTATCTTTGCTGTTTCCATGGTAACGGCGGCCATTTTGAATATTCCAAAGTCAAACCCCCGCTGCAATTATTTCCCTCCACAATCATATACCATTTAATGTCTCTAGAATAAATTAAACATTGATGTTCTAGAATGTTCTGTGAAAATTCAAAGTTTTAACCTTTTTGCATTGTTTCCATGGTAACAACAGCGATTTTGGAAATTCCAACGCCAAATTCCACATTTTCCAATGTTGCTCATCGTTACTGTGAAGTTTCATGAAGTTTGGAACATTTTGATATTTTTGAAATTTTTGGAGTAGTTTCCATGGCAACATAGTAGTTCCAATGAGTGCCAAAATCATGCAACACCTGTATATAGTGGGCACCTACATTGTATCAAAATATAATGATTCTGAGTTAAATAGTATCCAAATAGTTCACCAAAACAAAAAAGTGGATTTTTTCACATTTTTTCAGTTTCCATGGTAACAGCGGCCATTTTTTACCATTCCAATGTCTCTTGCACAACTTAACATGGCGGTTCATATTATGGTACAGTTCCATCAACATTGATTTGACCAATTCTGAGAAATAGCATGGACAAAATGTGTGGAAGAATAAAAATAATAATAATAAAAAGAACTAGATTTGCCATTGCAAGCAATAGCGGATGGCACCCTTCCCCTATTGCCAGGTGAGCGGCAGCCATTTTGAAAATTCCAAAGTCAAAGATTGCATCTACAGATGTGTATTAACATTGTTGTAACGTTTTATTAATTTTGGAGCATTTTGAAATTTTTGAAATTTTTGCTATTTCCATGGAAACGGGTACCATTTCTAAAATTCCAAAGACAGGTGCCACTTTTGGACATGCCATGGTACATATCTATAAAGTTTCATTGGGATTGATGCTATATTCTTCAAGAAAATGCATCTTTAATGTATTTTCCCATAGGGCCAATGTTAAACTTTCGCCCTGTTTCCATGACAATGGCGGCCATTTTGGAATTTTCTTATATTGTCACAACATCTAGGCATACCAAGGAACATTACCACTAAGTTTCATCCAGGAAGGTCTTATAATGAAAGATTTAAAATTTCCATTTTTTTTCACATTTGATCAGTTTCCATGGCAACGGCGGCCATTTTTTACCATTCCAATGTCTCTTGCACAACTTAACATGGCGGTTCATATTATGGTATAGTTCCATCAACATTGGTCTGACCAATTCTGAGAAATAGTATGGACAAAATGTGTGGAAGAATAAAAATAATAATAACTAGATTTGCCATTGCAAGCAATAGCGGATGGCACCCTTTCCCCATTGCCAGGCCAGCGGCAGCCATTTAGAAAAATTTTGCTGTTTCCATGGCAACGGCGGCCATTTTAAAAATTCGAAACTCAAAAGTTAAGTCTACATAAGCTAGGCAAAATTTGTTATAAGTTTCATTAAATTTGAAGCATTTTGAAGTTTTTTGTATTTTTGCTGTTTCCATGGCAATGGCGGCTATTTTAAAAATTCCAAACTCAAATGTCAAGTCTACATAAGCTAGGCAATATTTGTTATAAGTAGATTTGAAGCATTTTGAAGTTTTTCATATTTTTGCTGTTTCCATGGTAACGGCGGCCATTTTGAATATTCCAAAGTCAAACCCCCGCTGCAATTTTTTCCGTCCATAATCATATACCATCATATACGATTTAAGAAATAGTATGGACAAAATGTGTGGAAGAATAAAAATAATAATAATAAAAAGAAAAAAAAGAAACGAACAATAACAAGATGTCACCCCAACTCCGTTGAGGGTGCCATAAAAAAAAGAAACGAACAATAACAATATGTCACCCCAACTCCGTTGAGGGTGCCATAACAAGTAATCCTGTGTTAGGATGCTAACACAAAAGTCACCAAAACGGACCCCAGATCGTTTGTTCTGCGGTATCAATGATGCCAAATTACCTATGTGTAAAGTTTCATTAAATCAAATGGATTTTGATATTTTAACATTTTTGCCGTTTCCATGGTTACGGCGGCCATTTTGGAAATTTTGAGGTCAAAAGTAATGTCCACATATGGTAGGCAACATTTGTTTTAAGTTTCATGAATTTTGAAGCATTTTGAAATTTTTGGACATTTTTGCTGTTTCCATGGCAACGGCGGCCATTTTGAAAATTCCAAACTCAAAAGTTTAGTCTACATACATTAGGCAACATTTGCTATAAGTTTCAATAATTTTGAAGCATTTTGAAGTTTTTCATATTTTTGCTGTTTCCATGGTAACGGGGGCCATTTTGAATATTCCAAAGTCCAACCCCCACTGTAATGTGTTCCCTCCATAATTATATACAATCATGTACCATTTAATGTCTCTAGAACTAATTTGACATTGATGTTCTGGAATGTTCCATAAAAATTCACCCCCCTAAAATTATGCCAAGGAGACCCCCTACTGAAATAAAATTAGTTCCAAGTTGAAGCTGACATGTGTCTCTAAATATTCATAAAAGAAAATATAATACCATCTACTCTATTTACAGCAGAAAATTGATGAAATGCAAAAAAAAAATTGACCCCACCCATCTTTGAGCCCCCCTAATCATGCCAAGATGACACCCTGGTATCATGGACATTGGGTTCTGCAACCCCCATGATGCAGACCTATACCCAGAATAAATATAAATTTTCCATCCTGTACTGCTTCCCAAAAAATGGTAGGACAGTTTAAGGGGTCAGAAAGAGAAGAATAAGAATAATAATAATAAGAAACGATACAAAAACAATAAGTCGCCAAAAACTCCGTTTTGGTGACTTAATAATAATAGTGAAAAAGAAACAGAGGAATAGCAATATGTCACCCGACATTGTCGATCGGGTGACATAATAATAAGCAGAAAAAAAGAATCGAACAATAACAATATGTCACCCCAACTCCGTTGAGGGTGCCATAATAACAAAGAAACGGAGGAAAAGCAATATGTCACCCGACATTGTCGATCGGGTGACATAATAATAATAATAGTGAAAAAGAAACAGAGGAATAGCAATATGTCACCCGACATTGTCGATCGGGTGACATAATAATAATAATAAGAACTAGATTTGCCATTGCAAGCAATAGCGGATGGCACCCTTCCCCCCTTTGCCAGGCGAGTGGCAGCCATTTTGAAAATTTCAAAGTCAAAGAGCGCTTTTACACATGTTTATTAACATTGTTGTAAAATTTCATCTCGTTTGGAGCATTTTGAAATTTTTGAAATTTTTGCTGTTTCCATGGTAACAGTTACCATTCCCAAAGTTCCAAAGACTGGTGCAACATTGGTACATGCCATGTTACATATCTGTAAAGTTTCATTTGGATTGATGCTATATTCTTCAAGAAAATGTAGCTTTTATGTGTTTTCCCATACGGTCAATGTTAAACTTTTGCCCTGTTTCCATGACAATGGCGGCCATTTTGGAACCTCTTATTATTGCATGCACATCTAGGCATATCAGGTAACACTTCCACAAAGTTTCATCCACTTGGGTCTTATAATGAAGAATTTAGAATTTTGAAAATTTTTCACATTTTTGCAGTTTCCATGGAAACGGCAGCCATCTTGAACCATTCCATGGTGCCTGCAACTCTTCACTTAAGGGTCCTCCATATAATAGAGTTCCATCAACTTTGGTCCTTTCGATTTCGAGAAATCTCCTGGACAAAATGTGTGGAAGAAAAATAATAAAAACTAGATTTGCCATTGCAAGCAATAGCGGATGGCACCCTTCCCACATTGCCAGGCGAGTGGCAGCCATTTTGAAAAATTCAAAGTCCAAGAGAGCTTTTACACATGTTTATTAATGTTGTTGTAAAATCTCGTTTGGAGCATTTTGAAATTTTTGAAATTTTTGCTGTTTCCATGGTTACGGCGGCCATTTTGAAAATTCCAACTTCAAAAGTCAACTCTGCTTATGCCAGTGACCATTTCTGTTAAGTTTCATCCAGTTTGCAGGATTTTTATTTATTTTTTAATTTTTTGACCTGTTCGCATTGTTTCCATGGTAACTACAGACATTTTGGAAATTCCAACTCCAAATGACACATCATCCGATGTTGCTCATCATTACTGTGAAGTTTCATAAAGTTTGGAGCATTTTGAGATCTTTGAAATTTTTGGCGTAGTTTCCATGGCAACATAGTAGTTCCAATGAATGCCAAAATCATCCAACACCTGTATATAGTGGGCACCTACATTGTATTAAGATATAATGATTCTGAGTTAAAGCATATCCAAACAGTTCACCAAAACAAAAAACTAGATTTTTTCACATTTGTTCCGTTTCCATGGTAACGGCAGCCATCTTGAACCATTCCATGGTGCCTGCAACTCTTCACCTAAGGGTCCTCTATATCATAGAGTTCCATCAACCTCGGTCCATTGGATTTTCAGAAATCTCCAGGACAAAATTAGGTGGAAGAAAAATAATAAAAATAAAAAAAAAAAGAAACGTACAATAACAATACGTCACCCCAACTCCGTTGAGGGTGCCATAACTAGAATTGCCATTGCAAGCAATAGCGGATGTCACCCTTCCCCCAATGGCCACTAAGCGGCAGCCATTTCAAAACAACTTAACAGTGAATGCAGATCTATGAATTGTGATATATCTTTTTGTAAATTTTCAGTACAATAAGATCATTGTCAAAAGTTTCACATTTCTGCTGTTTCCATGGCAACGGCAGCCATTTTGAAAATTCCAAAGTGAAAAGTCTCATCTATACATGCCAGTGAACAATAATATTAAGTTTCACTAAGTTTGGAGCATTTTGAAAATATTTGACATTTCTGCAGTTTCCATGGCAACGGTGGCCATTTTGGAAATTCCAACTTCAAAACTTTCATGCAGACTTGACAGTCAACAAATATATTAAGTTTCATCAAGTTTGGAGCATTTTGAAATTTTTGAAATTTTTGACATTTTGTCTGGTTTCTATGGTAACAGATACCATTCCAAATTTCTAATGGCAGATACAACATTGGTACATGGGAGGGAACATACCATCAGAGTTTCAATGGATTTGACCTACCATATTAAGGAAGTAAATGCCACTTTTTAAGGTTTTTTCAAGCGTTTTGACCATTTTTGCCTTGTTTCCATGGTAACACAAGACATTTTCGAAATTCCAACGCCAAATTGCACATCTTCCAATGTTGCTCATCATTCCTGTGAAGTTTCATTAAATTTGGAGCATTTTGATATTTTTGAAATTTTTGGTGTGGTATCCATGGCAACATAGTAGTTCCAATGAATGCCAAAAATCATCCAAAACAAGTATATAGTGGACACCTACATTGTATCAAAATATAATGATTCTAAGTTAAAGCATCTCCAAATAATTCCCAAAAACCAAAAAGTGGAATTTTTCACATTTGTTCCGTTTCCATGGTAACGTCAGCCATTTTTAATGGTCCTATGACCTACTGCAACCCGAAATTTTGTGTTCCTCATTATAGTTGACTATCACTTAGATTGGTTCCATTGCCTTCAAAAAATCTGCCGGACAAAAATCATTGGAAGAATAAGAATAACTAGAATTGCTATTGCAAGCAATAGCGGATGTCACCCTTCCCCCCATTGCCACTAAGCGGCAGCAATTTCAAAAACTTTTAATAGTGAATGCACATATTTGCATGGCTATACATTTTTCTGTAAATTTTTAGTACATTTAGATCATTTTAAAAACATGACATTTTTGCTGTTTCCATGGCAACGGCAGCCATTTTGAAAGTTTCAAAGTCAAAAGTCTCATCTATACATGCCAGTTTGCAATAATATTAAGTTTCATTAAGTTTGGAGCATTTAGAAAATATTTGCCATTTTTCCAGTTTCCATGGCAACGGTAGCCATTTTGAAAATTCCAACTTCAAAAGTTTCATGCAGACTTGACAGTCTACAATCATATGAAGTTTCATCAATTTTGAAGCATTTTAAAATTTTTGAAATTTTTGACATTTGTGATGGTTCCTATGGCAACAGAGACCATTCCAATAATTTAATGGCATAAACCACATTGGTACATGGGAGGGACCATACCATCAAAGTTTCGATCAATTTGACCTCCATTTTAAGAAAGTAAATGCCACTTTAAGGTTTTTGGACCATTTTGACCTGTTTTGCATTGTTTCCATGGTAACGGCAGACATTTTCGAAATTCCAACGCCAAATTCCACCTCTACCAATGTTGCTCATCGTTACTGTGAAGTTTTACAAAATTTGGAGCATTTCCATATTTTGGAAATTTTTGGTGTAGTATCCATGGCAACATAGCAGTTCCAATGATTGCCAAAATCATCCCAAAGCAGTATATAGTGGGCACCTACATTGTATTAAAATCTAAAGATTTTAAGGTTAAGCATTCTCAAATAATTCACCTAACTCCAAAATTATATTTTTTCACCATTTTTCCGTTTCCATGGTGATGGCAGCCATTTTTTTAGTTCCAATACCGGAAAGCAACAGGAAAGTCAGGGTTCCTTGTTATAGTGCACCATCATTCAGATTGGTTCCTTTGGCTCTGAGAAAGCGGGCGGACAAAATTAGGTGGAAGAAAAATAATAATAATAATAATACGGAAAAAGAAACAGAGGAAAAGCAATATGTCACCCGACATTGTCGATCGGGTGACATAATAATAACAAAGAAACGGAGGAATAACAATATGTCACCCGACATTGTCGATCGGGTGACATAACTAGATTTGCCATTGCAAGCAATAGCGGATGGCACCCTTCCCACATTGCCAGGAGAGAGGCAGCCTGTTTGAAAATTTAAAACAGTATTTACACACAAATACATTACAACATATTTATTTGAAAATTTTCAGAACGTTTTGAGCATTTTTCAATTTTTCACATTTTTTGTGTTTCCATGGCAACGGCGGCCATTTTGGAAATTCCAAAATCAAAAGTCTTATCCTTACTTGCCATTTATCATAGATAATGAGTTTCATTAAGTTTGGAGCATTTTGAGATTTTTGGACATTTTTGCTGTTTCCATGGTAACGATTTCCATTTCGAAAGTTCCAACAACTGTTTCAACATTGACTTATGCCATGTTATATCTATACATGAAATTTGTTCCACTTTGATCTTATATTCCTTAAAAAAATGCTGCTTTGATGTTTTTTCCCATAGGATCAATGTTACACTTTTCCCAAGTTTCCATGGCAATGGCAGCCATTTTGAAAATTCCAAGTACTGTTGGTACCTCAGGGCACCACTGCCAACATTTACATAAAGTTTCAAGAGGTTGCCTCTTATAACGAAAGATTTAGAATTTTGATTTTTTTTTACATTTTTGCAGTTTCCATGGTAACGGCGGCTATTTTTTACCATTCCAATGTCTCTTGCACAACTTCACATGGCGGTTCATATTATGGTATAGTTCCATCAACATTAGTCTGACCAATTCCGAGAAATAGCATGGACAAAATGTGTGGAAGAATAAAAATAATAACTAGATTTGTAATTGCTAGCAATAACGGATGGCACCCTTCCCCCATTGCCAGGCGAGTGGCAGCCATTTTGAAAATTGCAAAGTCAAAGAGCGCTTTTACACATGTTTAGTGAGATTATTGTAAAATTTCATCACGTTTGGAGCATTTTGAAATTTTTGAAATTTTTGCTGTTTCCATGGTAACAGTTACCATTTCCAAAATTCCAAAGGCAGGTGCCACTGTGGGACATGCCATGTTACATATCTATAAAGTTTCATTGGGATTGATGCTGTATTCTTCAAGAAAATGTAGCTTTTATGTGTTTTCCCATATGGTCAATGTTAAACTTTCGCCCTGTTTCCATGACAATGGCGGCCATTTTGGAACCTCTTGATATTGCATGCACATCTAGGCATATCAGGTAACACTTCCACAAAGTTTCATCCACTTAGGTCTTATAAAGAAGAATTTTGAATTTTGAAAATTTTTCACATTTTTGCAGTTTCCATGGAAACGGCAGCCATCTTGAACCATTCCATGGTGCCTGCAACTCTTCACCTAAGGGTCCTTAATATAAAAGAGTTCCATCAACTTTGGTCCAATGGATTTTCATAAAACTCCTGGACAAAATGTGTGGAAGAAAAATAATAAAAACTAGATTTGTAATTGCTAGCAATAACGGATGGCACCCTTCCCCCATTGCCAGGGTAACGGCAGCCATTTTGAAAATTCCTCAGTCAAAGAGGGCATCTACACTTGCAAATTAACATTCTTTTAAAGTTTTATAAATTTTGGAGCATTTTGAAATTTTTGACATTTTTGCAGTTTCCATGGTAACGGCGACCATTTTGAAAATTCCGAAGTCAAACTGTAAATCAGCACATGCCAGTTACCATTCCTGTGAAGTTTCTTCCACTTTGGAACACTTTGATTTTTTTCGCATTTTTGCTGTTTCCATGGTAACGGTGGCCATCTTGACCATTCCAAAGTCAGAGGGACAACTTCGCATTGTGGTCAACATTATACCATAGTTCCATCAACTTTGGTCCATTCTATTCTGAGAACTGCTCCGGACAAAAATAGTGGAAGAAAAATAATAAAAAAAAGAAACGTAGAATAACAATACGTCACCCCAACTCCGTTGAGGGTGCCATAATAATAAGAAAAAAAAAAGAAACGTAGAATAACAATACGTCACCCCAACTCCGTTGAGGGTGCCATAACTAGAATTGCCATTGCAAGCAATAGCGGATGTCACCCTTCCCCTCATTGCCACTAAGCGGCACCCATTTTAAAACAACTTAACAGTGAATGCAGATCTATGAATTGCGATATATCTTTCTGTAAATTTTCAATACAATAACCGCATTGTCAAAAGTTTCACATTTCTGCTGTTTCCATGGCAACGGCAGCCATTTTGAAAATTCCGAAGTCAAAAGTCTCATCTATACATGCCAGTAAACAATAATATTAAGTTTCATTAAGTTTGGAGCATTTTGAAAATATTTGACATTTCTGCAGTTTCCATGGCAACGGTAGCCATTTTGGAAATTCCAACTTCAAAAGTCTCATGCAGACTAGACAGTCAACAAATATATTAAGTTTCATCAAGTTTGAAGCATTTTGAAGTTTTTGAAATTTTTGACATTTTGGCTGGTTTCTATGGTAACACAGACCATTCCAAATTTTTAATGGCAGATACTCCATTGGTACATGGAAGGGAACATACTATCAGAGTTTCAATGAATTTGACCTACCATTTTAAGGAAGTAAATGCCACTTTTAAGGTTTTTTAAAGCGTTTTGACCATTTTTGCCTTGTTTCCATGGTAACACAAGACATTTTTAAAATTCCAACGCCAAATTGCACATCTACCAATGTTGCTCATCGTTCCTGTGAAGTTTCATTAAATTTGGAGCATTTTGATATTTTGGAAATTTTTGGTGTAGTATCCATGGCAACATAGTAGTTCCAATGAATGCCAAAAATCATCCAAAACAAGTATATAGTGGGCACCTACATTGTATCAAAATATAATGATTCTAAGTCTAAGCATCTCCAAATAATTCCCTAAAACCAAAAAGTGGAATTTTTCACAATTTTTCCGTTTCCATGGTAACGGCAGCCATTTTTAATGGTCCTATGACCTACTGCAACCCGAAATTTTGTGTTCCTCATTATAGTTGACTATCACTAAGATTGGTTCCATTGCCTTCAAAAAATCTGCCGGACAAAAATCATTGGAAGAATAAGAATAATAACTAGATTTGCGATTGCAAGCAATAGCGGATGGCACCCTTCCCCTATTGCCAGGTGAGCGGTAGCCATGGTAACGGCGGCCATTTTGGAAATTCCAAACTCAAAAGTCAAGTTTACATTAGCTAAGCAACATTTGTTATAAGTTACAATAAATTTGAAGCAATTTGAAGTTTGTTGTATTTTTGCTGTTTCCATGGCAACGGCGGCCATTTTGAAAATTCCAAAGTCAACCTGCTGCTGCAATTTGTTCTCACCATAATTATATACCATCATTTAAAATAAAATGTCTCTAGAATAAATTTAACATTGATGTTCTGGAATGTTCTATGTTAAACACTTCGCCTGTTTCCATGGCAATGGCAGCCATTTCTGAATTTCTAAGTATTGTTGGTACCTCGGGGCCCCACCACCAACATTTGCACAAAGTTTCATAAGGTTGGCTCTTATAACGAAAGAGTTAGAATTTTGATTTTCTTTTACATTTTTTTAGTTTCCATGGTAACCGCGGCCATCTTGCACATTTCAAAGTCAGGTGCACAACTTCACATGGTGGACAACATTATAGCATAGTTCCATCAAGATTGGTGCATCCAATTCCGAGAACTGTCTTGGACAAAAAGTGTGGAAGAATAAAAATAATAAAAATAATAAGAAAAAAAAGAAACGAACAATAACAATATGTCACCCCAACTCCGTTGAGGGTGCCATAATAACAAAGAAACGGAGGAAAAGCAATATGTCACCCGACATTGTCGATCGGGTGACATAACTAGATTTGCCATTGCAAGCAATAGCGGATGGCACCCTTCCCCTATTGCCAGGTGAGCGGTAGCCATGGTAATGGCGGCCATTTTGGAAATTCCAAACTCAAAAGTCAAGTCTACATTAGCTGAGCAACATTTGTTATAAGTTTCAATACATTTGAAGCATTTTGAAGTTTTTTGTATTTTTGCTGTTTCCATGGTAACGGCGGCCATTTTGGAAATTCCAAACTCAAAAGTCAAGTCTACATTAACTAAGCAACATTTGTTATAAGTTTCAATAAATTTGAAGCATTTTGAAGTTTTTTGTATTTTTGCTGTTTCTATGGTAACGGCGGCCATTTTGAATATTCCAAAGTCAAACCCCCGCTGCAATTTTTTCCCTCCATAATCATATACAATCATATACCATTTAATGTCTGTAGAATAAATTAAACATTGATGTTCTAGAATGTTCTATGAAAATTCAAAGTTTTGATCTTTTTGCATTGTTTCCATGGTAACAACAGCGATTTTGGAAATTCCAACGCCAAATTGCACATCTTCCAATGTTGCTCATCGTTACTGTGAAGTTTCATTAAGTTTGGAACATTTTGAGATTTTTGAATTTTTTGGAGTAGTTTCCATGGCAACATAGTAGTTCCAATGAGTGCCAAAATCATCCAACACCTGTATATAGTGGGCACCTATATTGTATTAAAATATAATGATTCTGAGTTAAAGCATAACCAAACAGTTCACCGAAACCCAAAACTGTATTTTTTCACATTTGTTCTGTTTCCATGGTAACGGTGGCCATTTTTTACCATTCCAATGTCTCTTGCACAACTCCACATGGCGGTTCATATGATGGTATAGTTCCATCAACATGGGTATGACCAATTACGAGAAATAGCGTGGACAAAATGTGTGGAAGAATAAAAATAATAACTAGATTTGCCATTGCAAGCAATAGCGAATGGCACCCTTCCCCAATTGCCAGGCGAGCGGCAGCCATTTTGAAAATTCCAAAATCATAGAGTGCATCTACTCATGCCAATTGTCAATTTTGTAAAGTTTCATTAGATTGGAGAACTTTGAAATTTTTGAAATTTTCGCTGTTCCCATGGTAACGGCGGCCATTTTGAATATTCAAAAGTCAAACCCCCGCTGCAATTTTTTCCCTCCATTATCATATATACCATCATATACCATTTAATGTCTCTAGAATACATTTAACATTGATGTTCTAGAATGTACTGTGAAAATTCAAAGTTTTGCCCTTTTTGCATTGTTTCCATGCTATCTACAGATATTTTGGAAATTCCAACGCCAAATTCCACATCTTCCAATGTTGCTCATCGTAACTGTGAAGTTTCATAAAGTTTGGAGCATTTTGATATTTTTGAAAATTTTGGTGTTGTTTCCATGGCAACATAGTAGTTCCAATAAGTACCAAAATCATCCAACACCTGTATATGGCTGGCACCTACATTGTGTTAAAATATAAGGATTCAGAGTTGAAGCATCTCCAAATTATTCCCTAAAACCAAAAAGTGGATTTTTTCACAGTTGTTCCGTTTCCATGGTAACGGCGGACATCTTGAAAGTGCCAACCCCAAAAAGCAAATCTTCACATGGTGGTTAACATTATGGTATAGTTCCATCTTCTTTGGTCCATTTATATTAGAGTTCCAGACTGGACAAAAAAGTGTGGAAGAAAAATAATAAAGATAAAAAAAACAAAAAGAAACGTAGAATAACAATATGTCACCCAAACTCCGTTTAGGGTGCCATAATAACTAGATTTGCCATTGCAAGCAATAGCGGATGGCACCCTTCCCCCATTGCCAGGCGAGCGGCAGCCATTTAGAAAATTGTAATGTCAAAGAATGCATCTACACATGCAAATTATCATTTTTGTAAAGTTTCGTTGAGTTTGGAGCATTTTGATATTTTTGAAATTTTTGCTGTTTCCATGGTTACGGCGTCCATTTTGAAAATTCCAACTTCAAAAGTCAACTCTGCTTATGCGAGTGACCATTTCTGTAAAGTTTCATCCAGTTTGCAGCATTTTCATTTTTTTGAAATTTTTTGCATTGTTTCCAAGGTAACAAAAGCCATTTTCGAAATTCCAACTCCTGAAGCTTCATCTGCCAATGTTGCTCATTGTTACTGTGAAGTTTCATTAAGTTTGGAGCATTTTGATATTTTTGAAAATTTTGGTGTTGTTTCCATGGCAACATAGTAGTTCCAATGAGTACCAAAATCATCCAACACCTGTATATAGTGGGCACCTACATTGTATTAAAATATAATGATTCTGAGTTAAAGCATATCCAAACAGTTCACCAAAACAAAAAACTGGATTTTTTCACATTTGTTTCGTTTCCATGGTAACAGCAGCCATCTTGAAAGTGCCAACCCCAAAAAGCAAATCTTCATATGGTGGTTAACATTATGGTATAGTTCCATCTTCTTGGGTCCATTCACATTAGAGTTCCAGACTGGACAAAAATGTGTGGAAGAAAAATAATAAAGATAAAAAAAACAAAAAGAAACGTAGAATAACAATATGTCACCCCAACTCCGTTGAGGGTGCCATAATAAAAAGAAAAAAAAGAAACGTAGAATAACAAGATGTCACCCCAACTCCGTTGAGGGTGCCATAAAAAGAAAAAAAAGAAACGTAGAATAACAATATGTCACCCCAACTCCGTTGAGGGTGCCATAATAATAATAATAATAATAATAATAGGGAAAAAGAAACAGAGGAAAAGCAATATGTCACCCGACTTTGTCGATCGGGTGACATAATAACTAGATTTGCGATTGCAAGCAATAGCGGATGGCACCCTTTCCCTATTGCCAGGTGAGCGGTAGCCATGGTAACGGCGGCCATTTTGGAAATTCCAAACTCAAAAGTCAAGACTACATTAGCTAAGCAACATTTGTTATAAGTTTCAATAAATTTGAAGCATTTTGAAGTTTTTCGTATTTTTGCTGTTTCCATGGTAACGGCGGCCATTTTGAAAATTCCAAAGTAAACCTGCTGCTGCAATTTGTTCTCACTATAATTATATACCATCATTTAACATAAAATGTCTCTGGAATAAATTTAACATTGATGTTCTGGAATGTTCTTTGTTAAACATTTCGCCTGTTTCCATGGCAATGGCAGCCATTTCGGAATTTCTAAGTATTGTTGGTACCTCGGGGCCCCACCACCAACATTTGCAAAAGGTTTCATAAGGTTGGCTCTTATAACGAAAGAGTTAGAATTTTGATTTTTTTTTACATTTTTTGAGTTTCCATGGTAACCGCGGCCATCTTGCACATTCCAAAGTCAGGTGCACAACTTCACATGGTGGACAACATTATAGCATAGTTCCATCAAGATTGGTCCATCCAATTCCGAGAACTGTCTTGGACAAAAAGTGTGGAAGAATAAAAATAAGAAAAACTAGAATTGCCATTGCAAGCAATAGCGGATGTCACCCTTCCCCCCATTGCCACTAAGCTGTAGCCATTTCAAAACAACTTAACAGTGAATGCAAATCTATGAATTGTGATATATCTTTCTGTAAATTTTGGGTACAATAAGAGCATTGTCAAAAGTTTCACATTTCTGCTGTTTCCATGGCAACGGCAGCCATTTTGAAAATTCCAAAGTCAAAAGTCTTATTTATACATGCCAGTTGACAATAATATTAAGTTTGATTAAGTTTGGAGCATTTTGAAAATATTTAACATTTCTGCAGTTTCCATGGCAACAGTGGCCATTTTGGAAATTCCAACTCCAAAAATCTCATGCAGACTTGACAGTCAACAATCATATTAAGTTTCATAACTTTTTGAGCATTTTGAAATTTTTGAAATTTTTGACATTTTGGCTGGTTTCTATGGTTACACAGACCATTCCAAATTTCTATTGGCAGATACCACATTGGTACATGGGAGGGAACATACCATCAGAGTTTCATTGGATTTGACCTACCCTTTTAAGAAAGTAAATGCCACTTTTAGGTGTTTTTGGACCATTTTGACCATTTTTGCATTGTTTCCATGGTAACGGCAGCCATTTTGGAAATTCAAACGCCAAATTCCACCTCTACCAATGTTGCTCATCGATACTGTGAAGTTTTATAAAATTTGGAGCATTTCTATATTTTTGAAATTTTTGGTGTAGTATCCATGGCAACATAGTAGTTCCAATGATTGCCAAAATCATCCAAAACAAGTATATGGCCGGCACCTACAGTGTATAAAAATATGATGATTCTGAGTTTAAGTATCTCCAAATTATTCACCAAAACCAAAAACTGGAATTTTTCACAATTGTTCCGTTTCCATGGTAACGGCAGCCATTTTTAATGGTCTTAGACCCACCTGCATCTCGAAATTTTGTGTTCCACCTTATAGTGAACTATCATTAAGATTGGTTCCATTTCACTCCAAAAAACCTGCCGGACAAAATAGGTGGAAGTATAATAATAATAATAATAATAATACAGAAAAAGAAACAGAGGAAAAGCAATATGTCACCCGACATTGTCGATCGGGTGACATAACTAGATTTGCGATTGCAAGCAATAGCGGATGGCACCCTTCCCCTATTGCCAGGTGAGCGGCAGCCATTTTAAAAATTCCGATGTCAAAGACCGCATTTACAGATGTCTATTCACATTGGCGTAAAAATTCATCAATTTTGGAGCATTTTGAAATTTTTGAAATTTCCATGGTAACGGCGGCTATTTTGGAAATTCCAAACTCAAAAGTCAAGTCTACATTAGCTAAGCAACATTTGTTATAAATTTCAATAAATTTGAAGCATTTTGAAGTTTTTCGTATTTTTGCTGTTTCCATGGTAACAGCGGCCATTTTGAAAATTCCAAAGTCAACCTGCTGCTGCAATTTGTTCTCACCATAATTATATACCATCATTTAACATAAAATGTCTCTAGAATAAATTTAACATTGATGTTCTGGAATGTTCTATGTTAAACATTTCTCCTGTTTCCATGGCAATGGCAGCCATTACGGAACTTCTAAGTATTGTTGGTACCTCGGGGCCCCACCACCAACATTTGCACAAAGTTTCATAAGGTTGGCTCTTATAACGAAAGAGTTAGAATTTTGATTTTCTTTTACATTTTTTTAGTTTCCATGGTAACCGCAGCCATCTTGCACATTCCAAAGTCAGGTGCACAACTTCACATGGTGGACAACATTATAGCATAGTTTCATCAAGATTGGTCCATCCATTTCCGAGAACTGTCTTGGACAAAAAGTGTGGAAGAATAAAAATAATAAAAATAATAAGAAAAAAAAGAAACGAACAATAACAATATGTCACCCCAACTCCGTTGAGGGTGCCATAACTAGAATTGCCATTGCAAGCAATAGCGGATGTCACCCTTCCCCCTATTGCCACTAAGAGGCAGCCATTTCAAACTTGTTTAACAGTAAATGCACAAATATGTATGGCTATTCATCTTTTTGTAAATTTTCAGTATATTGAGAGCATTTTAACAAATTTCACATTTCTGCTGTTTCCATGGCAACGGCAGCCATTTTGAAAATTTCAAAGTCAAAAGTGTCATCTTTACTTGCCAGTTAACAATAATATCAAGTTTCATTAAGTTCAAAGCATTTTGAGAATTTTTGACTTTTTTAGTTTCCATGGCAACGGTGGCCATTTTGGAAATTCCAACTTCAAAAATCTCATCCAGACTTGCCAGTCAACAATCATATTAAGTTTCATCAATTTTGGAGCATTTTGAAATTTTTAAAATATTTGATCCTGTATCCATGGTAACAGAGTAGTTCCAATGATTGTCAAAATCATTCAAAACCTGTATATAGTGGACAACTATATTGCATAAAAATTTGATGATTTTAAGTTCAAGCATACCAAAGTTATTCACCAAACCCGGTAGTTTTTGGAGCATTTTGACCTTTTTGCATTGTTTCCATGGAAACGGCAGACATTTTGGAAATTCCAACGCCAAATGCCACATCTACCAAAGTTGCTCATCGTTACTATGAAGTTTCAAAAAATTTGGAGCATTTTGAAATTTTTGAATTTTTGGGGTAGTTTCCATGGCAACATAGTGGTTCCAATGATTGCCAATATCATCCAAAACCAATATATGGCTGGCACCTACATTGTGATAAAATATGATGATTCTGAGTTTAAGCATCTCTAAATTATTCACAAAACCAAAAAGTGGAATTTTTTACAATTGTTCTGTTTCCATGGAAACGGCAGCCATTTTTTATGGTCTTAGACCCTACTGCAACCCGAAATTTTGTGTTCCTCCTTATAGTGAATTATCATTAAGATTGGTTCCATTTCACTCCAAAAAACCTGTCGGACAAAAAAAGGTGGAAGAATAATAATAATAACTAGATTTGTAATTGCTAGCAATAACGGATGGCACCCTTCCCCTATTGCCAGGTGAGCGGCGGCCATTTAGAAAATTCTAAACTCAAAAGTCAAGTCTACATAAGCTAGGCAACATTTGTTATAAGTTTCCTTAATTTTGAAGCATTTTGAAGTTTTTCATATTTTTGCTGTTTCCATGGTAACGGCGGCCATTTTGAATATTCCAAAGTCAAACCCCTGCTGCATTTTTAGCCCTCCATAATCATATACCATTTAATGTCTCTAGAATAAATTTAACATTGATGTTCTGGAATGTTCTGTGAAAATTCAAAGTTTTGACCTTTTTGCATTGTTTCCAAGGTAACAACAGATATTTTGGAAATTCCAACGCCAAATTCCACATCTTCCAATGTTGCTCATCGTTACTGTTAAGTTTCCTGAAGTTTGGAGCATTTTGAGAATTTCGAAATTTTTGGTGTAGTTTCCATGGCAACATAGTAGTTCCAATGATCACCAAAATCATCCAACACCTGTATATACTGGGCACCTACATTGTATTAAAATATAATGATTCTGAGATAAAGCATATCCAAACAGTTCACCAAAAAAAAAAATGGATTTTTTCACATTTGTTCTGTTTCCATGGAAACGGTAGCCATCTTGAACCATTCCATGCTTCCTGCAACTCTGCACCTGGGGGTCCTTACTATAGTAGAGTTCCATCAACATTGGTCCATTGGATTTAGAGAAATCACCTGGACAAAATTTGTTGCAAGAAGAAAAATAATAATAATAAGAAAAAAAAGAAACGTAGAATAACAATATGTCACCCCAACTCCGTTGAGGGTGCCATAACAAAGAAACATAAGAAAAGCAATATGTCACCCGACATTGTCGATCGGGTGACATAATAACTAGATTTGCCATTGCAAGCAATAGCGGATGTCACCCTTACCCCCATTGCCACTAAGTGGCAGCCATTTCAACAATTTTAAACAGTGATGTTACATATATGCATGGTAATTCCTCTTTCTACAAATTTCCAGAACATTTGAAGAATTTTAAAAATTTTGAAATTTTTGATGTTTCCATGGCAACGGCAGCCATTTTGGAAATTCCAACTTCAAATTCAGCTTCAACACATGACAGTTAACATTATTGTGAAGTTTCATTAAGTTTAAAGCATTTTTAATTTTTTGAAATTTTTGCTGCTGTATCCATGGTAACATTGTAGTTCCAATGATTGTCAAAATCATTAAAAACCTGTATATAGTTGAAAACTATATTGTATGAAAATTAGATGATTCTAAATTAAGGCATACCAAAATTATTCACCAAACCCTGAAGTTTTTGGAGCATTTTGACCTGTTTTGCATTGTTTCCATGGTAACGGCAGACATTTTGGAAATTCCAACGCCAAATTCCACATCTACCAAAGTTGCTCATCGTTATGCTAAAGTTTCAAAAAAGTTGGAGTATTTTCATATTTTTGAAATTTTTGGTGTAGTTTCCATGACAACATAGTAGTTCCAATGATTGCCAAAATCATCCAAAACCAGTATATGGCCGGCACCTACATTGTATCAAAATATAATGATTCTGAGTTTAAGTATATCCAAAAAATTCACCAAAACCAAAAACTGGATTTTTTCACATTTGTTCCGTTTCCATGGTAACGGCAGCCATTTTTATGTTCTTAAGACCTACTGCAACCCGAAATTTTGTGTTCCTTATTATAGTTAACTCTCATTAACATTGGTTCCATTGGCTCCAAAAAAACTGCGGGACAAAATTAGGTGGAAGAATAATAATAATAACTAGAATTGCCATTGCAAGCAATAGCGGATGTCACCCTTCCCCCCATTGCCACTAAGCTGTAGCCATTTCAAAACAACTTAACAGTGAATGCAAATCTATGAATTGTGATATATCTTTCTGTAAATTTTGGGTACAATAAGAGCATTGTCAAAAGTTTCACATTTCTGCTGTTTCCATGGCAACGGCAGCCATTTTGAAAATTCCAAAGTCAAAAGTCTTATTTATACATGCCAGTTGACAATAATATTAAGTTTGATTAAGTTTGGAGCATTTTGAAAATATTTAACATTTCTGCAGTTTCCATGGCAACAGTGGCCATTTTGGAAATTCCAACTCCAAAAATCTCATGCAGACTTGACAGTCAACAATCATATTAAGTTTCATAACTTTTTGAGCATTTTGAAATTTTTGAAATTTTTGACATTTTGGCTGGTTTCTATGGTTACACAGACCATTCCAAATTTCTATTGGCAGATACCACATTGGTACATGGGAGGGAACATACCATCAGAGTTTCATTGGATTTGACCTACCCTTTTAAGAAAGTAAATGCCACTTTTAGGTGTTTTTGGACCATTTTGACCATTTTTGCATTGTTTCCATGGTAACGGCAGCCATTTTGGAAATTCAAACGCCAAATTCCACCTCTACCAATGTTGCTCATCGATACTGTGAAGTTTTATAAAATTTGGAGCATTTCTATATTTTTGAAATTTTTGGTGTAGTATCCATGGCAACATAGTAGTTCCAATGATTGCCAAAATCATCCAAAACAAGTATATGGCCGGCACCTACAGTGTATAAAAATATGATGATTCTGAGTTTAAGTATCTCCAAATTATTCACCAAAACCAAAAACTGGAATTTTTCACAATTGTTCCGTTTCCATGGTAACGGCAGCCATTTTTAATGGTCTTAGACCCACCTGCATCTCGAAATTTTGTGTTCCACCTTATAGTGAACTATCATTAAGATTGGTTCCATTTCACTCCAAAAAACCTGCCGGACAAAATAGGTGGAAGTATAATAATAATAATAACTAGATTTGCCATTGCAAGCAATAGCGGATGTCACCCTTCCCCTATTGCCACTAACTGGCAGCCATTTCAAAATGGTTTAACAGTGAATGCACATAGATTCATTGCAATACATATTTCTGTAAATTTTCAGTACATTCAGAGCATTTTAAAAAAAATCACATTTCTGCTGTTTCCATGGCAATGGCAGCCATTTTGAAAATTGCAAAGTCAAAAGTCTCATCTGTACTTGCCAGTTAACAATAATATCAAGTTTCATTAAGTTCAAAGCATTTTGAGAAATTTTGACTTTTTTGCAGTTTCCATGGCAACGGTGGCCATTTTGGAAATTCCAAAGTCAAAAGTCTCATCCAGACTGGGCAGTCAACAATAATATTAAGTTTCATCAATTTTGGAGCATTTTGAAATTTTTGAAATATTTGATCCTGTATCCATGGTAACAGAGTAGTTCCAATGATTGTCATAATCATTCAAAACCTGTATATAGTGAATAACTATATTGTGTAAAAATTTGTTGATTTCAAGTTCAAGCATATCAAAATTATTCACCAAACCCTGAAGTTTTTAGAGCATTTTGACACTTATGCTCTGTTTCCATGGTAACGGCAGACATTTTGGAAATTTCAACGCCAAATTCCACATCTACCAATGTTGCTCATCGTTACCATGAAGTTTCAAAAAATTTGGAGCATTTTGATATTTTTGAAATTTTTGGTGCAGTTTCCATGGCAACATAGTAGTTCCAATGATTGCCAAAATCATCCAAAACCAGTATATGGCTGGCACCTACATTGTATCAAAATATGATGATTCAGAGTTTAAGAATCTCCAAATTATTCACCAAAACCAAAAACTGGAATTTTTCACTATTATTCTGTTTCCATGGAAACGGCAGCCATTTTTTATGGTCTTAGACCCACCTGCACCCCGAAATTTTTTGTTCCACCTTATAGTGAACTATCATTAAGATTGGTTCCATTTCACTCCAAAAAACCTGCCGGATTAAATAGGTGGAAGTATAATAATAATAATAATAATACAGAAAAAGAAACAGAGGAAAAGCAATATGTCACCCGACATTGTCGATCGGGTGACATAATAACTAGATTTGTAATTGCTAGCAATAACGGATGGCACCCTCGTCCCCCCATTGCCAGGCGAGCGGCAGCCATTTTTGGAAATTCCAAAGTCAAAGAAGGCATCTACCCTTGTAAGTTATCATTTTTGCAAAATTTCATTAAGTTTGAAGCATTTTGAAATTTTGGACAATTTTGCTGTTTCCATGGTTACGGCGGCCATTTTGGAAATTCCAACTTCAAAATGCAACTCCGCACATGTCAGTCAATATTCCTGTAAAGTTTCATCCAGTTTGCAGCACTTAATTTTTTTTGGAAATTTTGAACATTTGTGCTGCAACCATGGTTACAGTAGATAATTCCAAAATTCTAAAAGCGTACATCTCATTGCCACATGTCATGTTATATATCAATTCAGTTTCATTGACTTTGGTGCACTACTCTCTGAAAAAATGCTGATTTTATGCATTTTTCCATAGGGTCAATGCAAAACTTGGCCCCAGTTTCCATGACAACGGCGGCCATTTTGAACTATCCATATATTGTCTTGACATCTTAGCATACTAGAGAACATTTTCATAAAGTTTCATCCAGTTGGATCTTATAACGAAAGAGTTAGAATTGATGTTCTGGAATGTTCTGTGAAAATTCAAAGTTTTGACCTTTTTGCGTTGTTTCTATGGTAACAACAGATATTTTGGAAATTCCAACTCCAAATGCCACATCTTCCAATGTTGCTCATCGTCACTGTGAAGTTTCATTAAGTTTTGAGCATTTTTATATTTTTGAAATTTTTGGTGTAGTTTCCATGGCAACATAGTAGGTCCAATGAGTGTCAAAATCACCCAACACCTGTATATAGTGGGCATCTCCATTGTATTAAAATATAATGATTCTGAGGTAAAGCATATCCAAACAGTTCACCAAAAACAAAAACTGGATTTTTTCACATTTGTTCCGTTTCCATGGTAACGGCAGACATCTTGAACCATTCCATGTTTCCTGCAACTCTGCACATGGGGGTCCTTAATATAGTAAAGTTCCATCAACTTTGGTACTTTAGATTTGGAGAAATCGCCTGGACAAAATGTGTTGCAAGAAAAATAATAATAAGAAAAAAAAGAAACGTAGAATAACAATACGTCACCCCAACTCCGTTGAGGGTGCCATAATAATACAGAAAAAGAAACAGAGGAAAAGCAATATGTCACCCGACATTGTCGATCGGGTGACATAATAATAAAAAAAAGAAACGGAGGAAAAGCAATATGTCACCCGACATTGTCGATCGGGTGACATAATAAGAAAAAAAAGAAACGAACAATAACAATATGTCACCCCAACTCCGTTGAGGGTGCCATAACTAGATTTGCCATTGCAAGCAATAGCGGATGTCACCCTTCCCCTATTGCCACTAACTGGCAGCCATTTCAAAATGGTTTAACAGTGAATGCACATAGATTCATTGCAATACATATTTCTGTAAATTTTCAGTACATTCAGAGCATTTTAAAAAAAATCACATTTCTGCTGTTTCCATGGCAATGGCAGCCATTTTGAAAATTGCAAAGTCAAAAGTCTCATCTGTACTTGCCAGTTAACAATAATATCAAGTTTCATTAAGTTCAAAGCATTTTGAGAAATTTTGACTTTTTTGCAGTTTCCATGGCAACGGTGGCCATTTTGGAAATTCCAAAGTCAAAAGTCTCATCCAGACTGGGCAGTCAACAATAATATTAAGTTTCATCAATTTTGGAGCATTTTGAAATTTTTGAAATATTTGATCCTGTATCCATGGTAACAGAGTAGTTCCAATGATTGTCATAATCATTCAAAACCTGTATATAGTGAATAACTATATTGTGTAAAAATTTGTTGATTTCAAGTTCAAGCATATCAAAATTATTCACCAAACCCTGAAGTTTTTAGAGCATTTTGACACTTATGCTCTGTTTCCATGGTAACGGCAGACATTTTGGAAATTTCAACGCCAAATTCCACATCTACCAATGTTGCTCATCGTTACCATGAAGTTTCAAAAAATTTGGAGCATTTTGATATTTTTGAAATTTTTGGTGCAGTTTCCATGGCAACATAGTAGTTCCAATGATTGCCAAAATCATCCAAAACCAGTATATGGCTGGCACCTACATTGTATCAAAATATGATGATTCAGAGTTTAAGAATCTCCAAATTATTCACCAAAACCAAAAACTGGAATTTTTCACTATTATTCTGTTTCCATGGAAACGGCAGCCATTTTTTATGGTCTTAGACCCACCTGCACCCCGAAATTTTTTGTTCCACCTTATAGTGAACTATCATTAAGATTGGTTCCATTTCACTCCAAAAAACCTGCCGGATTAAATAGGTGGAAGTATAATAATAACTAGATTTGCCATTGCAAGCAATAGCGGATGTCACCCTTCCCCTATTGCCACTAACTGGCAGCCATTTCAAAATGGTTTAACAGTGAATGCACATAGATTCATTGCAATACATATTTCTGTAAATTTTCAGTACATTCAGAGCATTTTAAAAAAAATCACATTTCTGCTGTTTCCATGGCAATGGCAGCCATTTTGAAAATTGCAAAGTCAAAAGTCTCATCTGTACTTGCCAGTTAACAATAATATCAAGTTTCATTAAGTTCAAAGCATTTTGAGAAATTTTGACTTTTTTGCAGTTTCCATGGCAACGGTGGCCATTTTGGAAATTCCAAAGTCAAAAGTCTCATCCAGACTGGGCAGTCAACAATAATATTAAGTTTCATCAATTTTGGAGCATTTTGAAATTTTTGAAATATTTGATCCTGTATCCATGGTAACAGAGTAGTTCCAATGATTGTCATAATCATTCAAAACCTGTATATAGTGAATAACTATATTGTGTAAAAATTTGTTGATTTCAAGTTCAAGCATATCAAAATTATTCACCAAACCCTGAAGTTTTTAGAGCATTTTGACACTTATGCTCTGTTTCCATGGTAACGGCAGACATTTTGGAAATTTCAACGCCAAATTCCACATCTACCAATGTTGCTCATCGTTACCATGAAGTTTCAAAAAATTTGGAGCATTTTGATATTTTTGAAATTTTTGGTGCAGTTTCCATGGCAACATAGTAGTTCCAATGATTGCCAAAATCATCCAAAACCAGTATATGGCTGGCACCTACATTGTATCAAAATATGATGATTCAGAGTTTAAGAATCTCCAAATTATTCACCAAAACCAAAAACTGGAATTTTTCACTATTATTCTGTTTCCATGGAAACGGCAGCCATTTTTTATGGTCTTAGACCCACCTGCACCCCGAAATTTTTTGTTCCACCTTATAGTGAACTATCATTAAGATTGGTTCCATTTCACTCCAAAAAACCTGCCGGATTAAATAGGTGGAAGTATAATAATAACTAGATTTGCCATTGCAAGCAATAGCGGATGTCACCCTTCCCCTATTGCCACTAACTGGCAGCCATTTCAAAATGGTTTAACAGTGAATGCACATAGATTCATTGCAATACATATTTCTGTAAATTTTCAGTACATTCAGAGCATTTTAAAAAAAATCACATTTCTGCTGTTTCCATGGCAATGGCAGCCATTTTGAAAATTGCAAAGTCAAAAGTCTCATCTGTACTTGCCAGTTAACAATAATATCAAGTTTCATTAAGTTCAAAGCATTTTGAGAAATTTTGACTTTTTTGCAGTTTCCATGGCAACGGTGGCCATTTTGGAAATTCCAAAGTCAAAAGTCTCATCCAGACTGGGCAGTCAACAATAATATTAAGTTTCATCAATTTTGGAGCATTTTGAAATTTTTGAAATATTTGATCCTGTATCCATGGTAACAGAGTAGTTCCAATGATTGTCATAATCATTCAAAACCTGTATATAGTGAATAACTATATTGTGTAAAAATTTGTTGATTTCAAGTTCAAGCATATCAAAATTATTCACCAAACCCTGAAGTTTTTAGAGCATTTTGACACTTATGCTCTGTTTCCATGGTAACGGCAGACATTTTGGAAATTTCAACGCCAAATTCCACATCTACCAATGTTGCTCATCGTTACCATGAAGTTTCAAAAAATTTGGAGCATTTTGATATTTTTGAAATTTTTGGTGCAGTTTCCATGGCAACATAGTAGTTCCAATGATTGCCAAAATCATCCAAAACCAGTATATGGCTGGCACCTACATTGTATCAAAATATGATGATTCAGAGTTTAAGAATCTCCAAATTATTCACCAAAACCAAAAACTGGAATTTTTCACTATTATTCTGTTTCCATGGAAACGGCAGCCATTTTTTATGGTCTTAGACCCACCTGCACCCCGAAATTTTTTGTTCCACCTTATAGTGAACTATCATTAAGATTGGTTCCATTTCACTCCAAAAAACCTGCCGGATTAAATAGGTGGAAGTATAATAATAATAATAATAATACAGAAAAAGAAACAGAGGAAAAGCAATATGTCACCCGACATTGTCGATCGGGTGACATAATAATAATAATACAGAAAAAGAAACAGAGGAAAAGCAATATGTCACCCGACATTGTCGATCGGGTGACATAATAATAAGAAACTAGATTTGCCATTGCAAGCAATAGCGGATGGCACCCTTTCCCCATTGCCAGGCCAGCGGCAGCCATTTAGAAAATTTTTACTGTTTCCATGGCAACGGTGTCCATTTTGAAAATTCGAAACTCAAAAGTTAAGTTTACATAATCTGGGCAAAATTTGTTATAAGTTTCATTAAATTTAAAGCATTTTGAAGTTTTTCATAATTTTGCTGTTCCCATGGTAACGGCGGCCATTTTGAATATTCCAAAGTCAACCCCCCGCTGCAATTTTTTCCCTCCATAATCATATATACCATTTAATGTCACTAGAGTAAATTTAACATTGATGTTCTGGAATGTTCTGTGAAAATTCAAAGTTTTGACCTTTTTGCATTGTTTCCGTGGTAACTACAGATATTTTGGAAATTCCAACGCCAAATGCCACATCTTCCAAGTTGCTCATCGTTACTGTGAAGTTTCATGAAGTATGGAGCATTTTGATATTTTTGAAATTTTTGGTATAGTTTCCATGGCAACATAGTAGGTCCAATGAGTGCCAAAATCATCCAACACCTGTATATAGTGGGCACCTACATTGTATCGAAATATGATGATTCTGAGTGTAAGCATATTCAAACAGTTCACCAAAACAAAAAACAGAAATTTTTCACATTTGTTTCGTTTCCATGGCAACGGCAGCCATCTTGATGGTGCCATACCCCACTGCACTATAGAATGTGGTGGTCTACATTATGGTATAGTTCCATCAATATTGGTCAAGCCAATTCTGAGAAATAGTATGGACAAAAATGTGTGGAAGAATAAATATAATAATAAGAAAAAAAGAAACGAACAATAACAATATGTCACCCCAACTCCGTTGAGGGTGCCATAATAATAAGAACTGAGCAAAACCAATAAGTCTCCAAACTTTGTTTGGGAGACTTAATTAATCAAAGTGCTTATAAGCACAAAAGGATTGAGATTTGTTTAAATTTTTTCAGTGAACATTGCATTGTCTAAAGCATTGGTTGAAGTTGATGTACATGTAATTGTTAAAATTTATTTTCAAAATTGGAGTTATCTTCCTCTGTCCATAATCATGATAATTGTAGTTGGCTTAAATTAATTTTTAAAATTGGAGTTATCTTCCTTTGTCCATAATTGTAGTTGATTCAAATACAATAATGGACAAAGAATAAATTAATTTTTAAAATTGGAGTTATCTTCCTTTGTCCATAATTGTAGTTGATTCAAATACAATAATGGACAAAGAAAGATAACTCCAATTTCAATTTTTTTTTTTTTAACAATTACATCTTTGGTATTTTTAGATTCCTATTTTCCATTTTTAAAGGGGCATAACTCTTAGAAGGAATGGAGTGACAGCACCAAAATTCAAATTAGATCTGTATTTTGTGGTAATAAGACAATCTAAAGTGAGAGATTGGAAACAAAAAAATCAGTATTTTTTCATTTGTAAAGGGGCATAATTCTAGAATGCCTGAAGTGAACAATTTAAGGTTACACATTGATATATGTTTTTAATAGGGTTGAAGTGCAAACATACTTTCCAGACAACTGCACTTCCATGAAAATCATAGGTGACCCTGTTGTGTAAAGTAGATAAAATGCGTTGTGTATAGATCATGTTTATTCTAACGTCTAGCCATTGCTATATAAATAACGTCATAAATACATAAGTCAAGTAGCAACGTTAATAGTAAATATTCGCGCTAAATTCCTGACATTCTCGGGGCCTGCAAAAGTTAAATATAAAATTATTAATCACTTTAAATGTCAATCGAATAGATATTACTGAAAACTAAATAATTAATTGTCTTTCTAAAACAAATTCAAATAATTCACTTATTAAATTTTCACTTTTAACGAAGTCTATCACTTTTGGGTAGTCCATTTCTTGATGTTCTCTCGAGCTCCGACAGATGCCTCTCGTTTTGGTAGAACTCTTGTCAATCTCTCTGTTGAATTCGATGTATCATCATTTTTATCATCTAAATTGTTAATGTTTGTTTGGATTTCGAGTGGGTACAGTTTTACTATAGGAAGTGAAGTACGTCCTGCTCTAGTTCGTATTATAGCTGCTCGTGTAAAACCATCGTTTCCGGTGATCAATTTATCAACAACGGCAATGTTCCATCGGTTTTTCGGTAATTTATCATCTTGGACTTGAACTACATCTCCAACTTGAATAGTTTGTAAATTGTTTCCTGTTTGGCGATGAAACTCTCTTAGCGTCGTTATATCCGGTTCCAAAAATGCTCCATTAAACTCAACTGTTTATTCAAATGTTTATGCAATTCTTGTTTTTTACTATTCACTGCAATGTACTCAATATTCGGTTGTGGATACGGCGTTAAAGTTATTCTTCTTCCGTACAGTAAGTGTGACGGAGTTAACGGCTCCTCGTCTTCAATATCCAGTGATACGTAGGTCAATGGTCTATCATTAATAATGGCTTCTATTTCTGTCAGAATTGTTAGAAGTGTATCCATGGTAACGTAAGATCTGCCTAATGTTTTCCTCAAACAAGTTTTTGTAATTCCTATAAAGCGTTCCCACCATCCACCATACCAGGGCATGATAAGCATATTTTGATGAATTAAGGTAAAGTTTTAACCAATTTGATACTGATGGTAGCGGAACATGACCGTTTGATGCCTGACGGTAAAGGGTATTACTACCCTCATAAACATGTACAGTATATTTCTATATTTATGGAGGATTAATAATAAGGGGACGAAGTCCCCTATTACAGAGAAAAATCAATACAAAATTATTTTTTTTTTAAATCTGGAAAATATCCTGAACTTTTCATTATACTAATGAACTCAAAATCGTAAACTTTTTTTTGGTCACTTTTTTTAATTCTCACATCTGTGCAGAAATCTACTTCCTTTTTCCAGTCTTGTTTGCATGAAACTTTGAGTAAAATATATAGGTATATTTATCAGTCTAGCAGAGATGGGTCCGATTACTTTCAATGTAATTGATTAAATTACAATTACTTTGTCATTTGAACGATTAAATTAAATTAATGATTAAATCATTTCTGAAAGTATCTGATTAAATTAATGATTACATTGGCAAAGTAATCATGATTACATCTGATTACAATGAATTTAAAAACAAAAATATTTTGAATGATGTGGATGAATAAACGTTTAATATAACTATAGCATTTTTGAGAACGTATTTTATTTGGTTCAATTATAAAATGATAACTTCAAATTAAACGTCATCTATTTAAATAAACACCAAATTTCACTACATATATATACATTACACTTTATCACCAATGTTCTCTAAATTATTTTGAATTAAATTTAATAAAGATAAATCATAATCAAGAGTTTTTTTGTTTGTCTTCTGACCTCTTTAATAATTTATATGTATTCCAAGTTGCAGTTTATGGAAGTTTAAATATGGATGAAATAAAGTTACATTTGTACCAGTTAAAACTATGTTACATTTTAATAGAAATGTTTAATCAAATTGTAAACAATATGTATTAAAGTACTAAAACCATTGCATTTTACACGTCCAGTCCAAATACAAAAAAAAGTTTAAACAACATATTTGTCCAACTTTTAATTTAGTTTGTGCTAATTAGATAAATTTGATGTCTGATTTATCTTTTATCATATATAAAAAATTAACAAAAGATTATAATTCAGGGTTAAAGAAAAGTATTACTTGACTATATAACAGTTATTATCAAATATTAATATGAAGATCATTATAAAACGATAAATATACATGTATGTACAATATCTTTTACCAAGATAAAATGTAACGTAAGGGTACCCAAATTGCACCAAGTACCCAAATTGCACCTATTTAGAAAAAATAGCAACGGAAATCTTACAACATTTCCTAGAGACTAAACAATTTGTATTTTTTTTTATTTGATACTATGCACGTCTTTCAACATAGGTAAACATATTTAAATATACACAAAACGTTCACAGTATTTATCAACCGATGGACTGTTTACTGAAAAAGCAAAATGTTCGAAAACATCACCGTATGACGTCATCAAAACGTCATCTTTTTAAAATTAACAAAAACAATATATTATAAGCATCCATTTTGTAAAATATGACGAGTAAGCATGGACTTATGTCCAATTGTTCAAAATATTTGAAGAAATTAAACAAAAGCTCGGTTATTAGACTTTTGCCGATGTGAACTTAAGCATGGATGCAATTTGGGTACTCCTCATTACAGAATCCTGGATAGTTTGGAGGTTGATTCAAACCCATTTTTTATGGACTCAATATGAATTAAAAATCAAATTAGTGTATCTATACAATGAAGAAGGATAGGGCTACAAAATAAACACAGTATGGACATATTTTACTTGATCATAAAAAAAAGTAGGTGAAAAAACTGTCAAAATAGGTGCAATTTGGGTACCGTCACGTTATATAATTGTATTATATTTCTCTGCTTAGGCTAATGATGACTTTTCAATACTGTAACAGTTTATATTTTTAACTGAAGTAGAAAAGCTTAAAGTAACCAAACCATTTTAGTATGTTAAAAATTTATCAAATATGAACAAAGAGGTTCATTTAATGACCAAAAACACAATTTTAGATTTTTTTTCATTGTAACCAGAATGTAATCAAAAAGTAATCATGATTACAGGGTATTTTGAAAAGTCATTGATTAAATTAAATTACATGTAATCAGATTTTTGGCTGATTAATGATTACACTGATTACTTGAAAAATTGTAATCAATTACAGCTGATTAACGATTACAATTACAATTACCTGTTCCCAAGTCTGCAGTCTAGTATACTAAACATGAACGAAGGAATGCAATACCTATTTCATTTTTAATAATTCCTTGATATGAAATAACATTACCTGATGATATAGCGTTTCTTTGTGGTATCAGGTTCGTTCGCGCCCAATACACTTTCGCACCCTACACGTTCGCACCTCGCACGTTCGTACCCAAGGTCCGTTCGCACTCTACACGTTCGCGCCCAATTTTAATTCAAATTCCGGTTGAATAATTGGAAAATCATGATTCTTGTTATAAATTGCTTTGGTGTAAGTAAAACATTCAAGATTTTAAATGAAAAGCACAAAAGGTAATTGTTTTTAACAGCTTGGTCCCTTTGATCTGAAACAATAAAATATAGCAATACTCTATTATAACCAAAACATGATAAAAATCATTCAACACACACAAAAAAACGTAGTCAGAATCTCAATTTATTTTGAAACAAGTCAATGAAACAAAGTTATAGCAATACACTAACCAAAAGTTAACATGATTAAGAGTTATTCAACACAAAATAAAACGTTGACAGAATCCCACTTTATTTAGAAATGATTTTTTTTTAACAATACACTATTAAAAACATGATTAAGATTTATTCAACACAAAAAAAAAATGCTGTCTCACTTTATTTTGAGACAATGACAACAAATATAAAATACACTTGCCAAAACTTGATTACAAAGCTATAGTTATTAAACACAAAACCAATTAAAATTGGGCGCGAACATGTAGGGTGCGAACGGACTTTGGGTGCGAAAATGTAGGGTGCGAAAGTGAAAGGGGGCTAACATGAGTGGGTGCGAACGTGAATGGGTGCGAACGGACCCGGATTCTTTCTTTGTTTACATTGAATATGACGTCATAACTTAAATAATGTCACAACTAAAATCCCTAACAACAACAAAAAATCGGAAACGTTATGGTATTTCGGTTTTGAAATTAAAATATGTTTGAATAATAAAGAAAGGCATCCCAGAAAAAAATTAAAATAGCCTTGCCAGATGTCATAATTATTTGGACTAAGGTAATGCCTGCCTCAGATACAACTTATCGCTATTTGTCTGCCATTACTGGATATCACACAGGTTCCCGTAAAATTTTGACATCATAAAACAAAATATCTGATTCCACAATGGAAAAGTGATTGTTGTATGCATCAAAAGTTCAAGCGGCGGGGTCAGCCGGGATTAGCTAAAGCTGAGACTACTATAACTATTACTGTTATAGTTTACTGTAGTCTCAGGCTAAAGGTAAATTATGTTTCAGAAGAGAAAGGGTATGTATTTCATTGAAACAATTAGATATTCCCACAAAAACATCAACAAGTAAAAATATCATTTCATTATTACAAGATGTAGAATTTCAAAATTATAGATCAAATCCATAACTTATGTATGATATTATGTAAGTCACATGTATGATACATGTATCACTTACCCCATGTAGTTTCTTTTCATTTGAAGAGTTTGTTTGAAAGTCTGTTTTTCCGGCATTTTGAAGAGATACAAAAACAAATTCAGTTGCTAATTAATGACCATTTCTGCAAGATAAACGTTACGGACAAAGACACCACAGCACAATTTTCGTTTTGTAAACAAGTCAACTGTTCCTGATGTAGTGAAGAATACATAAGAAGACGAAAATAAATCGGAAACCAGTCTACTGACGTTTCTTTTTTAAAAAGAAAAGCAATCGTGAACCTGATAACCTTTTGAACTTTTCTAAAATTAACGTTTCTCTTTTTGGAAAAGAAAAGCAATCGTGAACCTGTTTACCTTTTGAATTATGTAAAGGTGAATGACCTCATTCTTTAAATGAAAGAATTATTAATGTAAAAGAAGGAACTAAAAGAAAATATTTCAAAGCCCGAAAACACAGTCATTTCGTAGTGAATTTCTTATAGACAACTTAAATTCAATAAAAAAAAAAATTCTTTACAGTGTACCAGTAGTGTATCACTATTGGGACAAATGATATCAAAATTATAGAAAAGACTACCAGCTTTAACTCAAAATACGGACAATTCTATGTTGAGGGGGTATAAAATTCAGTTTGACAGTTCGGACATCCTAGTTTTTGACCAATTTCTTAACATCAGATTCAGCACCCACATTTTTTAACATGTAATTGCATTCCTTTACTTAATATTTCATGCATGAAATATAAAGAAATGAATAAGGAAAGTGTTTTAAAAAAAATTGCAAGTTATACACTGTTTACACTAGGGACTATATTCGTATACAAATTAGACAACGAAAACCACTCACACATGTAAAAGACAGAGAAACACGAACCCCTACGGGAGTATAACAGGTGCCCCAAAAGACAAGGTGGCGGCGGCAGATCATGTTGCACACAGAAGTTTTCCTTTTAACTTTATAGAATAGAGATACCTGTATCTAATCAAGGATTTGTATAGTATACAAATCCTTGATCTAATGTATATTTTTTTCTATTGAATGCATATAAAGCTGTATGTGCCAATTCAATATTTAATAGATATAGGAAGATGTGGTATGAGTGCCAATTATGAGACAACTCTCCATCCAAATAACAATTTATAAAAGTAAACCATTATAGGTCTATGTACGGCCTTCAACACGGAGACTGTATTATGTATCTATTTGTTTGTATTTTTTATATTTGTATCATTAGTTTTTGAAGGACTCAATGGAGACTAAGACTAGTATTATACTTATAGTAAAATAGTCCAAGGGGAAGAGTAACATATTATTTTTAAACGAGTTACCTTTGTTATGTCATAACGAATTTTATTCATATTGATCATAGTATTAATATGTTGGATGTCATTTCTGAATCAATTTTTACAAATAATAGTTTGATTGGTTTCCGAAGTTATCCAAATTATAGGACTGCTAAACGGTAATTTTAACAAGTAAAAAGACATTTTAGAGTTATCCCTCTTCATATAGGAGAGGTGAATTGACTATTCGTCCCGTCTAAAAAGTTTAAGGTTATTGTTCTAATGAGTCATTTCTAATCAGTATGACAGTTGTGTGAAAGGACGATGCCCGGAAAGTAGCTATAGTGTATAGATTGACATGCCTTGGGCTCTGTGATAGTGATTTCTTGAAAAAAAAAAAAACACAATGACGAGATGGAATTACTTATAGCGTCAAAATCTTCAAAAATCCAATACTCCTAAATTCTGGCCTGCCCCCATTCTTGATATTTTTTAAATCCTATACATTACGTGTCGTACTAGAATAAATGGCAAATAAAAAGCACGCAATTCATATCATATAATGTTTAGTGTTTCCTGTTATTAAAACATGCACGAAGACCGCTTATTGGCGTCTAAGCAGAAAACCTAGGGTTCCTTAGATATTTTGTTGTTTAAAAAAAAAATCAATTATACCAGCTGGTATTTGATTTTCTATAAAAGACCAACAAATACAATTCGAAACAAGAGAAACAAAGCATATCATATCTAACATTTTTATAAGATTATTGAAAAATGCTTCATTCAGATTGTAACTGATTAAATTGACACATTTTTTCCAAACTTTTTGCCCGTTTCTCCTCTTTAAAAAAGTATACCACTGTGGTTATTCTATTGACATAATTTGTAGAGTTATATAAATAGTACTTTATAGATTTCGCGCCGTTCGAAAGTGTGTTTCTGAATTTACCTTCACCAGTAACGCTCAACCAAAAAATCTTAGTATAACTACTTGAATAATTGAGGAGCTATAAATATAGTGTGTATGTTCCAGACCGTATGAGTATTTGGACCGTACGCGTACGGTCTGGACCGTATGCGTACTTTTTCAAAATACGTATACGGTCGGACCGTACGCGTACCGTCTGACTAATATTAAGAAGTTGTTCAAGTTTATTAGATACAAATGTATATAACAGATAAACATAACTTATATCTCAAACTAATATAAAAAGTTCAATAGTAATTGAAATAAAAACTTAATATTTTAACTCCTGTATTTAGCATGTCAGTAATTCATCAATTGCAGCCCAGTATGCTCATTGAAATTGAAGTTATCGGAAGTAAACATAATATTGGAGGACAATTGATATAGAATATTTAGGAACTTTACAAAAAAATGCATATGCAAAGGAACATGCATGAACAAAACTTGTTAATGTAAAAAAAAAAAATATGACGTTCCTTGTGGTAGCAAGACTAGTGTCACCTTGGGCCAGAGTAACAAAATAGGATTCAGATATACAATTAAACAAATATTTAATGTCAATTGTTCACTTATTTACTTCATCCATCTATTTGTAATAATAACAATTTGTATAACTAAAAATAAAGATTTTGATAAATGATTGTTTAAAGATTAACCCATATGATCTCAAATCATGTATGGTCAGCTGGACCGTACGCGTACGGTCCAAATACTCATATGGTCTGGAACATGTATACATGTATCTACATGCATCTTTATTGTAATCAACTGAAGATTTAGCTTGAAATTACAGCAACGAACATTACAATTATAAACTTCTGTTTAGAATAATCTTCATGCATATAAACATACCCCATGTAACTTCTTTTCATCTGCAGAGTTTGCTTGAATGTCCGTTTTTCCGGCATTTTGAATGAATTCGTAAATGAATTTGGTGAGCTGATGTGCTAATTGTCTGATTTCGCAGTCACGTTTTTGTTATATAAAGTATTGGTAAAATAGAGTTATTTTCCTTTGTCCATACATGTTACTTTAGGTAAGGGCTGATGAACCATGCAAGTATTGGTTTTATTAATATAACGTTCATCAAACATTTATTCTTTAATCTTCTTGCTTTTGCAATTTCTAGTTTTGCAAAACCAGCTTACTGAAGAGAAATGTTACAATGTTTTCATTGTACAAGTTGACTCAAATCTAAGATGAAAACTTTGTATCATTTCTTTGCAGTAAGATAGTGTTTCACATAAATAAAAAAAGTATGAAATAGATGCAGTATATCAATCGTTAACTTACTTATGAAATGTTGATTTAATGACCTATTATATGCATCATTTATGCGCAGCAAGTTGCTAATTTTTTTTTATTAAAAAGTGACTTTATTTATTTATATTATATTAAGTCCGAAACTACGCCACTGAGCATAACTTATATATTTTTTTTCATTTTTTTTTTAATACAAATGCAATTCCCTCATTCGAGAAGATAGAAACTGTGGAAAAGTCAACACAAACTAAATATCGAAACACTATCAGTCTAGTTTAAACAATATTTATTATTGAAAATTATAAACGCACAATACTGTTCTACAATTTTACAAATTGGTCAAATATGGGTTTGTAATCAAGTGATGCAAGCTGTTCTTATCCTTTCGGAGCACTGGATAAAATCTCTGGTTTTGGGCGGGGTTAGTTTTGCCCAGTATTTTTTTCTATGTTTTGTTTTGTGTAGTTGTTTATTTTTGGTTTTTCTTTTTAGCCATCGTGTAGTTTATTTTCATTTATGCATGAGATTGAATTATTTGCTGCATGCGTTTTTGATAAACTCTATTGATTTATTGTATGAATTGAATTGCATTGTGATGCATTTTTTTACTTTAAGGAAATGTTGAGTATACGTTAAATAGACAGCAACGATACAAACACAAACAGACATCTACGGTATTTTGTGAAACGATAGCCTGGAGGTGAACATACAGGATTTAACAAAAGACATGTGTTTACTTTCAAAACTCAGTAACCATGAGTAACACCCGTTTTCGTATATCAACGAAGAATTCCAAAAATAGCACATGTCACATACTAGTATTACTTAGATGATACACAGGCACTTTTCTCTTTAAAAAGTCATATATACCTTAATATAAAACGTGTTATATTTAGATATATGATATTTTTTTCCAAGACAAGTGCCTGACGGATGGGAAAATTAAAAAAGATAGATGTAGAATACAAAAACGAAAAAAGAAATAGTGATATTTCAAAATATAAACTCTTTTTTCTGTGTACTTCCAGGCATATGTCAGGCTTCGGTAACTCAACTGAATGAATAACCTATTATTTTTACTGTAAAGTGGCCACAGGTTGCAGTTTAAAGATTAGAATTTCTGAAATAAAAAACCGATGATAGAAGTCAGTTGGTTTGCAAAAGAGTTACTGTTCTTTACATACATGTTAAGTTGAATTATATATTGCAATTCAAGCTCTAGCGGATTTCATAACTATACAGATAGCTTATGCAGTAAAAGAAGAAACATTCCTTTCTCTGAATGACATTGGAAATCTGTGTTGATTCTCGCTAATGGATTCTGTTCATTAAGACTTAGTGTATTAAATTTTTTGGTCGGAAATTTTGAAAGCGTAAAGTTTATTCCCGAATCGCTTACATCCTTGCATGTTTTATCATTACCACAGTGTTTCTACAATTCGCTTTAGATGAAAAATATGGAAAGAATTAGTTATATAATTTTTTCAACACTTGTTGTCGAATACCATATTTGGTTTTATTCCATTACGTTGTCATATTCAATAAGAAACTTTGTTTAAACAATAATAACTGCTTACGTCGAATTCGTAAAGTTTCTCAAAACCTATTTCATTCTGTTAGCTAAATCTACATTGGTCAGGAGGGTTATTTGGTTTTGGTTATTTATTTATAGGGTTATTTGGCAATTGAGCTTATATTAACGTTGGAAATGATGGGACAATGAAGAATATGTCTGTGACCATTTCAAGAACTTTACCATTCTGTGCTTCAAGGTAATTTTTGACGCCCTTTTCACTACAAATAGCATTTGATACTTTACTATAACAGTTTTTATTGAAGTAAGTACTTGTTAATGATGACACAAGATGTTCATACGGGAACTTCGGTATATCAGTCATCAAAATCACACCCATTTTGTGCCGTTGATTTTAGCATAAGATACAATGAACCTTCCATGTCACAATTACCGATGATCATATCAACTGAACGGAATAAAGCGGATTCGACGGACGATTCATGAGTCGGTTCGGTTCGGAAGGGTACTTGTTGAATAGTTCACCATCGATTACTGGAGTAAATGGCATACTTACTGACACAAAAAAGTCTCCTGCAATACTGGATATTAACATATAAGCGTATGTTGTATTTCCCCAGTATATATTTTTTCTTAAAGGATTAAAGAAACATCCAAAAGATTCAGCCATTCCTACAGAAATCAGTTTTATATCCTCCGAAAGATCTAACATTACGACACTGACTCAACTAGCAGAACCACCAAATATAGTAACACATGATAAATCAACTGTATAATCTGCTATATTTGCTTTAACCCATCTAATAACTATAGACCTTGCAGAGGGTATCATTGTACGAGAGAAATCCAAAGAGACCAAGACGGTAGTTTATAGTAGCAATGACAACGTCCCCCGATCAGCCATCTTTGTGTCATTATTAACAGTAGTAGATCCATATATATGTGTGTACCACCATGGATCCAAATCATGACTGGTCGTTAAAACTCGTCACTTAATATATTATTTGGAACATAGATATTTAGCTGGAGTCAGTCTTCAGAAAGTCCAACATAATGAAAGTTATAATAAGGATCGGTTGCATGCAAGTCATATGATACCCCCCTTCGTAGCGTCTAGAGTATGGTTCCATCCACCATATGGTTTCGGCTAAGTAAATCGTAGTCTTTCTATTTTCGATTTAGCGTATGGAACATTCAAAAACTTAATTTTGTTAACATCTGTTTTGTTATCAGGTGTTTTTATCCAGGTATTAAATACTACCTTGTTGCGTTTTCAGTGAAACTGATTCACAATTTGTTTGATATTTCAGAAGAAGCAGAAGGCATTCAAATAAAAATCCAACATATATATCTACAATAGAAGAAAAGGGAAAAAGATATGCCTTGTTATAAAAGACCGGAAATGAAGCATGCTATTAAAAAAACAGACAATAAAAATCGAGATTATCAATACTACATATGCATCAGTCTGTACAATATATTCAAGCCATTCAAGCAAAAGTTTATTCATAATAAACTTATCAAAGATACCAGGATTGAAATTTTTTATTTGCGCCAGAAGCGCGTTTCGTCCACGAAAGAATCATCAGTGACGCTCGAGTCCAAAATAGGCAAAAAGGCCAAATCAAATACCAAGTTGAAATCAAAATGAATAACATGCTAAAAGTATGAGGTATAACAAAATAATGCACTAAACCCTTATTTAGAAGCAGGATGGATTAAACAATACACATTGAAGAAGAACAACAAAATTATAGCAAACATACAAAAAAGATAAAACATTCATGAGTCAAACTTTTACCGCTTGACAAGGAAAAAAAAACCATAAATCAAAGAACGACAGAGAAAAAATGGGTAAAAGAAAAAAAGATGAGTAAAAGAAAGAACGAAAGCAAGCTAGACAATGGAAAAGTAAAAAGAGAGACAGCACGACCATGGCAAAAAGAAAAGAAACCCGTCGAGACCAAAACAGCAATTTCATGCTCAGTCATGTAATTTATCAACGAATTACAATATGTCCACATTATTTTTTATTATCTGTGTTATTGGTCGTTTGGTCAATGTAGTCACGAAACGTGACACGTGAAAACTAATTTATGTAAGTTTATAAAATGATTAGTGGATTTATTATGAGATATGAGTTCTTGTCCAGCACTGGAATTTCAAAAGGGTCAAATGAGGATTTTGACTCAACACTTCAGTGATAAAGAAGAGGAAGAATATGCATATCCCTCCTTGATCCAATTTAACTAAATTTATCATGTAATATCTACATAATTTATTATAACTATTTACTAGTTGCTTTAAAATAGCACAAATGACGTTGTATATTCTTCAATTACAGTATAAATACTCGGGTCCGTTTTTTAACTCCTTAATATATATGGCTGCTATTTTTGACGAAATTCGGCACCATGGCACTTCGCACGCTTGCCGACAATGGAACCAAGAAACCATCGTGGGTTATTTTGTGTAATGAAAGAACGTATGAATTATTAAATAAATAAATACAAATTAAGTGATAATGATAGTAAATAACTGTTTTGTTTGCATTTTTATTGAGAAGAGATACTTATGAGTGATATCATCGATGTAGTTTTAATTTGTTAATTATGAATACTTTTAGTAGTTTTGACAGGTATTGCAGACATGAGTCACCAATGGGTTTCAACACAACGGGAAAATCCCGTAGCCGGAGGAGGGCTTCAGCCGGAGGAGGGCTTCAGCCGGACACTAAACAATATTGTATACCAATGCAGCGAAAATAAAGGTCACACTAGAATCTGAAACATAAAAATGTACCAAAACTTATAAAACAACCGTATGACTATTCTAAGATGTCTTATATCATTCTGTTTTATGTCCGGTGACATAGTTATCGTCCTTTTTTTTTTATCTACATACCACCGTCCCAAACTATCGTTACGTTACAGTTACCAATTCTGGCTTAAATTCAGGTCTTAAATTCGACGGGAGAGATATCACCTATTGATTCTAATATCTGTTTCAAAGCTGTTGACTGACTTTGCGTACCTTATATCTTCTTCCAGTTGGTTCCAATGGATCACAGTCGTAACGAAGAAGGAGATCTGAAACTGCTTGGTATTGCCTATTGTTGTATCAACTGCATTTGAGTTGTTCCTAACCGAGTTGTTTACTATATTAGTGCTTTCAAAGTCTGCAAATCGCTTTGTTTTCCTTTTAACCGAAAACTCATCAGGTTTGATAGATTGGGCCAACCATCAACCTCTTTGTACAGAAATACCAGTCTTTAACTTGTTCTTCTCGACTGCATGTTTTTTAGTTCCAGTACGGTTAGCATTTTGGTGATTTGTAATTTCCTGTGATGAAACGTTTTCCTCTACGCTGGATCCTCCCTAATTGGTCCATGTTTCTTGCTGTTTATGGATCCCATGCTGTTGCCCCATAATCCAGTGTGGATCTTATCAATGAGATGTAGACTGTTTTCTTGCAACCTTTTGGGAATAATCGTAGGTTGCGTCTACGAAAGTCAAGTGTTGAATTTGCTTTCGTGGCTACATTTGAAAAAAGTGGTACATTAAAAAAAGTCTTCTGATATCTGTAGCCCAAGATATGAATTGTGTTGAACTTGTTGGAGTATGTGTCCATTGTTTTTTGGCGTTGTCAAACTTTGATACTTACAGATGATAGCCAATTCTTCACAAATTGCGAACTAACTCTAGTATTCCTGATTTGATTTCCCCCAAACTTTACATGTTTATGCGGATAGATGAAAGAAAGTTTATATATATATATATATATATATATATATATTTTAATTTTCCGGATTGTCGATCCAGAGTTTAGGATACTTAATTGTTCAATTAAAGGCAATTTTTTACAAATCGGCCACTAATTCCGGTATTCTTGGAGTGGTATCCTTCAAACTGTAGGAGTGATGAAAGAAATCTTCCTTTTGATTATCTTTATTTTTCCGGTATGATTGTCGCTGCAGAATTATAGGAATTTAATTGTCATATTTCAGTAAGTATTTCACATTTTGTACCATAACTTGAAATTGCTTGGATTGATTTAGTGGAACCTATACATAATTGTTGAAACTGGTGAACATAATAAGCTGATTCATTAAAAAAACCTAATATCTTCTGGCATGTTTTTCTACAGAGCCATTTTAATTGCATATGATTAAATGCCTTCGAAATATCCTTTTTAATTCTTGCAACAATTTCAATATACACAATAAGGGCGCATCTTACTTTCTTGATGCAGCTGTTGTTTTTTATTCTGGAAAGGTCCTTGTTTTTGATGATCTCAAACATTTTATAAAATTTTGTGTTTTCCAAATGATTGGTTAAATGTTGTTTTATTTGCTCTTTGTGGACACCACATCATAATTTGGGAAAATTTTTACTAAATTAAATTGATCTTAGTTTTTGTTGTTATATTTTGCTTTTTAGGCTTTCACTGCATGCATGTCAAGTGCACATGGTGAAGGCTATTATACAAAAACACACATCGTTAGCGTTTAAATCGGTATTATATGCATTTTTATAACAACTGTCGGAATAGTATCTATACGGTGTTTATATTTGACCGAATGTGGTATCTGCCAAAAACAGTTTTATTTTAATTATAATTAATATGATCGATTTTCAAAATGTTCTGTTCAGGTCCAATTAGTTTTTATTCTACAAAACATGATATACTTGTTTTGCAATTAAAGCTTTTGGTCACCAATATAACGGATGATAGATGTTTCTACTAAAAATGTTGTGTCAAATAGAAATTGCAGGAGAGTCATCACTTGGTCGGCTCCGCTGATAAGTAGAAAGTCAGTCCTAGAGATCAACTCCCACCTGGTATCCCGGTTTATGGTACTTACATTAGCTTATTGTCTCCATTGATTAGATTTTGGTCATGTATTTATAGTTGATAACATAGGACGTCCTACGTTCTTTAGTCGGTGCTTAAAAGAGAAACAAAATATAACCAAGGGAAATTCAAACTCATAAGTTTGAGCATTGAAATAATTGAAATGCAATTCTTATCTGAGAATTTCCACTTTATAAGTTACTGCAGTTTTGTTTTGTCTTTTGTACTCTAAAACTTGGCTTATACCTTTACCTTTTAAAACTTTTTGAGCTCGATCGGACTTTATCACGGTGATAACATAAGCGTATGTTATATGTACGTTCATCGATTTGGAACTTGATTTCTAGTTGAAAACTATGTCTGTCTAACCTTTTAGATTGTATCATATGGTCAACAACCATCTAAGCATGCTTAACGCAAAATGAAATCTCAAGTAGTTTCTGTATTTTGTCCTTGAAATAATTTCGTAAGAACCAATCTTTATTCTCCTTTTGTTCTTAGACAATAATTAATGTCATCAGAATCAATCACGAAATAATGTCAACATCTAAGATAATTATTATATCCGACAACTTACGTGACAAATTTTACACTGGTAAATAACACAATTTGTCTGGACATAAAAACAATAATAAGAATCAAACTGTGAACAGAATATAATAGTAGATCTATAAATAATTCTATGATATCAAATTATGAAATATTGTCCAGTCGACATTTTTCAAAGGAGACGAAGTACAGATTGTATGACCTTGTTTAAATCATAGTTGTCTACAAAATATTGAAATAGTTATTTTTGTAATGAAATTGCTAAATTGTTAAAAAAAAAAAAAGCATTTATATAAGCTGTTCACAGGAAATATGTTTTTCTTTATTTTTCATCTGATTATTCGTTAACTTTATGATGATTTCTGAATTTAGACTTTTACTCATAACAACATTAGCTACAGGTCACTGTCTTTTCCATTTGATTAGAACTATTTACAAAAAATTCTAATAAACGATGTCTGACATTTAACTTGAACCGCATTAAAGGTTTGTTATGCAATGAAGCATTAGGTAAATTTATTAGGCATTATCAGAAACATTGATGTATTCAGTAATAAGCGGGAGATTTGACATAATTTTTTAGATTCTGATATTTCTCTGCATTGAATCGCTACCAAATCTTATTTGGTAATCTAGATTCTCATTCCAAACACGTCAATAATTACAGAGTCATAATTACATTGGTTTTAAATCGTTTAAAACGCATTTTATAATGAACACGTGGTCTGATTTTGACGTAGTTATAGAAGTTAGTTTTAAGCAGGTAAGGTATAATCGTAATCAGCTCATTGGCGGATCCAGGGGGGGGGGTCCCCCTTTTTTTGGCCAATCAATGCATTTGAATGGGGACATATAGCTGGAGCCCCCTTTGTGTCCTGGGTTGGGAACCCCCCTTTTTAAAATGGCTGGATCCGCCCCTGCAGCTGTAATCAATCGAAGCTTTTTGTTCCATGCAGTTACATGAAAATAAAATAGCACCTCATTCTTCAAGCAATTTTCCTCGGAGTTCAGATTTTTTTTAATTTTACTTTTTCCTGTGTTTAATAAACCTGTTATTTAATCCCATCACTTTATACTAAAATCTTTCCAAAATCAAGCAAGTCGCCAGTCTCACAAAAGAGACACCACATATACCAAATGGATAAACTCATAAGTCGAAAAATAACCCCTGACAATGCCATGGCAATAAACGGACAGACAACAATACACAAACACATCATCGGAATCTTTTTATTAAGCAACACGAACCCTTCCAAAAACCAACGGTGATCTCAGGTGATCCAGAAGCATAAACAGATTAAGACAATTAACAATGGCCAGAGAGTCAATTTTGGACACGTAATATCTTTATGCTATAATCATGACTTTATATCAAATACTAGTCAACAAAAATAATAATTCACAAGTTCGAACTCCAATTTATCATAAAATATATTAAAAATAACACATGTAAGATTATCAAACGAAATACATTAATTTGTTTATATAAAAATACGTTATGTTTCAGAAAAAATCTTACAAAATTGGAAAATGAAAAACAAATCCATGTCATTAAATACAGGATTTTTGTGGTCACATTTATTTTGAGGAAAACCAAGACTAAAAACGGTAATTAATGTTGAAATTGGGAAATTATGTATTCAAATATCTGCAAAGGAATTTAATTCAATTTTTTAATCAGACAATCATTATTATGCAAGCGTCCAGTTCTCAAATCGGTATTTTTTTTAAATCAAATTTTTTGTCGAAAAGGAGATTCATAGCTCTTACATAATTTACGAATAATAGGAGACGAATATCTTATTTAGTAAATATTAACAGATAATTGAAATACTTATTTAGTCAATTCATTAAGGCAAAACAAGGAGATAATAAACCAACTTTACGTACGGTGACCTATGGATGTTCATTTCTGCTGGCCATGTAATTTCTGTACAATCCTGCTGGCCATGTAATTTCTGGAGACCTAAACATAGTCAATAACTACAAGTTGAGACAACTTTTGTCCAAGGGTCCGAAATACAGAGAGCCACAGCCAATCAATTGGAAGCAGAACTTCAAACTTCTTATGGATTCTGTTGAGGGTTATGCAAAAGACTGCAAAAAGAGAAAAGGTTGAGGTTGACACTATTTCGGAGTGGGTAAAATCAGTGAGGTCATTGGTTCAGATAAGAGTAAGTAAGCTTAAAGGGTCAATGCGCACCAAAGCTCCTTCCATCTTTAAAGACTCTCATGTCATAGAGGAGTTGTCTTGCCCCCATGACAAATATGTTGTCGTTGCAGTTGACAAGGCCTCAAACAATATTGTTTTTGTTTGCAAGAAACAATACATTGACTGCCTGATTAAGGAACTCGGGATAAATAATACACTTGGAAATCCTACATATACACTAAATACGCTCACGAAGCAGGAGATCCTGGAAAACCACAAATCGGTTCTAATCTTCTTTGGTGTTAATCCAAAGGATGAAGACCAGGATATTCCATCCTTATATTGGATTCCTAAGCTTCATAAGAATCCTTATAAGGAAAGGTATATTGCAGGTTCTTCCAAGTGTTCCACTAAACCCCTTTCTAAAGTTCTTACTTCCATACTCACTGCAGTCAAAGAAGGACTTCAGAAATATTCCGAAACGGCATATTCAAGAAGTGGTGTTAATCAGATGTGGATACTGAAAAATTCAAGAGTTATTGGTGAATTTACAATCTCAATCATTAAAGCATTGTTCCAACATTAAAACCTTTGATTTTTTAACTCTTTATACCACTATTCCACATACTAAACTTAAAGCTCGACTGAAAGAACTCGTCAGCTAATGTTTCTTTAACAACAAGGGCACTAGACGTTTTAAATATCAAGTTTTGGACAGAAATTCAGCTTACTAGAAAAATCATACAGAGTCAAGGAAAAAATACACCGAAGAGGATATCACTGCCATGCTGAACTTTTTATTTGACAACATATTTGTTGAATTTGGAGGTTTGGTCTTCCAACAGACTAATGGAATCTTAATGGGTACCAATTGCGCTCCTCTACCTGCAGATTTGTTTTTGTATTCCTATGAAGCAGAATTTATCCAAGGGCTTGTACAGAAAGGAGAAAAGAAATTAGCCCAGTCTTTTAATTTCACCTTTCGGTATATTGATCAGTCAGAAACCCGGTTGAAATAGAACAAAAAAATCGAAGCTCTTTGTTAGAGAAGGCGATAAATGCTTACTGTAATGTTTACTATAGTGACAAAATTTTTAAAAGTTAATAGAAACAAACAAAATTACAATTTTCTTCTCAATTACGAAGTGTTTTATTTTAAAAACACCATTTGCATAAGTTTTCAATTTATTTAGTACATAGTTAAGCAGAACAATTAGATATCAAGTCGACGACATGGGTATCTTTCAAGTTGGATGTAGAAAATGCATAACCTCCGATTTTTTTTAAAAATTAACCACGGACGGAAAACATATCAATCTATTAGTTCAGTAATTATCGTGTCTGCCCTTCCATTATGTGACTCAAGAAAAAAATCCCAAAAATGGGTAACAATTGTATCGAAAAGAGAAAATCGAGTGCACCCTTTTATTTTAGGGCGTGTTTGAATAGAGTATTTTGTCTTGATATCGTACAAAGCAAGAATATTTCATACATCGTCTCGCTTCAGATTCTTATATTTTTATATATCAAAGCTACAGGTTGACCTTATAACATAAAAAAATCACAGTACTAAAAGATGAAATATATGGGTCAAGTGAAATACCTATCTAATGAATCACAAAAACAGAGTAGGTGTGTTCGAATAGCTATTTTTTTTACAGAAAGTACTTGACGACAGTCTTTCAAGTTGGATGATGAAAATGCATATCTTCGAAAAATTATAATTTTTTGTGTGTGAAAACTAGGGTTTATAGTCTTCAAACACTAAAAAAATCTAGTTTGCCCTTCCACGAAATATTTAACAAGATTTTTTTAAAATGTTTTTGAATTTTCGAAAATTCCACCTGACAACCGATCAGACAATAGTTTTAAGTTGAATCAATGCAGACAAGATCATTAACTGATGCTCATTAGCTAGTTGATACATTTGTCTTTTAAAATACAACTGACATATAAGGATCGTAATGGTTCAATGTGGATAAATTTATCGGTTTCCGAGAGCAAAATTGGCAGCGCGTCATCCCTATAATGGCTTCCATTTCTACGATTGTGAAAATGAACTGGCGTAATGGGGAGATAATGTTGACGAAGTAGAACCCTGACTGTGATGATGTACTGTGTCTTAATAATAATAGTTTCAGTGATCACTTACATTTAATATATCCAAGTGAACTTGAAATTAAAGATACTACCGACACAGATAAATCTGCTTTATATTTAGACTTTTTTTCTCGAAATGACTACTGATGGTAGGTTGAATACCAAAATTTATGACAAACGCGATAATTTTAATTTTCTTATAGTCAACTTTCCATTTCTGTGTAGCAACATCCCAGCGGCACCAGCATATGGAGTATATGTGTCTCAATTGATACGTTACTCTAGAGCTAGCTCAAAGTACGTTGATTTTGTTGAACGAGGAATACTGCTTTCTCAAAAGTTGCTAAGACAGGGCTATGAATCAATCAAATTAAGGTCATCACTCAAGAAATTTTACGGTCGCCATCATGAGCTGATTGGCCATTATGACAAAAGTGTGTCAGAAATCATATCTAATATTCTTCCTCAGTCATAATAACCTTCCATCATTACCGAACTGAACAAAGAAATAACACGACGGGTGCCGTATACGGTGCAGGAAATGCTTACCCTTCCGGAGCACCTGATTTCACTCCCGGTTTTTAGTGGAGTTCGTGTTGTTACTTATTTATTATTTATCGTCGCTGGGCTTCTAAAATGTTGTAAATTACAAATTTTTCAAGATAAAAATTTCTCACAAACAGACTTTGAAAATTTTGGCAAAATGCATGCTTCCAAAATGTCGTATGTGAACTTGAATATTTTTGTAAATAGCAGTGAAATAAAAACGTTGACATTTCTGGATTATCCAAGAACTTAAATTCTTTTCACAGAAATAAAGAAATGTACAATTATTTTTTCCCAAAGCCATTCTACAACGATTTTCAAGTTTTCATACAACATTTTGGAAGCAAACTTTACAAACAACTGACATTGGCAATTTTGTAATATGTCTTATTTCACACATTTTGATTGGTCTAACTGTATGCCATTTTGTGATACCAAAGATTTCCTCCCGCCCAGACCATTGGTGTCAAAAAGTAATTTTAGCCAAAAAAGTCATATACGACATTTTAGAAGCCAAGCGACGTTATAACTGTTGATGTAAATGTCCTTTGGTTTTTTGAGTCTTTGTTTACTCCTTGATTTTGATTGTTATTGTCTTGGACTCTTGTGAAGAGTTGCGTCATTGACAATCATACCACATCATCTTCTTTTTTTTTAAATTTATGTGTATGTGGAGGACATTTATAAGTGGTATTCTTTGTGTATAAAATTCGTTCAAGATACTGTGATCTGAAAAAGAACGTTCCGTAATTACCACCGCAATTCCAACAAGTAAATATTATTGTTAAGGGGTCAGTTGAGGACCTCCTCCAGTGCGGGATGTTCTTATTGGTGACATTGGGATGAATTTTTATCTTTGGTCGGGCTGTTATCTCTTTGACAAATTGCCCATTTACATTCTTTATTCCAAATATTGTTCCTAGTGTTAACGATACAAAACTATTTGAAAGCAGCGTTTTTTTCAAATCTCGTTTTTAATCATTCATGTTCAGAACGCTTAAAACAGTTGATAGTTTGATGTAGTGTGTCATAATTTTTATTATGCAACAACTTACCATAGAATGCTTACACCTCGCTGTGATATGCAGCTTACCACAGACTGCCAACAACACACTCTGAGATCACGGTGAAAATACCAAACAAGTGGTGTAATCGAACTAATATATTGTGTACAAGGAATATCTGTCCAACCATGTCAGCATATCAATAGATCAGAACCCATACTTCTCCTTCATTAACTATTAATACTATTATAAGGTTCTTCATCAAATTCCAAACTTTGGAATAACATATAAAACTATATATTTGATTGCAAAATTTAACTTAATTTCACAAACCATCATATCTGTAGTATTGGCATGCAAGTCAATAAGTCAACTAATTTGAATCCGTATTCATGCAACCTTTAAAACTGACCTAAGAGAAGATGTGTTTACATGTGTTCATCATCTGGCTCATTTATTAAAAAGAAAATAATATCAACATGAAAAAGAGAAACAAGGGAGCCACCATTCCGTATCCGGCCCACAAACAATAATTCTTATACCGGTAAAACGATGATTTACAAATATGTTTAGCCTATAACATGAGATCAAACAGACCTACAAAAACCCAATTGCATGTGCTCTCTATAATATATTTATAATTTTGTTTATATTCGGTTATATGACAGTTTTCGGAGGTCATCTCTATGGTTTATTATATGGTATAAAGCATATCTAAATGCTGATACATTATAGCGAGGGCGTTTCTTTTGATCTTAATGTAATTTGGTATTCGTTAAAGTAAGTCATACATTAAATTTAAGAATTTGTGTCAAATCGGTGAACATGAATTTGACAGCTAATGATTTCTTAATAGAACATGAACAAATCACATTGTGAATATTGATTGAAACCTCACAAGAATTGATTCCAAGACGGATATAAACAAATTTCCTTCAAGAATCAAGGTCCAACTACCACGAGACATTTAATGAGTGTTTACAAAGAAATCTTTGTGATTTAAATGTTAAATTAGTTATTGGAAGACATTTACAGAATTTCAATCGAATTTTGTCTCCTCCTACACCAGACATCTTGACATTTGTATCATAAATAAGCAATTTGTTATTCAAGTAGTATTTGGTTCATGTAATACATTCACCTCTTTTGCGAGACCGATGAAATAAAGAATCAGCAGATTGCCTCTGAAAATTTTAGATTGTTTACCATGCCATTATCAACGTTAACACATCTAAGAATATGACTTTCCAAATACGGAAACACCTTGATTTAGTTTAAACATATTTTATTTGCAAAAGTAGCAAAAGGGATTGGACACAAGTTATAACAACATTAGAGACGTCCTCTCCCAATATAAATATAAACACAAAGTACATTAGATAATGGCGAAAAAGAAAAAATACAACATAGTAGTAATGCATGTAATACATACTTCAAACAAAAATTAGAAATAAAAAGAAAAAAGAAAAAAAATACAATATAATAAGGAATAATAATGAAACAACTAGACTGGAGTGAAAGGTTGTAAAGTAGAAATTTAGAATGTTAATTGATTGTTTTAAATCTTTGTGTTATTCTGATATAAGATTGTACGGACTCAAAAATGTCTTTGTTTTGCTGAAAAGAAAGGTCACCGTCACCAGCTAATAGAAGCTCAATGGATATAGCATAACTTTCTAATTTTGAAAACAGTATTTCTCTTGCTTCGTTATGAAGAGCGCACTCTAAAAAATAGTGTATACTATCCTCAACAGGGTGGCCACAGCTGCATGCGGGACTTGGTTTAATATTAACACGATGTAAATCTGAATTTAAAGAACTGCACATATTTCTCAAACGTGTATGAATGATATTAAGTTTTCTATCCCCACAACTAAAATAGGAAGGTGGCTGTATCAATTTGGACTTCATCTTTCGTTTAAAAATATTTATGTTTTTGGACGTACGTATGTCGGGGGGAAGGCTATTCCATTCAATAGTAGTGGATGGGAAAAAGGATTTTCTAGTTATGTCTAGTCTATAACCGGGTACTACATAGTTATTACTGTTTCGCAAATCGTAGTTAGATACTTGACCAACAAGCGGGGGCATTAAATCACATAGATAATCAGGGGCAGTCCCATTATGTAAAGAATAGAACATATTGAGCTTTCTGGATTTTCTTCTGTCCACAAGCAATTGCCAGCCAGTTTCAAAATATATAGCTTCCCGACTAGCAAACACGGGCAACCCAGTTACTAACCTCCCTGCTTCTAACTGAACATGTTCTAAATTGTCGGCTTCTTGTTGAGTACAACCATCCCATAACTCACATGCATATTCCATAACGGGTCTTATAAAAGTTAAATATATACGAGCAAGATAATTTCTATTCAATACATATTTCAATTTTTTAAGAACATTTAATCTTGTGCTTGCACACTTTAAAATATTTTCTATATGTGTATGGAATTTACCATTGGAATCAAAAGTAATCCCTAAGTGTTTATGACAGGAGACAAATTCTACTAATTGGTTTTGAAATTCTATTTCAATATCATCTGGGGAAGTATGGCAGGAGAATATCATAGCCTTTGTCTTATTAGGGTTAAAGTTAATAAGCCAATCTTTAGACCATACTGAAATTTGTTCTAAATCGCTGTTTAAGACATCCTCTATAGTGTAAGGATTATTGCTGGAATAAGAAAGAGATGTATCATCAGCAAACAATCGAGTTAGACTTGTCAAATTATCAGCTATGTCATTTACATAAATAAGAAATAGTAGGGGACCTAATACAGAGCCTTGCGGAACTCCTGCATTAGTATTATCAAAAGGCGAATAGGCATTTGAAACAAAAACGCTTTGTTTTCTATTTGAAATATAACTTTCAAACCATTTATACAGATTTCCATCAATACCATACGCTTTTAGTTTTATTAAGAGGCCACTATGCCATACCCTATCAAAAGCTTTCGAGATATCACATAATATAAGGGATGTTATACAGCGATCATCAAGTGACATGCATATCCTATAGTAAATTTCTATTAGCTGGTGAACGGTAGAATGACCTGGAATAAAACCTGATTGAAATTTGTATAATAAATTGTTTGCTATTAAGTGATTAAATACATTTTTAAACACAATTCTTTCAAAAACTTTACCCACTGCTGATAATAATGAGATTGGTCTATAATTGGAAACCAGTGATTTGTCTCCGGTTTTGAATAACGGCATGACAATAGCTGTTTTCCATTGACTAGGAAACTCTGCCTTTTCAAATGACAAATTAAATAACAATGATAAGGGTACACTGACAGTATAACTTGTCTTTTTTAGCATTTGGTGACTAATTGAGTCATTACCTGATGCTTTTCCCAATTTTAAAGTCTGCAAAATATCAATGACTTGATTTGAGTTTATAAAGAAAATATCTATTTTAGAATTTGACCTAGTCAGAAATTCTGGAGATTTATCATTATTTTCATTTATAGTAGATATGGAACAAAAATACTTATTCAAAAGACATGCTTTATCGTAATTTTCAGTGACTAATTCGTCATTTTCATTTTTAAGTTGAGTGATATGAGTAGAATTACCCGATGTCTTAGCTAATTTTTTCATTAATGACCAATACGATTTAGAATTACCAGATGCAAACTCGTCCAACAAACTATTTGCGTTTAAGTAAAATTGATCTTTTGTGTATCGTTTTAAATTATTCACATTATTTCTTTGCTTTTTATACTTATTCAGATCTGGAATACTATTGGACCTACGAGCTTGTTTGTGTAGTCTATCACGTTTACGTATTTCTCTCCGTAGGTCAGAATTAAACCATATTTTATCATTTGGTCGTATAGTTACTTCTTTTTGTGGGATACAGTCATTAATATATTCAAGAAATTTATTTGTAAAATTTTTACAATTTTGATCCATACTATTTTCAGCATTAATTATTGATTCCCAATCAAAAGTAGCAATGAGCTCGTTACATTTGTCGAAGTCGGCATTTCGATAGTCCCAAATCATTCTTTTATAAGTAGTATTATTTTGTGACCTAGTGAGATTATTCAAGAATATAATAGTTCCGTCATGATCACTATACGTACGATCTATTTGTATTACATGGGAATCATAGACATCACACGAATCTGATACCAAAATAGGATCTAACAAGGACTGGCGTGTGGCACAAAATCTGGTTGGTTCGTTTATAACATTTTTAAGGCCATTTAGTCTCATAATATCAAAAATTTTATGTGAATGGCCAGTAAGAAAATCTACATTTACATCACCCGTTATAACAACATTTGGAGTATAGCTCATTGCATTTTCGATAGATTCATGAAATTTATCCCAAAAAGTATTGTTGTTTGAAGGTTGTCGATATACAACACAAAGGAGTAATTTGTTAGAAGGGAAGGTAATTTCAAGCCATAATGCTTCATTATCAAAATCCAAATCGGGTCTCGGTTTGGCTTGAATAAATTTACTAATATAGATTATAATTCCTCCTCCTGAGCTATTGCGGTCTTTTCTATAAGGATCTCTATTATAACCCTCAATAAGAATATCTTCATTTTTTATATTTTCGTCAAGATGCGTTTCGGTTAAACAAATCACATCAGCTTCATTACTAATGTTTTCAACATAGTCTACTTTATTACGCATACTTCTAATATTAAGGTGAAAAATTGAGAAAAAACCACCTAAAGGACCAGGATTAACTTCTACATCATTACTTAGCATTATCAATAATAATATCACAAATGTTAACATTGGTTTCAATAGAAACAAATCAAGATATATAGAATAGCATACCGACGTCAAACATTTGCATTTCATAATAAGCAAGAACAGTTCAAATAAATAATTGTGTCTTTTTCTTAAATACATCATTTTCCTACAGAATACTGAATTAAGTTTACAGTAGAATTGACCTATCGACGAGCGATAAGCTTGAATATCATTACCCATTGTCAAAAACAAACATAGTTATACACGAATTCGACAGGTCTAACAATACAATAACTACATCTAAACAATATTTCGTCACTCCAGTCAAGAACATAACAAAACATATGTACAATAGTTTAGATTGTGAGAATAAATGTACAGGCTGTGGATGAAAAAATATTTGATGAGTAAACTTTGATAAAAAATAGAGAAAGCAAATAAATGCATGATACATCTGATTTTTTTCCCCAATTGTAATGAAAAAGAAAGGTAAAAAAAAACAGCCTAAAAACAACACATTGTTGTACGATTTTACATAGCGCAAAGAAAAATAAGTATAAAAAAATACTACATACTAAATATTTTAATTCTTTTGAATGAACAGAATAAGAAAAAAATTAGTGTAACTTTTAATTTTGAATTAGATTTTCGTATTTGTTACTTGCAACTCAACATTGTTATTCGAGTGAACCTTTTTTTTTTTGAGGTCACATACCTTACACGCTTGAACAGTTTTGGTAAATAAACAGTTACACGTGGTAAGAATCGTTGATTAATAATTCAGGAATTTGTTCATTTATTTCGTTACAGGTAAGTTAATTTATTTATTATCAATGTCTACAAATAGAAATAATACTTTACATATATCTTGTTTGTCTTTATATTGTGTATTTGCGTACAACTAAATGTCAATAAGATGATAATAATATGTTATTTCAGAACTAATTCAGATAAGAAACAATGGTAACAGTCGTTCTAGTTTTCATATTTGTTACAAGTTATTCAGTCTTAAGATCTTCAACATCTTGAAAGGATTTTATTAAGATTTTGTCCGAGCCGGAATTCTTCTTTGTGAATACTCTACCATCAAAGGTCCAAAACGAGTGAATCTTTTTGTTTTTTTTAAGTTGATTTAGCCTTTTGATGAGTTCCTGTCTGTCTCTAGTTAGATCTTCTGTGATAAATATTTGAGCCGAATTGTTCTTGAGTTTCTTTTTGGACAAATAGATGGAGTTTTTAATTTTCCAATTTCGGAACCTACAAATGAGTTGCGCTTTCCCACCTTCAATTTTACCAATGATGTGAGACCTGTTAATGTCATTGACACAGAGAGGTGGTGAAATGCCCAGTTTTAGGTTGGCAATATTAACTATAATATCATCTGTATTTTGGAGGTCTTCTTTACTCAAAGGAACGTTATGAAATCTGAGCGATGTTCTGCGACCGTATTGTTCAAGTTCTTCAATATCGGCATTTAGAGTAGCCACTTCCTCCTTTAGACCCTTGTTTTCAGCCATACTGTTAAAAATTGCAGTGCCCAAATTTCTAAATTTCTCATATCTTTCACTAGCATCGGAAAGTGCTTTGTCAACATGTTCTTTTAGTTGAGTATTTTCAGTTTCTAAGGATGTAATTTTTTGTTGTTGTTGATTAATAATGGCATTTAGTGGTTTGATAGCGTCTTGGATGGCTTCAGTAATAGCTGATTTTAAAGATGTTTTTAATTCTGAAATAAGTTCTGTTTTTATTTCACTGACAATAGATTGAAATACATCAGGTTTCAATAAGGTTGTTTGAACAAGTTTTGCCATATTAAAGCTTTCACCATGAGTTTTGAAGGTTACTGGACTCGATGGGGGACCACTCGACTGTACTTTAGATTGACGTTGAACAGATAAAGATCTTTGACGGGTTGGTGGGGGTTTCATTTGGTCTTCTGATGTTGAAGATAATTGACGTTTTCTCGAGGAACTTCTACCTCTGTTACTACCACCAAGAAGGCTTGAAGACTCAGGAGTTTGACATTTTGATTCACTTGTGGCGGACATTTTGTTTGTTTATAACTAGGGTTGAATCAACAAATCATATATTTTTCCAGTAATTAACGCATATAGTGACATACCAATGAAAGTCTGAATAGTACCATATATTAGGAATACATTCTAGTAAATTTCGTTACCAAGGCACACATAAAAATATCACATTTCGTACAAAATGTGTGTTAGTACTTTTCACGTCCTACTAGTTGCCGCCATTATCTCATTCGTTAACCACCTTGATACACCTTGATAAATGTAATAACTACAAATCAAAGTTTCGGTAACTAAAAATATGGTTTTGATATTGTGAATATAGTTTCAGGGCTCAAACTATATTTTCTGTACACATAATTGACTATATATTTTACAAATATTTCAAACGTACTTTTCGACTTTTATTGCCAAAAATTATATATACCACTTCTATGAAAGTGAATTACGTCTAGTTATTTTTTTTGTTATGACGCTGTTTACAGCCAATCTAGCTCACTGTTTGGCTCATTAAGCTATCATCAGTTATTTATGTAAATCGTATACATCAGGGAAACTTTATTCCTTTTTGTATTTTTTGTTATATACTTTTCATCAAAAAAATACGTAAATATACAACTAGATTTAATTTGTATATGCCCTGACAAATATACACTTTACTTTATGTTTCTGAAAAGTGCATTCAACCAACTTGCAAGCAAATTTCTGTGTAAAAATACATAACTCAAAAAAACATTTTACAACATCTTTAAAGGCTACCAGCTAGCCTCTTTAACCGAAACGAATCTAACCTTGACGTACCTAATGGTACCTGTTTTGAAAGCACTTAATAGTATACACATCTTATTCTGTCCATGAAAGCTTTTTTTTATTTTATATCTGTCGTTTTTTGTTTGGTATTGATTTTGAACTGAATATTGAATTCAATTGTGTTTAATTGTTTCTTCTCTTTTTTTAATACATTATTTACAGCCTTAACAATATTGACTCCATGAATAAAGTTGAGTGTCTTTTTGTTACTATTAGAGAAAAACAGGTATAATAGTATGAGTCAATATAAAAGGCTTCTATATTTTGGAAAAAAATGACATTTTATTTATCGACAAAAAGTAGAATAATAGCAATATCGAACTCCAAAGAAAATTCAAAACGGAAAGATCCTAAGCAAATGAAAAAATCAAAAGCTGAAACACATAAAAAGAATGGATAACACCCTACATATTCCTGACTTGGTACAGTAATTTTATTATGCGAAAATGGTGGAATAAACCCGGTTTTACGCAACATAATTATAGTCATATCAATTATTAAAAAAAAAAAATCTATGGATTTATAATTTATTCCTTCATCATAAAGGGCCAGTAAGTTCCCTCTCCATTATGGGTTTTTTTATTGTATCTTAGAAAATCTAAGTTCTCCAATTAGAATGTAGAGATGTCCCTCCATCAAGTCATAGTTCATCCTTAGTACATCCTCAGTGTTTTTTTCTTTTGTGAATTCTACTTACAAATAAACCATTATGGAATAACCGTCTCACAAATGATATCGGATATGTTCCTTACGTTGTTATTACAATCCCCTTCCCTTTCATGAATGTGACCTACCGAATTAGACTATTTACCGGATTTGTTATCACATAAGCAACACGACGGGTGCCACATGTGGAGCAGGATCTGCTTACCCTTTCGGAGCACCTGAGATCATCCCTAGTGTTTGGTGGGGTTCGTGTTGCGTTTTCTTTGTTTTTCTATGTTGTGTCATGTGTTCTATTGTTTGAGTTGTTAGTTTGACTGTCCCTCTGGTATCTTTCGTTCCTCTTTTATAATATCATAGTAGTAAATTTTATTTCAATTTTCATGTTTTCAAAAGTCTGTATCTTACAAGGATAAATTTGAATATAGAAACCTTTTGTATAATTGTCTTTCATTGCCATTTCTTTTATCTGGGGTCGTGTTCTCGAAGCTATCTTAGGATTAGGACGTGTCCTAAGACCATCATATGACAAGTCTTTGTCCTAAGTCGTGTTCTCGAAGCTCTCATAACTTAGGATATATCACATTTTTCGTCCTAACTTTAGGACACCTAATTAGGTGTCTTAAGATCATCATATCTTTATCCAAACATTGTGCATGATTTTCCTCAAATTTTTACGTGAAGATGAACATGAAATGAAACGCACCATTGGTTATTTACTCGTGTAAAGAAATTGTGCATGATTTTAAACTTTGAACTTCGTGTTTTACGATACGATGACACAACGAATTTAATATTCTCATTTCAAAACAAATTGTTTTCCAGTTTACAATCCTTTTTGATATTATTTTTTCAAATCATGCATTTAATTAAATACATGTAATTATAAAATTTCGTAAACAATTTTATTAACTGGTTTCGGCTGTAATAAATGTTTTATCAAACAATTACTTTAACTATTTATAATTCCGCAAAGGATATGTTTAGGACGTCCTAACATAAGATGCGTCTGAGATAGCTTCGAGACGCAACTTAAGAGTGTCCTTAGTCGATCCTAAGTCCATCCTAAAATTGCTCTTATCTATGACTTAGAACGAATCTTAGGATACTTTCGAGAACACCACCCCAGGTTTTTATTATAGACCTTTACACTCAAGGATATGCAATCGTAATCTCATTGACTTTTCTTGCTCATCTTCTCTATGCATATATAGTTTTACTGGTCATGTAATAGATATAAACAGGAGTCATGACATTATAAACAATAAAATACAGAGAGAGATGAAATAAAACTGATCTTTTAAGATCAAGGCACTCAGTACGGGGCGCCGAATGGACTTGAACTTTTTGTAATCGAAATCAATTTTGTGTACACAAAATTCAATTCTGTCATAACAAAATCATTTTTGTCTTACAAAACAATGTGATTCAGACTTGTTTTATGAGAACTTCAATTTTGTAATGACAAAATTCATTTTTGTCCAAATAGGTATGCAAATATAAACTTATTTGCATACAAAATTGACTTTTGGTACCTGATATGGAAATTAAAACACAAAAGTCAATTTTGTGAGACAAAATTGAATTTGTACGCAATTAACATGTTGATTATAATACAAAAATGATTTTTGTCATGACAAAATTTTGTTAAACTGAACTCATTTTGTTGAACAAAACTCACTTTTGTCCGTTCAAAATTGAATTTCGAGTACAAAACCACAAGAGTTCCATTCGGCGCCCCGTACTCAGGACATGTATTTTAAAGTGCATTAAAACCTATGGTCTTCCATGGGCACATGGGAATCTAAATAAAGGCAATAGTAGTATACCGCTGTTCAATAGTCGTAAATTGATTTGATTAAAACAAATCAGGGTCACAAACTAAATCTGAGGGAAACGCATCAACAATTAGAGGAATAAACCCAAAACAACAGAAACACTGAACTGCTACAAGAAAACAAACGTCAACATACATAATTTTTCCAGACGACCGAGATATTGGAAACTTTGTCGTTTTTTCACAACAAATCAGTTGATGTTCCAGCAGACGCGTAATCACAAAATTTTGTTTTGTTTATACAAATAAAATTGAGAATGAAAATGGGGAATGTGTCAAAGAGACAACAACCCGACCACAGAACAGACAACAGCAGAAGGTTATCAATAGGTCTTCAATGCAGCGAGAAATTCCCGCACCCGGAGGCATCCTTCAGCTGGCCCCTAAACAAATATATATACTAGTTCAGTGAAAATGAACGCCATAATAAACCCCAAATTATACACAAAAAACTAAAATTAAAAATAATACAAGACTAACAAAGGCCAGAGGCTCCTGACTTGGGACAGGCGCAAAAATTTATACTTGTTGAATTTAAAGCAAATCTATGAATTCAATATATATTCTTCATCATTCACAAAAAACAAAAGAAGATATGGTCCGGGAACACTTTGATTTGCGTTGTCAACGAATAAAGTTCCTAGTGTGAACAGTGTGTTTCTTACCAATTTTTTTTTATACCGCTTCCAAATTTATTTCTTTAAGTTTTATGCCTCAAATAGGAAGTAGGGGGACGAAATTACAATGTAAAAAAAAAAATAGAGTCATGAATTTGAAAGTTAAGTAGTGATTTGGTTCAGCCGAAAAAAAGGTTAAAAATTAGCATTTTGGAAGCTATCAAAAGAATTCAAGATACCCTTATATTGCACGGAAATAATTACGAATATCCCCGTGCCTTTATTCATATTTGATAATCTGGCTTCGGGGTCATTTACACCTATGACACAATTATAAAAAGTCCTCAGTCTTTAGAGTTTCGATTGACGCTGGTAAGATTTGTTTGTAATGTGTTTTTGCTCAGTACTTCAAAATCCGTGTAGGTATGGTAAATCTATATAAAAATAAGATGTAGTATGATTGTGAATGACAGAACTGTTAAACAATAAGTGGATACAAGTAATTATAGGTCAACATACGGCATACTACAATGAGGAATACACATACCGTATAGTTGACAATAAAAGACACGGCAGTAAAAATGTAAAAAATTCGAACGAGAAAAGAAAAATCACAAAAATACTGAACTCCGAGAAAAATTTAAATCTCCCCTAACCAAAATGGCAAAATCAAAAGCTTTCCGTTTCTAATTTCAATTTAGGAATATGACAGTTGTTGTCCATTCGTTTGATGTGTTTGAGCTTTAGATTTGTCCATTTGATTCGGGACTTTCCGTTTTGAATTTTCCTCGGAGTTCAGTATTTTTGTGATTATACTTTTTACAATCAATTGAAATAGACAATTTTGTCTCACGTCTTATTTCGAACGGTTGGATTGAAAAAGTAATTTTTGGAAAAAAGTTACATACGACATTTTGGAAACCCAGCGACACTATGATTCCTTCAGTTTTTTTAACGTGATTTTTTATGACCTATTTATGGTCTGTGCGTCCGCCCGTCCGTCTGTTTGTCCGTCTGTCTGTCGTACCGTCCGTGTGTCCAATCGTCCGTCTGTCCCGCTTCAGGTTAAAAGTTTTTGGTCGAGGTAGTTTTTGATGAAGTTGAAGTCCAATCAACTTGAAACTTAGTAAACATGAGTTACAATTTATGACAAAAATAAGCAAAGACACATCGAAACAACATCTGATAAACAAATTTAATAATACTTTTAGATATTTGGATGATATTTTGGCTCTCAATAATGACGACTTCAGTATGTATATTAAAGAAATTTATCCTGTTGAACTTACTTTAAATAAAGCTAATACTAACAATGACCACTGCCCTTTCCTCGATCTTGATATCTATACTACTAACGGAAAGCTGAATACTAAAATTTATGATAAAAGAGATGATTTTTCATTTCCTATCGTTAATTATCCATTTTTAGATGGTGACGTTCCCTTGTCACCATCTTACGGTGTTTATATATCTCAACTTGTACGATTCGCTCGTGTATGTAACAATGTTTTAGATTTTAACGAGAGAAATTTATGTATTACTGAAAAATTATTACACCAGGGTTTTCGATATCACAAACTAGTCAAAACATTTACTAAATTTTATCATCGGTATAAGGACATCATTCGTAAATATACCTCAACATGCAGACTTCTTATACGTTCAGGTATTTCACATCCAATTTTTTATGGAAATATTCTTTATAAAGCACAAAGGTGTCAGTATTCACCTCAAAAACTAACAAAACCTTTGAATAGACTTATTAAGAAGGGATATAGTTACGATACTGTTGTCAGGTCATTAAAGATTGCATATTTTGGCGTTAATATTGATTCACTTATAGGGTCTTTGCATCGGAACTTAACACATTTATTTAAAAACCAGTTGTTGGCATGACACGGGTTATGTTCTTCTCATATATGTTATGATGGTATGATACTAAACCCCTAACGAGAAGGATTGTGCCTGATGTTCATATGATGAAATCATAATCTTTCAGTCAGTTTAATTGAAGTCTGGAGCTGGCATGTCAGTTAACTGCTAGTAGTCTGTTGTTATTTATGTATTATTGTCATTTTGTTTATTTTCTTTGGTTACATCTTCTGACATCAGACTCGGACTTCTCTTGAACTGAATTTTAATATGCGTATTGTTATGCGTTTACTTTTCTACATTGGCTAGAGGTATAGGGGGAGGGTTGAGATCTCACAAACATGTTTAACCCCGCCGCATTTTTGCGCCTGTCCCAAGTCAGGAGCCTCTGGCCTTTGCTAGTCTTGTATTATTTTAATTTTAGTTTCTTGTGTACAATTTGGAAATTAGTATGGCGTTCATTATCACTGAACTAGTATATATTTGTTTAGGGACCAGTTGAAGGACGCCTCCGGGTGCGGGAATTTCTCGCTACATTGAAGACCTGTTGGTGACCTTCTGCTGTTGTTTTTTTCTATGGTCGGGTTGTTGTCTCTTTGGCACATTCCCCATTTCCATTCTCAATTTTATGTTCCCTATGAAATGATCTTTCTAATTTTAATGCAAAATTAGAGATTTTATCCCATTTTCATGGTCCACTCAACATTGAAAAGAATAGTGCGGATGGAGCATCCGTGTACTTGGGAAACATTCTTGTTCCTTCTTATTTCTGACATTTGAACATGGGTAGGCTACTGTTGCCTATATTGAACATTAACTACTTTTGAAAATTGAAATTAATTTAAAATATTAATAAATGGAAAAAACAACTTAAAAAGACAATAACAGATTGGTATTGAGGTTGATGTCAAATATGCGGCTAGTGATTAATGTATGAAGCATATTACAAAAAAAGATTCCCTACTCCAATGAAAACTCAAAATGTAAAGTCCTGTATCAAACGGAAAATCAAAAGCTGATATACATTTAACTAATTGAAAACCTGGTTTGATAACTAGGTACCCTCTCATTCGTATTTTCAGTCACATGGAATTTAATTTTATTGACAACAATGTGTGAGCAAAACAAAAGGGTAAAATTGTAAAAAAAATGGGGGTACAGCAGTCAACGTAGTGTTCTAATCTTAATGTCTATAAAACAAACAACTTATTTTGTTGCAATGATATACAATGTACATGTTTTTCTAAATAACCAAAACTATCAAAGTGTTTGTTTGTTAACTTCCTTTGTCCTCATAACCGATGTATGATACTCGAACATAGATCAAAAACTGTATATATATATATATATACCGTTATATTTCATACTTAACATTTGAATTATAATTATATTGATTAAATCGAATATGTACTGTAAAATTTGTATATAGTGTAATGGTTCAGTAATTCTCATACTAATATTTGAGTAATGCATGAATATTATGTTAAACTGTAGTCTATAACATAGTGTATTTATCGTTTTACCAAGAATGCAATTACTTACATTTTACCCCACCTAAAGTCTGAATTGCAGAAATGTGTTATTTTGCTTCCTTTCAATTTATTATATAATTTATCTACCTTGTTTACTTGGACTTGTTTGACAACTAGTAATATATTTTTTATCTCCTTGTAAGGTAAGATGGGTTAATATTTTACATCTACAACATAAATGCAGACTATCTATTTTTCGCTTGTAGGTTTGTTTATATATGACCAAAGTTCTCGTAAAATATTTATTTAGTACTTACATACATGTGCTGAAATTTGTGCCACAATAATTTATGTTTTTACGATAAATAATCAGATGTTTAAGGGGGCAAAAAAAAGCTCTTGGTGCATCCCTCCTTACTTATGAGCAAAATTAGTAATTACACAAGAAAACAAAAAAATCAATTTAAAAAACAAATAATATCTCAATCTCAATCAAACATGTTTTAAAGTTAATTATTGAACTCCTTGCAAAATATTCAAATCACAAATCTTTGAAATAAGTCACAGATTTTTGTTACATTTTCCTCAACATAGATTTGACACTTTGATCATAAACGGTGTGTTTTTTTTTCATTCAGACATTCTCCAACTTGGTCACATTCTGAATAGGTTTTGCAAATCAATATTTTTCAGTTAACAATGGTGTATATTTAGTTTTGTTGACAACATATACTACTGTTTGGAAACAAATGTTATCATGATAGGACAGAAGCAAGTGGTTTCCGTATTTCTGAAGTTAACATGGTCATACTCTTGAATATCTCCAAGATCTTTTGCGACTAACATTTGTTTTAAGTCCTATTATCTTCGTTTGTAAAAAAACATTGCTTTATTAACCAGTCTCAGTCTACTTCTGAACTACTTCTTTGTGCCTCGTGGGTAAAATATGTATACTATAGGCAAAAGATACAAAAAGAAACGATAAAAGGTCACTCTCAACGTGTAGACAGATTCGGTCGCGGTTTATTTATAAGTGAGAAAGTCATAGAGTTTTTTTTTAAATTGATCTGTGAATTTGTGAGATTTGAATATCGATAATCTTCGGTTGCTACTATTCTATACAATACGTATTTGAAACACATGAGACCACACTTAGTTTTTGATGGGGTTGGTGTTGCTTAAAAACTTTCAAAGACAACACACCTTATCGGTATTTGCCCGCCATTACTGGACATCACATATGTTCCCGTCATGTTTTGTAGTCCTAATACAAAATATCTGACACCACAATGGAATCATGATTGTTGTATGACGTCAATGGTTCAAGCGGAACAGATTCTCGGGTCAGCCGGGAATAGCGATAAGGCTTGTAAAACCGACTGGTGATGTTGTAGTCGTCAAATATACGGATATAATTAATGTTTGAAGCATAATACAAAAAAAATATAGTAAAATAGCGAACTACAATTAACATTTAAAATGGAAAGTCATGTCTCGAATAGCAAAATTAAATATACATCCAACTGTCATAATCCTGGCTTTGAACAGTTCATTATAAGTTATATGGTTCGCTACTGACCCCCTACGGATCCATAGAGTGTTTGTAAAATACAAACTCTCTATGGATCCGTAGGCGGTCAGTAATTAACACCAATTTTAGGATGGACTCAGGATAATCTTAGGACACTCTCGAGTTGTGTGTCTTACGCATCTTATGTTAGGACGTCCTGAACATATACTAAATGCGAAATTTTAAATAGTTAAAGTAATTTTTTGATATAACATTTATAAAAGACGAAACCAATTGCGAAATTTCATAGTGAAATGATTTTATGAATTAAATGCATGATTTCAAATGTAATTATAAATAATATCAAAAAGGATTCTAATTTTAACTGGAAAACCATTTGTTTTTAAATAAGAAGTGAATTCGTAGTGTCATCCTATCTTGAAACACGAAGTTCAAAGATTTGAATCATGCACAATTTCTTCACATGTGAGATAATAACCGATGGTACGTTTCATTTCATGTTTCGAACAGAAATTAGAAAAGTTAGGTTGAAGATAGGATGATCGTAAGGCATCTAGATAGGTGTCCTAAAGTAAGAACGGAAAATGCGGTATATCCTAAGTTAAGAGAGCTTCGAGAACACGACATAAGACAAATATATGTCATAAGATGGTCTAAGGATACGTCCTAATCCCAAAATAGCTCCGAGAACACCACCCCTGGTTTTATAGCTAGCTTTGTATGAGAGTAACATGATATTCCATTATATTGACAAAAAGGTTTGCGGAAAAAACACAAGATGTAAATAAACTCATCAAAGATACCAGAATTAGATTAATAATAGGTAAAATTGTCAAAAAATTGAGGTGAAACAGTCAACAATGGTTATAATCTCAATCTCTATAGCATATTACTAATTCTGTTGCAATGCTATACATGTATTTCTAAACAAACTAAAATACCCCAGTGTTTATAAAAAGAATATGAAACAATTTTGTTTGTTGATTTCATGATCATTTGTCCTTATCCTAATCGATTTATTATATATGAACATTGGTTAAAAACTGTAAATATACCGCTATATTCTATGCTTAACATTTGAATTAAAATTGTATTGACTGAGTATCCAATATGTTCTGTGAAAGATTTGATGCAATTTAATATAGTTTAATGGTCTAGTAATTCTTCTTAATGATAGTAATGCATGCATGAATATTATGTAAATCACAAGTTTGAGTCTATACAACAGTGCATTTAATATTTTCACATATTTCTACACATTGTATTTCTATGATGAGTTTTGAAAATTCGAAGTTTGAACCTGTCCCTTATTATCTGACATAAATACATTACTTTACATCATTTCAACCAAATAAGACAACCCAATAAAACATGAAGGCCATATCAAAAGCCAGGAAATATATAAAGGAGTTGTATTTAGTGTCTTTCTACATCCAATAACAAGTATATTCAATTTCGTAAAACGTCTGTTTACTTGAATAAATGGTTCGTATGCATCTGATCCACAGATATCTTCTCCTGAATTTTTCCACACTGCCCAAAGTATGTTCTAATTCATTTTAATATTTGTCTGTACAAAAACTGATTTAAAACGACACCAAATATACTTTTAAAAGAGAAAAAGAAGTCTTCTGGTAATATTCGTTTTCATAAATCGTTTTTTTTTGTAATTTAGGGGTACAAATATAAAAAAAATAAAGAGATATGGTATGCTTGCCAATAAGACAGCTATCTAAGATAAAAACAGATTGAAGTATGTATAGATCACAGTACAGTGATTAATGATAAGTAAATCACATACCGCATAGTCAGTCATAAAAGGCATCGAAGTAACAAAATATGAAACAATCAAAATGAAAAGTACGAAATAGCCTGATTATGATAAAGCAAATATCACAAATAACAACCAACGACATCACTGAATTACATCTCCTGACTTGGGAAATATAAAAAAGTAGATATGATATGATAAAAAATTTCCAATCAGAAAACTCTACACAAGAGACCAAAATGACACAAAAAGTTACAATTATAGGTCACCGTACAGCTGTCGCGAGTTTAAACATGTTCATTAGCGACCAACCCTCCTATAACTGGGGATAATGGTGTTACAGCACATGTTAAACAAATGGTAAAAAATCAGTTTGAAATTTCCTTTACCTTGGTTGTGTTATTTGTTTATGCTTAAAACGGTAAATTAGATATGATGTTTATGTATGATTTCAGAGTAGAAAACAATGAGGCTGAATGGCTGAAACAAAAATACTTGTAGTTGCGATTGATTTTGGAAGTTCCGGTGCAGGATATGCATTCTCATTTGCATACCAATATAAAAACAATCCTTTAGATATCTCAACATCAGTATGGAATAATGGAAACGGACCACTTCAGGCAAAAATTCCGGCTGTTCTTCTTTTTGATCCGGATAAAAAGTTTCACTCTTTTGGATTTGAAGCCGAGGACAAATATGAAGAGCTGCTGAACACCAATAAATCAGATCAATGGTATTTTTTGAAAGGGTTCAAAATGCAGTTGTATAGTGCTGTAAATGCCGGAGAGGTATTTATTCTTAATTCATAAACCCTGTTTCTTGTATATGTTTTGTTTTGAATCACAGTGTAAGGCCAAACTCAATAAAGACACGTCTAAATTCAATTTAGTCGATAAATTCAACAGTACTTATTGTTATCGAGATGAAATTTGTTCTTTAAGCAGCAACCCCCTATCAAGGACATCTTAATAGGGAATACAAACATGAAAAGATCAAATCAATTTGATGATATATACTTCGTATGCAATTGCTGCTGGAATGTTGCTACATAGAAATGGAACATTATACACCTTGGAAGCTGGAATCATTTCTTTGTCATAAAGTTTTGTTAATCAAGGATTTCGAACGCACAACCTCTCGCAGTAACTGGGAAACCTCTTAAATGATCCCAGTTCAGTCAGAAAGCTGACCCCGGTTTGACCCCATTTCTTAAAGCAACAATGGACGTCATGTGATTACCATATATGGGCATTTTTTTACCAAACAAAGTGAAGCTCGTTTTTTGAAATTTGTAGTTTTTAGCATGAATTAAAACTATTTTCCTTTTAAGTGAACATTCTTGAGTATATAAGAAATATATTACTCAACTCAATTATGGATTAAACTCATTTTTTCTCTCCCAAAATGGGTCTTCAAAGTCAAGGTGTTGACGAAAAAAATTCGATGTGTCGATATTTCTGACGAAGCGGGGTCGACGGTAATTCACGAGTTACGTCCCTTTTAGTGGGGCGGCTTAGTACCGACAAAATCATGCAAATGGTGATACAAGCAAGGGATTTGGTATGGACGTTCATAAGGAAGTACTTTATTATATTAGAGGGGTAGCCAACATGTTTTCGATTTTTTTCACGGCGGCCATCTTGAATTCAAAATTGACATCATTTTGCTCAATCGTGGAGATTGAAAAACTGTTATTACCATTTTCAACGCTATATATGTCATGAAAACTATTTGAAAAAAAAATGATATGAAAATATGTCAAACAGACAACAATTGTAAAAAAAAATCACCACTTCCGGTTTGGGTCGAAAAAGTTCGTACACTCGAGTGACATAATAGTGGTATAGATATACGACCAAAATTTCTGTTTGATATATCAATAATCATGTTAGACATGCTGGAGGAATGATTAGTGTAATAATCTACAATATTTTCCGATGTATTCCGTTTTAACAGCTACATGAACACAATGTTGTACAGGTCAAGCCAATTGTGAAACACATACAATTACCAGAACAAGTTTTCTTGCAGCCACATTTGTGTAACTCCTGACAAGATGCAGCAATTGCTGCTAATTGTGTCCAATGACGAATCCACATTCCATCTGCGTTCTCCTTAACCCATCTCTAATAACCAGGATTAGGTAGATAGTGATCATGTGTGACTGCCCTGTCCCCATACATGGCCACCTCGGTATGTAGCTAGTTTGGTATGATGAAGCAGTGCAGCTCTAGTGGGTCGAATGGTGTCATACTGTCTTTGTTTGTGTGCAAATAGTTCAAGTCTGGATTCGTTGATGTCAAATGTTGTTGTAGTTCTGTCGTACATAACCACAACAAATGCCTCTATCAATTCCATATCAGAGTCACTGACCAATACAGGTTTCTTACTTAATCGTTCAAAAACCTCGGTTACATCATTAAATATTTCCCACGTCATGCCATCTCAATATGTAATCCACCGAACGTAACAACGACTTTGTTTTCACCGTATTAATTTGGTCATTCCCATTGAATTTGCTTTGTCAAAACAAATAGCGGTTGATCTGCTGTAATCACTGGAGTTTGACCTGGATTAAGAAACGACACACCATCCCTGAGCTTATCTGTCGAATGTTTTATGGTAGCAACTGAGTGAGCTTGTTCTTGAAATAATGTCATTAAGCAGCTAAGATTCATTTCAACAGTTGGTCCACGTCTCTCTGAAGAATGAAATGATGACCATGAAATATTTTCGGACGTAATATCTTCACTTGTTAACCTCACCGTATTTAACCACTCATACTCATTTTGCAAACTCATGAATAGATAATTGTGGTTAAGTATATAAGTAATATCGTCAGGCAGAATGAGAGGTTCTGGTTTTGTTTTAAGATATGCAGGTTTTATATTCATATAAGCAGCAGTGAGTTCTGGTACCTTTTTAGATTTTGGTTTATGTGTAGGTAATATTAACTCATCACTTTTAACGCCGATATTATCTTTAATTGGATGTTTCAAAATAGAGATTCCGGTCGCATGAAAAGATGATTTTTATGTTGTTGAGCTTGGGTTGTGATCTATGTTGTCGACTACAGCTGTGGTAAACACTTTGCCCTTTAATAAAGGCGGGCATACCACACCTTCATTTAAATAACGTTCAACAACAGCTTCCCCTAGTTGAGTTGAAATTTCCAGTACCCGAACGTAAGAGATACATAACCCATGTTGAAACAATGTATCTATAAGATGTCTTTTCCTGGTTTTTGCAAAGAGTAACAGTCCAAGATACACACACAATGGTGTCTCACGATCAGCTGAATGTCTTTGTTGTACTGTAACCTTTTGGCTGTTTGGGTGATAATTAAACATTAAAAGTTGGGCCACACCTAAGTTAGACTTTGTAGAAACGTTGTATAACTGCGATTTGATATCAGGTCCATGTTCTATCATTTTCACCAACTGTAACAAAGGTCGGGGTATGCTATCATTGATATCTTCAGAGACCAAGGATCAAGAAAATGTTGTCTTCGTTGTAGCTAATTGGCAGCGAATCATTTCGGCCGTCTTTGTCATATGCATGGTGTCATTGTAATCACAAGCAAACGCTATAGCTGGTCCTATATATTTTCAAACATCAAAAGTACATCTCTGCCCTTTAGGTGTGCTTCCAATTCTGGCATCTTTTGCAATAGCTTGTCCTACAGTCGAATAGAATGTACCTGTGCAGAAGAAGAACCAAATTGTGCCAATCGTTCCTCGTACAGGTTTGCCAGGTCTGATAATCGAGACACAACCGACTCTTCAGAGTTTTTTTGAGTTTCAAAAATCTATGTGACCAGCTCAGCTAATGCAGTTTCTTTCATTATAGTTTCCTCCGGTGTGCAACTGCTTTCGATTTCTGTTTGTCTGTTTGTCTCTTTGATCTCTCTTTGTTATATACAGCTGCGAGACAAGACGGGTGATACTTCATTTCTTGTGCTATAACATCACCACTACTCAGCTTTGACAACAGTTGTTTATCCTGAAGAGCTGTTGCACAATCCACTAGTCGTTGGTTTAGTTTTATTGTCATTGCCTCTCTTAAGACAGATAAAGGTCTCTCTTTATCACAAATGAAACATTTATGCACATTTTCAACTGCATTTTGTTTTTGATCTTTAATAGACCGAGGAGTACACCTAAAAAGTTTAGGAGACGTACAATCACTAGAACTTCCAGATGGTATCGGTGACATATTGCGTTTCTTGGCTCTCTCAAGTTTATTATTATTGAACTTTATCCTACACAAATTATGGTACTTGGCATTTTCTTTTTTAATTGTGCTTTCAATACCCTCTCCGTGGTTTAATCGCCGAATATCAAGAGGGATAGGGAGGGCATTTAATTCATGAAAAAGATGGATAGTTTTGCCTAACATTGTATATCCTTTGTCTGACGATTTCAGTAGGTCTGTTGTGACCTCCTGACACAAACAACCTTTTGTCCAATCAGTTTCCAAACTATTTAGTTTAAACATATTTATTTATAGTGGATTGGGAAACAAGTTTTGCAACTTTTATTAATCCCTTTCCACTTTGCGGGTGCGAGTGCTGCCTTGTAGCGGCATTAGCCTACTCTTTTTCGAAATCTACATGGGTGTCTTTAACGTGCAAGAGATATGGCTCTCTCTTAACACGGGTCAGCCATTTATCGTCCCCTTCCGAAGGACTATCATCGTTTCCTCAAGACCATACTCGCAGATGGTGTCAAGGGAGAGCCGAAAATTGAGTTCCTGAAATCTGCTGAAGAAGCTGATAAGCGAATTCTTTTCGCCATTTCAAAAACTAAGTAACTATTATATAAACAAAAGTAATCAACAATGAACTTATAAAACAATAACGCAAATATTATCTAAGCAATAGATAAATGCAACAGTAAACTATAACCGAGTGAAACTAATCAACTATTAGAGAAGTGCACGAAGAGTGTGTGTCTGTAACGTGAATAAATTTACGCAACACAGAGAAACGTCACAGGTAAAATTCTAGAAATTGTATAAAATTCAAGATAACTTTTCTAATTATGTTATTTGATGTATTAACAACAGTATTATTATAGAACTGTGTTTGTAATAAGGATAGAATTCCTTCAAATCAATATCCGATCAGAATTGCAAATAAAACTTCGTAACTAAAAATATGAACGGTGGATAGACAAGTACCGAGACACGTCTTATAACAATGAGAACACACACTCTCAAAAAGGTTAACTAGAATAAAATTACTCCCTCTATTGGTCCTTAACCTATTGAACCTAATGTAGCAATCGAAGATTAGTCGAAGACTTGTGGAATATAACGACTGACATTATTTGGGTTATAAAGCAGTCAAATCCGGGATATTCATAAAACCAGAAGTGGGTTATCGACCGATATTCGACCGAAAGTGATACTTTATCTTATATAACAATGATTTACTCCATTTTGTAACATTTTGGATACAATACAAGCAAAACGGTCCATACATATGATGTCTGTTCCCTATGAAGACGTCATTTCGAAAATCCAAGATGGCCGCCATGATCGGATGATTTGTTTTCGTGGCTACCCCCCTAATATGATTACATACACCTAAAGGCATGTTCTTACAAAGTTTCATGCTTGTATCACAATTTGCATGATTTACGTGGTAAGCTGCTTAACTATTTGTTTGACACTATCATGAACAAACTATTGTTATATCAAGCACCATATGCTGTTATTTACAAGTGGATATTATTAAAAATAATCTTATTAAAAATATTTTGATATGGTAAACATGTGCAAAAAAATAGAGAAATATCAGTCCCATTGTTGTCTTAAGAAAGTAGCAACAACGGTCGTTTCTAAGGGCTTGCTTTCCGACTGAGTTGCTTGGATAAAACGTCTTACTAACAAAGATTTCCAATATTTGATATACAAATTACTTTTTCAAAAAAAGATTAATATTTAAGTTTTTTTTTCAAAGATGTAATGTAATGGAAGCAATTCACTGGAAAAATGTCTTGTTATTTTTGTAAAAATGTTGTAAATCTTTTGACTTTATTGGATAGATATACGGTAGCTATAACAGTTGACTGTTCTTTTGTTTTTTCTTCTGTTAGTCATTGTTTTCCCTATGATTTTTGGCCCCGCTTCAAGCTTCAATGTACATGCTTGTGTGAAAAATATACACCTATACACCTTAAGGGGGTAGACCTTGGTACAGGGAGATAACTCTTTAAATCAGATATGTGTTTGTAAAAGTCAAGTTTCCTCAATGAATTTTAAGCATTTACCTGAAACAGATTGAAAATAATCTATGTAGCAAAGAAGCTTAGAACATATTTATGAAAATGGCTGACACAAACATACTGATGATTTTAAGAGTTATTTCCCTTAACCTAGGTCTACCTCCTTAAGGTTTATGAATATTATTCTTTACAGAAAAGAGTTACTGCGCCAAATTTGCAAATTCTGTTTCTCAAACAGAAATGTATAACGTTTGAAATCTGTTGACAGGATATAAGAGTAGATTTTGAATTGCTGGATGTAGGAGGAAAACGCATATCTGCAAAAGCTGTTTTTTCGGCTGCTATTGGCTTTTTGAAAGACCATTTCATTCAGCAGATGCATTGGAGAAAGCTTGGAACTGTCGAAGACGACATATTTTGGGTAGTGTCTGTACCATCAATCTGGAATGATTCTGCAAAACAGTTTATGAGAGAATCAGCTGAAAAGGTAAACTATATTTAAACAAGCCTAGTAAAACCAGATACTAAGAAATACTTGGTAGCGAAGAACAAACAGTCTTTTCGTGCCATTTAAACGATAAAACGCAACTTTAAGTTTGAGTATAAAACTAAAATTAAAAAAAACATCTAAGGGAAGTGCGCTAAAAAAACCACAAGAACTATATGTCTGACTTGGGAGATCTTGGAGCAGCACTCCAGTCAAGGTAAGTATTCCCGGGCTTGTATTTCCTATCATGATTTTCTTGATAGGGGTTGCTTTCCACAGGGAAGCTATTAAACCAAGAGTTCCAAATGATGAAGTTGAAACAATCCCTTCGTAAATATTACAGACGCCACCACGAGTTGGTTAACCGTTATAGAATATCCGTTTCACAGATAATAGCGGATATGTTCCTCAGATCATAACCACAACTTCGAGACCTTTTCACGAATGTGACATACAGAATTAGACTTGTTGCCAGATTTGAACTAACTTGAGCAACACGACGGGTACCACGACAATGATGAACAAAATTAAGCTTACATACTTACCTTTATGGATAATAAAGACATACAAGTCACCAGTATCAGCTGTAGTATAGTTTTCGATATTTTTTAATAAAATTTGATTAAAAATTTGTTACTTGGTAAGTGTAAGCTTACCATTTATAATTATTCGTAAGCATACACAAAAAAACCAAAACATATTGAAATAATTTAATTTTGGATGTAATGCGTATTCTGATTGGCTGACGTCGTTTTGTTTATCAGCCGATAGACATAATTTTGTCAACGTTTTTTCATGATTTACTCCGGTTTAAAATGGATTAAAGAATTAAATTATAAGAAATGACTGTAATATTTTTTTCTGCCTATTCGAAATAACATAAAAAATGTGGTGCACACTTTAAATAACACGCTACGCGGGCTATTCAGTGTACACCACATTTTTGATGTTATTTCTTCATAGACAGAAAAAATATTACAGTCCTTCCTCAAATATATATTATATTGATTTGTTTTATCAGGTTGGTATACAAGGTGACAAGTTCATTATGGTATATGAGCCTGAGGCTGCATCTATTTACGCAAGACTTCTTCCCGTTGATAAATTTGTTGGAAACAATGGTGCAGTCATACTGAAAGCTTTTGATCCGGGTCGAAAGTTTATTGTTGTGGATGCTGGAGGTACTATTATGAAAGTTAAACATTTTTTTTTATTTCTCCCAAAGTCGCACCGCAGGGGATATGGTAATTGTTGTTATGCTTTTGATTTAAATTAATCAAAGGTCTAGGTCGGTCCGTGTATATCTGCGTCCATTCGTTTTTCGTTTTGAAATATCAAAAACAAAAAACAAAAAACGAAAGTGTTTTCATTTTTCGTTTTTGATTTCATAAAAACCAAAATGAAAAACGAAAGTTTTTTCATTTTTCGTTTTTGATTTCTTAAAAACCAAAACGAAAAACGAAAGTGTTTTCATTTTTCGTTTTTGATTTCTTAAAAACCAAAATGAAAAACAAAAGTGTTTTCGTTTTTCGTTTTTGATTTCACAAACAAAAAACGAAAAACAAAAGTATTTTCATTTTTCAATTTTGATTTCTCAAAAACTAAAATCGAAAAATGAAAGTGTTTTCATTTTTCATTTTTGATTTCACAAAAACAAAAAACGAAAAACGAAAGTGTATTTATGTTATCTTTCCAACACAGTTTAATTGTCATTCAAAAAATGACAATGTTGTCATTTGTCATTCATTTAAAGGTCGTTAAAGTATACATGCACAGCGGTTGTCAGATCAATACTACTTTAATCGAAGATAATGTCGACTGATGCAAAAGTCTTTAGCAATCGGAACAATATGGATGCGTGAACTTTATTACTTTTAAGTTTAGAAAGGTCGATCCAAGATTATTAGAATTGATGACCAAGATCCATCTGCCAGTATTTTACGAACTACGAGGACGATAATGTATTTTGCTTGATTTAATTTTCAAAATTTCCGCAATTTCACAATTCAAACTGGGATATTAAATTGGTTTGTCATTAGGAGCCTATAAGGTATTAATTTTGCTTATTTGTGAAGACTATAAGGTGACATTAACTAGAGGTCGTTGATGGGGGATTGTGGAATTGGGAATAGTGGACAAAAAATATAAATAATAGAGACAACGGACCAAGAAATAAATAAAATACCTAGAATAATGGTGTTAACATGTAATGATAAGAGAATAATTGTCAAAAAGTATAAAGAATAGAGAAATATGGCATAAAATATCACAAAATACAGAAATTAAGAACCCCGAATCCAGACCATCATACTAGTTGCCTTAATGAACGTTAGTTTGTCTCTGGGAGATTGCTATTGGTTATCATATGGTTTCTCTTTATGTCTATGTCTATTAATTCAGAAGCATGCTTTCATTATTTACCAACATTTTACATATCACATTATAAAAAAAGACTATTATTTTGCAAACTACCATAGATTTCCGGTAATTGTTCTGCATAGACCACACCACATTGGAGTCCCTGTAAATTTTTTTCAAGTGGACCGCAGTTACCCACCCTACCCCATCATTACATAAAAGTTAATAAACAAATGTCTACGGAAATACTTCTGTCCGAACAATGTGTAAAGGGGAGCTTGGTAGCTGATGTCTGCTGGAGAAAAAAATCAAGGTTGCTGTTTAGCTTATTTTTTTTCAAAGATAGGTCCAAAGTTGGGGTCGAACACCGAACCCCATCCTTACCGAAAATGTAATAAAAATTGTCCTCACTAAGTGCAAAGGGAAGCTGGGTAGCTGGGGTCTACAGTAGAAAAATCCAGGGTGTTGTTCTGCTTATTTTTTTTTTTCTAAAGTAGGTCTAAAGTTGAGGTCGTATACCCTACAAAAACCCTTACCAGACAGTTAATAAAAAAATTCTGCGGCAATACTTTTATCTGCTCTAGGTGAGAACGTAAGCTAGAGATCTAGCGCCTACTTGATCAAAATTACAAGTTAATTTATAGCACGGATCAATCTTTTTTTAAGCTAATAAATAATTTACTTGCCCACCATACTTTGAATACAAAAAATAAACCTTTTGTCCAGTCATATTTAAGCGAAATCCACTAGTTCAGAGGTAGAATGTTTTGTAAAAAAAGTTTTGTGTGGCAAAAAAAAGTTAAAGCACGAGTGCAACTTTCTTTTCTTTTAATGCAGAATTATTATTACTTTTCATGAACTATTTGACAGGATGCCGATAATAAGGAAAGCTATTTCACCCAATAGTGCAATTTTGCCATCATTAAAAATCAAAGTACTGAAGTACTGAACATCGGATGACCGCAGGTTCTTGTGGATGGTCAAAAGCACATGTCACAGAAACAGATCACCTCTCTATACCTGAAACTTGGGTTAATTTACAGATATTTTTTTCTGATACAAGTTCGTGCTTGGATGCTGAATAAATGAGAGGAAATTCAACCTCACCGTAATAACTATTATATTGTAGTGCAAGAAATCAGTATACCTTGGACTATTATACTTGTATAATAATAGTCGTAGAGAATACACTGGTTTGTTGTTATATATATTATTAATATTGCGATTGCATGTATGTACCGATTATCAGGTTGTCTGCATGTTGATATCGTAAAATATCAGCTGCGAGACATAATATTAAGCTTTTTGTCGAGTAAGCGCAGCGAACGAGATCAAAAAGCCTTCATATTATGTCGAGCAGCTGATATTTTACATTATTAATACGCCGATAACCTGATAATCGATTTATCGGGCTGCATTTGCGTCTTTTGGAAGTATTGTCTTAGTTTCACCAGCAACCGGAAGTTGACTTGATAAGTTTGGGTCAAACTTATCAACGTCGGTTCAAACATTATGACGTCGCTGATATGTCCGGGTCAAAGTTATTAAGGCCAGGTCAACGTATTTGACGTCACAAAGCCGTGATATGGAGTTTTATTAAGAGCTGAGCAGATTGATATAGACAGTTGGACGACCGATAAATATCATTTTCATCTATTTGTATACATGTATATGATAATTCTATTCTACTATTATTATAGTGCAGTGCAAGTGCATGGTGGACACTCTTCTGTAAAAAAATCAAAGCCTTAAAGGCTGTAAAAGCAATTGCTGCCATGTTAATGTTTTGGGACACTTTTATTTTTCATCTACATATATAAGAATTAAACCTGACAGGACATGGTTGTCTAGTGAAAAGCAAGAAGGTTTTGACTTTATATCAATAAAAGACTTAAGCAGGAAACCATTTTTAATATGTTTTATATTTCACAAGGAGACAACAAGTTTACCAGGCTAAAGTTGGGGGTAATTATGGATTATCCCCTGATAGTGTTTGTAACTGGGCATTAATTAGAAACATCGTACAACCGGAGAACAGAAATCGCAGGTATGAAAATGCACTTTTTTCACTGGTGTTGAAAACCCAACACTAATTTGACTAGAATTTATGAATGACGGAAATTTAAGCGATAACAATACATCGGAGTGACCTCAAGGTCATCCTCTGTAAAAATCATAATTATTTACGATTCTATAAACACTCCAAGTGTTGACTATTTAAAATGTAAAGCGGGCAGTACGCTGTGTAATATATCGAAAGCGATTGATTTTGGCTTTATATAACTAATAATAACATAAGATGTATGTTTCATTATAATTCGTTATTCTGATTGGCTAACTGCACATCTCATGTTACATTACACAACGAAAATCATTATTCATGATGACACGAGGTCCCAAAATAAAGTGCAAAGGTGAATTTAATAAAAACTTGATAAAAATCGTGTTTTCATGATCCTAGCTAAAACATGTAATTATAAATATTGAATGCTTCTTTTTGTAACTTCATAGGGTTGTAAAAGCGTTGACCGTGCGTACATGCGCTTCCGCTTTTCATACAAAATGTATTTCGGTCATCGCTTTACACCTCAATGAAGTAACAAAAAAAAGCATTCAATTCTTAAATAAACCAGAAATGAAATTTTAAAATTCATTGAAAAGTGTCTTTGACTGCTGAATTATATTTTAAAAACTGATGATATAGTGGTTATATATTAATAAAAACATTTTAAGTACGTTTGAGTCTTATGCAATATTTGTTTTTATATATTTGAAAACTGACTGCTACCGAATGGTTGCTTGAGCCTGGTCTCACAAACTCCGCATTTTCATTACAGCCGATTACATTGAGTGTGTAGACAAAGGTAATATCTTTGAATTGCTTGTTTGTTAGCTGAACTATGAAGTAACTAGGTAAGGTATACCACCCTCCTGTAGAAGGAGCCTAGTCCTACAGACAGATTGATTGGTTATTTGTCGAACTAGTCTACTCTGAAAGGAGGGTAGTTTACCTAACCTAATAATACAAGCAAGCTAACCAAGGATAGGCTACCTTTGCCTACACACTCAGTGCAATCGGCTGTAACCTTTTTACATTACAGGTTGCAACACCTTGCCAAATCATTAGGTTCCAATAAACGTTTGGAAAATTTAGTTAATGTGCTTTCCCATAGGGTTTTATGCAGAATTACCGGAAATATATTATGGAAACTTGTAAAAACAATATCAAAATCGAAATCTAAGTGAACAATGAAGTTACTCACATTAAAAAAGGTTGAGACATTGAAGGCCAAATATTTTTTTTATTCTTGCGTGTCTTATTATAATCAGACGGTAATTTTAGAGTTTACAAAGAAATTTGATATTAAGACAAACCTTAATGTCGAGTTTCATTGGTGAAATTAACAAGTTACAATACAAATAAAGGATTCTCAAATGATCATGACTTTTGCTTGTAGTAAAATGATCAATGAATCAATCAATCAATCAATCAATCAATCAATTGATCAATCAATAAAATTGAGAATGGAAATAAAAAATGTGTCAAAGAAACAACAGTCAGCCTAACCAAAGAGCACAGCCGAAGGCCACCAATGAGTCTTCAACACAACGAGAAAATCCGGGCTTCAGCTGGTCTCTAAATAAAAATATATACTAGTAATGTGAAAATGGACGTCACACTTAACTTAGACAAAAAAGAACATAAAAAAACTAACAAAGATCAGAGTCTACTGTCTTGGTACAGGCGCAAAAATACGGCGGGGCTAAACATGCTTTGTTAGATCTCAACCCTCCCGCTATACAATTTTATCTAGCTCATGTAGAATAAACAAACACACAACAATATGCACAGAGAAACTCAGTTTAAAAGAAATCCGAGTCCAATGACAAAATAGTAAACAAAAGAAACTACACAAAACGAATATGATTCATGAATTAACAAAGAACTACTAGCAGTAACTGACATGCCAGCTCCAGACCCCAATCAAAAATATCTAAAGAATATATAGATATAAGAAGATGTGCATGGTATGAGTGCCAATGATACAACTCTCCATCCAAGTCACAGTGTGTAGAAGGAAACTATTATAGGTTAAAGTACCCTCTTCAACACGAATCTTTGGCTCACACCGAATAGCAAGTTATAAGGATCCTCCAAAATGACTAGTGTAAAACCATTCAAACGGGAAAACCAAAGGTCTAAACTCTATATATAACTAGAGGCTCTGAAGAGCCTGTGTCGCTCACCTTGGTCTATGTGTTTTTGGTGATGGTGATGTGTTCGTAGATCTTACTCTACAAAACATTGTTGATGCTTACAATTATCTCTATTTATAATGAACTTAGCCTAGTAGTTTCAGTGGAAAATATTTTTTTAAAATGTACAAAATTATGAAAATTGTTAAAAATTGACTATAAAGGGCAATTACTCCTTAAGGGGTCAATTGACCATTTTCGTCATGTTGACTTATTTGTAGGTCTTACTTTGCTGTACATTATTTATGTTTACAGTTTATCTCTATCTATAATAATATTCAGAAAATAACTAAAAACTGCAAAATTTTCTTAAAATTACCAATTCAGGGGCAGCAACAGAACAACAGGTTGTCTGATGCATCTGAAAATTTCAGGGCAGATAGATAATGACCTAATAAACAATTTTACCCATGTCAGATTTGCTCTTAATGCTTTGATTTCTGAGATATAAGCCAAAATCTTCATTTTACTCCTATGTTCTATTTTTATCCATGGCGACCATTTTGGTTAGTTGGCAAGGTCACCGGACACATTTGTTATACTAGATATCCCAATGATGATGGTGGCTAAGTTTGGTTGAATTTGGCTCAGTAGTTTCAGAGGAGAAGATTTTTGTAAAAGTTACGACGACGGACGCCAAGATATAAGAAAAGCTCACTTGACACTTCGGGCCAGGTGAGCTAAAAAACGAGAAGCGAGAACGGCACCAACAAACGACAACTACTGTTTTTTGTGTGATTTTTTTATTACTAGACCAAATATTTCATGATTTTTTATTATTTAGGACTGTATTTTTGTTTTTGATTAACAATTGATAACCAAGTTTAATAAAATCATATGTGTGTATAGCAAACATATTAACTTTGGCTTGAAAGACGTCTATTTAATTGTTTTCGACTCGCTCTGCTCGGTCGGAAAAATTGACAAGAATAAAATCCTAAGATTGAACACGTTCGTTCAACAATCTTATTAATATAAATTTTCTCATACACATAAGTATTACGAAATTAGAGATATACATTTTGATTAGATTAGTTCGTCTAATTTACAAATGTAGTGTTATCTGTAGTAAATTTACTGACTTCTTTAATAAAGGATTTGAATAAGAATGTGTCCATACCACATAAATGCCCCACTCGCACTATCATTTTCCATGTCTAGTAGACCGTGGAATTGAGGGTCAGAACTCTATATTTGGCATTGAAATTAAAAAGATCATATGATATAGAATATGTTAACTGAGTTTCAAAAAAATATATCTGTACATTAACTTCACTTTCAAGTAAAGAGATGTGATTTTTTTTTGAGACAAGTGCTTGTGACAATCCAAAAGAACTTGCAGTCATTCGATGTTCAGTACTTCAGTACTTTGATTATTTGAAAACGAGGTAAAAATACCCTGCCACATTCGGTATGTGTTTTTGTTAGACCTTTTTTTTCCCTTCTGTTTTGTATCGATCTTATACGTTAAGCCCTTTTCCACTGATTTGTATAGTTTGTTCTTATGCTGTGCTGTAACAAAACTGTCCCGGCTGTTTACAAGCATGTTAAACGCCACAATATATTGCATGTGCCTGCTCCAACTCAGGAGCATGTAGTTCAATGGTTTTCGTTTGTTGATGTCTTTTATATGTGTTTTTCGTAATTCATGTTGTTTTAAAATAGGCTGTTATTTTTCTCAATTGAACTGTTTCATATTTTTCAATTCATGGACTATTATAGCCGACAATACCGTATGTTTTTTTTCATTGTTGAAGATTATATGGTTGCCTATATATGATTGCTTACATCCACTACATTTGAACTTAGTTGGATAGTTGACTCATTTGCATTAATACCAAATCTCCTTATTAAAAGTTGAGGGGTGTGTGTGTTTCTTTGGAAAATTTCAATGTTTTTCTCCCAGGTCACCCAGTTTGAATAGAATATTTTGACATTTTGCTGTGCTCTTGGATTTGAGTTAAGAGACAACCAAAGCTCACGGCCTGTTGGTGGGTAGTTGATGACTTTATGGTAAGCTCTGGATGTCTTTTTGAGTATTGCATACGGTGATTTGGTGATGTCTTCATGCCATGCATTGTCCCATTACTTTATATAGACAGCTTATCAGTCAACCTGATCTATCAAGTAGCTCTCCAGAGACCATCATAACACAGAAATTATCAACTACAGGTCATCGTACGGCCTTCAACAATGAGCAAAGCCCATACCGCATAGTCAGATATAAAAGGCCCCGAAATGACAATGTAAAACAATTCAAACAAGAAAACTAACTTATTTATGCACAAAAATTGAACGAAAAACAAAAATGTAAGACATAAACAAACGACAACCACTGAATTACAGGCTCCTGACTTGGGACAGGCACATACATTTTGAATGTGGCGGGGTTAAACATGTTAGCGGGATCCCAAATTCAAGTCAAATTGATATTTTAAAACAACATAAAAGTTAAAAAGTGTAAAAAAAAAAATTTTTTTAATAAATGTTGAAAATATTATTGTGTTTGTGAGTGGAAAACTACTTAAAATTGTAGAAATATTCAAAAGTAGCTCTCGCGTTTTTGTTCTGCGGCTACGTTAACGGAACATCAATCAAGTAATCGATCTTCATGACTATGGCTTCAATATTTAATGGTATAAAATATCATATTCTGCTTGTCGTAGACTCAAAAAGACTTCAAATTGGAATAGATCTACGAAGACTAAAGAACGTTCATGTGTGGTTTAGCAATTGTACATGCCCACGAAACCGACGTCCAGATATTGTTCGGAAGATGTTTTGAGAAGTTCCGATGCGACCGGACAAGTAAAATTAAACTGTTACAGTATATTACAGAACACAAAACTGGCTATCTTTGCTGTAAATACAAGTTAAAAGCCTGACATGGTTTACATTAAAGCTAAAAATCCCAATCCCACGGCATCGAATAATTTAAAAAAAAACATATGACCTTTAACATTGGAGGTCTAAACTAGCATTGATCCGTGTCCAGGTCCGAAATAGAAAATAAAGAGATGTGGAGTAAATGTACACGGGACAAAATCGCACACAATATATAGAAAAAATACAAATTATTAATGAACAGGGCTTTTATGCCTGTTCTTCATCTTGAAAGGAACTGGAGGGTCTACAACGAGGAACTAGACCATTGATCCTCATTATACAAAAGTAACACAGATAAGTGCATCGGACTATACAAAAACATAAGTTCCTTGTTCGATCCACGTTCCGGTGAGAAAATTTCCAATCCACTATTAATAAATATGTTTAAACTAACAATAGCCACACACTTGACTTTGTGTGTGGATTACATTATTTTTTTCATCATCCTACATATGTCTTTTGATATTGTTCATACATGTAAATACTAAAAGTCTTACACTGTATCTATATATTTTGCTCCGAGACCAGAACATAATAAAATAGATAAATTAAAACTTGCGCTTTAGATTAAGAAAGGGTGTGAAAGATTTTGTATCATTTTTTCCAGTTCTTCTGGAGTCCTTGAGCCCTTCCCTCGCCAACAATATACAAATAAAAAAACACTCTTTCGCTTAATACTTTTGAAAGCTCTTAGCAAACCAATAAATGCCCTTTTGAAATCTTTATTTCATTCAAAACAATTAGTTTTTCGTTAAAAATGAATAAATCAGTGCAAACGATAACGGGTATTTGGCATGTGTGATCTAATTTATTCATCTCGCTTTCAAAGACGAGACCTATTTTCCTTGTTAGGGGTAGACAGTATTCGTTGATAATATCTATAGTATTCCGTAAGACCAGTTTTATTATATATATACACAAATTACCTGCGCCTGTTGACGTTTCTTTGGGCTGCTCCATCCTAAATTGCCATTTTATTTCGAATAGCAACCGTAAAAGTTTCGGATAGCAACAGCGGACGCGTTTTTTTTCGAATAGCAACCGTCAACGTACTACACCGTGATATATAGTTTGCTTTATTTGTAAAAGAGGCTAGTTACGCTACATTATTATCATCTTAGATTAACCTCTCCAAACTTAAAAGTAAAGATCACGCACCCTTATTGTTTAGATTGATCCCGTCGACATTATCTTCGATTAAAGTAGTATTGATCTGACAACCGCTGTGCATGTATACTTTAACGACCTTTAAATGAATGACAAATGACAACATTGTCATTTTTTGAATGACAATTAAACTGTGTTGGAAAGATAACATAAATACACTTTCGTTTATCGTTTTTTGTTTTTGTGAAATCAAAAATGAAAAATGAAAACACTTTCATTTTTCGATTTTAGTTTTTGAGAAATCAAAATTGAAAAATGAAAATACTTTTGTTTTTCGTTTTTTGTTTGTGAAATCAAAAACGAAAAACGAAAACACTTTTGTTTTTCATTTTGGTTTTTAAGAAATCAAAAACGAAAAATGAAAACACTTTCGTTTTTCGTTTTGGTTTTTAAGAAATCAAAAAACGAAAAATGAAAACACTTTGGTTTTTCATTTTGGTTTTTATGAAATCAAAAACGAAAAATGAAAACACTTTCGTTTTTTGTTTTTTGTTTTTGATATTTCAAAACGAAATACGAATGGACGCTGATATACACGGACCTAGGTCACAACAGTTTTTTATAAACTCAATTTTTTATCAACTTTGGTATGATCTTGTCTCAAAGGATGAATAAGACCAGTATTGAAGCTTGAAGGTTAACGGTTATATTCATAGACTGACATTAAGACCATATTTTAGTGGTATCATTTTTTGTCAGTAGTTAAAGGAAAAGATCACAGTAACTAGATTCATACTAAAATTTGTAAATAAAAACCCGTTTATTTCAGACAATGTCTTCACCAATCTTTTTAGGATAATGTGACACGTGGCTAAAACTTATTTTTTTATTTTGAAGACAATAGAACAAGGAATCAGATCACAACATTAATACATATTTTTAAACTCGTATATTTACATATTCTTTACGATAATTTGTCCAGTTCTATGAGTACATTTTATTTTTAACTTTCTATTTGATACTATAGGTGGTACTGTAGACATTTCTGCTCAACAAGTTTTAGAGAACGGCGAGCTTAAAATAATACATAGAGAATGCGGTGGTCCATGGGGAGGCGAATGCATAAACAAACAGTTCGTAAATATGCTTAAAGAACTTTTTGGAAAGGAAGTTATGAAACAGTTTAAAAATAAACACGGAGATGATTTCTTGCAACTACTGAGAGATTTTGAAGTAAAGAAAAAAATGTTTAGAGAAGAAGATGAGGAATCACTAACTATTCGCATGCCTTTAAGTCTGATTGAACTGTTCCTTGATATAAAACAATCAGACGTTCCAACAGCTATTGCAAGTTCAAGATTTGATGAAACTGTACGACTTAAAAGAGACAAATTATCTATTGCCGGATCTTTAGTTGAAACGTTTTTTTCTGAGACTATTCAAATGATCATTGATGAAGTATTATCCATATTGAAACATGAAAGATGTTCTGATGTGAGTGCAATAATGATGGCTGGTGGTTTTTCAGAGGCTGACATATTACAACATGCCATTAAAAAGCAATTCCAATCGTTGGAGATTTTTATACCATTAGACGGGTCTCTTTCAGTGTTGAAAGGGGCTGTTATTTATGGCCACAATCCAAATGTTGTATCATCAAGAGTATGCAATTATACATATGGCGTGGGTGTTGCTATGAAATTCGACCCAAGTATTCATAATCCTGGGCAAAAAATTTACCGCAGAGGAATAGAAATGTGTAATAATCTATTTGACGTACTTTTTGAAATTGATGAAGAAGTTCATATTGGACAAACTAACAGTATTGATGTGGCATCATATTTTTTGTCAGATGAAAAATATGGTCCACTTGAATGGCATTTTAGTATTAGTACTAAAAAGGACCCTTTCTACACTACAGATAAAAGTTGCATGGAACATGGATCCATTATTGTTTCTCCGCCAAATGGAATGTGGCCAGAATTTGTCGAGGGACAAATATTCCTCAAAATTGCTGGAACAGAGCTAGTTGGGACGTTTGTCAATAAAAAAACAATGAAAGAAACGTCCGTAAGATTTGATTTTTTACCGTCAATCAATAAAAATCCAGAGAGAAAACGGTTGTTTGATCCGTTCTTTCTAGACATTTAGCTTTGAATTAACATTGATTTAAAATTGTCATTAATTCTAGTAGTGTACAAAACTGGTAGTTTATAATTTTTTTCTTGCAACCACAATCTGGGCCAATATGTAAAATTTTCATCCAAAACGTAAAAGTTCGTGAATAAATATGACGAAAGTAATTTAGTAACATGATACAGTTATACCTTTTTTGTCTATTGAGCATTTCTGTTGTTAGCACACATGTGTGTATACTTAAATACTCATAACATATAGTTCATTAGTTATATACTAGATAACTAGCACTTATTGAATTGAATAAATAAAGTTAAACACAACTATGACACTTGTTCCTATTGATCAAAACAGCAACAATATGTAAATAAAGCACAAAAGTTTCAGATAGCTAAGGCTTAGTTCTTTCATGCACTCAGTGTTCTCTTGTACAAATATCAGGTATACACACTTATTATTTTATGTGTTAGTGTTGTAGTATACAAATAAAGTCTTCTGGTATCCTTTCTTAATTTTAAAGATAAATTTGATAAACAATGTTACATAACAGTTTAAATTATTTTGGGAGTCACCTCGCGTTCTTCGTGTTAGTATCGTCTATTTCTTAGGCGCTTGGGGCATAAATCCTCTTTTGTTTCTTTTCATTTTTGTGGTTACTTTGTGTAAGTTATTTTGTTTTTGTTAGCATTTTTTGATAATTAACTTAATTCAACTTATATGAATTAGTGTCAAAATGTTTACTTTGAGACACGACGATACGTTAAGTGGGGTTGAGTGTCTTGTGCATGTCCGTCAGTCCGTATATACGATATATGCTTTGTCCTTCTTATACTTACAGTTTTAGAATCGTTTTTTGATATTTTAGTGACAAAGAATGAATAAATTTCACTTTTTTTTCTTGGTAAAAATTTGGTGTTTTGTTCATTCAAAGCATCCAATGTTGTCCCATTATTTTGGTTTGAACATATGTTAGGTGGTATCTATTTTCAAAACAAATCACTGCATTGATGGTTTTATTATTTATAAAATACAGATATAATAAATATGTTGATATGGAACACGAAAGGTACACAAATGTTAAAAAGCACAACAATTAAGCATTGGAAGAAAATATCATGAATGACGGACAAAAGTTTATAAAACATTGTCGTATACTACATCATATTATTAGAATACTTTTAATTCCACCGTAAAGTTGCTTATACTTTCGTCGTTGCATAAGATCAGTCTCATAATTGCTTCGATCTTTCCTCTGATAATGTTTGATTGATAATGCAGAAAAAAATGTACCTATTGTACTATTACACCACTGTTCTAGTAAGGTTCCCACTAACATGTTTAACACCGACACATTATTTATGAACGTGCCTGTCCCAAGTCAAGAGTCTGTAATTCAGTGGTTGTCGTTGGTTGCTTTGCTACGTATTTGTTTTCGGTTAATGCTTTTGTACATATATCAGGCCATTAGTTTTCTCGTTTGAATTGTTTAACATGTGGTATTCCGGGGCTTTTTATAGCTATCTTTACGGTATGAGTTTTGCTCATTGTTGAAGGCCATACGGTGCATGAAAGTGTTAATTTCTGTGTCGTTTTTGGTCTCTTTTGAAAATTTGTCTCATTGGTAATTCCACAACATCTTCTTTTTATATAATGAACACAAATTCCCCAAAGATATAAGTATTTCAACTTAATACCTTACAGTTTTATATTTTCAACGTTTATGGTGACATTATCAATGTATTACTGGTTTATAATATTTTATGGTAATGTCCATCATGTACCAATTTATCATAATACAAAAAACAAAGTGAGCATGGAAATTAAAGAAAGAACGATAGAGACAAAAAAAACCAATTAAATAGATTCAAATGAGAAAAAAAACACATTTAAATTCATTCATTGGTATGGCAGCGTTTAAATGGAATAACTAACTGAAAAGTTAAACGCAAATAATTGCCCTTTTTCGCGATTCTTACGTTGTGAAAAAAAAGATTATTGTGTGTCATAAATCATGTCTTCGAGTTGAAGGCTTCTTAACAATAAATAAAATATCCCACAAATCAACAGCATATGGCGATAATCTTTTCTTGATAGTAATCGAAGGAGCTCACAATTTTGACCCTTTAAATTCAAAAGTCAAAATGCATTATGCATTAATCAATTAACATCCTTCAGATGTTTATTAGAAACTAGTCTTTCGTATCTCTTTATACTTATATGTTATTTTGAATTATAAAAATGACTTAAATGGTCTAGTATTCAGAATATGTGAAGTATTTACTAAAGAGGCTGTGTATCAAAAAATCCTTAATAAATATTTGACACATGTTCCTTCTATTGTGATCTTTTTAAATGCCAAATGAGATTTTTGAACCCAATTTTACAGTCCACTGAACATAGAAACGATAGTGTGAGTGGGCGCATCCATGTACTATCGATACATTCTTGTTTAGCCATAGTTCGAATTGCATTTGAAAAATTTAAGCCAATCCAAAACCAGAAAAACACCAATTTTAAGATAACATAACAATTAAGAGCCGGGAAAACTATAAAATTGTATTATTAAATATACAATGCAACTCAAATGGCGATAATCGAATGAGCAAATAAAAATAGAAATGCAGAATAGTGAATTAAGCACAAAAACAGTTTACTGCCATTATTTATAGGTGATTGTTATTACGAAAAAGTAAAATCACATAAATACTGAACTCAGAGGAAAATCAGCTCGGAAAGTTCCTAATCACATGTCAAAATCAAATGACAAAACACATAAAAAACGAATGGACAAGAACTGTCATATTCCTGACTTGGAACAGAGATTTTCAAACGTAGAAATGTTGGATTAAACCTGGTTTTATAACGCCTAACCTCTCACTATGTTGACAGTCTCACCAAACTCCGTTATATTTATAATGATGCGTGAACTAAACAGACATAATAAATAAAATAGTCAAAATATGGGTACAGCAGTCATCATCGTATAACAATTTTAAAAGGAACAATTTAACAGAAATTATCGTAAACGAATAAGTAACGATGCACAAGTATAACGATCTGATTTTACAGTGTAGGTATGAGATAATACATCAAACTTTAATTATCAAAAACACATATGCAGAGTCAGTATTGAATCCACGAATTTGAAGATCACAAACTGTAGAACAAAAATGTCAAAATGACTCAACATATGATCAATATCTGAGAGATTTAAAGTTGAAACATACTTGTAAGCAAGCATATTTTATTTTGTCTTTTTCATTATTTGATTGGCAAAATTACTTTTTTCAATGAAAAAAGATTTTTGATTTTTCTATTAGCAAACGGCTATTGAATCGATTCTGCAGTAGATCATCATAATTAGCAATGACGGTATGCCAAAAATAAACTGAAATATATATATGTTATTGATCTTTAATAATTAAAAAGATACATGCAAGGTCAGTATTGGATCCATGAATTGGATGAACATATACTGATAAAAAAGTTTCAAAACAGTATGATTAGTATCTGATAGATTTAAAGTTGAAAAATCATTGTTTTAAAGAAGATCGACATTTCATGAGATAGAAAGTGCTGACAAGCATTATTTTGACTCTTTCAAAATTTGATTGGCAAAATTGATTTTTTAATGAAAAAAGTTTTTTGATATCAATATTAGGTTCATAGAAATTTTGCAGGAAATTTTTAGCAATGAAGATTTGTAAAAAAAACAACCGACATATAACTGATGTTATATAGGGACTATATTGAACGAAGATTTTTCAACCAAAAGGCGTTTAATCTTTTAATCGCAGGTGTTTAATGAAAGATACAGCTATTGCATTCCATGTTTATAGCTGCTGTGGAAAAATTTAATATTCAAATTTGATGGGAATCTGGCCTTAGTTGTGGTAAATTACAACGTCCATAATTTGGTTCTTACATGGACCTATTTCATTAGTCTTACTACTGAGTTAAACAAATATCTCTATTATGGGGGGCCTCGGTGGCCGAGTGGTCTAAGTAGTTACTACTGTATTCACTAGCCAGTCAACACTAAGGTTGTGAGTTCGAATCCCACTCGTGCAGGTGCACTCGACTCCAATCTTAGTTGACTAGGATTGTCAGTTTTCCTATCGAAGGTCTTTGGTTTTCTCCGGGCACTCCGGCTTCCTCCACCAAAAAAAAAACTGACCGCCACGAAAAAAAAAATCAAAATCAAACCATTATAGTGCATTCTAGGCTTCAAGTTTTGATACATTGTCATTTAATAAAAGCATAAAAAATCCCTTGCACTAACATCAAAACGTTCTGTAGCCATTACTTGCCAATGATGATATTGAATCACTTGAGAAAAAACCTTTATCGGTCAGCGTTGGTCGCCAATGTAAATTATGATAAAAACTATTTCGAATCATTGAAAATTTGACAAAAAAATAACATTACAACACAAGTAATGTACTCGTCAGGGGTATTTTCTTCGTATTTGTTAATGTGATGTACCAATTTTTTTTTATTTTGTATTAATAGTTTTGTCACAACTATTTAAATGTGGAATTTGTGGTATTTTGGCATAGTTTAAAAAAACAGAAAATTATCAGGTCCCATTTCAATCCTTCGTGAACTTATGCCTTTGCTCATATTCTTAAGTACTACGTGCTCGGAGTTACGGAATTTACTATCAGTTTTATGTAAGAATAAATTTGAAGATACAATCCAAGACTAAATAACCCGGATGAAATCGTTGCATCCCCATAAAGAGCGATATAGGATGTGTCAAAAAATTAAGGTGTCTTTTGCTATGATTGCATCAGAAGCGAACCGATAATCAGACATTTGTTTTTTGCGATTTGGAAAAGAATACAATCGGTTTATTTTCAGATCAAGTAAGGCTACAGTAGTATACCGCTGTTCAATAGCAATTATTCTACTTGTTTATACATTGTTTCGCTACCGGACTGGTATTGATTGCAAACGTTCAAACTGTTATCATTTTTAATTAATTAGACACACCAGTTTTGACATGTGCTCAGAAATAATTGAACTGCATCATTAGACCGGAATTCGGAATACACAGGGTCCGGTTGACAAAATGTATTTTAGGTAGCACTCCACAGTTAGGTGTGTAGTTTCGCATTTTGGCCCCTTTTGATTTTTCAAATATGAGAGCTTGTGTGCAATAAAATTCATTTTTGGATAGCTGAGTATTAAAATAGCCTTTGTATTGGGTTTATATGAACATCAAGATTATGTAATGTATGTAATATAGGCTGTTTTCTGTATGACAGTCCGTATTTGCATGTCCCTACCATACATTGGTCCGGCAATTATTGTAATGTTTTTTTCCAACTTTTTATCGCACGAACTTTGTGATTGGATTTTACGAAAAAATGAGGCGAAAGACACCCATTTTTTATTTGATCATTAGGAAGATTTATGAAAACAGTTTCTAAAAAGGTATCACTCAAAGACATTGAAATTCTAGTTTGATCCAAATTTTGGGGGGATATGTGACATGTCCACCCCCCTTTTTGCAATATTTTATGGTAAATAAATGCAGAATGTTGCCATGGATACACATAAAAGGAATTAATTTTCACTCTTTTAACTTTTGAAAATCAAATCTATGGAATATACTGATTACATACATATGCACATGTACAACACAAACAGTTAGGTTAATGTATTAGAAATCCAGGAATAGGAGATGATAAAACATTTTGTGGCTCATTTTTAATTTTATTTTCTAACTGTGGAGTGCTACCTTAGAAAAGACTTTGAAGGGGAAAATATGGGACTATCGGCCGGGATGGACAGGACACCGGTTTATTCAGGTTTCGGTTCACTCAAGTTTGACGAGTACTATTTTTAGGTTCTTCAAATTCCAAACTTTGGAATAACATACAAAACCAAATATTTGATTGTAAGGGTGAACTTCTACCTCAGGCATAGATTACCTTAGCTGTATTTGGCAACACTTTTAGGAATTTTGGATCTCAATGCTCTTCAACTTCGTACTTTATTTGGCTTTTTTAAACTTTTTTGGATTAGAACGTCACTGATGAGTCTTTTGTAGACGAGACGCGCGTCTGGCGTATATATAAAATGTAGTCCTGGTATCCATGATGAGTTTATTAATTTCCCAAACTATCATATCTGCAGTATTGACATGAAAGTCAATAATTCAACTAATTTGAATACGTATTCGTGCAACCTTTTAAATTGTGTCGTGAATATAGCGCGAACTACGTTCCTCTGTTAATGAACCTTTGTTGGTCTAAGTCGGAACTTCGATGACGTCGGCGTGGGCGAAAGTCGAAGCTATATGTTATTAAAAGGCAGACTTGAACGGCTTTCTATATATCTCCTATCTCCACTACAAATTGAGCTTGAAAGAAGATGGGTCAGCATTTGTTCATCATGTGGCTCATTCATTAAAAAGAAAAAATATCAGCATAGAACAGTGACACAAGGGAGGTCTTAGGACACATCCTTTTCCTTAAATAGCTTCTAAAACACCACCCTAGTTTTATAGCTAGCTACCCTCTCATTTGTATGTCATTCACATGAAATTGAATTATATTGACAACAATGTGTGAGTAAAACAAACAAACAAAAGGGTAAAATTTTCAAAAATTGAGGTACAGCAGTCCATACACAAGAATGAAGGACATTTATTTTGACATTAATCTGTACACGTGCTCTGTCATGATAAATCTTAGAAATAGTTATTATTGATGTAAGCGGGAAATACTTATACCCTGTTATAATCTTAAATATATCTTTTTTTAACCTTAAATGTGATAAGAAATTTCCATAGCAAGTGAACTTTTAGAAGGATTTCCAATTATGATTCTTAAAAAAAAAACAATTTTAAGTCAGCGTCTACTGTTGTCAATTGCCATTTGAAAATAGCATTCATATTTTTTTCTTCCCCCCTTTGTTTCAATTGTTGTTATTGTACCTTTGACTATGGGTTGATGCTTAAAAAAAATCATAAAAAATCCATTTTTCATTGCAGTTAATTTTTCCATAGCAGATAAGATTGAAAAATGATGAAACAATCTAATTATCAAGAAAAAACATATTTTAAATCAATGTTTTCTGTTGTTAACTGCATTTTGAAATGCAAACTCCAAACCTCCTTTCGACAGATGTCGTATGTACAGTATACAAATGGATCGACATAATAGAAAGGTTGACTTTATAATAGTTTCTGCTTTGCCCACTTTCATTATTAAGAAATAAAAAGGGGTAATTGTTATTGAAAGTTCTATAAAATTTTAAGAGATTTGATACAGAAAAGTGTATCAAAATGACGTATTTTGTTTATGAATATGATATACCGTGGCCATGGTATATTTCGATAAAAAAAAATGAACAAAAAAATAACACAGATACATTCAAACTGAGGTAATGTCAATTTACCAAAATTATGAAGACTTAATTTAAATACACATACGAGATAGCATGCGTCATAATAAAATTATATCTCGGTGAGCAATTTAAAACTATCAGAGTTTTGATAAAAAAATCTTAAACAACTTGGGTTATCTCGCTTTGAAATATTCTTGAACATGCATCTTTGTGTCCTAAACTTAATGTCTATAAAACAAACAAAGTATTTTGTTCCAATGATATACGGTGTATATGTATTTCTTAACAACCAAAAATACCCAAGTGTTTGTTTGTTAATTTCCTTTGTCTTCTTAATCGATGTGTGATACCCGAACATAGGTTAAAAACTGTATATACATACCGCTATCTTACATACTTAACATTTGAATTATAATTATATTGATTAAATCGAATATGTACTGTAAAAGGTTTGTATGCAATTGGTATATAATGTAATGGTTCAGTAATTATCATACTAATATTTGAGTAATGCATGAATAGTATGTTAAACTGTAGTCTATAAAATAGTGTATTTAACGTTTTACAAAGAATGCAGCTACCTAAATTTTAACCCACCTGACGTCTGATTTGAAGTAATGTGTTATTTTGCTTCCTTTCAATTTATCATATAATTTATCTACCTTGTTTACTTGGACTTGTTTGACAACTTGTAATATACTTTCTTTCTCCTTGTAAGGTAAGATGGGTTAATATTTTACATCTACAACATAAGTGCAGACTATCTAATTTTTGCGTATAGGTTGGTTTATATGACCAAAGTTCTCGTGAAAATATTTATTTAGTACTTGCATGTACTGAAAGAAGTAGGTCCGGTAAAGGCCGATTTTGGCCTCAAATTTCATGTTCATCTGACGAGGATTTTGTACACTTTTTAAACACTTAAGTGTCTATTTCAGTTGATTAAATTAGTTCAAGTGAAAGATTTAAATTGATTTACTTATTAAAAACGCTCCAATTCAAGTTTAAATATGAAAAATCTATCAAGTATCCTACAAAATGTCACTTTTCAGATGGTTTTTGTCAAAAAGAATGTGACCGCATCCGTGTTCATCCTCAACCTTTATATATGTAATGTTTTATCACCAAATACAACTTACATTTCAATTTTAAGAATGAACACTAATGAAGTCACTTTCATTTAAGACAGAAATTGTCGAAAATTTAACTAAAATACTAAAATTGTGAAGATTTCAGTAATTTAGCATAACTAAATGATGCTAGTACCCGATATATGTGCATTGTATTGTCAAAAACAGCCCATGTTTATGTAGAAGAAGTATTCTTCTCTCCCAAAAATAACTTATATTTTACATTTTAATAATTTTGTAAAACTGCTATATTTTGGGACCAAAAAGGGGTCTTACTGGATTTACACCTTTGTGTCACAATTTTGGGAAAAATTTAATTTATACTTTTTCGATAACAAATCTCGATAAAAAAGCTGTTAGTGCATCCCTCCTTACTTATGAGCAAAATAAGTAATTACACAAGAAAATAAAAATTTCAATTAAAGAAAAAAGATATCTCAATCTCACTCAAAATGTTACATTTTCCTCAAAATAAATTTGACCCTTTGATCTGAACAGCATATTATTTTCATTGACTTGGTCTCATTCTGAATGGGGCTTTGAAAATCAACATTTTTCAGCTAAAACTAGTGTATCACTTTTGGAAACAAATATCATCATGAAAGGACAGAATCAAGTGCTTTTCGTATTTCTGAAGTTAGCATGGTCATACCCTTGAACATCTCCAAGATCCTTTGCGACGGACACTTGGTGTTGGTGAAGTCCTTTTATCTGAGTTTGTTAAACCATTGCTTTATTAACTAGTCTCAGTCTATTTCTGAACTACTTCTATGTGTCTCGAGGGTAACGTATGCATACCAGAGTCAAAAGATACAAAATGAAACGATATAAAAACTCTCTTAACGTGTAGAAACATTCGGTCGCGGTCCGATTATAAATTAGAAATTCATAGCGTTTTTCAAATTGATCTGTGAATTTATGAGATTTTATGTCGGTAATCCTAGTTGCCACTATTCTATACAAACGTGCTTGAAACACATGAAATCACCCTCAGTTTTTGATGGGGTTGGGTTTCCTTTTAAAAACTTTACAAGACAATAAACCTTATTGCTATTTGTCCGCCATTACTGAATATCACACAGGTTCCCGTAAAATTTTGACGTCATAATACAAAACAGCTGACGTCACAATGTTTCATTCGGAACAGATTTTTGGATCAGCCGAGAATAGCGATAATGTGTATAACAGACTGGTGATGTTGTAGTCGTCTAATTAGTATGGCGGCTTTGTGAAAAATTGTGCACATCCTGCTACAAGCATAAAATTTGGCATAGACCTTCCTCAACTATTACTCTTTTATTTCAGATAGGGAGGCATATGAAAAAAAGTGTCTCACTTCCGGTTAAATCAAAAATGGCGGATATCATACTTAAATCAGCCCAATATCGAAGGCTAGTGTGTATAAAGGTGTTTTTATCATACTACTATCATAATATTTGGTACTACTTTTGGATAAATTAAATAGATGAGATGTCTTTGATAACCCTACTTCTGGTAAAATCAGACATGGCGGACATTGTACTAAAATAAGCTTATTTTTTAGGGAGGGTAATAAATGAGTTTTAACGTATTGCTACTATCATTACATTGTGCAGGAACCTTTCTTTGGTGCTTCTCACATTGATACAATGTATAAGACATAGGTCTTTAAAACCCTTACTTCCGGTAATATCCACAATGGCGGACATAGAATCACAATTTCTTATTGTAATATTCAACTTTTTTTCAAAATGTTGGGTTTTTTTTCTGTTCATTAAATTTTTGGCTTTAAGTTATTCTCAAAACCACTAATTCTATTCTGTTGTAAAGGTGTAAAAACAAAGTTAACACTTCCGGTATAAAAACACAATATGGCGTAAATTTCAAAGATGAGTCCTCAATCCATATCTTCGATGTAGAGTTTTGGATAGATTGATTAAAACATAATAAAATCACTAAAGTACTAAAACATTTTTAAAATTTCTACAATTTTTGGCCAAAAATAACGGTCACCACCACATGCACACATCGCAGTGCACGGGAGAGCCGATTTTCCACATTAACAACGACCGCGGCATTCTTTCTTACATCCACAATGTACAAGCTATTGACAAAATGATGAGGCCTCAAAAAGAGTTTTTTAAAAGTTATCCTCTTTGTCCCCGCCTGGACTGGGTAGCATAAGAGCCAATCCCAAGCTCGTCTCCCTAAACACTTACCTAAGTATATTGCATGTTTTACATGCTGGAAAAGACTAGACCAAGTTGAGGGAATAGCCTCAAAAAGCCTTCCCTTTTGCGCAAATAGTTATTTTCTTGCTTCGTTAACCGTGTTTTACCCATATGTTAAGTTTGTGCGATCTTACAGTAAAACCCCGGTGATTTAGGCTGATCAATCATCATTCTTTATGTTAAAGTCACATCTTCAAATGCCATCAATGTCTCCCACGCAGTCTCTTTCTTTTCTTTTCAAGCAAAGAGAGAACCATATCACAACCTGTTAAGGCATGGATAACAATAAGTGTGTGTGATCACTCATTGCCTTGTGCGAATCATGACTCGTTTAAGTTCGTGTTTCACTGCATCAGACACATGCACCATGATTCTAGTGTCTGCCTCTAAATGTGAACTTGTTGCTTAACTGGGAATTAACGTGGTAAATAAGAAATAATATCCTGAGCATTTATTGCTATAACTACCATGAGCATCCAAGACTTCATCCACTCGTATTACAGTTTCAAAGTAAGGACACAATACCCAATCAGCATACTCGTTAGGCCGCAATTCACAATCGGAGAGCTGATTTCCACATTTACAAAGAATGTGGTAATGTTTCTCACATCCACAATGTAAAAGCTCCTGATAAGGTGAAGAGGCCTCACAAATAGTTGTCCAAAAGGATTTCCATGGATCATATTTGTTCCTTCGCCATTCATACGCGTCTGGACTAGTTAGCATAGGAACCTTTTCCAAGCCTCTACTCATTCACACCCGCCATGGTATATTGTACGCTTTACATGCTGAAAAAGACTAGACCGAGTCGTGGGAATAGCCTCAATAAGTCTTTCTAAAAACTGTTTTCTTGCTTTGTTAACCCCATCTGATAAGTTTTTTCGATCTTACAACAAAACCACAAATCGTTTTCAATGACATTAAATTTATCAAATCCAAATCTGATGATGTTGGCTGATCAATCATCATTCTAAATGCTAAAGTCACATCTTCAAACGCCATTAATGTGACAAACGCAGTTCCTTTTCCAGCAAACGTGTTATCTTTTAATGCCTAGTGCATTTGAAAGGTCATGGATACATATATATCTTAAGCTTTTTCCACTTCCAAATGCAAAAAGTTTGTCAGCCCCTATATCACGGAATAGCGAATCAGCAATTACATTAGTATCGACTGTTCGAGTCATGACTCAGTTAAGTCTGTGTTTCACTGCATCAGACACATCTATCTTGATTCTAGTGTCAGTCTCTTTGTGTAAACATGGTGCTTAACTTGAAACATCATCAAGTGGTGTATAACACTGAACATCCTGAGTATTTGTTGCTACAACTACCTTTTCCTCAAATTGTATTGAGCAAGCTGCAGTGAATGAAAAAAAAAAAAACTAAAAAGTTCATTCTTATTGTCGTCATCTCTCAGAAAACTTTGCCAACTTTGAGGTTTTTTTTTACCCCGGATTCATCTGTGTATTCCCTTTCCCCTAAATGTAGCTCTTGCCTCTTGTAGCAGCTTTCAAACTACCAGTATTGTCTATGTTCGCATCCGAGACTACATCCACTGTTGTTACAGTTTTAAGGTGTTTCCTAACGAGTATGATGATTGGGTATTATGTCCTTACCTTGATAAAATACCTAGAAACTGTAACAAGAGTGGATGAAGTCTTTGATGAGTATGGAAGTTGTAGCAACAAATGCTCAGGATGTTCTATCTTATCCACTACGTGATGTATTTCAAGTGTAGCACCATGTTCACATTAAGAGACAGACACTAACAGCATAGTGAATGTGCCTGAAGCAATGAAACACGAACTTAAACGAGTCATGATAAACAGTCGTTACTGATGATGCTGTCAATACTATTTCGCTATTGCGGCAGGGGCAGACGAACTATGGATTGTGTTTGGGTAGGCAAAAATCTTTGGATTAATATCTATCAATGGCCTTTCAAATGCACAAGGCAATGAGTGATCACACACGCTTATTGTGACCGATACCTTTACCGGTTGTGATACGGTTCTCTCTTTGCTTGAAAAGGAAAAAAGACTGCGTGGGAGACATTGATGGCATTTGAAGATGTGACTTTAACAGAAAGAATGATGATTGATCAGCCTACATCACCGTGGTTTTACTGTAAAATCGCACAAACTTATCAGATGGAGCTTACATGATTAACGAAGCAAGAAAATAGCTTTTTGCACAAAAGGGAAGGCTAATTATAATTGAGGCTATTCCCTCAACTTGGTCTAGTCTTTTCAAGCATGTAAAACGTGCAATATACTAAATTAAATGCAGCTTGGGATTGGCTCTTATGCTACCCAGTCCAGGCACTAATGGATGAAGAAGGGACAAAGAGGATCCCTTTGAAAAACAATATGTCTGAGGCCTCATCATTTTAACAGAAGCTTGTACATTGTGGATGTAAGAAAGAATGCGGCGGTCATTGTTAATGTGGAAAATCGGGTCTCCCGTGCACTGCCTTGTGTGCATGTGGTGGTGACTGTGAATAAACATGTATTCTTGGCAAAATAGTAGTAATTTAAAAAATATTTTAGTACTATAGTGATTTTATTTTGTTTTAATCAATCTATCCAAAACTCTACATCGAAGAAATGGATTGAGGACTCATCTTTCAAATTTACGTCATATTTTTACCGGAAGTGTCGACTTTATATTTAAACATTTACAACATGATAGAATTAGTGGTTTTGGGGATAACTTAAAGCCAAAAGTTTAATGACCAGCACAAAAAAAAAATCTTTTTCTTTACATTTAAAAAAAAAGTTGAATATTTAAATAATAAATTGATATTTCTATGTCCGCCATTTTGGATGTTACCGGAAGTAAGGGGGTTTAAGACATATGTCTTATACATTGTATCCATCAGAAGCACAAAAGAAAGGTTCCTGCACAATGTAATAATAATAGCAATAAGTTTAACACATTTCATTTACCCTCTCTAAAAATAAGCTTCTTTAAGTACAATGTCCGCCATGTTGGATTTTAACCGGAAGTAGGGTTTTTGAAGACACCCAATCTATATAATATATCCAAAAGTAGTGCATAACAAAGGTTTGTACCAAATATTATGCTAGTAGCATGATAATAACACCTTTTCACATACTAGCCTTCGATATTAGGCTGATTCAAGTATGATGTCCGCCATTTTGGATTTTACCGGAAGTGAGACATTTATTTCAAATGCCTCCCTATCTGAAATAAAAGAGTAATAGTTGAGGAAGATATATGCCAAATTTCATGCTTGTAGCAGGATATTCACAATTCGTCTGAAATATGCTTGTAGCCGCCAGACTAAATATACGGATATAAAATTGATTTGATTTTTGGTGTCTTAACGCCACTTTCAAGCACCGCATTTGGGCTATTTCGTGATGGCCAGTTTTTATTTGTGGAGGAAACCGGAGCGCCCGGAGAAAACCACCAACCCTCCATAGGAAAATTGAGAATCATTGTCAATTAAGATTCGAGTCAAGTGCATCCGCACGAGCGGGTCCGAACTCACAACCTCAGCGTTGACAGGCTAGTGATTACAATACTAACTACTTAGACCACTCGACCTGCGAGGCCCCGATAGTGATTGACGTATGGAGGACAATACAAAACAAAATATAGAAAAAAAAATATCGAACTCCAAATAATTCAAAATGGAAAGTCTTGTCTCCAATGGAAAAATTAGAAATACATCAAACGAATGGATAACAACTGTCATAATCCTGATTTTGAATATACCTTTTTTTAATGTAGAAAGTGGTAGACTTATAAACCTGTGGTGCTGTTCTCGAAAGTATCCTTAGATTCGTCTTCAGTCATTCAAAAGACTAATTGTATGATGAATTTTGTTCCTTTTAAAATTGTTACACGACTGCTCTACCATATTTTGACTATTTGATTATTATGTCTGTTTAGTTCACGCATCATTATAAATATAACGGAAGTTGATGAGACTGTCAACAAAGTGAGAGGTTTAGCGCTATAAAAGCAGGTTTAATCCATCATTTTCTACATTTGAAAAGTCAAGAATATGAAAGTTCTTGTCTATTCGTTGTTATGTGTTTTGTCATATGATTTTGCCGTGTGATTACGGACTTTCCGATTTGATTTTCCTCTGATTTCAGTATTTTTGTGATTTTACTTCTTATGATCATGTAAGGACACTTTTAAGTTGTGTGTGTCTGGAAGCTATATCAGACGCATGGTATGGTCGGACGTCCTTGACATATCCTTAATGCCAAATTTTAAATAGTGGAAGTAAATTTTTGATAAAACATTTATTAAAGACAAAACAAATTACGAAATTTTATAATTACATGTATTTATTTTTCAAATGCTAATATAAACTATTATCTTACCTCCTATACATTTCTAGGAATATGATTGGTTAAAAGCGACCTCGTGGAGACCGTGTATATTCAATATTAGGTTAGTAGGGAGGCGGGGCTTATTTCAATATTAGGTTAGTAGTGAATTTGCGACTTAGGCACTGTTTGATTATTTCAAATATTGAAAGTTCTTTTTAATATTGTTATATCAAGGTTGTTTATTATAAATATCTATCGTTTACATTAGCTTTTTAGTGCATATCAATTGAAGTAGGTTCTTAAAATTGAACACCTGAACACTTTAATACAGAAATAAGGAGATGTGTTATGAAAGCAAATAAGACAACTTTAGTCTAAATTCAACACATAAAGATAGTCGGTAAGATAAATTCGTTACATAGTGTGCTAGTGACCTAATATGATATATACAGGGTAAGTAAATTCCATATGGGGTTCGAGCTTCGCTCTCACCCCATATGGAATTTACTGACCCTGTATATATCATATTAGGTCACTAACACACTATGTAACTAATAATATCAAAAAAGATTATAATTAAAACAGGAAAACCATTTGTTTTGAAAAGAGAATTAAATTCGTAGTGTCATCTTATCGTGAAACACGAAGTTCAAATATTTAAATCATGAACAATATCTTTATATATGAGATAATAACCGATGGTGCGCTCCATGTCATGTTCATCTTCACGTTAAAAAATGAGCAAAGTTAGGATGAAGATATGACGATTTAAAATAAAGACAAAAACTGCGATATACCCTAAGTAAAAAGAGCTTCGAGAACACGACTTAGGACAAATGCATGTCATAAGGTGGTCTTAGGACACGTCCTTATCCTAAAATAGCTGCGAGAACACCACGCCTGGTTTTATAGCTAGCTATGTACGAAAGTAACATGGAATTACATTATATTGACAAGGTGTGCGGAAAAACAAAAGATGTAATAGGTAAAATTGTAAAAAATTGGGGTACAACAGTCAACATTGTGTTATAAGCTCAATCTCTATAAGAAATTACAAATTTTGTTGCAATGCTATACTTGTATTTCTAAACAACCTAACATACGCCTGTGTTTATAAAAAAGAAGATTTGGTATGATTGCCAATGAAACAATTTTGTTTGTTGACTTTATGATCATGTGTTCAAATCCTAATCGATTACTGTATATGAACATTGGTTAAAAACTGTAAATATAACGCTATATTCTATACTAAACATTTGAATTAAAATCATATTGACTGAGGATCCAATATGTTCTGTGAAAGATTTGATGTAATTTGTTTATAGTATCTTAGTATAGTAATATCTCATACTGATAGTAGAGTAATGCATGTACGAATATTATGTAAAACCGTTTGGGTCTATACAATTGTGCATTTAACATTTTCAAAGAACACAGCTACTTACAATTTATTCCTACCTAAAATGACGTCTGAATTGATGAAAAGTGTGAATTTGCATTAATTAAATTTATTATTTGAATATCCACCATTGTTAACTTGGACTTGTTTGACAGATTCAGATTCAATAGTTTATTAAAGTCTCACCACATACATACAAGTATAATCACAATATAGTATCAAGTACACAATATAAAATTTAGAATGCATGTGCCATTCTTAAAAGAAATATGAGAGACTGTTATATACAATTATAAAACAACAGAATTAAAACATAGTTTTGTTATTTACACATAACATAAAAGTGCAATATTACCATGCACATTCAAGGATAAAACCTGATAATGTAAATAATGAAAATAACAATGATTTTTTAACAGTATAGGATGATATTTCGTCGAATTAAAATATCAAGACAGGTTTTGGCAACAGAAGTACAAATATTTTCATTTTTGAACAAAAATATAAATTTTCCATCATCTGACAAAATTAAAGATACTACCGACACAGACAGATCTGCTTCATATTTAGACCTGTTTCTAGAAACTACTACTGATGGTTGGTTGAATACCAAAATTTATGACAAACGCGATGATTTTAATTTCAACTTTCCATTGCTGTGTAGCCACACCCCAGCGGCACCGGCATATGGAGTATATGTATATCAATTGATACGTTACTCTAGAGCTAGCTAAAAGTACGTTTATTTTGTTGAACGAGGAAAACTACTTTCTCAAAAGTTGCTAAGACAGGGCAATGAATCAATCAAATTAACGTCATCACTCAAGAAATTTTATGGTCCTCATCATGAGCTGATTGGTCATTATGACAAAAGTGTGTCAGAAATCATATCTGATATTCTTCCTCAGTCATAATATCCTTCCATCATTACCGAACTGAACAGAGAAAAAACACGACAAGTGCCGTATACGGTGCAGGAAATGCTTACCCTTCCGGAGCACCTGATTTCACTCCCGGTTTTTAGTGGAGTTCGTGTTGTTTCTTATTTATTATTTATAACTGTTGATGTACTAGTAAATGTCCTTTGGTTTTATGGGTCTTTGTTTACTCTTGGTTTTGATTGTTATTGCCTTAAAACATATTATATCAATAAATAAAGACTGCCTTAAATCTTCATATAATGGACATGTTAACAGTACATGTTTTTCATCTTCTATATCATCACAATTGAAACTTTATGTTTTATCTAAATCTAATATTTCGTCGCGACACGTTTCAATTTTAAAGGGCCTACTCCACATTTAAATTTCGCATATGCACTGCGATATGCAGACGAATAGGTTAGTTTAAACATATTTTATTGTTCCAAAAAGAGACAAATGGATTAGACACAAGTTTTTCAACTTAGTAACGTCTTCTCCAATATATACATAAATATACACATGAATGAACATTATATAAATATGACTTTAACCAATTATTATTTAAGCATGAAGATATAAAAATAAATTACATATAAAGTTTAAGAATTGAATCTATGGATATTTACCACTTAATATAACCAATCGAATGCGCCTATTTTCAGAACAAATAAATGCAAACACACCGAACTGTGTAAATTAAATATGTTAGTGTACATTTTGCAACAAATATTGTTCAGTAGAGTATGTAAATTTAAACAATTTATAAGTTCTCAACTTATTTCCTTGACCATAAGAATCAAGCCTTGTAATCCATTCAGTTTTATAATTACCACAAATATTAACTTCTAACTGATTAATTATATTTTTATCCAGTATAAGCATTACAAAATCTGTCCATATTGACAACTAGTAACATATTTTCTCTAATTTACATGGTCTGAAATCAATTATTGAAAACCTTCCCAAATATTTCAAATTGCAAATCTTTGAATTTAGTTGTATATGTATTTAACAGTTTCGTCAACATAAATTTGACCCTTCGGTCAATACCAGTGTATCTTTTCATTCATTCCTAATGGTGTACAGTTAGTTATGTTGACAGTATACAATACTACTTGGAAACATGTGTCATCAAGATTGAAATGAAAAAAGTGCTTTCCTTTTTTCTGATGTTTACATCGTAATACTTATTTTCAAGAGGATTTTTTGGCGGACAGTTGGAGTTAGTAAAAGTGTAATAATTTTTGTTAGGCAAAAACATGACTTTATTAACCCGACCTACTCATTTGTTCCTGGTGGGTTATGCATGCATACCAAAGGCATAATTTACCAAAATGAAACAACATAAGGACAAGCAAACCCTGTCGACATACTAGATCGCGTTCTGTTTAGAAGTGACTATCTCTGACAGTATTTTCACATTGATTTTTGAATTTGTCGATAATCTTCTGTTGCTACTATTATATACAACACGTTTTTGAAACAATTTAACTAATAGTATCAAAAAAGCAACAAACCAAATAACAACTTTTTCAAATGTAAAAAAAGATTATTGCATTTTTTTCAATGTTTATATTGCTAATATTTTACTAACTGTAAGAATAAAAAAGCACACGTTTAGAACTATATAATATCCGTTCTTTTGATAGGCTGACAATAATTGCAATGCATTCCAAAATAAAATTGTATTTCTATAATGAGTTTTGAAAATTCGAAGTTTGAACCTGTCCCTTTTTTTCCGACATAAATGTATCACTTTACATAATTTTAACCAAAGAAGACAACCCAATTAAACATGAAGGCCATATCAAAAGGCAGGACATATATAAAAGAGTTGTATTAAGTGTCTTTCTACATCCAATACCAAGTATATTAAATTTCGTAAAACGTCTGTTGACTTGAAATAATCCTTCGTATGCATCTGATCCACGTATATCTCCTCTTGATTTTTATTTCACACTGCCCAAAGTATATTCTAATTCATTTTAATATTTTAATGTATAAATTTCTTATTTAAAACGACACCAAATATACTTTTAAAAGAGAAAACTCTACACAAGAGACCAAGTGGCACATAAAGTTACAAATATAGTTGACCGTACAGCTGTCGCGAGTTTAAACAAGTTCATTAGCGACCCTCCTGTAACTGGGGATAATGGTGTTACATCACACGTTAAACAAATGGTAAAAATTGAGTTTGAAATTTCCTTTTCCTTGGTTGTGTAAATCTTTTATGTTTAAAATGGTAAAACAAATATGATGTTATATATGATTTCAGAGTAGAAAACAATGAGGCTGAATGGCTGAAACAAAAATACTTGTAGTTGCGATTGATTTTGGAAGTTCCGGTGCAGGATATGCATTCTCATTTGCCTACCAATATAAAAACAATCCTTTGGATATCTCCACATCATTATGGAATAATGGAAACGGACCACTTCAGGCAAAAATTCCGGCTGTTCTTCTTTTTAATCCGGATAAAAAGTTTCACTCTTTTGGATTTGAAGCCGAGGACAAATATGAAGAGCTGCTGAACACCAATGAAGAAGATCAATGGTATTTTTTGAAAGGGTTCAAAATGCAGTTGTATAGTGCAGTAAATGCCGGAGAGGTATTTATTCTTAATTCATTAACCCTTTTTTTGTATACATATGTTTTGTTTTGAATCACAGTGTATGGCCAAATTCAATAAAGACACGTCTAAATTCAATTTAGTCGATAAATTCAACAGTACGTTTTGTAATCGAGATGAAATTTGTTTTTTAAGCAGCAACCCTCTATCAAGGGAATCCTAATATGGAATACAAACATGAAAAGATCGTATCAATTTGATGATAAATACTTCGTATCGAGTGCTGCTTGAATTTTGCAACATAGAAATGGAACATTAACAACTGGGAAGCTGAAATCATTTCTTTGTCATAAAGTTTTGTTAATCAAGGATTTCGAATGCAAAACCTCTCGCAGTAACTAGGAAACCTCTCTAATGATCCCAGTTGCTTGAATAAAATGTCTTACTAACAAGGATTTCTAAAATTTGATATACAAATTACTTTTTCAAAATTGGAATAAAAAACGATTAACATTCAAGTTTTTTTTCATGGATGCAATGGAAGCAATTCACTGGAAAAATCTCTTGTTTTGTTTTGTTCATTGTCAGATCGTATGCTTACATTTCTGGAGCATTCAGATATATTTGTAAAAATGTTATCAATCTTTTGACTTTATTGGGTAGATGTACGGTAACTATAACAGTTGCTTGTTCTTTCGTTTTTCTTCTTTTAGTCATTGTTTTTCGTATGATGTTTGGCCCCGCTTCAAGCTTCAATGCACATGCATGTGTGAAGAATATATACACCTATACACCTTTAGTTAGTTATGGTTTATGAATATATTCTTTAAAGAAAAAAGTTACTGCGCTAAATGCTTGGGGTTTTTGTTGGTATTAATTCAGTTGTCATGTATTTAACTCGAGTGTAAATAAACATTTTGATTTCATAACCAATCTTAACGTCGAAATCCCGCAACACTTCTCAAACAGAAATGTATAAATATGTTTGAAAATCTGTTCACAGGATATCAGAGTAGACTTTGAATTGCTGGATGTTGGAGGAAAAAGTATATCTGCAAAATCTGTTTTTTCTGCCGCTATTGGCTTTTTGAAAGACCATTTCATCCAGCAGATGCATTGGAGAAAGCTTGGGACGGTCGAAGACGACATATTTTGGGTAGTATCGGTACCAGCAATCTGGAATGATTCTGCAAAACAGTTTATGAGAGAATCAGCTGAAACGGTAAACTATATTTAAACAATCCTCGAAATTGTATATAACGGTATAGGAGGCTTTGATACCATGTTAGCTAAAGCTTCATATACTAGTATATTTGTATTTTCTCTCACCGAAAAAACGACTTGATGAGGAACGTCATAATAAAACCAGATACCAAGAATTACTTGGTAGCGAAGAACAAACAGAGTCTAACATGCCGTTTAAACGGTAAAAATCAAATTAAATTGATACAGAAAACCCTTAGTTTAGGCCAAAATGTTAGAATAATCAAGTTTTTGTAAAGTTTGTGCTGAGATCTTCAGCTGAAAAAAAATCAAAATTCTAAATTGAGACCAACTACAATTCAAATTTTTCATATTTTTAAAAATGAAACAATTTTGGTTCATCTTCATAATTGTATCAAAAAAGTTCTTAAACCTGAATTCATTTTAACTGACAACGATTTGTTTTTAAAACTTAAACACTTGTAGCTTGTTTTAAACAAATAAACCCCGAATGTAATTTTTCGTTCTGTTTTGTTTGGTATAATCGAAAATATAAATGAGTAGCATCATGAAATAACAACAAAAGGTAAATACATTCCATTTAAAGACTTTCAGGCATCCTAAGTAGTTTTGACAATAAAGTCTAATCAAAAGCTGTCCATTAACACAAAAAAATGAAGTTTGAGTATAAAACTACGATTACAAAAACATCTAAGCGAAGTGCACCAAAAAACCATAAGAATTATATGTTTAACCTAGGAGATCTTGGGACAGTATTCCAGTCAAAGTAAATATTACGGGGCTTGTATTTTCCTATCATGATTTACTTGATAGGGGTTGCTGTCCACAGGGAAGCTATTAAACCAAGAGTTCAAAATGGTGAAGTTGAAACAATTCCTTCGTAAATATTATGGACGCCATCACGAGTTTGTTGACCGTTATCGAATATTCGTTTCACAGATAATAGCGGATATGTTCGTCATTACTACAACCCCGATACCTTTTCAAGAATGTGACCTACCGAATGAGACGTATTGACTGTTTTGAACTAACTTGAGCAACACGAAGGGTGCCACATGTGGAGCAGGATCTGCTTGATCTTTCGAAGCAACAGATCACCCTATGATTTTAGTTGGGTTCATGTTACTTAGTCTTTAATTTTTCTATGTTGTGTTTTGTGTATAATTGTTTGTCTGTTCTCTTTTTTTTTATTTAGCCATGGCATTGTCAGTTTAATTTCTATCTATGAGTTTGAATGTCTCTCTTGTATCTTTTGTCCCCCTATGGTGGATAGGCTTTCTCTTACCTAGCTTTACCTAAATTGTTTGTGATATCAGTCTATATAAAAATGAAATTCTTTGTTCGTTTAATATTAACAAAAATGTATGAGCAGTACAAATACCACGATAATAATGAACAATATCAAGCTTATATACTTACCTTTATGGGTAGTAAAGACATACAAGTCACCCGTATTAGCAGAAGTATAGTTTTCGATAATTTTTTAATAAAATATGATTAAAAATTTGTTACTTGGTAAGAGTAAGTTTCACATTTATAATTATCCATAAGCATGATATACAATAAAATATACATATTGAAATATATTTCATATTGATTTGTTTTTTTTTTAGGTTGGAATCAAAGGTGACAAGTTCATTATGGTATATGAACCTGAAGCTGCATCTATTTACGCAAGACTTCTTCCCGTTGATAAGTTAGTTGGAAACAATGGTGCAGTCATACTGAAAGCTTTTGATCCGGGTCGAAAGTTTATTGTTGTGGATGCTGGAGGTACTATTATGAAAGTCAAACAATTTTTTTTATTTCTCCCAAAGTCGCACCGCAGGGGATATGGTAACTGTTCTTATGCTTTTGATTGAAATTAGTCAAAGGTCTAGGTCACAACAGTTTTTGATAAACTCAATTTTTTATCAACTTTGGTATAATCTTGTCTCAAAGGATGAATAAGACCAGTATTGAAGCTTGAAGGTTAACGGTTATATTCATAGACTGACATTCAGACCATATTTTGGTGGTATCATTTTTGGGTCAGTAGTTAAAGGAAAAGTTCACAGTTTTTTTTATTTTGAATACAATAGAACAAGGAATCAGATCACAACAGCAATACATAATTTTATACTCGTATATTTACATATTCTTTACAATAATTTGTTCAGTTCTATGAGTACATTTTATTTTAACTTTTGATACTATAGGTGGTACTGTAGACATTTCAGCTCAACAAGTTTTAGAGAACGGTGAGCTTAAAATAATACACAGAGAATGCGGTGGTCCATGGGGAGGCGAATGCATAAACAAACAGTTCGTAAATATGCTTATAGAACTTTTCGGAAAGGAAGTTATGAAACAGTTTAAAAATAAACACGGAGATGATTTCTTGCAACTACTGAGAGATTTTGAAGTAAAGAAAAAAATGTATAGAGTAGAAGACGAGGAATCACTAACCATTCGTATGCCTTTAAGTCTGATTGAATTGTTCCTTGATATAAAACAATCATACGTTCAAACAGCTATTGCAAGTTCAAGATTTGATGAAACTGTACGACTTAAACGAGACAAATTATCTATTGCAGGATCTTTAGTTGAAACGTTTTTTTCGGAAACCATAGGGATGATCATTGATGAACTAGTATCCATATTGACACATGAAAGATGTTCAGATGTTAGTGCAATAATGATGGCAGGTGGTTTCTCAGAGGCTGACACATTACAATATGCAATTAAAAAGCAATTCCAATCGTTGGAAGTTTTTATACCAACAGATGTGTCTCTTTCAGTGTTGAAAGGGGCTGTTATTTATGGCCATAATCCAAATGTTGTATCATCAAGAGTGTGTTATTATACATATGGTGTTAATGTTGCCAGAAAATTCAACCCAAGTATTCATGATCCGAGAAGAAAGTTTTTTAGAGACGATGGAGAATATTGCAAAGATATTTTTGACGTTCTTTTTGAAATAGACGAAGAAGTTCATATTGGACAAACTAAAAGTATTTATGCGAGAGACACTTTTTTCTCAAAGGCAAGGCAAATCAATAGATATGATCCATACAAATGGCGATTCATGGTTAGTACTAAAAAAGACCCTTTCTACACTACAGATGAAGGTTGCATGGAACATGGATCCATAATTGTCTTTCCACCAAATGTAATGTGGCCGAAAATAGTTAATAGCCAAATATTACTCAAAATTGCTGGAACAGAGCTGGTGGGAACGTGTGTAGATGAAGAAACAATGACAGAAAAGTCCGTTAGATTTGAATTTTTACCCTCAATCAATAAAAATCAAGAGAGAAAAAGGTTGTTTGATCCGTTCTATCTAGACATTTAGCTTTGAATTAACATTGATTTAAACTTGTCAGTAATTACAGTCGAACCTCGTTGTGTCGAAGTCGAAGGGACCAGACGAAGCTATTCGACTCATCCGAGGTTCGACTCATCCGAGGTCGAGTGTGACGTCATATATTTGAAAATTTATAAAACACCAATATGTGATTTCTGTAAATTAGATGCATGTTTATTGATCATTGTGCTTTTTTCGATATGATAATATATGATTGTGTATTTATGTTCCGTATTTTAAAAAATTCAACACACAATATTCACAAATAAAATCAATACACAAATATTTACAAAGGTCAGTCACTATAAATTATGGAATCACTCGCGAAAATATTTTCATAACTTATCTTTAAAGAATGTGAACCGTGTTCCTAGTGGGGATTGCTTCCCTTAGAAAAACTTAGTAGATACTTAGTCAGTCGTAAGCGGTTGAGCTAAGGAAGTACTAAGTCTTCCTTAGCTCAGTCGGTTAGCGCGCTGCCTTGTAACACAGAGGTACCGGGTTCGAGTACCGGTGGAGACAAGCAAGTTTGTAATGAAATTCGTGCACTCCGGTTACATTGGCGCCCAACAATAACAACCCACGGTTAGAAGAATTACCTAGCCAGGTTAAAATATAAATATAAAAAAGATGAAAATATCATTATTATAGAGTATAATGACTCTTGTGATGGGGGAAGTGTGACGGGATTGCTTCCCTTAAAAAAAACTTAGTAGATACTTAGTATGCCGTAAGCGGTTGAGCTAAGGAAGTACTTCTTTAGCTCAGTCGGTTAGCCCGATGCCTTGTAACACAGAGGTATCGGGTTTGCGTCGCGGTGATGAAGTTCGTGATCACCGGTTACACTAGATTAAAAAGACCGATTCATAATAATTAATAAAATATTTTAATCCTTTTAATTATCGTTCTTATTCTAATGGTAAATTTAATCTCAGCTTGGGTCTTTAAAATTCGTTTCGTTTTTATAACAAGTGAAATAGGTTCAGCACATTCAAGTTCCGCTTGGACAATCAACAAAGGTGTTGATTAGCGGTCATCATAAACATGTCATTTTAACTGTTTTACAAACGAGTATGTTTACACAGCTTTAATCACTTATGGAATTCACACAGCTTTAATCACTTATGAAAATGAATAGTTTAAACAAGAAAACATCCGTTATGAATTTTATTTTAAAATTTTTATTTCTTTCGATTTTTTTAAAAAATTTTAAACTTCGAGACATTAGGGTCAATTTACATCAATTTTACATCGACGGGACTTAAGAATTACCTCGACTTAACCGAGAATTCGAATCATCCGAGTTCGACTCATCAGAGGTTAAAATGCATTAATCAGACGGGAATTATGCCGGGTCCGAGCATCCGAGTTTTCGACACAACCGAGTTCGACACAAAAACAAAACTTTTTTTCTTGCAACCACAATCTTGGCCAATATTTTAGATTTTCAGCCTAAACGAAAAATGTGGGAAGATATATGATGCAGAGTAATTCAGTAACATGATACAGTTATAACTTTTTTTTTCTATTGAGCATTTCTTTTATTAGCACACATGTGTGCATACTTAAATACTCATAACATATAGATCATAAGTTATATACTAGATAACTAGCACTTATTTGAATTGAATGAATAAAGTTAAACACAACTATGATCTGATTGTAAAAGAGTGACGAAAGATACCAAAGGGACAGTCAAACTCATAAATCCAAAACAACTGACAACGCCATGGCTAAAAACGAAAAAGACAAACAAAAAACAGCACACACGACACAACATAGAAAACCAAAGAATAAACAACACGAACCCCACCAAAAAACTAGGGGTGATCTCATGTGCTTCGGCAGGGTAAGCAGATCCTGATCCACATGTGGCAAAGTGTAGGTATGGGATAAAACATCAAACTTAAATAATCGACACCACATATTCAAGGCCAACATTGGATCCATGAATTGGAAGAACACATACTGGTGAAAATAATATAAAAATGAATCAATAATATGATAAGTATGTGATAGATTTCAAGTTGAAAAATCATTGGTTTAAAGAAAAACAACATTTCATCAGAAATAAAGTAAAAAAATAACCAACCGATATACAGATATTATGTAGAGACTAAATTGAACAAAGGTTTTTTTTTACCAAAAGGCGTTTAATCTTTTAATCGCAGGTGGTTAATGAAAGATACAGCTATTGCATTCCATGTTTATATGTGCTGTGGCAAATTGCATATTCAAATTAGATGGGAATCTTGACTTAGTTGTGGTAAACTACAACGTCCATAATTTGGTTCTTACATGAACCTATTTCATTAGTCTTACTACTATGTTAAACAAATATCTCTATCATAGGGGCCTCGATGGCCGAGTAGTCTAAGTAGTTATTACTGTTATCACTAGCCAGTCAACTATGAGTTGGTGAGGTCGAACCCCGCTCGGGCAGGTGCACTCGACTCCAATCTTAATTGACCAGGATTGTCAGTTTTCCTATGAAAGGTCGGTGGTTTTCTCCGGGCACTCCGGATTCCTCCACCAATAAAAACTGACAACAACGAAATAGCCTAAAGGCGGTGCTTAAAAGTGGCGTTAAAACACACAAAAAAATGCAAACCATTAGAGTGCATTCTAGGCTTCAAGTCGGCAGTTTTGATACATTGTCATTCAATAAAAGCATGACAAAACCCTTGCACTAACATCAAAATGTTTTGTAGCCAAACAATGCCAATGATGATATTGAATTACTTGAGACAAAACCTTTATGGGTCAAGGGTGGCGGCCAAAGTAAATGTATTTATTAACTATCGATAGCACATGCGTTTGTTGTTATATTGGAAACATGTGTTTATGTTTACAATAATATTTAAATTATTTTAGCATAACAATAAGTCACCTTAACAAAGTTAAGAGTTTAAAGTTCTTTGTATGATAGCACGGACTGGTCAGTCGCGGTAAAAGTTAACATTGAAAATACATTTTCATAGCTTGACCATTCGAAGCTCAGTCTTAGTGCAGTGAAGTTGGCTTAATTGTATATAAGCTATGTCGGATATTGATACGGACCACGCCTCAACTAATGCCCAACCTAGAGGTGAGTCACAGCCCCCTGCACCACATTCTGATATAGCAGATGCTTTTCATTTGTTCCGTGATTACCTAGATTACAAACTTGTAGATTTAAAAGCAGATCTGGCTTCTGAGCAAGACAATTTGTCACGTTAATTTAAAGAAGAAGTCGGTATTAAATTCAAGAAAGAAGGGAACAGTATTCAATATCATTTCAATGATGAAATTCTGACCGGGCTCCTTAAAATTCAAAAGAAGAGCTCCTCTTTAGATTCTCCCACTAACAGTATTGTGTCTGAGCTTATTACTAAAGTTAAAGCTAGGAATAAGTCGATAAGGATCGCCGACAGCTCTGCAGGGGGCTGGACTACAGTGCGCGAATATGAGTCAAATACCATCGCTGATAACTCTGACGATGAAAAGAAGATCAGACAAGCTGAAAGTCGTGCGGTTAAGTCAATTAAAGAGAGAACCAAACCCCGCCCTTCTCCTTACAACATTAGCAACAGAGCAAACCAAAATGCTAGACCAGCTGAAACTGTGCCGAATCCTGCTTATTCTCAGTCTTACAGTCGTTATTCTCAACCTCCACAGCCCTTTCGTGCAGGCTACGGCCGGCGTGAGCCGGCCCAGTATGACATGTGTCACCAGTGTAAACAGTTTGGACATTGGCGCAAGAACTGCCCACTTAACAGGGTCCAGACATTTCAACACAACGCTCAAGGACAAGGCGCCCAACGATCTTAAACCGGTATTTAATGATAAGTATTTAAATTGTGAATCACATTTTTCTAAATGGGGTAATGAAAACAATGTTGATGACTATTCTGTTTTTCTTGAACAAGTAAAGTTTTTTGAAAATGCAGAACATAATAGCACTTTTCACGGTGTAAAGGGGAGTTTGAATAAACATATCGAATTTTGGAAAAATATGGGCGCTAGTGATTTTGTCATAAACACTATAAAAGGCGGTTACATTATACCGTTTTTAGAAACGCCTAAACAGATGCACAGTAAGAACAACAAATCTGCATTTATGAATGAGAAATTTGTTGATGAAGCTATTTCTGAATTAGTAGATACTGGGTGTGCTAAATTGGTCCCTTTTAAGCCCTTCGTCGTGAATCCTTTGAGTGTAGCGCTAAATTCATCTTCAAAGCCTAGGTTAATATTAGATCTTAGAATTTTGAATCAAAGTGTCAGGAAAGACAAGTTCAAGTTCGAAGACTGGAAAGTTGCAATACAATATTTTGCGAATGATTACTCACTTTTTAAGTTTGATTTAAAATCGGGGTATCATCATTTTGATATTTGTCCCCAACAGCACACCTTTTTAGGGTTTTCGTGGAAACAGCAGTTTTTCTGCTTTACAGTCTTACCTTTTGGCTTATCAACAGCTCCTTTTATTTTTTCAAAATGTCTACGTGAAATGGTGAAATACTGGAGAAGAAATTCTATAAAGATAGTTTTATATCTAGACGATGGTTTTGGCATGGCTCCTACTTTTGAAGAATGTAATAAAGATGCTATTTTTGTTAGAAAAAGCCTTTTGTCAGCCGGGTTTTTGATAAACGAGAAAAAATCTATTTTCACTCCTGTTCAGGAGCTAGAATGGCTCGGAATCATTTGGAATTCAATTGAATTTTGTGTTACTATACCTGATAGGCGTATTAATGATTTGATACGTTCCTTGTCAGATGCTTTGACTAATTTTAACACATTGTCAGCCAGACGATTAGCCCAGGTAGTGGGGAAAATTATATCTATGTCTCCTGTAATTGGCAATATTTCTAGACTTAAAACTAGATATAGTTACATGTGTATTGAAAGCAGGGTATCTTGGGATACGGTATTGAATATGGAAATACCAGTCCAAGTTAAGGACGAATTACTGTTTTGGCTTGATAACATTAAGAGAGTTAATGTAAAAAAGCTAGATTTTTATAGCAAATCTACGGTAATGGTGTATTCAGATGCAAGTAATGTTGCTTGTGGTGCTTATACAGTTGAAGTAAATAGTAAGATTTTTCATCAAATGTGGAATCGTTCAGAAATGCAACTGAGCTCTACTTGGAGAGAAATGAAGGCAATTGAGCAGTCCCTGATTTCTTTTAAAAATGATTTCAAAGGGAGAACATTGAAATGGTTCACAGACAACCAAAATTGTGTAAGAATTGTTAGATCTGGAAGCATGAAATTTGAGTTACAAAATTTGGCAAATTCTATATTTTCTGTTTGTTCTCAACAAGGCATATCTATCCATGTACAATGGATTCCACGTTCTGAAAACACTTTGGCTGATTATGTTAGCAAAATGGTTGATCATGAAGATTGGGGTGTATCCTTCGAATTTTTCAATTTTATAGATGAAATGTGGGGTCCACATACGATTGATCGTTTTGCTAGTCATTTAAATGCTAAGTTACCTCGTTACAATTCCTTGTTTTGGAATGCAACTGCTGAAGCTATTGACGCGTTTACACAAGACTGGTCTCAAGAGAACAATTGGCTTGTTCCTCCAATTTATTTGGTTCTAAGAGTTATCAAACATGTTATAGCTTGCAAGGCAAGTGGTACATTGATTGTCCCTAAATGGACGTCTGCAGTGTTTTGGCCATACATTTTTAAGAAAGATATGATATATCAGGATTATGTCGTTGATGTATTAGAATTTCAAAAAACAGAAGGCATTTTTATGCAAGGTTCGAATGAAAAGTCTATTTTCGGTTCGGAACGGTTTAATTCGTCAGTGTTGGCAATTAGAATGAAAGCTTGATGCTATACTGTATAACATAGATTTTTGTTAAAATGATCATTTCGTTGATATTTGTGTATCCATTGTATATTCTGACATGATTAGTTGCTGTCATGGTCAGGGAAGAGCATGATCCTACAGAAGTATAGTTGACAGGGCTTAAATATTGTTATGGTCTCAGAAGAGCATGGTCCTATAGCATTATAGTTGACAAGGCTTTTTAAATTGATTACAATTATTTGTGTGGTCATTGTATATTCTGACATGAACGGTTGCTGTCATGGTCAGGGAAAAGCATGGTCCTACAGAAGTATAGTTGACATGGCTTAAATATTGTTATGGTCTCAGAAGAGCATGGTCCTATAGCATTATAGTTGACAAGGCTTTTTAAATTGATTACAATCATTTGTGTATTCATTGTTTATTCTGACATGAACGGTTGCTGTCATGGTCAGGGAAAAGCATGGTCCTACAGAAGTATAGTTGACATGGCTTAAATATTGTTATGGTCTCAGAAGAGCATGGTCCTATTGCATTATAGTTGACAAGGCTTTCAGATTGATTAAAAATTATTTGTGTATTCATTGTTTATTCTGACATGAACGGTTGCTGTCATGGTCAGGGAAAAGCATGGTCCTACAGAAGTGTAGTTGACATGGCTTATTGTTATTAATTTTATGTGTTTTAACTAAGCTGACATAGCCATTTGTTGGCATGATTAAGGAAAGCATGGTCCTATATAAATTATAGTAGACAGGGCTTCTTGATTATCATCATACATCAGTATTCTCATTTTAATATGTATTACAATGTATACGTTTTTCAGCTATTTTTCATACTGGTAGATGGGAAGCATTACCAAAGAATTCTTTCAACAGTCACCTTTCACAGTTGTCAACTAAGTTGCCACAGTTTTGCCTTTCTTCTAGATCAGAGAATACAACAAAAAACTACAAATATGCTTTTGAAGCTTGGACTAAATGGTGTGTATTTAATGGAATTTGCTATTTACCGGGTTCTGACACTCATGTTTCATTGTATTTAATAGATTTAACCGAAACTGCTAAGTCACATAGCAAGATTAATGAAATGTTTTACGCTATTAGTTGGGCTCACCGGCTCGCCGGGTTACCTGATCCATGTAAATCAGATTTAGTGTTATCTGTCAAAGAAGGTGCTTTAAGATTAATAGGTCACACTGTAAACAAAAAAGAGCCAATTACTCCGGAAATTTTGAAACATATTGTATTGTTATATGGCAATGAAAAGTCTTCTTTAAAAGATTTGAGAATAGCATGTATGTGCTTATTGTGTTTTTCTGGTTTTTTACGTTTTTCAGAATTGTCAAATTTGAAAAGAAACAACATAACTTTTTATGATTCATATGTGAAATTTTTTCTTGAAAAGAGTAAAACAGATGTATACAGAGAGGGTAACGATGTTCTCATTTCTAAGACTTATAACATCACTTGTCCAGTCAATATGCTACACAGGTATTTAAGTTTGGCAAATATTTCTTCCGATAGTACGGAATATATATTTCGAGGTTTAAGCTATTGTAAAAGTAACAACAGTTATGTACTTCGTAAGTCGGGGAAAATATCGTATTCCTCCGCTAGAGACATTTTATTGTCCGCTCTTCATAAGTTAGGTTTAGACAAGACTAAATTTGGTCTTCACAGTTTGAGATCTGGCGGAGCTACGGCAGCTGCCGCATCAAAAATTGAAGATAGAATTTTCAAAAAACATGGTAGATGGAAAAGTGATCGTGCTAAAGATGGCTATGTTAAAGAAAATTTAGAAGAAAGGTTGTCAGTTACAAAACATCTTGGTGTTTGATATATAATCAATGTGTCCATTTTTGGCCCATCCTTTGTTTTGTTCGAAACTTTGCTGCACTCGTCTAGGCGAGCTGTTTCCCATAGATATGTGTTTGAGTTTTTGTTCATAAATACTTTATTTGCGTTTGAGGGCACGAATAAGAAAATAAATGTATTTATTAACTATCGATAGCACATGCGTTTGTTGTTATATTGGAAACATGTGTTTATGTTTACAATAATATTTAAATTATTTTAGCATAACAATAAGTCACCTTAACAAAGTTAAGAGTTTAAAGTTCTTTGTATGATAGCACGGACTGGTCAGTCGCGGTAAAAGTTAACATTGAAAATACATTTTCATAGCTTGACCATTCGAAGCTCAGTCTTAGTGCAGTGAAGTTTCCCCCCCTCCCACCCTCTCCCCCTTGTGTACATGTTTTGTATAAGCTTATAATATTGTAAATGCATTATGCTTTTTCTGCAGATGTTAAAAAGAACATTACGAAATTATGGTTTTGTGATATGAAAGATTCTATTTCATGTTTTCTCATTGTAGATATGTTTGTTAGACATGTATGCTGCAGCGGTCTTAGTGTGCTGGCAAAGTGATTGAGGACAGTTGAATAAATTATAATAAAACTTTGCTGCACTCGTCTAGGCGAGCTGTTTCCCATAGATATGTGTTTGAGTTTTTGTTCATAAATACTTTATTTGCGTTTGAGGGCACGAATAAGAAAATAAGTAATGTTAAAAAATATTTGAAATCTTTGACAATTTGACAAAAAAAAATGACGTTACAACACAAGTAATGTATTTTTCGGGGGTATTTTCTTCGTATTTGTTAATGTGATGTACCAATTTTTGTTTATCTTGTATTCATAGTTTAATCACAACTATTAAATGTGGAATTTGTAGTATTTTGTCATAGTTTAAAAAAACAGCAAATTATCAGGTCCCATTTTAATTCTTCGTGAACTTATGCTTTTGCTCATATTATTAAGTACTACGTGCTCGGAGTTACGTAATTCACTATCAGTTTATGTAAGAATAAATTTGAAGATACAAGACTAAATAATGAACCCGAATGAAATCGTTACATCCCCAAAAAGAGCGATACAGGATGTGTCAAAAAGGTAAGGTGTCTTCTGCTATGATTGCATCAGAAGCGAACCGATAATCAGACATATTTTTTTGCGAATTGGAAAAGAACACAATCAGTTAATTTTCAGATCAAGTAAGGCTACAGTAGTATACCGCTGTTCAATAGCAATTATTCTACTTGTTTATACATTGTTTTGCTACCGGACTGGTATTGATTGCAAACGTTCAAAACTGTTATCATTTTTAATTAATTAGACACACCGGTTTTGACATGTGCTCAGAAATAATTGAACTGCATCATTAGACCGGAATTCGGAATACACAGGGTCCGGTTGACAAAGTGTATTTTAGAAAAGACTTTGAAGGGGAAATATGGGACTTTCGGCCGGGATGGACAGGACACCGGTGTATTCAGGATTCGGTTCACTCAAGTTTGACGTGTACTATTATTAGGTTCTTCAAATTCCAAACTTTGGAATAACATACAAAACCAAATATTTGATTGTCAGGGTGAACTTAATTTCCCAAACTATCATATCTGCAGTATTGACATGAAAGTCAATAATTCAACTAATTTGAATACGTATTCGTGCAACCTTTTAAATTTTGTCGTGAATATAGCGCGAACTACGTTCCTCTGTTAATGAACCTTTGTTCGTCTACGTCGGCGTGGGCGAAAGTCGAAGCTATATGTTATTAAATGGCAGACTTGAACGGCTTTATATATATATCTCCTATCTCCACTACAAATTGACCTTGAAAGAAGATGGGTCAGCATTTGTTCATCATGTGGCTCATTCATCAAAAAGAGAAAAAAAAATCAGCATAGAAAAGTGACACAAGGGAGCCTCCATTTTGATAAATGATCCACAAAAAAAATAATTCTTTTACAGGTAAAACCATGAGAACATTCATTTTTAGCCTATAATATGAGATCAAACAGACGTAGAAAAGTCCGATTGCACGTGCTCGCCTTATATCTATAGTTTTGTTTATATTGGTTTATATGACAGTCTTCGGAGGTCATCTCGATGGTTTATTAGATTGCATTTGGTCTAAAGCCGTTCTAAAAGGCTGATTAATTAATGTCTCTTTTGACCTTAACATATTTTGGTATTCGTTTTAGTATATGGAATGTTCTAGATAAAGTTTGAGAATTTGCATCAAATTGGTTCATTTGAATTTGACAGCTAATGCTCTATTAATAAAACATGGACAAATCATATTGTGAATATTGATTGAAACCTCACAGGAATTGAGACTGACATAACCAAGTTTCCTCTAGGAATCAAGGTCCAACAACCACGAGACATTTAATGAGTGTTTACAAAGAAAGTTTTGTGATGTAAATGTTAAATCAATTATTTGGAAGACATTTACAGAATTTCAATCGAGTTCTGTCTCCTCCTACATCAGACATCTTGACATTTGTATCATAAATAAGCAATTTGTTTCATGTAATATATTCACCTCTTTTGAGAGACCTGTGAAATAGCATCTCAGCATGTTGCTTGTGTTACTACAAACCCGGTAAATGGGCAAATTCGGTAGGTCACATTCGTTAAAAGGGAATGGGAGTGTATATACGACATAAGGAACATGTCCAATATCATCTGTGAAACGGATATTCCATAAATGTCAACCAATTCGTGATTGCGTCCTCCAAATTTACGAAGGGATGATTTCACCTTCCCTATTTGGAGCTCTTGATTTAATAGCTCCTCTGTGAGCACTGTATTTCTATACAAAACACCTGTTATTGATTTTACATACTTTACAAAAGTAACATACTTCACCTTCCCTATGTCCATAACACTTTAAAAAATCTAAAGTATTGATTCTCGTCTTGTTAACCTTTATGTTATGAAGCACTACATTTAAGTCCACCTCTCTCCCGGACAGGCCGCTATTATCAGTTGTTTTTGTAAATCGTATAGATTTTTGAAACTTAAGTATCCCTTTTTATATTTTATAGTTTTTATAAAATATATATATCAAAAGAACATTTGATTAGTTTTAAATGTTCACCTTTTTATGAACATAACCAAATTGAGAAATTTGCAAGCAAAATAAAAGAAATGAAAATACAATTGCCTTTATCTGAGCGGATCAGACCTTGACGTATATAAATGTCCTTGTTTGGAGTTCTACAATTGGGATCATTTATTTAGCGTTTTCTAAATCTTTCAATTTTCAAATTAATGTGATCTGAATGAGAAATAAAGTAGTAAAAGCATTCACTTGGATTTTTTTCTTCATTGTGAGGCAAATCAAGTGATATATGTAAAGATCACATAATAAATACATTATAATGCCAAATTATGTTACAAGCGATTTGAAAATCAAACAATATCAATAAATTATCCTGACAACAGACATAATCCGCTATACAAAAAAGGATAAACGCACTGGACAAACGGCAAGCAGGCGTTGATGTCATGATGATCCCACTGATAAAGAACCAAAATTTGCAAACATTTTTGCGCAAATTTGACACAAATATTTTTACAATACTAATTGATCGCTAACGTTGCTTCAAAAAAAGTAAACTAACCAACATGCAGAACTCGGGGAAAGTTCAAAACAGAAAGTTCGTACTCTAATGTCAAAATCAGAAGCTGAAACACATCAAACGGATGAATAAAAACTGTCTTATTCCTGACTTACAATTGGTACAGGCATTTTCTTATGTAGATACAGGTAATTTGTGATCTGTGATTTTATCCCAAATCTTTAACTTTATCAAATAAAACAAAACTCAACCCTCTCTGCACGTGCCTTTATGTTATTGTTACACACCCATTCGAAACTCTATATTGTTAACATTGATTATTAAATGAAAAAAATTGTAATAGAATATATTTTATTGACAATATCAAACCATGATTTATAAAAAAAAAATTATTACATGAAACCCCACTAGTAACCTTTTTTGGTTATCTTCGCTCAAACTTTGACAAGTGAGTATATTTTACCAATGTCAAGGTTGTTTTGTATATTCCAATTAAATCCATGGGTTAATATTGATCAGCAGGTCAAGGTTGATCGTATCGTGTATTCATATTACAAACAAAAAATACGCCATGCTCCTTGTATGCAGTTGTCAATATGAAAGGGTATGAGACGGACGACATTTTTTGGCAAGAGTTGGATTTGGTAGAAGAGACCTATAGATAAAGGCAATACTATTAACCAAAGTACTTACCAGTATCAATTTAATAAAGGTAATCATAACTAATTTTTTTATCTTACGGTTTTACAGAAAAAAAGGCTCCCTACCCCTTCTCTTCTCGAGAATAAATAAAGATTCATATTCGGACCTACAAAGGAATAAGTGTGTCTGCAATAGAAACCCGACTACCTTTATACCAGAAACGCTCAGCACACAAAGATACAGATTTGATATTTCGTAACTCTCTCTTTTGGGGGCAGGGGCTGATCCAGCTAGGGGTTCTTAACTCCACAGAAAGGATGTGGGGTTCCAAACAGTCAAAACATTGTTCTTTTAAATCGGGTCCAACCCGCGGAACCCCTACCCCGGATCGGCCACTGGATAACGAGGGGGTTCCGAGAGTTAGAATCCCCCTTTTTTTTTAAACAGAGACATATGACTGGGATAAAAAATATAACTTTCAGCAAAGAATTAATTAAAAGATTTTTTATGTATTAAAAAAAGATGCTTATTTTTTTTTCGCTATTGGAATTTCCTAAAATATTTTTTTTAATATCTTGAAATAATTTGTAGTGAACACTATTCGTTATTTCTTATGTTCATGCTATTTAAAGAATAATCAATTTCTATTGTCACGGGAGGTAGAAGCAGGGGTTTCCAGAAACCTGCTTGTCACAGCCTGTGGTCAAAATCCATTGTTATTCGTAACAATGGATCCTATTCAATTTACACGTGATTCAAAAATAGAATATATGAAGTATAACAGTAGAACTGGGGTGTAAATATATATAACATCTCTAATTGTCAAAATGAGTGTAAATTAGTAGAAAAGAAACTCTATAAAACTGCTAGTCTTTTTATTATTGCCGCTTTGATGAAGTACATTTAGTTCCCGAACCTGTCGCTGGGCATTGTTTAAATCATTAGGATGTTCATGCAGTAAAAGTCATTAAATTTGAGACTGTCTGAAATGCTGACTTCCTGAAAGGAGGGGCATCTTAGATAAACCACTCCTTTGGCCATTGAGGCATTTGAGGAAAAGGCTGCTTGGAATTTTTTCTAGATAGTTTGGAATTCTATTCAACTGTTCAACATCGTTTTTGTGTGTGTAAAACTCATTACATTAACTGCTTGGTGAATGAATTAGGTATTGACAATTCACTTGGAAACTAAACAGATACCCTCACGACACTAACCAAAGAGGACATCCAGGTCTGTTCTATGTTCCTTTCGAACCTCTTTCTAAATTATTAACATCTATTCTATCAGCAATCAAAGCTGGGTTTCAAAGTAATTGTGAAACCGTCTATTCTAGAGGTGGCGTGAATCAGATGTGGATACTAAAAAACTCCAAAGATCTTTTAGAGTACATAAAATCTAACTCTCTTTCATCTTGCAATAGTATTAAAACATTTGACTTTTCTACACTTTACACAAGTATTACACATTCCAAACTAAAAGACAACTTGAAAAAGTTGGTACTGCTTTGTTTCATAAAAAAGAATGGCCAACGTATATACAAGTATCTGGTCTTAAGAAAGGATAAATCCTCCATTGTAAAGGATCACTCTGATTCAAACAAAAAATTCTCTGAAACTGACATTATCAAGATGCTTGATTTCTTGATTGACAACATATTTGTTACGTTCGGAGGACGTGTTTTTCAATAGACCGATGGCATTCCAATGGGAACCAATTGTGCTCCTCTTCTTGCCGACTTGTTTATTTATTATTATGGCGCTGACTACATGCAGGACTTCTTAAGAAAAATGATAAGAAGTTGGCAATATCCTTTAACTTTACTTTCCGCTATATAGATAATGTTCTATGTTGAACGTATCTATCCCATCGAACTAGATATAAAGGATACAGTTAAGTCGGTCTCATATCTTGACTCACATCTTGAAATTGACAGTGAGGGTCGGTTGAAAAGAAAACTTTACGGTAAAAAAGATGATTTCAGCTTTCCAATTATGAACTTTCCATTTCTAAGTAGCAACATTCCAGCATCACCTGCATACGGGTATATATCTCCCAATTGATACGATATTCCCGTGCTTGTATTTCCTATCATGAATTTCTTGCTAGAGGTTTGCTGCTCACAAGGAAGCTATTAAACCAAGAGTTCCGAATGGTGAAGTTAAAATCCTCCCTTCGTAAATTTTACGGACACCATCACGAGTTGGTTGACCGTTATGGAATAATTGTTTTACAGATGATATCGGATATGTTCCTTACGTCGTAACTACAATCCCCTTCCCTTTCATGAATGTGACCTATAAATCAAAACGAGGAAAGCAATTTTTAGATAGAATAATCTTAGTGTAATTTTTCTAATTTTCCCATAAATATGGTTGAATATAATAGAGCCATTTTTGTACCCATAGCAGTTCCATTATCTTGAAAATATTGATTTCAATTAAAGGTTGTTGTTCTTTAATACCAGCATATTAATGATCAAGATATTGTATTTCTCTCCTGTAAAACAAAACCTAGATATATTAAAACAAAATGTTTTAGTCTTGACAGTATACGATGGAAATGTCAATGAAAACATATCAGATAAGTAAAACACATACTAAAGTACATATTTTTTGCAATACTGACATTAGTATGCTGTTTTTGGGGGTATTATACAAGGGGATGTCAGTCAGTAAACAGCCATTAATGATTCGGTATTTTTTCCTCGCGGAAACTCTTCACAATAATCCAATAGTTCCAATTTGAATAACTATATTCTTATTCGGCTTTCGTATGTTAAAAATATATCTTTTGAATTTTATTATCTAACATCTATGTTTATACATCTGGTTGTAGTTATGCAAAATGTTGGTGGAAGATGTTCAAGATTTGAGACTGGGAGGGAACAAATGTTTCAATTTTTTATCAGCAATGTAGGAATAGCAGATCATTTTTACAATAAAGAAAGAAGGTGTGGTATGATTACCAAAGAGACAATTCTTCACAAGAGATCTGTCTTTCTTTTCTTTTTAAATGCAGTATAGTCGCTGATTTACCCACTTTTTTCAAAATGCCTGTACCAATTCAATAATATGGCAGTTGTTTTTCATTCATTCCAATGGTTGGTAACATTTGATTTTGTCAGTTTTTAAGGACTTCTCCATTTTGAATTATTGTTGTTCGGTATTATTTTTATACTTATTTCCTGTTTAAAAAAAGTCTTTTGTTGTAACAATGATCTCACATCTACGATAAGCCCCATTTCCTTTCAAATGTCATCTAGTTAAACCATAGTTGGCTTTATGAGCAAGGTTGAGTGTCTATAACAGAGATGGAGAGCGCAATCACTGTCACATCGGATGCTCAGTCAAATACTATACAGTTCAAACTGATATCGTTATATATAGTTTTATCACTGTATAGGAATTGGCTATCATGTGGTGTATGTAAGACATACAACATATAACATATTGATATGACTCCCTATGTATTTTCGTCTTTACGACGGATAAAAATAGACATTCTATCGTTTTGCCACAAAACATAATACAACAACATGTATACTGTATTACAAACCTAGATAAATATGACGAGAAAAGCCAAAGCTATATTTGTATATTGATTATAGTTTGTCTAGATGTCTAGAAAGAAGAACAAATCGCTGATAGCGATGCATTGTTGTCACAGGTACATGGGTCTAAATCCCGAAAAAAAAATATCACTGCAAAGGAAGATTTTACTTTTTTTTAAATCTAAATTTGAAGGAGCTATATATGAAGAGAGTGAATGATATTTCTTGATTTATATTATTTATATCATTTTTATATTTATAAATATATATTATAAGAATTTTTATTAATTGACAAGTTAGATTAATTTAGGACGCTTTTTGTCTTTTAGATTTCCGTAGTAGTCAGCTACATAAAACGGTTTAAAAAATTATACTTATGGAATTTTATCGTTAGCTATAATGAAATAGAAATAGTTCAAAATCAATAACCTATCCCGTGATATCGAGCACACTTAAATACCGCTCTTAATTTTTTTTTTATCAGAAAATCAGTGACTTGAAAGGAATTATATCATACTATTAGTCTTGTGGGATACTGCTAGTTGTATGATGTACCAGAGTTTTTTTTGGACTTGCATCGTAACACATTTTCCAAATTACTGTATGTCTTCTGCTGTATCATGAATTCTGAAACTGGTCATCACTTACAGAAGTGTGTTAACTTAAATTTTGTTTCGATGAAATCCAATATAGTCGTCAACATTCATGTTCTGTAGTTTTGATCTCGGAAACTTTGAAGTTGGATTTTAATATTTGTAATTTTTCAAAATGTTGTTATCCAATATTTGAATTCTTAATCACGTAATCAATGATTGTTCATGTCAGCACAGTAATGGTTACTATATTAAAAATTTGATGACTATGTTAAACTCATCTATCCTATTTAACTAGAGATAAAGAATACAACAGATACAGTAAATATTTATCAATCATTTCGTCTAAAGTCTTTCTAATATCTTGCCTTAGATCTATAAATTGACAATGAATTTCGGTTGAAAATAAAACATTACGAAAAAAAGATGATTTCAGCTTCCCAATTGCGAACTTTCCATTTGTATGTGGCAAAATTAAAGGAGCGCCTGCATACGGAGTATATATCTCTCAATTTAAACGATATTCTCGGGCTTTCATTTCTATCATGATTTTCTTGATAAAGGGTTGCTAGTCACAAGAAAGCTATTAAACCAAGAGTTCCAATTGGTAAGGTTGAAATCATCCCTTCGTAAACTTAACGGACGTAATCACGAATTGGTTGACATTTATGGAATATCCGTTTCACAGATGATATTCGATATGTTCCTTATGTCGTATATACAATCCCATTCCCTTTTTTACGAATGTGACTTACCGAATTAGCCTATTTACCGGGTTTGTAATAACAAGAGTAACATGCTGAGATGCTATTTCACAGGTCTCTCAAAAGAGGTCGATGTATTACGTGAACCAAATACTACTTGAATAACAAATTGCTTATTTATGATACAAATGTCACGATGATATCGAATATGTTTCTAATGTCATAACTTCAATCCCGTTCCATGTTCATGAATGTGACCTACCGATTAGACTATTATCCGGGTTTGTTATTACATGAACAACACGACGGGTGCCACATGTGGAACAGGGTCTGTTTACCCTTCGGATAACCTGAGATCACCCCTATGTTTGGCGGGGTTCGTGTTGCTTAGTCTTTAGTTTTCTATGTTGTGTCTATTATTTGTCTGTCGGACTTTTTTTCTTTTTTAGCCATGGTGTTGTCAGTTTATTTTTGATTGATGAGTTTTAATGTCCCTCAGATATCTTTCACTCCTGTTTTAGTCAGAGATGGGTCCGATTACTTTCAATGTAATTGATTAAATTACAATTACTTTGTCAATTGTACGATTAAATTAAATTAACGATTACACCATTTCTCAAAGAGTCTGATTAAATTAATGATTACATTGGCAAAGTAATCATGATTACATCTGATTACAGTGATTTTTATATGTACCCATTTGAAAGATGTAAATTAAAAATGGTTATCACTGTTGCACTTATTGAGACAGGATTTAATTTGATATGTTTATACAAAATAATAACATCAAAACTCATCAATTTAATAGACCGCAAAGATTCACAACATATATACATGAACATTTTGTAACTGTTTATTGTCCGTTACATTTAATCATCATTAATCTCTGAAATATTTGAAATTTGAGTCTAAATCTGTCTGGTCTGAAAATTTTCCCTCCAATACTAAACAGTCTCTCAACAGCAGCAGAGGAAGCCTGTATTGAAAAATACCTCCAGGCCAGCTTTGACAAATGTGGATGTGTACTCTGTCTAGCTTTCCAAAATTCCAAAGGGTCACACTCCATATCTTCAAGTGGTTCACTTAAATAATCCTCTACTTTACATTGCATTTTAGAATGATGACGTTTTCTCGGGGTAGCAGGAGAGTCAAGAAAGGAAAACAAATCTGTTTTAGCTTTCTTTTTTGGAGGTGACAGAGATTCATCATCTTCATCCATAATGGTGTCCTCTAAACTCCTTCCTTTATCTTTTAGTAAACTTTCAAAGTCACTTCTGTTTTGATCACATCACTGTAGTTTGAAACGTGGATCAAGAGCAGTTGCAATAACCAAAGCCTCATTTTCTTCATACTTAGAAAGTCTTTTTGCAATAGACTCTATTAAGGTTGTTACTATTTTGTTGTTATACAAAGACACCAAACTTTGGAGCTTCTTCCTTAGGCCAACAGTTACTGGAATGGGTAGACTAGCTGTAACATGCTTCTGTTGTTGTATAAGGTGTGTCGCATCTTCAAATGGTGTAAAAATTTCACAGAGCTCCTTTAAAAGCTTTCTCTCGTATGCAGACAGCTTTACAGAATAATCTATTTCCTGCAGTTTACTTTCTGGTATTTTTAATATCGACCGAATCATAATCAACTGTGAATTCCATCTAGTAACATTTTGTGCTTGAACACTTTCTCACTTTCAAGAATTTCACTTGCATTTATAGATTTCCTTATATGGCTAATGATTTGTGATGCCTTTAAAACTACATTCTTAAGATGCTGGTTTGTTTGTTGTATACCATCTCTAACAACAAGCTGCAATGTATGTGCATAGCATGGTAAATGAAATGACAAGTGATCAAAATGTTCCTGTGTATCAGAAATGTCATCAGTGTCCTCATTGTCTTCATCGTCACTACCATCTTCTGAATTAACAGTCTCAAATGAATATCATGGTAATGGCATGTCAAAAGTGTTCACCATATTTGATGCATTATCAGTAACAATACATAAAACCTTGTCAACCAGATCAAAATTTGCAAGAGTTTCTTCATAATAATGACCAATGTTTTCACTAGTATGTTTGCCTTTGAATTTATTGCACGCAATCATGACAGACTTTAACTCCCAGTCAGAAACAAAATGTCCTGTAATTCCAAGAAATGCTGACATCTGCCTATTTGACCATAAATCCAATGTAAGACACACATTTTGTGCTTTTGATAACTGATATTTAAGATTATCTTGAATTCTATTTGCCTTGTGTACAATAAGTTTACTCGCCAGATATTTTCTAGATGGGACTTGAAACTTGGGATCCAGTTTTTCACAAAGTTTTTTGAATTTAGGACTTTCAACAGTAGACAATGGTAGTAGATTCCCAGCAATAAATTCTACAGTTGCATCATTCAAATCTATTTGACGAATGTCTGCTTTAGCATACTTGGAATTTAGTTGAATAAAAGTTTGCATAGAGGCTTGGGTGTCTTCTTTCTGACATTTTGCAGGCTTTATAATTATTTCAGGGTGCACTCTCTGGAATATAAAATAAAGTTACCATTAAAAAAAATCTAAAATTATAATATATTTGTTGAAAAATCTTTAACAAAATATAAACATTTACAATCATTACATTTGACATGTCCATATTTTGTTTGCTAATTAGATACATTTTCACATTTTTGATTTGCCTTTTATTATATTGCCCTGAGGGACAGCTACACACAATTGATCTTGAAATAAAAACCGACCTTAATTGGTCTACCTGTCAATTCAATGGTGACAATAATCACATTATCAACAAAGGATTATAATTCAGGATTAAAGACAATTATAAATTGAATATAACCAGCCATTATCAAATATACACCTTTAAATTGTGAATACATGTTCATTAGTTTTACTAAGGCTAATGAGTGGTTTAAAATCTGTTTATGTTTTAATTTCACAGAAACAAAATAAATAAAACAAATCTAAACTAATACTAGCATTTACTGTCTACACAATACACATGTTCATTTAAAATTGTTTTTCCTTGAAAAAAATAATCTGTTGATAAATAAAAAGAAATCTATATTTCTTCTTTGATAAAACCGAGAATGGCAAGTCTAGTTACGTCAAGTCTCAATTATAACAGAAAGGTTAATTTAAAAAATCCAATGAATTTGTTATATAAATTTATTTTTTTTTACAATAAAAATCAAATTGAGTGTCTTCATTGTCCTCATTAATCTGGAATAAATCATATAAATGAAACATATAGTAATAAAAATCCTTACCTTGAGATGTGTCAAAAAGTTTGAAGTCTTTGTGTGTCTAGATATTACTGCAGTACAAAGTTTACATTTGGGTGTGACTTTCCCACATGCATCTTTAGGCAATATAAAATACTCCGAAATAGGTGGACCTGACATTTCTGATCCACTTTTCACAATGAAAATCAACTAATTCTCTATACACTTTTATAACTTAAAATAAATGAATTGAACTCACTACGAATATGACCAGTCTTGAGGAAATTTTGCCAAGGGCTTTTGGAATTAAAAAAAAACTAAATTTCTACCCAGTGAGTTTAACTTTATACAAAAGTCTTTCCTAAATTTCATTATAAAAACTTGTTCTCACAAAACATGCAAAACAAGTTTAAAAAAGATCATTGAGAGAACATTTGTTTGAATATATTTAAGTAAACATGAAAACAAAACTATTTTTACAATTTATATATTTATTTAATACAAGGTGAACTCTTTTTTTATAATAATTTCAGACATGCTATATTCATGATATTGACAATAAACACAATTTGAGATTTTTTTTCATTGTAATCAGAATGTAATCATAAAGTAATCAGGATTACAGGGCATTTTGAGAAGTAATTGATTAATTTAAATTACATGTAATCAGATTTTTGGCTGATTAATGATTACACTGATTACTTGAAAAATTGTAATCAATTACAGCTGATTAACGATTACAATTACAATTACCCCGTCTCTGGTTTTAGTACTAAACTGATAAATCCTTCATTGAAAAAACCAGCAGGAGTTCTACAATCTCATCATATACACAAGTCTATAATGTAATGGCACGATTCACGTACTGATATCCTCACCTAACTCTAAGGATAACACATTTCGGACGCATAGGAAATTACATTTTCGCATCTTTCATTCTTTTCTTCTTTTAATTCAGATCGTTTTTATTTTTTACTTTTGTGTTGTTGACTTTTCCGTCGCATTGCCGAATAACCCACATCTCAAAATCGAATGAGTTTCTTACTTATTTACATTAAAAAAAATGTACAATCTAGGGAGATTGAGACTATTTCCTACCACAATACCTCATAACAATGTAGGATTATTCTGAAACACTCTCAAATTGCACTCCTTAAACATCAAGAAACGTCAGAAATTTCTTTCTTAACACTTCTATGAGTATTAATGGTCAAAAATACGTCGAAACCGTGTGTATGTTTGATAATAGGATAGTGTCTGTTTAATATTTCAAATACACGGTCAGTAGGCGAGGACTATTTTAAACAAAATTATAATGACAACAGGAATTGTGTCGAAAGACGAAGGCCACTGTGACGAGGACGATCTGTCTTCACCACAGTGAGAACATCCCGCATCGGAGGCGGTCTTTGGCTGGACCCTCAACAAAAATGTGTACAATTAAGGTAAAAAGAAGGTCACACTCAATTCCCAGACAAATAAATGAGGCAAAATAATAAAACAAAAAACGCATACCATACTAACTAGGATAGAAGCTCATGACTTGGGACAGTCGCAAAATGCGTCGGGGATAAGACTCTATGAGTGTATCAATATTAATACCAATGTGAAGCAAGCAAATTTAAGTTCAGTGAAATTATCCTTTTTTAAATTCTTTATATTCGTATATCTAATTGAAGTTCAAAGTTTGATTTTCATGGCGCGAGCAGTGCTGAAAATGATCAAACACATGGAAATCATACAACCAATTTAGTACAGTCAATTGTGCAGTTGAATGTTCTAAAGTATGCAATAAATGTTAACCATTGTATAATATATATAAGTTATATAGACTGAGGATCAAAGAATGAACTAAATAAATTTAAATGTCAATTTTTTCTAAACGATTCAGTGATTTCTCATATTGATAATTGAGTAATGCACGATGATAAAATTACAAACCTTGGTACATATAATTGTCAAGATTTAACAAAGAATACAACTTATTGCAAATGTTTTTTCACATTCGATGACGTCTGTTTTGAACCGTTTATATGGTTGGTGCAATTGTATAGTTTATTTAAGTTACTTGTACTTGCTTGACAACTTGATATACATTTTCCGTCTTCTCTGAGGTAAGATGGGTTAATGTTTTGTCAAGTACTTAATGTACGATCTTTGCAGTCATGGTTACTAGTTATAATAAAACTTACTGAATTAATTTTCTGATTTCAGTCTGGTCGCATTTAAAGTTAAGAAACATTCATTAATGTTTCGTTTTGTTGTTGCTTTCGTTTTGTATGCTATGACATTGACAATTACCAAGACTCTCATTTAATTTGAAAAAAGAGTATGTTCCTGGTTTGTACTTGGCATTGTTCTATAATTTTAAGGAAAGATAGAAAACAAAAGCTGTAACTTCCTTAAACCATCGTTTATACCAATGTTCCATTTGTTTTTAACACTGGTATACCGAAAAACAAATGTGAACAGTTAAATACCACGTTAGGCTCTCCCAAATTGCACGTATTTTGACAATTATGTCTACCTATAACTTTATTTAAGACCAGCCAAAAATTTATATTCCAGTATATGTTTATATTTTAGATATATCTTAAATAAAAATACGATTACACAAATTGTTAGTTTGAATTCATACTGAATCATAGGAAAATTGGTTCTTTTTAAAAAATTATTTTATATCAAACCTCAACAGACCAAAAACCCTGTAAATTGAGTATTTAAATTGCATCCATGCTTAAATTAACATCCGTAAAAATCCAAATTTTTTTGAACGATTTAACAATATTCTATGCTAATTTTCATTTTGTAAGAAATAAGTTTCTCGGATATATTTTGTTTTTTCATTTTCAAAAGTTGACTCTCCTGATATATGTGTATGTTAATGACTTTTCAGATAAACGGAGGTTCGTGAAATGGAAAGATGTTTCAAATTTGTGAATCCTCGAACTTCTTGTCTTTTTTGTGTAAAACGGTATGACTGTCAAGTATTAGGTGCTGTACATTTGCTAAGTAACTAACGTCACTAACGTTACCTATTGGTTACGTTGCCTATTGTTTACGTAACGTTGCCTTGTGCGCAACGTCTCATAACTTGAATACAATTTGATATGAACACAACGCCTTTCATTACTAACCCTAAAGCGAAGTACTAACCACAAGAAACACGATATCCGATATTGGTGCCGTGACCCATGGAGAAATTAAAAGCAATTCGTGGTGGTCACCGTAGTGCAGTTACAAGATTAATTAATAGAACGAAGGAAAGAATTTCGCAAGCAGATATTGGACATGAAGAACTTTCGGCTGCCGCAGACAACCTTACAAAGAAGAGGAACCTGCTTGAATCTTTAGACTCACAGATCTTAGATGGAACCGAATTAGAAGACATGGAACAAGAAATTCTTGACGCGGACGATTATGCAATGAATATGGAAGTCGCCATTCGCCGATTCAAGGACATAGTTTCAGGAAACAAAACAAACCCCATTTCAGCAAACGGTGAGTGAAACAACTTATGTTCCAATAGCCAATACACTTGATTCATCAAATTTTCCGTCAACAAGTATTGCAAATCATAATTCAAACCATTCAGAAAATGTATTTTCCGTAGATAACAACTCCGTTTATACGAATGCAAACCCAACAACAGCAACAAACTTCTATCACAAGCTACCGAAGCTTGATCTACCAAACTTTACGGGAGACATATTAACATGGCAGACATTTTGGGAATCGTTTGAGACAACCATTCATCACAATCCCTCTTTGACAAATATACAAAAGTTCAGCTATCTCAAATCTCAGGTACACAGTGAAGCCGCACAATGCATATCCGGTTTATCTCTATCAAACGCCAACTATGAACACGCAATTATATTGTTAAAGGAGAGGTATGGACAGACACAAACAATTATAAACGCGTACATGCAGAATCTACTAGAACTTTCGCATCCGTCACTTACACCGCAAAGCATAAGAGCATTTTACGATAAAATGGAATCGTGCATAAGGGGATTAGAGTCGCTCGGACAATCGCAAGACACATTCGGATCACTTTTAGTACCAATAATATTTGGAAAACTACCCGATGAAATGAGAAAACTTATGACTAGAGAACATGGGAAAAAGAATTGGGATATTAGGTCACTGAGGGAAGCGATTGGTAAAGAAATGCACGTACAGGAAACTGGTTTTTCGAATCAATCAGATAACTTTACTCCCACTGCATCATTTTACACAGCAGCTAAACCCAAAAGCTATTCAAGACCCCAGTCCGGAAGCTATCAGACCAAGCCCAAAACATGTATTTATTGCAAACAATCACATTCTTCCCTAGAATGCACAACTGTTGTAGACAGAGAAAAACGCTTTTCTATAATTAAACAGAAAAAAGTATGCTACAATTGCTTTGGAAGTCATAAAGTTTCAGAATGCCGCTCGCGTTTTAGATGTAGAAAATGTGATAAAAAGCACCACACTAGTCTTTGTGACAGTAATAAGAATCAAGAAAAAGAAAGCGTAAGTACAGCAAAACTCTTACCGCAAAATGCCATAGTCAATACAGTAGAGAGCGAAAATGATGCATTAACATGTTACACGTCGACATCGAACATTAAACCAAGGACAGACGTTTTGTTAAAGACAGCCATCTCACCAGTATGGGTAGATGACAGGTCAGTTACAGCTTATATACTATTAGATGAAGGATTCCAGAAGTCATTATTTATTAGCCAAGATTTAGCCGCTGAATTGCAGTTAAAGCCAAATGGAATTTCAACAGTTAGCCTAGCAGCATTTGGAGATGCAACCAGAAATACACGAAATTTAAACACTGCCGTCATAGATTTACAAACTCAGAATGGGAAGAAAATACCGATGGAAGTATTGATTGTCTCTACAATCGCAGCACCGTTACACAACCGCACGACATACAATGCTGCTAAACTGCCATACCTCAGAGGACTTACCTTAGCGCATCCTGTAAACGACATGGATAAATTCCAGATTTCACTGTTAATAGGTTCTGATTATTACTGGGATATCGTACAAGACAAAGTTATCCGTGGACCAGGCCCAACCGCAGTACAATCAAAACTCGGATACCTGCTTTCTGGACCAATGTTAAACTCAAATGGACCCACAACTTCCTCAGCTTTCATGTTCAATGTTATGATGCAACACAAAACAGAAGAAGTCGATTTGGAACGTTTTTGGAAAATCGAATCACTTGGAGAAGTTTCTGACGAATCTGGAAAATCAAGCAAATCCTTTTTCGAGACATATGAAACAGACAGTATCATAATGAAGGACAACCGATATATTGCAAAACTTCCTTGAAAAGAAGATTTTCCGGAGTTGCCTAGTAATTACAATATTACAAAACGCCGTACACTTAGTTTGATAAATAGATTAAGCAGGGAACCAGAAATGATGAAAGTCTATGGAGACATTATTGCTGACCAGGAAAAACGAGGATTCGTGGGAAAAGTTCAAGATGAAAATGCAGGTGAGAAAATACACTATATTCCTCATCATGCTGTTAAGAAAGACTCACCAACCACCCCAATTCGCATCGTAAATGATTGCAGCTGCCGAGAATCATCAGATAAGCCCAGCCTAAATGATTGCCTTATGTCCGTCCCGCCACAAATGAATGAGTTAACTGGAATAATAGCAAGATTTAGATTACACCAATATGCAACTACGACAGACATCGAAAAAGCTTTCCTTCAAATTGAGCTTGACGAAAAGGATCGAGACGTGACGAGATGTTTTTGGCTAAGTGAACCCGCCGACCCAACAAGCCAGTTGATAACATATCGTTTCAGAGTAGTTTTATTTGGTACAACATGTTCCCCCTTCATTTTGAATGCAACCCTACTGAAACATTTAAATAATAATTCGTCAATAACTGCAAACATGTTAAAGAAAGATTTATACGTGGACAATGTTTTGTCAAGTTTTCAAACCGAAGAGAGCATGATGACATTCTACAAAGAATCGAGAAAATTATTATCCAAAGGAGGATTTAACTTGAGGTCTTGGACGTCGAATAATGTAAAATTACGACAAGTTGCAGCAACGGAGAATTCCCTGGATAAAAGCAAATCTGTGAAAATACTCGGTCTGTTATGGAACGTAGATAAAGATACAATTTCGTTTCAAGATAGTATAAAATTGGACCAGGACAGATGTGCAACGAAAAGAGAAATATTGCAACAATCCTCTAAAATATTTGACCCATTAGGCATATTAAGTCCTGTTACAGTACGAGCAAAGATGTTGATGCAGCAAATTTGGAAACGAAAATTTGAATGGGATGAACCACTACCAGAAGATATACGGAACAAATGGTTTATTTTATTACAGGATCTTAAACAGGCACTCACAATTGAAATACCGAGATCTTATTTCTACAACAACGAATCGTCTACTATTACAACTAGAAAACTGCATGTTTTCACAGACGCAAGTCAGAGCGCTTACGGTGCTTGTGCGTACCTAGTGAACGGGGACCAGTCAGTTATTGTAATGTGTATACCTGTATTCTCTGTCTGTGCCGGTAATACAAGAGAAGCTACTGGTTCCTCGTCCTCTTCATTTACGATTAATGATGTTGTTGTCATGTTTCCGTGCCATGAGGGCCACTGATATTCATTTGTAATCCATTCCGGTCCATGCATCCATAACTTATTTTGTACAAATTTTTCCATCTGATTTGGAATTGTCTAATAATTTCATGTTTAATATCTGCTTGACGGATAAAAGTAGTAGAAGTAGGTACGGTAAGCTTGTCGATATTTTCGGTAATGTCTGACGGATATGGTAGACGGGTTATTCTCCGGCCGTATAGAAGGTGAGATGGTGTCATCGGTTCTGGATCACACGATTCGGACGATACATACGTTAATGGTCTATCGTTCAATATTGCTTCAATCTCCGAAATGACTGTTTGGAGTATTTCAAGATTAACACAGTTAGTTCCTAATATTTTCCGCAAAATGTTTTTTGTAAGTCAAATCATTCTTTCCCAAAATCCGCCATACCATGGCGCTCTACTCGGAATGAATTTCCATTCTGCTGCATAATCATCGAGTTTGTCCTTTAAAGATAACGAATTGGTTAATAGTTTGAACTCTTTACTAGCTGTAATAAAAGTTAACGCATTATCTGAAATCATCGTTTTCGGAACGGATTTACGGCTACAAAATCTTCTGAATGCTAACATAAAGAATTTTTCTGTCAAGTTAGTGACAATCTCCAGATGAACGGCTCTTATTGAAGCACACGTGAACAGACAAATGTATACCTTAATCTTGGTATTTTCACAATTCTTTACATATAACGGTTCTGCGAAATCGACTCCGGTCACAGTAAACGGTACGGGTTCATTAACTCGGTCTTTCGGTAACGGCGGAGGGTCTGGTTTCAGATAAGGTTTTCCCGTAACTTTACGACAAGTCACACATTTCCGTAAAACTGTTTTTACGCATTGTTGAATTCTTGGTATCCAATAACTTTGGCGTAAATGTGTAACTGTACTATTCAGTCCTGAATGTAAATGGTTAACATGCGAATCCCTAATCACTAGATTTGTGAAATTGTGTTTGGCAGGTAACAAGTACGGAAATTTCGTATTTTCACTCAGAGAAGCATTGTGTATCCTTCCTCCACATCTGAAAATTTCATTGTAGTCTTTGAAAAGTTTTAACTGTCTAACAATAGATGATCGTTTATTTGGTTTATCGCCGAAATTATACGTAGTGTTCTGTGTGTTCCGAATCCAAACTAACACTGAATGGCGAATCTCATTGGTAGATAAACAAGAAAATGTCTTTCTGTTTGTCTCGCTCCTACAGTTATGAATAAACCTAAATATATATGCTGTTACTCTCAACAGTCTTTTTAAATTACTGAACCTTTCCAAATTTATAATTATGTGTATACTTGTATTCTCTGTCTGTGTCGGTAATACAAGAGACTGTAAAAAGTGCGCCGTAATTTTGATAATGATCATAGTGAATAGACAGTTTAACAATTTCTATTTATTTACATGGACTTTAAATAGTTAATTATCATTTCACACTTTGTTTGTAATTTCTTTTTCATAATTTTAGATTAATTTTCACTTTTCGGCGCCCCCAGTGTCAAGTATTAGCCGCTGTACATTTGCTAAGTAACTAACGTCACTAACGTTACCTATTGTTTACGTAACGTTGCCTTGTGCGCAACGTCTCATAACTTGAATACAATTTGATATGAACACAACGCCTTTCATTACTAACCCTAAAGCGAAGTACTAACCACAAGAAACACGATACACGATATTGACCATACTGATTAGATGATATATATAGTCATTCTATGCCATTTGATTTATGAAGATTAAGATAGGATTTATCAACTGTGTAAACAACTCCTTTTCTTACTGAACTCGGATAAGACAAACATCCTGTTTTCCATCAACACATCTGCTGTTACTGTCAAGGATATTTTCAGACGAGCCGATAAGAAACTTAAAGGTAGTTATAGGGACAAATAAAAAGTTGTCCTCGTATATGCTTGATATTACTTGTATTCCGAAAACAAACGAGGAAGTCGCTGTTCAAGGAAAATGAGAAGATAATTAGTTGCCAAGAAAATACTTCAAGTAAATCTGATCTCAGGTTTATTAGAATATCACATTGTCAATTCTGCAATTCTCATTAAATTAAGATCATTGCGAGATAAAAGGTCATTAACATTAGACTTAATTTTTTCCCTACGAAGCCCTTTACTATAATTTTTTTCAGAAGAGATACATGCCAATGCAGTTTCTGATACATCTTTATCGATGGTGTCCTTTAAGGCTTTTCCGAGTTATGACATTTTGACTGAGAAATGATAAGCACTACTGGTGATACATGCACAGCAGGAGACACCTACCCTGTCGACGTCTCACTCCTTTTTGAAAACACGCAATCCCTTCGGTTGTTGTGTGTTTCCTTCATTTGTTTTCATCAGTTAACGAGTTTTGAACATCGGTGTATTAGATCTTCAAAAATAGAGGTGCAACAGATTAATTTATTTTGTTTGTCCTATTCTTCATTGTGCATCATAGTAACACGTTTAAAGTTTGTAGATACAAGTGACAAAACATGCCAGCTAGGCGATCAAAAAATCAGTTTCGTTATTCTAAAGTGTATACACCAGGTTGCACATCGAATCTGTTCCAGCTTCTCCAGCTTGTTGTAGCATGTCGTGTGATGTCTGCAGATTATGAGATTTGACACAATCGGCACGCCCAGTTGCGATCCGTCTGGAGTTTCCCCTCAGTTTTCTGCTTGTTTTTAATGTCTACATGTATTTGCTAGATTTGAACATCGAAAATTAACCATTGTCATTAATTTATGCTATACATGTCTTCATTGATTTCGGCTGCTGATAATATTATTTTATATGGTAACTTTTGTGTTCCACAGAGTCCTTGCATTTCTTGGCTAATCTAAAGTCTATGTGTTCGAGTGGTCTAGCGCCTCTGGCACAGTGCAAGTCGATTTGGTGCCAAAATATCTCAGTAGCATGAGTTCGAATCCCGACGATTTGTAAATACAGAATGTATTTTCAGCCTTGTATCACAATCACTGCTTGTGATCTGATGGATCAAATCTGTCGCAGAGTTTTCACTGGTTCAGAATTCGAAGCACTGATACATATATTTTGATGGAGATCATTATTTGCAAGTAAATGGAACTGCCATGGGCACCAAAATGGCTCTGTCATATGCCAACATATGGGCAAATTAGAGAAACTTCCATCGAAAAACCGCTTTCCTGGTTTAGATTTATAGATGTGGATATGAAATGGAATAAAAGCGACGAGGATTTAGATACTTTTATCACTCATGCCAACAACATACATCCAAGTATCAAATTTATTCATGAGAAGTCAAAATCAAAATCAAAAATCGCCTTCCTCGATACTTCAAGTTCGCTCACAGAGGGCATCATATCTACAGATTTATATTCTAAACCTACTGACACTCATCAATATGTGTCCCCTAAAAGTTGCCATCCTACTCATCTTACAAAGACCATCCCATACAGTCAGCACTTAGAGTCAAGCGAATATGTTCCAACACAGAAACAACTAAAAGACAACTACGTCAACTTGAAACTCGCTTGTAGAAACGGGGCTACAAACACAGAAATATAAAAAAAAGCTTTCAGAAAGCGGAGTCAATTCCGAGGAGTGAACTATTGGAATACAAAGTTAAAAATAAAAATAAAAGGACTCTATGTGTTCTAACTTTCCACCCGTCTCTCAAAAACAGCTTTGGTGTCATTCGTGAACATTGGAAATCAGTTGAAAATAATTCCAAACTATCCAAGATTTATCCCGAGCCTCCAATGATAGCTTTTAGGAAACCTAATAGTCTGCGAAACCTGCTGGTGCAGGTTGAAGTGTCTGATAATAGAAGTACTTCTGGAGAATGTCGTTCGTGTGAAGAAAAACGCTGCAAATGCTGCCTAGAGATGCAGCATTCATCAACATTTCAAAGTAAGGCAACCGAAAATAACTATAAGATATTTTGCAATGTTACCTGCAAAAGTATGAATGTTATTTACATACTAGAATGTTCGGTTTGTGGCCTCCAATATGTTGGTGCGTCAAAGCAGTCTTTCCACAAACGCCTCAATGGCCATAGGAGTGATATCTCTCAGAAGCCTATTCTCCCAGTTTCTCAGCACTTCAGACAGTCGGTTCACAAACCTGATGACTTTAACCGCATGAAAATCCTAGTAATTGAACAGAACATTCACTGGAGTGATGCCCAGCGACAGGTTCGGGAAAGCTTTTGGATAAAGGAACTTAATGTACATCATCCAAACGGCATCAATAAGAGATACTAACAGTTTTGTTTTTCACTCATTTTATTGTTAATATACACAGTCATGTATATTGAATTATAGTGTTTTGTTTATATTATGATATTCAGGATTTTGGATTAAAATCAATCGACCAAAACTTACCTGTATTCTTACTGATCGAATTTTACACCATATACATTATGTATCAGTATTGTTAAAACTTGTGACACAAAGGAAGGCCATTTGTTGAGCCGAAATATTTGACAACACAAGTTAATAACAACATTTTCGTATAATAACATCTTATATCAGTACCGTTGTGCAAATTTTTAGACTGATATAATTTTTTCCTTATCTGCATAGTATCGCCTATTCTAGACGATCCGGTACGTAGTTAATTTGCTGGTTGGTCCTTTTTATAGACTATAGATTTTATTCGAAATCCGGATCTGGTGTACTAAAACAATATTGACACCGTATGTTTGTGGCATAACATCGTGGCCACAAGTTAATTTTTTTCTGTTTAGTATTAAATTTATATTAAGATCCATTTTATTACATCTTGTGATCAATTTTATTTGGCAATCGCCAATGGCAGTCAGCAGGGTTAAAGAACATCAGTTGTTCGACCTGTTAGTCAAATGCGTCTTGTTTAAATATACTTTTTCACTTTTTTGGTCTTTTGGAAAATGTTGTTTGTGCTGTTTTACATGCACTCGTATAAAAATTGCGGTTTTTATCCAACGCAATCATAGGTTTGAACGTAGTTTTCAATTGAGACTCGTATTTTTTATAAAACATCAATAACAAAAAAAAAAAGGAAACATTAAATGTAATTATTTATAAATATTTCAGATATCAGATATCCTTCATCAGTATGATTATGATGTGCAATGAATCATATCAATCTACTTTGATTTAACTATAACAATCTTGAAATTTATACAATAAACAGATAATACCGAACATCATAGTTCGGCTGGTACAATTCTATTTTTTTTTAAACAGAACATAGGTTATATAGCTGATTACAACAGACACGGCAAAGAAATGCTTCAAATAAAAATAGTAATGTACGATATGAATTAACAGTTAGTATCAACTTTATTTCGAAATGTTTCCCTCTCAGGCGATATAAATTTCAAGATTAAATATAAGAAGCAACAATAAATTAGTGATGTTCTCCTATCGTGTCCTTCAAAACAGGTGTACAACGCAATTCAAGCCCACACTCAGACCGTGGCAAAATGTCACAGACGTACCTGCCGTCATAATTCATTGACTTTGAATATGTTACATAACGTTTTGCTATTTACTTTAACATTCGCATTTTACTTTTGAATTTACAAAAAGACGAGACATATCCTTGTGTTAACAGTTTATGCTTTCATGCGTATTAATATCATGTTTTCGGTTGTCTTTCTTGAATTAATATTGCTATCCATTCTCAACCTAATTAGAATATGTGACGTGGTTTCGTCAATCATTGAAGCCTGTCTGTTCTGTAAGTGTTGCCAACCTAAATTGAACAGAAAATGTCTGACTTCATTTCTTTCGGTAATACTTGGAACATTGTGAATTCTAACAAAAACATTGCATAAACATCATTTAACATATGAAAGACCATAAAGGACAAAAGAGAGGCGATAGATTTAAACTCAATAGTCGATAACTTGAGGTAACCAACATAAACTTGGAAGGTGAGTTGTCTCATTGGCACTCATATCACACATTCTTATTTAAAAACAAATACAGAAAAACAAAAACCCTCGGAAAGAATTTCTTTTCTTGAATACAAAAAATGTTATGATGAAAATTTATGATTTCAAGTTTAAAGTAGTCCCTGTATAACGGAGTATACATAGATATTTTAATAGTTAAATGCAAAGTTCCGGCTAAAGATTAAATTAAAAAGTATCCAAACAGTATAATATACATTTTCCGTATATTCTTTTATATAAACAAAACCTTTTCCCTTTCCCTTTCCTTTTTTGTTTGTTTATTCTGTTAGATCAAAAAAAAGTCAATAAATGTATTTGGTCTTCTTTTTTTATCGTTTGCACATTGAAATAAAGTTGTTTCTATTATATCTCTCAGTTTCTTTAGAAATGTATGCGACGATATTCTTACTTTCAAAAATGCTTTTATATGATAAAAGTTGTTAAGAAAGGTTAAACTCTCGACAACAATCAGCCTTAACCTGTAAGTTCGAAAGTAAATTCACAGACTAAAGTGTTTTACTACTTTTTCTTTTACAATTTGTTTACTATATTTTTTAGTATTTTGTTTGTGGAAACGATTTGTTAAAAGGCAAACATTACTCAATTAAATTAGAGAAGTGTTTTTTTTAATTATCAATAGATTCAACAGTTTTTCAATTGAAGAATTCCAAAGCGACTTAATGTGGTAGTGTAAATCGTTTATCCATGCTTAAGATAATATGATGTTCATGTTTATTTATATTTGCAAGCAGTGAGACTGAATGGCTGACACAAAACTACTAGTAGCTGCGATTGACTTTGGAAGTTCTGGGGCAGGATATGCATTTTCATTTGCATACCAATATACAAACAATCCTTTAGATATCTCCACGTCGGTATGGAATAATGGAAACGGACCAGTTCAGACAAAAGTTCCAACCGTTCTTCTTTTTGATTCGAGTAAGAAATTTCACTCATTTGGATTTGAAGCCGAGGACAAATATGAAGAGCTTCTGAACACACACAAAGCAGATCAATGGTACTTTCTGAAGGGATTTAAGATGCAGTTGTATAGTGCTGTGAATGCTGGAGAGGTATTTATTTATATACATAAAAAACTCTGCTTTAGAAATTTAAATACGTCCAATTTTGATACAAAAAAATTAACAAAATAAATTTGATGTAAAAGCAAAACACGACAATCTCTGAATTACAGGCTCTTGACTTGGGACAGGCACACAAAGAATGTGACGGGGTTAAACTAGTTTGAAGCCGCCAATCCTCTTCTAACCTGAGACAGTGATTTTAGAGTAAAACATAAGAACAAATTATAAAAATCAGTTGAAAAGGGCTTATTAACTCAGCAGATTTCAAAAAGCAGAAATGCATCTATTAAAAACATAGACTGGACGTGGCAGGGTATTTATACATCCCCATATAAAAAAGCACTATTATAATATGTTATTTTTTAGTACGCCAGACGCGCGTTTCGTCTACATAAGACTCATCAATGACGCTCATATCAAATAGTCATAAAGCTAAACAAGTACAAAGTTGAAGAGCATCGAGGATCCAAAATTCCAAAAAGCTGTTTCAAATAAGGCTAAAGGTAATCTATGCCTGGGATAAAATATAATCCTTAGTTCTTTTCGAAAAAATCAAATTTTCGTTAACAGGAAAGTTATGAAAATGACCACATAAATGATATTCATGTCATCACCGAAGTGCCGACTACTGAGCTGGTGATACTCTTGGGTCATAGCCAAACAAGTACTATAAACTACATCTTGTAGATTACTCGAAGTTACTGACTGCTAGTCTAAAACCAATTACAATCAACAACAAAAATCATGCATCTTAGACTAAAATACATTTCATTCAACCTTAATCAATAATAGAAAGGTCGTCATATTAAGGAGCGTTTAGTACAGTGATTTTGTCATATTTTGGTTAAGTTGGTCATTGATAAGTTATGTTACTTCCCAAAACGATTGCCTCAGTTCTTTTCAAATGAGCAAATAAAAAGAAAATTAAATGTTTGAATCTATATTGTAAGTCCAACTATCGGAATTGAAATTGTTGGTTTTAAGAAATTAACGTAGGATAACCAAAATATCCAAATTGGTATGATTTGGTTATGCGATTGACATGGTTCAGATAAGAGTCTAGAAATTCGTCATGGTTTTGGTTACATTTGTCATGGTTTAGATCCAAATTAATACATATTTGTGGTACCTTAATATTGATAGTTTGTTTGAAGGCGATTGTGAAAAATGAAAGTAGCACAATTAACTAGTTGACTAAAGAGGAAAAAAAGCCTTTTCGGTTGGCGTAAACGGCAAATCGTAGATTTACATATATTTTTGTACCCCGCGTAACGCATTGCGGGGTCAATGGAAATATCGGTCGTCCGTCTGTGCGTTCATCCGTCCGGTCTCATGTTTTCAATTCTTGCCGCATTTTTTATGAAACTGATATCATAATGTTTTTACATATAATACTCTTGATGGTGTCCGTAATTCACAATTAGGAAGCTGAAATCATCTCGTTTGTCGTGAAGTTTTTTTTCAACCGACCCTCATTGTCAATTTCTAGATTTAAAAAGATATAGGAAGATGTGGTATGAGTGCCAATGAGACAACTCTCCATCCATGTAGCAATTTATAAAAGTAAACCATTATAGGTGAAGGTACTGCCATCAACACGGAGCCTTGGCTCACACCGAACCGCAAGCTACAAAAGGCCCCCAAATTTACTAGTGTAAAACTATTCAAACGGGAAGTCAAGAAATGAGGCCGTAAACAATGTAACCCAGATTGTACATGGCCACTTTGATTGACGAAAAAAAGAGACCACCAAAAAAAAAAAAAACCTATTTACAATTGCTTAAATATTTGAATTACAGAAAGAAAGATTTAATTGGTATCTTGAAAATTTTTTGTATACTGCAAATGTGCTTTGTCTATATGCCTTGGTTGTGTTTCTTTGTCATTGTGTTATTGTACTATTTTATATTCTTGTCTTTCAATTTTGCTAGTGTGCTTTTTGTTGAAGACCGTACGGTGACATAAAGTTGTAAATTTCTGTGTCATATGTTCGCTTGTGGACAATTGTCCCATTTGCAATCATACCAGATCGTCTTTTTTTTTTATGTATATACGCCTTTTTGTGTGTTTTTTTTTATACATATGACATGGCTATGCACCTGTACATCCCATCATTGTGTTATTGTAAATGTTTGTATACATGTCTTTCAATTTTGCTATTGTGCTTTGTCTATATGCATTTTTGTGTCTCTTTGTTATATAATGGTTTGTTTTAGTGGTCACAATATAATAGAATTTTATGCGACTGTTATACAAGTGAGCGGTTTAACTAGCTCTGCAACTGGGTTTTAATGTCTTTACCAAGTCATGAATATGAAATGTGTTTAAATTACGGCTATTTGTTAGGAGCATTTTTCATAAATTGTTGCCTTAAATTAGGGAATCAATTAAATATATATTAACTCTTTGAAAAAAAATTGCTTCAAACATAAAGCTACCAGTGCCCTTATTAATCAGGTTTGAAAATCCCATCTGCATCAAACATAGTCTTTATTTAAAAAGACAAATTATACAGAATAAATAAAAGCAAATGAGTCTTATAAGAAAAGATTTCAGTCACTAGATGTTAAGACAAATTGATGGTGGTATTTTTAACTGTTATGACGACAAACTTATTCATGGTTAAGTATGTAATCTTAAATCCTAGTTGACCCATACTCAAAAATGTTTAAGTGTAACTGGTTACTTCTGGTATCTTGAAAATGACGCTCTAAAGACATTCAGATATGAATATATATTTGAATTTCAAACAAATGAGGAAGAAACCCCAATAGGGCATTCATGAAAACAATCGAAGAGGGGTCGACAACATCAAAACGAAACGAAAAAACCCTGTAGCCCAAAAAAAAACCTAATATAAATTTAGAAGAGAAAGCAAAAAATATAAAACAAGAGAAATCCACTTTATTTCTTATAATCCCGATTCCAAATATCCTTTTTTTAATTGTTTGGCAGATGTCTTTACATTATCTTAAACATACGAGTTTAATGTTTCCAATCTGTTAATAGGATATACGAAAAGATTTTAAGTTGGTCGGGATGTTGCTGGAAAAAGTATATCTGCAAAATTAGTGTTTTCTGCTGCAATTGGTTTTTTGAAAGACCATTTCATTCAGCAGATGCGTTGGAGAAAGCTAGGCACAATTGATGATGACATATATTGGGTAGTTTCAGTACCATCAATCTGGAATGACTCTGCAAAACAGTTTATGAGAGAATCAGCTGAAAAGGTATACTATAGCAATATACTAATATCGTCACTAGCTTTAAAGATATTAATATATTTATTTAAATGTATTTGACATTGCTGTGCTATTAGAGTAATTATGAATATTTTTTTTTTTTAACTACATAATAATTTTATTCATCAAATATTGCTTGTTACATAAACCATCAAGATTCCAAGCTTCTCTTGACGTACCCTGTTACAATCCACTGACTACCCAGGGAATAATCAGCTTATTAAATAATTGACATACATTTTGTTTACAAAACTCTATATTAACAATATAAAAATTATTCATTGATTATGTTTCTTTTAATTGAAAGCAACATTGGACTTATTGTCTTATGTCCATTAATATTGGTATCTACTCTCTTGGTGTATTCATTAATAAAAATTCTGAATACGTCTATGTTTTTTGTTTTCTGCTCAGATACATAGTACGACTTATATATTGAAAAACTAATAATTGTAACCAACAAATTTATTGGGTAATACTTGCTGTCTGTAATTTTGTATCCAAATATCATGTGTTGTAATTTTATTGAAAAATCTAAATTACTCTTTTTTAAGAGATCGTTTAGTTGTTGCCAAAATCTTGTTAAATAAGAGCAATTGAAAAAATAATGAGCATAGTCTTCTTCTATGTTACAAAAATTACACAAACTGTTATTAGTTATTTTCCATTGTAATAAATGCTTTTTGGTTGGTACAATAAACTGTAGAAGTTTCCATCTGTATATTTTTAATTTATTTTCAGTTAAGTATTTGAAAATAAAGTTATATAATGAATTCATATTTGAAGCTTCTTGCAATGGTAAAATTTTGAGCCACCTGTTTATTCCTACTGACGTTTCTTTTTTACTATTCACTAGAGAGTCATATAACATTTTATTTGAAAAAAATGTAGTCTCAAAATAACGATCTTTCCATGTGATCTTATTTCTATGGATATTTACTTTACTTTGGACAGAATTTTCTTGTTTAACTATGTCAATCCAATTTTGTGGAATGGATTGTTTCAATTTATGAAATTCAACACTCCAGTTTACTTTACACTTTAATTTGTTCAAAATATAATTTTCTGATAGTGACATAGTGTCATCTAGAATGTCATTCAAGTATATTATATCACTTTTAATCCAGTTTTCAAAGATAATTGGTTTCTTATGAAATGAAATAAATTTATTCCCCCAAATTGTTTGTTTTCTTATATCAGCATATGTCACTGCTTGTTTTGTTTGCCCACCCCCAGTCAAAATCCAGGACTTTATTACTTCTCTATAAAATTCTGGAACATATTTAAAATATTCTAAATGTTTTATATCATTTAAATTCATATTAAATATAACTAAAATATTATTAGACACTTTTAAATATTTAAAAGGTATAAGCTTCCAGTTGGCAAATTTACCATTAACTAGTCTATATACCCATGATGCTTTAAGCGATATAAAATAACTTTTAAAATCGACCATTTGTAGGCCTCCTTTTTCATAAGGAAGTGTTATCAGGTTTCGTTTTACTTTGTCTGGTTTCCCATCCCAAATATATTTAAAGCTTCTTGTTTCTATTTCTTTAATATAATTTTCAGGAGTTAAGCAGACACTTCCCAAAAACGTAAATAACGGCAAAATTAATGCTTTAATAATTAGTATTTTCCCTAAAATTGATAGATTCCTTTTTTCCCATGTCTTGAACAATTTCATCATTTTCTCTATTTTACAATTCCAATTTAATTTTTTTGCATTCATCTTTATCATGTCCAAAAAACACCCCTAATGCTTTAATGGGTTTATCTCCCCAATTAATTCCCGCAATTTTATCTTTACATGATTTTAATTTCCCAATCCATAATCCTTCTGTTTTATTTCTATTTACCAAAAGTCCTGAAAACGAGCCAAAAATTTCGATTATATTCATTGCAGATATTACATCGTTTTTATCTTTACAAAATAATGTTGTGTCATCTGCTAGTTGTGAAATTTTAATGCTGTGACTTTTCCCATCTAACTTAATAGTGATTCCTTTTACTTCGTTGCTGTTCCTCAACTTAAGAGCCATGATTTCAACAGCCAAAACAAACAATAATGCTGATAAAGGACAGCCTTGTCGGATTCCCCGTGAATTTTTGAAATTTTCTGATACCCACCCATTGTTCATAACACATGTTTGAACATCTGTATACATAGTTTTAACCCACTTAATGAATGATTCATTAAACCCAAAATGTTTCAAAGTTCCAAGCATAAAATCCCATTCTAAAGAATCAAATGCTTTTGTGAAATCCACAAAAACAATTGCTCCCTCTATTTTGTATGTTTCTGAGTAGTCTATAAAATCTTGGATTTGTCTCAGATTAAACCCAATAAATCTATTTTTAACATAACCGGTTTGATCCTCATTTATAATTTTTGGAAGTACCTTTTTTAAACGTTGCGCAAGAACATATGACAAAATTTTAAAATCTATATTAAGAAGTGATATTGGACGATAGTTTTCTAAAAGTAATGGATCCCCCTTTTTAAATATCAAAGTTAATATACTAGTACGTTGTGAATATGAAAGACTGTTTCTATCGTATCCTGTATTTAAGACAGTTACTAGTAGTGATTTAAGTTTATTCCAAAAAAATCTATAAAATTCTACCGTAAGTCCATCAAGACCTGGAGATTTATTTAATTTCATTTTAAAGATACCATATGTGCATTCCTCCACTGTAATTTTCCCATCGCATATTAGTTTGTCATTTTCATCAACGGTATTTTCTAATTTTGTATCGCTGATATATTCTTCTGTTAAATCTTTATTTAAACTTTTTTTGTTATACAAGTTTTCGTAATAATCTTTTATTTTATTTAAAAGTTTCTCTTGATCCGAAATTATTTCCCCATTATCTCCCATTAGCTTACTTATAGATTTTTTAACTTCTCTTTTTTTTTCTAACCCAAGGAAGTAAGAATTATTTTTTTCACCAAACTCTACCCATTTTTCTCTAGATCTCACTTGAGCTCCCTTCGCTTTTTCATCATATATCTTATTTAGCTCTTCTTCAATACCATTAATTTCTTTTTCTATTTCATCGTCATCTATATTTGTCTCGTCTCTTAATTTTATTTCTTCTTCTAATTCTTTTTCCAGAGTATATCTTCGTCCCTTTGTTAACTTTGCTTTATTTTTACGATTATTTGTGGTTACTTCCCTTACCGCGATTTTAAACCCATCCCATAATAATCTACAATCTAATGTTTCCTTTTCGAAATTATATTTATCTATCAAAGTATAAATCAGTTCTTGGTAAGCTTTATCTTGCAATACTGAATTGTTAATTTTCCAATACCCATTGCCCCTTTCTGATACCCTGGCTTAAATTTTAGAAATACGCTTTGGTGGTCAGTAGACCGAATAACAGCTGGTTTGATTTTACAAAATTCTACCAGTGGTAAAAAATCTGACCCAATAAAAATCATGTCAATCCTACTAGCTTGTGACTTATCTCTTCTTCTCCAGGTGAATTGCTGTTTATTTTCATTTAAATTTCTCCATATATCTGTTAGTTTGTTAGATTTAATTAAGTTTTTTAAACCATGTACAGGTTGAGTAAATTTACTTGGACGTAAAGATTTTCTATCAATTTGTTTTATTGTCTCGTTAAAATCGCCCCCAAGTATTGCTATTCCTAGACCGTGTTCCTTTAAATTATCGCTGACTTTTTTAAAGAAAGAATTTCTAGATGTTTTACAGTTAGGTGCATATACATTAATAAATGTAAAAATTGAATTATTCATCTGCACATTGATAAGCACTAATCTTCCGTCCCTATCAATAAATTTATTAATTAGTTCGTAGCTTAATGATTTTTTAATTAAGATAGCTACACCCCTACTAGCCGTAGTACCATGACTACAAAACGCATCATATTCTGTTTTACTATTTATATCCCTTTCGATAATTTCATCAAAATGTGTTTCTTGCACAAAACTTATGACACTTTTTTTAGCGGTAACCCATTCTATAACTCTATTTCTTTTTTCTCTTTAATTAATTCCGTTTACGTTGAGACTACATAGATTAACTGTATTTGTAAATGTCATAGTTAATAATATATAAATTATGATTATACTTAAGTTTCAACACACTACACACAGTTACAATTTTATAACACTCAGAGATATTTAATACAGTTACATCAATTGGTACACAATTAAAATACATATTCATTATTTTAGTTAATGCATAGTTGTTACACATATCTATACAACCTACATAATAATCACCTTTCACCGTAATTATGAATATTATTGTATTTTCATCCGTGTATCACCATCGCTGGGGATGGATCCGTCGTAAAGTTGTCACTTGTTCAGATGTATAAATCAAATATTTATTTCTGTGACTGCATCTTAAGACCCTTTTCAACAGATTTTTTGCTAATATGCAATAAATTCCATCTCCATGCCTAATATATATCATAACTGTGTTACAACTCTAGATTCTACTGGCGAGGAAAGGTAACACTAGCCATCGAAATCTGAATTATAAGTTCAGCCTAGGTTGCCGACTGGTCAAGAGCGCTGGACACAGCACAGGCGGAGTTGTCTCGATATCCTAATAGATGAATTTGGATCCCGTCGAGGAAAGAACAAACATTTTCGGAATGCAGATTTATCATTGTTGGAGAGTTGTCACTGGTTTATATGTATACACTTATATATATAAGTATTGGGAGTTTGGTTATATACAATTGTTATTGAATAAATCTGACGAGATTGACATGACACATTACAATTAAATCAGGAACCCTCATACGTTGGTTATACCGATAAATCTCAAAACTCTAATACAAGTTCTGATTAATGATCAACTAAAAATTGTGAATACCCCATGTTAAATGGTTTAAACCCGCTGCATTTTTATATACCTGTCATAAGTCAGGAGCTTATTGTTCAGTGGTTGTTGTTTATTGTTGGGGTTCATACGTTTATTTCATTTCTCATTTTTATATAGATTTGACCGTGAATTTTCGATTTGAATTGTTTTACACTAGTCATTATAGCATTTTCCTGGAGATATAATACAAGATTGGCACATTAAAGCATGCTGTTCGATGTGTCATACGACTCCGTAATAGTTATACACTGAGGGAAAGGTGTCTCTAGATAAGTAACCCCGACGGCCGACACCAGTTTCTTATCCAGACACACATATCCACAAGTCTATATCTATCTAAGACCCGATGCTTCAGCCTATTTTCAAGATGAAACCCTACAAGTTACCTTACTTTGACGATTTTAATTTTGATTTTGACAAGTTAGTTAGATTTACTGAGCGTCAAAGCTACTGATTTGCACATCCCCGTTAAATCCGTGTGCTAACAAGGATCATTATGTCAAGGTTGGTCGTATCGTGCATTGTTATTATGCTCGCCTGGACAGTACAGTTAAGAAACTGTATTCATTTTATTTACAATGCACGAATATTTTTTCTGCACGTCCGTAGCCGCTGCTTCAACATATCATTTCCAATTATACACAATTTACAAAAACAATATCGTTATTACCAATCTTTTCAAGCATGTACAAAATGTATAATCATAAAAAACATCCACATCAATCATTAGTATGAATACATCAATTTACAACATTGACAAAATAAAAAGTGGATGGATGGATGGGGTCAGAAATGACCAGACTGAACAGTCTGAAAGCAAGCGTCGAATGCAAAACAATTACACACAGATTGACCGTTACAATTCTTCCCGCTCATTTTAGCTTGTGAAATACTCAGTATTCCAGAGTATACCTTAACTGTTAAACGGTATCTAGTCATGTGGCAAATGTCAAAACAATTACCCGTGTTTATTACAACATTAATAAATACATTTATGTTCTTGTTTGTCTACTCAAACGAACATAACATATTTATAAATAAAAAACCAAACCCTATTTGGGATATAAGCTCGCCTGAACAGTACAGTTAAGCATCTAAAGAAAACAAAGAAAGGGAACAGATATTAGTTATATTACATGAATTAAATATATGTATAAGATAGTCTTATATACCCATTTTGTTAAATACTGACAATCTGTTATATTTACTTTCTTTTATATAACCATCTTAAGCATTTTCGCTCTTCCACCGCCCATGCTTTTTATTGCTCCACCTGAACGTAAACTGTGAAGACCAAACTGCACTTTTTTTTTCTTTTTTTTTTTTTTTTATCTAAACCGATGGTTTCTAATGTAATCAACAATACTTCTATAGCTCTAGTGTATGAAAGTAGTGAAATTTTATATTGATTTATAAATATCACTTTTATTACAATAACTTAAAGACATAAATACAAATTCGTCAGAATTTTCTTATATTTTAGCTAACTTCATATAACATTCGAACATCGCCACTGGAAAAAATATCATTTCAAGTTTTAGAAATAACTAAAACGGCCTTCCCTGGAAACATCAGTTTTGCTCTGTTCTAAAAAAAATAATGCTTAACATGAGTAGCAAGAAAAAGAAGAGGTTATTTAAGATATTTTCAAATTAGTTAATTAGAAATTAAAAAATCGTAAAAAACATGCATTACTCAATAAGCACATGCATGCAATGCGAACATATTTAAGATTATTACACTTTTGACCAGATACATGAACAATTTTTGATAAAATGTTAGCTGTAATAGGTTCCTTTTTTGTTAATTTTGTTAACAATTTTTCTGTATGACCCTTCACGAACGGATGCAACTAAGTCATAATTGCAAGGGTTCGGGAAACCGGCTAGCTTGTATGCCCAAGAAATCGCATATACAGCCTCATCTATTTGACTTGTAGAGTTGAACGCTCTGATATATGAACTAGGTTAAATGCAATATGTACAGTAGAAGCTGGTAATGAAGAAATGCAATGTAATTTTGACTACTATAATGTCTATATACATCATTCTCCTTATTGTCAAGATATACGGGTATAAGACGGGCGACGTTTTAAGTCAGGCGTTGGATTTGGTAGAAGAGACTGAGGATAACGCAAAGTACTTCCACGTTTCAGTTTAATGCAGAACTTTACATGTTGGGAAAAAACCTCCCCCACTTCTTAACATTAAACAAATGTGCATATTCGAACTTACTGGGGGATAAGTATGTTTTGGATAAAGAACCTGACGGCCGGAACGCTAACCATAAAAAAAATTACAGTTGTAGGTAATTAATTCTACATTACAGTGCAATACAGAAAAAAATGGGGCATAAACATATATATTGGGTGTTTCAAAGCATTTGTTATTTTGGTGTTTCTGAGGAATATTTGGAAACTTGAGGTTACATGGTTACTTAAACTTGTACACAGGTAATTAAAGGAGAACATTTGATTGGTTTACTTCCAAATATTCAAAAAAGATGCTTAATATTTACTTCACTATTGAAATTTTATGAAATGTGTTTTTTGATATGTCTTGTAGTGAACAGTGACACGTTTAATAATCTCCTATGTTCATGCTTTTAAGAGAAAAAAAACCCAATTTATATTGCTATGAACAACAATGGACTGTGTTTTCGGGATGTAGAAACCCCGTTCGTCATTCCCTTTTGTCAAAGCGTTGTTTTTCGTAATAATAAATGTATTCAATTTACACTTGTTTCAGAAATAAAATTTTGAAGTATAAAAAAAGAACTGGGATGTAAGTGTTGAGACGTACTATGACCTATAATTGTATTTTTTTAATATAAATTGTGACATGGTTGAAGAGTTGTCTTACGTGTATCTGTTATTTTATTTTTTTAATATTTTATCAGGTTGGAATCAAAGGTGAAAAATTCATAATGGTATATGAACCTGAAGCTGCATCTATTTACGCAAGACTTCTACCTGTAGATAAATTAGTTGGAGAAAATGGTGCGGTCATATTAAAAGCTTTTGACCCTGGTCGAAAGTTTATTGTTGTTGATGCTGGAGGTAATATTTTAATCTGGTGACCACCCAATCCTCAAAACATTATTTGGCCTATTTAAGAATGCTTGCCTCTTTGTAACTTTACTTTCACAAAGAGATCAGCGTTTCTGTGTAACCTGAAGATTTCAGTAAATTAAACAATGTTTTCACTTAAAGTGCGTATCAAGAATGAACTTTACTAATGATAACCAACACATTTTACTTCTATACTCTTAACACTTTGTTCGCTGAACGCGTATACCGTCTACAAACGACTAACGAGAGACGCTCGAAACAAAACAATTAAAAGGACCAAATAATACTCAAATTGAAGAGCATTAATGACCTACAATGCCGAGAGTTTCAAATCAAAGATATAAGGCTTATATAGTTTGTCGTTTGAATTGTTTATATCTATCTATCTATCTATATATATATGTCAAATATATTTGATATATATATATATAAAAGAAGATGTGGTATGATTGCCAAAAAGACAATTCTCCACAAGAGACCACAGAATTAACAAATATAGGTCACCGTACGGCCTTCAACAATGAGCAAAGCCCATACCGCATAGTCAGCTATAAAAAGACCCCCAAATGACAATGTAAAACTATTTTTGAAAGACTAACGGCTTTATTTATATAAAAAAAATTAACGAAAAACAAATATGTAACACATAAACAAACGACAACCACTGAATTTCAGGCTCCTGACTTGGGACAGGCACATACATACATAATGTGGCGGGTTTAAACATGTTAGCGGGATCCCAATCCTCCCCTAACCTGGGACAGTGGTATAACAGTACAACATCAGAATCAACTATAAAAATCAGTTGAAAAAGGCTTAACTCATCAGATGGACAAACATACAAGTGGACGTGGCCGGGTATTTGTACATCCCAACAACAAAAAGACACTAGGAACAGATCTGAGAGTACTCGCAGTTAAATGACAGCTAGTTCAAAGCCACTATCAACTAATAATTATAAAATCATGCATCTTAGACTAAATTTTTAATCTGTACACATCCAACATCCAATGGATTTAGTGTAAAGATATGATTATGTAGGCCAAACTCCCGTTTCGTCTTCAAAAGGCTCACCAGTAACGCTTGAATGATAACAGATGTAAGGCCGAATAATACAAAGAGGAATATTATTAAGGAATCATAATTTTCTTTTCCAGTGGGTAGAAAATCCTTAGTACACTGAACAAGTCATACATTACGACATCCTCTGACCTGTGATGAACATCATTCTAGTTCTATTTCTTTTTCAATGAGTTAAAGTCTCCACCATAAGTTTGGGATATACATGGTTAGGTTGTTGTCATGTTTTATTGTTTCCACTAAACAAGATCCGTACTGCATTCATATGTGATTTAAGTTTGGAATTTTTGGTCCTCAATGCTCTTCAACTTTGTGCTTGGATGGCTTTATAATTATTTTGATCTGAGCGTCACTGATGAGTCTTATGTAGATGAAACGCGCGTCTGTCGTAGTATTAAATTAGATTCCTGGTACCTTCGAGAACTATTTACACCACTGGGTCAATGTCACTGCTGGTGGACGTTTCGTTCCCAGGGTATCACCAGCCCAGTAGTCAGCATTTCAGTGTATACGTGAATATCAATTATATGGTCATTTTCATAAATTTCATGTTACAAAACTTTGAATTTCGAAAAAGTAAGGATTTTCTAATCAATTGACTTAATAAATTACATTAGCTGTACTTTGCACAACTTTTTGTAATTTTGGTCCTCAATGCTGATCAATTTTGTACTTGTTTGACTGTATGACCATTTTGATCAGAGCTTCACTGATGTGTCTTATGTAGAAGAAACGCGCGTTTGATTAAAGCTCCCGTAGTTTTGAGTTCTTTGTGTAATATTATGGGGACAATGCATGAATGTTTTTCATGATTTTTTCATTTAAAAAAATACCATGTTTGTGCATATTTTTATTTCAGTATGTATAATGTGCATACATTTTCGATTTTCTTAAAATATGTATATATTCGTAGAAATGTGTTATTTGAATTAACAGGCATTCTATATTTGTTATATAATTCGAATACTCAATGGAATTTTTATAATAAAAGATACCAGTTTCATTGATCACGCAACATTCTACTTGAAGGCACATCATCATGTCTGACGGTTTGATATTCCATAGCCCTACTAAAAGCAATGTTACCCGAACATCCATAACTTATAATCGTCTATGTTCACATAATTTTTACAATAGTTTTAAGTGAATGTGGTATTGTTCAAGTTGAATATGTAGTGCTCTAATAGATCTCCAACGAGTACCAGAGGGTTGGAGAGCAAATGATATAGAAATTTATGTTTAAAGATCAATAAATTACAAATTACTCTTGAAAACATGTATTTGTACATGATTTATTTTGCTGCGATTAGTTAATCAATACTAAAACTTTCATTCAAATATTTCTTTATATCAAATAAAAAGAAATTAAATTTTTAGTTTATCATTTGTATTTAAATCTGTAGGTGGTACCGTAGACATCTCTGCTCAACAAGTTTTAGAGAACGGCGAGCTTAAAATAATACACAGAGAATGCGGTGGTCCATGGGGCGGTGAATGCATCAACAAACAATTCGTTCATATGCTCAAAGAACTTTTTGGACAGGAAATTCTAAAACAGTTTAAAAAGAACAACGGAGAAGATTTTTTACAACTACTAAGGGATTTTGAGGTAAAGAAAAAAAATCTTAGAGTAGAAGGCAAGGAGTCAGTAACCATTCGAATTCCTTTAAGTCTTAATGATGAATCAGATATTTTAACGGCAATTTCTAGTTCAAGATTTAACGAAACGGTACGACTTAAAAGAGACAAACTATTAATTGCAGGATCTCTAGTTGAAACGTTCTTCTCGGAACCAATACAAATGATCATTGAAAAGATACTATCCATTTTAAAAAGCGAAAAATGCTCTGATGTTAGTGCAATAATGATGGCAGGTGGTTTTTCAGAGGCTGACATATTACAACATGCCATTAAAAAGGAATTCCAATCACTGGAAGTGTTTGTTCCCATTGATGGGTCGCTTTCAGTATTAAAAGGAGCTGTTATATATGGTCACAATCCCAATGTCGTATCATCAAGAGTATGTTATCATACTTACGGTATTAATCTTTCAAGAGAATTTGATTCAGGTATTCATGATCCAGAAAAGAGATATTTCTGGGACGGAAGAGCAATGTGTGATTCTCTATTTGAAGTTCTTTTCCAAATTGATGAAGAAGTACATATTGGACAAACCAAAACTATTGATGTCGGGGAAACATTTCTTTCACGTGATACAGATAAATTTAGACATAATCCAATAACATACCAATTTATGGTCAGTACTAAAAAGGATCCCTTCTATACTACAGATGAAGGTTGCATGGAACATGGATCCATAATTCTCTCTCCACCAAAGGGAACGTGGCCAAAAATAGTCAATGGCCAAATATTACTCAAAATTGCTGGAACAGAGCTTGTTGGAACTTATTTAAACGAAGAGACATTCGAAGAAACGTCAGTAAGATTCGAATTTTTACCGTCAATCAATAAAAATCCAGAGAGAAAAAGGTTGTTTGATCCGTTCTATCTAGATATTTAACCTTTTTTAAAACTTAGTCTAGACGAAAATGTTCGTGAAGATATATGACTCAAAGTAATTTATTCAGTTACATAATCAAATTATAACAGATTTGTTTATTATGCATTTCTTTTATAAGCACACATGTGTGCGTACTTAAATGCTTTTATGGATTATTAATTACATACTAGATAACAAACACTTATTTGAATAGAATAAATTAAGTAAATCACAACTATGAACCGTGTTCCAATTGACCAAAACAACAAAATAATATCACTTAAGGACAAAGGTCGTGATTAAGATACCTAAGCCTATATTCTATCTTGAAATTAGTAATCTCTTGTACAAATAACAGGTATACATGTGAATTTTTCTTAGAGGGTAACAAAACAGCAAAATAATCTAATTACGAAGTCAATTTGGCTTCAAAACGTACTTCTCTTTTATTTCAGATAGACTTTAGATAACTTTGTTCTTTTGTATTTAGTTTTAAAATTTTCTGTGATTTATTTTGGTGAAAACATAGGACGAAAGTATACTAACAAACAAACCAAACTCATAGGAAAATTCAAAACGAAAAATCAAATTGTAAAATCAAAAGCTGAAACACATCAAACGATTGGAAAACAACTGTCATACTCCTGACTTGGTGCAAACATTTCCTTCTGTAGACATTTGTGGATATAACCTGGTTTTATAGCTAAACCCTCTCGCTTGTATGATAGTCGCATAGAATTCCATTCTTTTTTTATAACAATGTGTGGGCAAAACAGACATTACAGTTAAAAAACGTAAAATAATTGTAGTACATCAGTCATCATTGCGTTATAGTCTTAATAGATAAAGAAAAAGTAACTGTTTCAAATAAAGGCAACAGTAGTATACCGCTGTTCGAAAGTCATAAATCGATTGAGAGAAAACAAATACGGATTACAAACTAAAACTGAGATAAACACATCAACTATAAGAGGAAAACAACGAAACAAAAAAAAAAACTAAAGTGCAAGAAATAAAAAACGACAATGCAACACACACAGAAACGAACTATAAGATAACAACTGCCATTTTCCTGACTTGGTACAGGACATCTTAAGTAAACATTGTGAGTTTAACCTAGTTTTGAGGCTAGCCAAACCTCGCGCTTTTATGGTAATGTTAAATATAACACTAAAATTACCATATTACATGACCAGATCACAGTACAAACAATTGAAAGAACATACAAGACAGAAAAATACACAAATAGACATTGAAATAGGACATTTCGACATGTTGATAGTTACTAAAGGTACCAGGCTTATAACTTGATAAATCATACGTGCGTTTCGTCTACATAAGACTCACCAGTGACGCTCAGATAAAAATAGTAAAGATAGCCAAACAAGTAAAAAGTTGAAGAGCATTGATGACCCAAAATTCTGAAAAATTGGGTTATCTATGCCTGGGATCAGAAAATCCTTAGTATTTAGAATAATTCTTACTTTTGCAAAAAGTAAATTTATAAAAATGACCATATACACCGACGTTTTGATTAACCACAGAATAAAAACTAACACGTAAAACAAAATAGGACAGCACATACAACAGCACAAAAAACCCATGCATTGTCACCGACTGGATAACGCTACACAATGACGTCACAGGTAAATTTCTAAAAGTTTGATATAGTTCAAAATCAAATTTGTCATTATGGTATTTTATGTATAATATAAAAATTACAACTTTATTAATATAGAATTGTGTTAGTAAGAAGATAATTAATTATATTATCTAACTATGTCGATATTTCTTCTTAATCAAACTATAAAACAAATAAATGATTGCCCCGAACTAAAATCTTATAAATGAATCGGGTAATCAATTATCTTTACTTTTACATACGAATAGAATATTTAGAAATTATAATTACTTTAAAAATTAGAATTACAACTATAAACCATAACACATTTGTCAATATCCGATCAGAATTACAAATACAACATCATATCTAAATACATTAATGTTTGGAAAACAAAGTACGCTTACACGTCTCATAGAAATGGAAAAGCACACTCAGCAAACAAAGGAAAACAAAATGGCATATAGACACTCGACAAAGAACATGAACGAAAATGTAAGACAAGAATACAGAGAGTCTATATCACAACATAACAATCGCGGGATGTATAAATACAGATTCAAGCCAAAAGGATATTATAAAACATGAACTAAACAGTAACGTTTAGACAAAAGCAACAGTTGTATACCACTGTTCAAAAGTCGTAAATCGATTAAGAGAAAACAATCTCGGGTTACAAACTAAAACCGAGGGAAACACACTCAACTAAAAAGGAAAACAACGAAACAACACAACACTGAAGTGCCACAAAAAACAAACGACAATGCAATATACATAGTAACGAACTGTTGTCAGGTCAGTAAGTATTGCATATTTTGGTATAAATATTGACTCACTCAGAAGATCTTTGCATCCGAAATAAGTATAATTTCTCATGTTTCGTAGTATAGGGAGAAATTATTGTATATACGATACTAGCGTAGTAGTTTTATAAGTTTTCGTCACTTGGTATAAGACGCGTGACTTATTTTATAGCGGGAAATTTTCCCCCTGATATTATCACTTTCTAGCCCGCCGCAGACAGGGCAACATTCAATAAGGGAGCTACCATTTGATTTTTATGGGGGGGGGGGGGGGGGGGGGCTAGGATGAAAAATTTTGTCCTGCATTTTTTTTTAGCTGTAATCTGTGTCCTGCCTTTTTATTTTTCAATCTGTTCGGTCCTGCCTTTTTTTTTTTAGTTTATCCTGACTTTTTTTTACCTAAATTGTCGTCGATTCCGTACAAACAGCTAAAGCCAAGATAGTAGAAGGTATGGAATTAGTGAAAGAAAGACAGAAACTTATCAAAATGGCAGGTTCCTCAGAAGTGGGGTGGAAGGTTGTGAGTGAATATGTGACAAATCCTATCGCCGACGATTCGGAAGATGAGAAGAAAATAATCAGGGTACAAAACAGAGCAGAGAGAAAACAGAAAGCAGAGAAATCCAAGAAAATTGTCACAAGAAAAACACCATACACAAGACAGAAGGCAGAGAATACCAACTCTTCTTGGAAACCTGGCAGGTGCTTCAACTGTGGAGTAAGTGGCCATTGGACGGACAATTGTCCGGATAAGAAGAAGATAAGTACTTTTAAAACTTTATTTAATTTGGCAATCTTGACTTATAGTATTTGATCAAATTGAAATGATACGGAACAGAGTTCAATAGAAACTGAAGGTCACATGACAGTTTATTGCAATGCTGTGGTCAATAATAAGGTCAGTTTTAAATCACCTTTAAATGTCACGGTTGATCAGCCTACAGATATGTTCTCACCTGTTGGTCAGTTAAAATCTAAATTACCTGAATGGAAATCAATTACAAGCAATACACATATTTTGGATGTTATCGAAAACGGATACAAGATACTTTTCAAGACAGAACCAAAATCAGAATTGTTGAAGAATATCAGATCTTCACTTGATAATCCAAAATTTGTTAAAGATGAACTAAGAAAATTAATTGAGAAAAAATGTATTTCAGAAGTAAAAGAAAGGCCTTTTGTTGTAAACCCTCTCCAGTTGCTTACAATAAGAACAAACCTAGGCTGGTTTAAGATTGTCGGCATTTGAACCCACATCTTTTTAAATTTAGATTTAAGTACAAAGATACAGAAAATGCACGAGACCTTTTAAAAAGGGTGATTTTCTATTTAGCTATGATTTGAAATCGGCATATCACCATATTGAGATCACAGAAATACACAGGTCTTTTCTTGGTTTTGCATTTGTTTTGAAGGTATTATGCGTTATTTTGTGTTTAATGTATTGCCATTTGGTATTGTAACAGCTGGGTATATATTTACCAAAGTGCTAAGAGAAGTTGTCAAACACATGAGAGCAGAAGGTAAACGTGTCATCATGTTTTTAGACGACGGTCTCGGAGGAGACAATGATTTTGAAAATTGTATGAGTAGTAGTTTTGAAGTTAAAAATACCCTCGAAAGATTAGGATTTTTAATAGCTCAGGAGAAATGTCATTGGTTACCTAGTCAGAGTATGGATTGGTTAGGTTACACATGGGATACCAAAATAGGTAGAGTTTTTATTAAGGAAGAAAGAATTGAGAAAGCCAAAAATAGTATTCGCAAATTATGCAGAGAAACTTCAAACGGTAGATTGTAATTCAGTGCTTGATTATTACCCAGTATTTTGGGTCAAATAATTTCCATGATGATTGTTATTGGTGACAAGGTGAGATTGCACACCAGATACTTATATGATTGTATCATGGGACGAGCAAGTTGGGATGCTCCTGCAAAGATAAACCCAGATGCTCTCACAGAAATTTTATTCTGGCATTGCTCGCTTAGAAAATTAAATGAGCAGGGTGTTGACATTTGCAGAGTTGATCATGATTTTGTGTCAGATTTTGACATTTTTTGTAACGCCTCAGATGAAGGCTTCGGTGGTTATTTATCCACTCAGTGTAGCGTTGTTATTTGTGTTGACAACAGTGAAATGTCAGGTAATTGGACAAGTGATGAAGAGTTGGAAAGTTCAACATGGCGCGAATTGGAATAAGCAAGACGAGTATAATGCACTTATGAAAGTAAATTTAGCTTAGATAACAAGTCGGTTGGCATTAATTCAGACAATAAAAACGTTCCACATATACTAAAGGTCGACAGTAAGGAAAGCATACTACAAAACATAGCAGTAGATATTCACAATATTTGTTTAGAAAAGAACATTACTTTAAATTCTAAATGGTTACCAAGGGCAGACAATCAATACGCAGACAAATTGAGCAGATACACTGATAACGATGATTGGGGTATTTATGGCGAATTGTTTAATTATTTCAATGGTACGTGGGGACCATATAGCATTGACAGGTTTGCTACTCATTATAATACACAACGCACACGTTTCAACTCAAAACATTGGTGCCCAAGTTTAGAAGGCACAGACGCATTCTCTCAAAATTGGGGTAACGACACAAACTGGTTAGTTCCAACACCATCTCTTGTTCCTATGGTTTTATAATAAATTCAGCATGGCAAGGCTGCATGTACCTTAGTTATTCCTGAATGGAAATCGGCACCTTTTTGGCATCTGATTTATACATCAAAAGGTATAGTACATTATATACAAGACATAGAATATTTGTCTGGAAAAAGGGTGATAGTAAAAGGAGCAGGCAAAAACGGAGTATTCGTAAAATTGCCAATGAAATTTAGAATGCCAGCTTTGAGAATAGATTTTTAATAATATAATTGTTATTTGCAGGTGTGAACCTTAGACGAAACGTTGAAGCTGCTTTAGTAGAGAGTGCCGTTTCAGAGAACTGTAACATTTACAACTTAGCTGGAAAGATGACTACATTCCTTTTTGATTCGAGAAGTGAGAATACCTGTAAAAAGTACTATTCAAGTTTTAATAGATAGTAGAAATTCGCTATCGAAAACAATTTAAATGAATTGCCCGCCGAGCCTGTTCATATAGCCCTTTACATTACAAAATTGATAGATGAACAATGTCTCCAAGTGTTGTAAATTCAGCTGTATATTCAATCAAATTGGCCCATGATCTTAAAGGTTTTAATGATCCGACAGAAAATTCATTTGTAAAATACCTTTTAGAATCCGCCAAAAGACGTAATGGTAGGCCTGTAAACAAAAAGGATCCAGTTAACAATGACATGTTGATTGATTTATGCTCTATGTACACAGATAGTTCAGATTTACTTATAAATGTAGTTAGGGATCTCACTATGATTTTGTTGTCTTATTCAGGTTTTCTTAGGTTCGATGGGATTAGTAAATTAAGATGCAAAGATGTTAGTATTTTTGAAGATCATTTAAAACTTTTTATTTCTCATAGCAAAACGGACCAACACAGACAAGGCTATGACATTCTTATTTCTAAAGGTATCACTATCGCTTGTCCAGTTAACAAGTATTTACGATATTTGTTTTAGCTAGTTTAGACGCACAATCTGAACAATTTATATTTAAACCTATTTTTAGATCCAAAGGCGTAGCCAAACTTATGTATAAGAATAAACCTATTAGCTACACTGCAGCTAAAGAAAACATTGTAAAGAGACTTAAGCTGGTAGCCCCAAGTTTAAATCTTGGTCTTCATTCTTTACGATTGGGTGGTGCAACTGCAGCTGCTAAGTCTAATGTAAATGCAAGATGCATAAAGCGACATGGGAGTGGAAGACAGATTTTGTCAAAGATAGTTATATCGAAGATACTTTAGAAAAAAGAATTTCAGTCTCACAAAAATTGGATCTTTGATATATTTTTACTACACTCCAGCCCTTTCTTTGGTATTTCTATAATTGCTGGGCTATCAGCAACACTATATATATTGTATTCATTCATGCCTTATAATAGATATGAGCGTATAGGGTATACGTATAATTTCTCATGTTTCGTAGTATAGGGAGAAATTATTGTATATACGGTACTAGCGTAGTAGTTTTATAAGTTTACGTCACTAGGTATAAGACACGTGACTTATTTTATAGAGGGCAATTTTTTCCCTGATATTATCACATTCTAGCCCGCCGCAGACAGGGCAACATTCAAGTTCCATTAATATTATGAATATATTTTGATACATGCGTTTATATATACTTTTCAAAACAATATCTACATCCGAGTATGTCTCGTGAGATGACTTGTCGCATGGGGTCGGACCCAGGTTCCAGTTTATCCCATTAATGGGTTTTGTTTGGTTGTTCCTGGATGGCGAGGTCGTTGATGATCGAGTTATTTATGTATTTAATTACATGTTTACATTCATGTCGGCTATATTTTAGTTCTCGTTTTACTTTTTCTAGCTAAGTTGTACCTAACAGTATATTTCAAGGTTTTGTTATTGAAGTAATTGTGGTTATTGCTTTTTTCCTATGTTTTTATATATATATATATATATATATATGAGTCTGAAAGATTGTGTAACAATACCGATAAATAGATGGAAAACAAAACACTAAAAAGTGTTGAATATCATTGCACAAAGATGGAAATTACCTACAGTATGGTTAGGTTTGGAAAGGTCAGCACGGACAAGTATATTTCTCAGGCTGTCATCCAGATGGAATCAATAGAAAGAAATAATTAAATTTACAGTCTAGTGTTTATATTATTATATTCAGGATTTTGGATTAAAATCAATCGACCAAAACTTACCTGTATTATTAGTGATCTATGTTTACACCTTATACATTATATCTCATTATTGTTAAAACTTTTGTCACCGAAGAAGGCCATTTGTTGAGCCGAAATATTTGCAATTATTGTATAATTTATATCATCTGTTCAGTTTTTCCATCTTTGTGCAATGATATTCAACACTTTTTAGTGTTTTGTTTTCCATCTATTTATCGGTATTGTTACACAATCTTTCAGACTCATATAATTTTTCCTGTTTGTGTAGTATTGTCAATTTTGATGATCCAATACCTATTAAGTTTACTGGTTGGTAGATTCGTATAGACTCTATATATATATATATATATATATATATATATATATACAACTCGTCTAAACATCAACCCAACAATGTCAGATCTGTAAATTTGCTTTCGCAAATTTTTGGTTCTTCCCTCGCCGGGATTCGAACCCATGCTACTGTGATATCGTGACACCAAATCGCCTGCACTGCATCCGTCCCGCTAGACCACACGACCACCTGGGCTCTCAATTAAAAGAGCTTTCGCTGGCCGTGTGTTACTTTTCCATTTCAGTTTTAATCTAGCGGCGTACTGCAGTACATGATATATAAGGCATGAATATGTTATTGTTACAGATCAGCTAAATTATCTATAGTAAAGGATCCTACAAATGAATGTAAGATACAGTCACAGAAAATAATTATATTTATAAGTACGTCTGAGTCAGTGACAACCCTACAACAGATGTATCCATCGGATCGCCATCAATGATGGTGATACATGGCTGTGTACATAATGTATATACAACTCGTCTAAACATCAACCCAACAATGTTAGATCTGTTATATATATTTATATTAAGATACATGTATGTAAATAAATTAATAAATTCCGTTGTCCACTAAGCTGGCTGGGCTATCGGCAACACTATATATATTGTATTCATTCATGCCTTGTAATAGATATGAGCGTATAGGGTATACACACATTTATTTTAAAACCAGTGGTTGGCATGATACGGGTTATGTTCTATGATGGTATAATACTAAACCCCTAACAGGATGAATTGTACTTGATTTTCCTATGATGAAGACCTAATATATCAACCAGTTTAATTGAGGTCTGGAGCTGGCATGTCAGTAACTGCTAGAAGTCCTTTGTTTATTTATGTATCAATGTCATTTTGCTAAGTTTCTTTTATTACCTTTTCTGATATCGGACTCGGACTAATTCTAAACTGAGTTTTACTGTGTTCCTTTATTCTACATTGGCTAGAGGTATAGGGGGAGTGTTGAGATCTCACAAAACATGTTTAACATTGTCCTATAATGGTTTACTTTTATAAATTGTGACTTGGATGGAGAGTTGTCTCAATGGCACTTATACCACATCTTCCTATATCTATTAACCCCGCTGCATGTTTTCGCCTTTCCATAGTCAGGAGCCTCTTGCATTTGTTAGTCTTGATGTTTTTTAATTTTAGTTCATTTATATGCTTTGGAGTTAAGTGTGACGTCCATTTTCATTGAACTAGTACATAATTTTTAATTTCCGAGTCAGCTATTGACCAACTGCGGATGCGGGATTTTCTCGCTGCGTTGAAAACCTATTTGTGTCCTTCGGCTGTTGTATGCTCTTTGTTGTTGTTTCTTTGACATGTTCCCCATTTCCATTCTTAATTCTAGTAGATAACAACTGCCATTTATCCTGACTTGGTACAGGAAATTTTAAGAACAAATGGTGGGATAAACCTGGTTTTGTGACTAGCCAAAATAAAATAATATAAAAATATGCACAGATAAGTTATAGCCATTTGCGAAACAATTTTCTGTATGGATATTGACTACCGATGAAAATTACTTTATTTTTTCCCTATCAAAAACGATTTACAGTGCAACATTTGTAGCTGACTATGTAGAAAGGCTTCGCTCATTTTTGAAGGCCGTACGGTGACATGTAGCTATTAATTTCTGTGTCATGTTGTCAATAGTGGAGAATGGTCTCACTGTCAATCATACCACATCTTTTTATATTTCTTTGCTAATTTGAATAGAGCTATGTGTCATCTTCTGTGTATTCTCTAAGAGATTGTTTGTTACCTTGTAATATAGTATTATCGACGAATAACAATTATTTTGACGAACGCAATTGTTTTTTCGGTCTGGTTCTCCCTTTCGGTAGATTATATTACAACAAACTTTTCCAAAGATTTCGAAGTTAAATTTTTAGAATTAAATTCCTGTTCCGATTTCACGCTCTATATATCAAATGACAACCGTGGTCATATAAAACAAAGTATCATTGAAGACCTGTTGGTGACCTACTGCTGTTGTCTGCTCTATGATCCGGTTGTTGTCTCTTTGGCACATTCCCCATTGCCATTCTCAATTTTATAAACATAAATCAACACGTATTCAATGTCTGTAACACTGGTAAAAGTACAAGTTTCACAAATAAGATTTATTGAAATAAAGTACTGCCTTACTATTAAGCTGTCAATTAAAAAATAATAATATTCAATATTCAAACATCAATAGACATCCAATAACAGCAAGGCTGTTTTGAAAGTTTATAGCAAGTAATCCAGTGATCATTTTATGAATAAATTTAACTTTTTGCGTCTGAAGTGAGTTTAATGAGTATACATTCACCAATTTTACATTTAATTCCTCCGATCTGTAATAGTTATATGTTAATAAGGAATTGATAAGGATATAAATGAACTCATCGTAAATACCAAGATTGGAAATGTCTGCTAAGCCGTACTGAATTGAATTTTCTTATCTTTGATATCAGGATTGTTTTTGAACATCTTTATTTATTTTACTTTGTTAGACACAGAAATTTTCTAGTTGTTATCTGCATTGAGTCTGTAAGACTTCTCACTTTGTACATAATATGTTGTGTTATAACTAATCGCACTAGCAGCTTAGTCAAGTGAAGTAAGCTTCTTTTCTGAAATAGGTTAAATTATTAAAAAAAATGGGTCACAAGAACAAACTTCGAAAATAAAACGATGTCTCACTATTGTCGACTTACAGAGCTGATATTACAAAGGCCTCGATTTCCGGACAGATCGCTCTTTGCTTTGTAGTATTGATATTAACACAACACTATAATCATAAAGGTTAAATCTGAAATCATTCTTGTTGTTGAGTCATTACTGTCAAGTAAAAGAAAGATGATTAGATTTAGTTTCTCGATATATACATAATAAAGCATCCATCGAATTGATTGGTGTTATTATCCTAATATCGGTGCTATTAATCTCATAAGGGTACACTTGTTCTGCGTTATGTATATATTATCAACGTCGATAAAGAATATTACATCAAATGTTAAAAGAGCAAAAAGAATTTGTTCTTGACATTTTCCGCTCTTTATTAACTATGCACTGTAAAAGGCAAACAGTTTTCGATATGTTACAAAATAGAACAGTATATGCACAGATAAAAGACTACATAATTTTTGAAAGCGACTATAACACTGAGACTAAATGAAATGTGTTGTTCTTCTTTTTTTCTGGTGCGAACCTGCTAAAGGTTATATCGTACAAAATTGCCGCAAAATTACTATAATTAGAAAAAATCAAGTATTAGTAGTAACATTTCATGTATGTTTCATTATAATACGTTATTTTGATAACTACAATCTCACGTTATTCTGAAATTAACAATAATTTCAAAATAAATTGAAACATTCATTATGATACGAGCTTCTTCAATAAAGAGCACAGGCAAATAAAAGAAAAACTTGTTTTTTCATGATCCTTCGGTCAACGCTTTTGTGTCTCTGTGGTGTCGTAGTTCTCTTATATTTGATGCGTTTCCCTCAGTTTTGGTTTGTGGCCCGGATTTGTTTCTTCTCTATCGATTTGTGAATTTTGAACAGCGGTATACTACTGTTGTCTTTATTTACACTCCAATAAAATAACAAAAAGAAGCATTCAATTCTTAAATTAAAATAAATCCTACTTGAATTTTTGAAAAAAAAATAGGCGAAATTTCGGTTAACTTTGCATCATAATCGATTTAAAATTCCTCAAAACTATCTTCAAATCAAATACACATTCCTTTAATGTTATCGATTTATTTTTTAAACGGCAGTTAAAATTTGATGCTGATGTATCATTATATCCCATTAAGCTAATAAATAACTGAGAATATTTTGAGATTAAAAGGTGTCGCATGCAAAACATATGTTCTTATGTTTCCATAGCTAGGAATATATATTTTATGAACTGTTTTCCTTGTAAAGAAATTGTGCTGCAGTTTCTTTGAATGTGTATTGATTGATATATAAAGTGAAATAACCAAAATACCAAATTATCAATCTCCAACTTCAAAACAGCAAATTCCTCATCAAATGGCAAAATTAAAAGCCCAAACACATCAAACGATTGGAAAACAACTGTCATTTTCCTGACTTAGTATAGGCATTTCCTACTGTAGAAAATTGTGGATTAAACCTGGTTTTATTAATAGATAAACCTGTCAGTTGTAAAATAGTCGCATAGAATTCCCTTAGTTACTGTGTATAAAGTGTGAGCAGACAGTATAGGTAAAACTGTAAAAAAAAAATGAGTACATCATTCATTAAGAATAGATTAAACGAATTAGTAAAAGGCAATAACAGGAATACAAAATATGTTAATCAATGGTAATATTAATAAACAACAGATGAAATTTGTCCTAGGTTATAAAAAGTATCTGTATTATAATTGTCCGCCAGACAATTATCCATTAGAAATCAAATGTCACAGATGCATACATAGCATACATACATAGCTGCAAAGACAATTCATACAGAGTTATTATCTCCTTCGGAATTTTTTTATGCTAGATAAAAGCATATACCATCTGATTCATTTTTCGAAATTATTGAACAATGCTTGTGTAACTGCTTTACAAAAATGAGGACAACAAGAAATTTCAGTGAGGGTTCAGACGTGATAAATTATGTCAATTAGCTATGTACAAAATTAATAAACATGAGGTTTAAACATTTGAATAATGCAAAAAAAGTTGGTACCCTTTCTTTTTTATTTTAGTAAGGATTTTGTCATAATTAACCTTAATTTGAAAAAAAATCCACCAAGATTTTCATATCAGAAGGAGAAGATATGATGCATTGGACAAACTCATGTATACTCCTTGAAAAAAAGTTCCAAGTTGGATACACTATTAAATGATCCTTTATTGTTTTATATGCTGATGATTCAACACTGCATTTTCATGATTAGAACGTTAAACTACTATACACACTGAAAAAAAGTGTGAATTTATTCAAGAAACATTTACAATTATTGCTTGAAGATATGTAAGATCTCATTAAATCAAATGCTATTAATATTTTTGGTAAGAATATAATATATTTCACTGTTGTAGCTATTTTGAAGTATGAATGATTGTTTGTATGTATTAATATTGTATATCCTGTTGCATGTGTATTCTTTACATTTATTTGTTTGAGGACATCAATAAAAATCAACAAGTTCTGATTAAGTTATATTTTTATGCCCCACCTACGATAGTAGAGGGGCATTATGTTTTCTGGTCTGTGCGTCCGTTCGTCCGTCCGTCTGTCTGTCTGTTCGTTCGTTCGTCCGTCTGTCCCGCTTCAGGTTAAAGTTTTTGGTCAAGGTAATTTTTGATGAAGTTGAAGTTCAATCAACTTGAAACTTAGTATACATGTGCCCTATGATATGATCTTTCTAATTGAAATGCCAAATTATAGTTTTGACCCCAATTTTACGGTTCACTGAACATAGAAAATGATAGTGCAAATTTCAGGTTAAAGTTTTTGGTCAAGGTAGTTTTTGATGAAGTTGAAGTCCAATCAACTTGAAACTTAGTATACATGTGCCCTATGATATGATCTTTCTAATTTAAATGCCAAATTATAGTTTTGACCCCAATTTTACGGTTCACTGAACATAGAAAATGGTTGTGCAAAATTCAGGTTAAAGTTTTTGGTCAAGGTAGTTTTTGATAAAGTAGAAGTCCAATCAACTTGAAACTTAGTATACATGTTCCCTTTGATAAGATCATTCTAATTTTAATGCCAAATTAGAGAATTTATTCCAATTTCACGGTCCACTAAACATAGAAAATGATAGTGCGAGTGGGGCATCCGTGTACTGTGGACACATTCTTGTTCAAACTTCTTTAATGATGAGTATAACCATCTTTAAATGCAAATAACATATTGTTTTTGAGTAAACCAGATCCTATGCGACTGGCCAAACATTTTATCGTGGTTTTACCCCGTAATATACATGTGTTATTTGCAGGGTTTCTATCCATGTAGAGTTCGTTAACGTCATGCTATTTTGCTTTTTGTGTTTCCAAGAAACATAATTATGTCAACAACCTGCTGTTAACAAAACACTTTGTACTTGAAGAAACCAAATAACGTTAAAGCTGTTATAATTGATCTTATAACACGATAATCTATGATGGATCGGGCTGTCACTAATGACTGACGGAACAAATTACCTACAGATAAGAAAATATGGCTTCTTGATTACTCTTAAATTGGCTTAGTAATATTCTGTTATAGAGCTGGTTAAGGTCTGTAAGAATAAAAGGCCATTCGGTACAACGCATTATGTTTTTTAAGCAGTAAAACATTGTTAAACTAACCTTTAAGAGTATTAAACAGAACAGGATGATTGACTATGATAAGCAAAGTTACCAATTAATATAAATTCTACCACTGCATCGAGTGAGAAACGATATTTATCCTATCGAGGCAGTAAAACAATCAAATTTAAAACGCGAGGCTCGCCGAGCGTTTTAAATATTTAAAATTTAACTGTCGAGAGTGGACAAAATCGTATTACACGAGACTTGGTGGTGGACACTGTTTCTCTAATGATTTTCAAACAATACGCAGGCAAATTTATTCCTTCTATTCGAATGATCTGTAAAAAGATGTGTACTTTCAATGTGACGTCATCAGGTATGGTCGTCATTTTCCCTGCCGTCACAATAGGAAATTCGGAAGAAAGCAAGAAAATTCGACGTCATAACCGGATTTGAACAAATGAAGAAAAGGTTTTAGGAATTAGAATGACTTAACTGTTCAAATTAAAAATAAATTGAGATAAATTATGACGTTTGCAGCATTTATTGTAGCAATTAAAGGCCAAATTCCTTAATCCTTTTTCACAAACACAGATGAGTATGAAAAGTTGTATTTGCTATGTTGGAAAAAGTATGCTTTAGTAAGGAATCAGATTTTTTCTCCAAAGTAAACTAGTAGTCCACAAAAAATTTCTTTTATGAGTTAAACATCGGGTTTGAGTAAATAACACAATTTTGTAAGAGTTTTAAATCGTTTAAGGAATATTTTTTTTGTATGTATAATATAAAAGACTTAAGCAAGATTGTGGACTTTTCATACTTTATTCCTATCTTTAGTTTACTAAGTACTGTTTTGTAGACGTTTTCAATTTTTTTTTGGGTCATGGTGTTGTCTGTCATTCATAGACTTTTGATGTTAAGTTGCCTCAATGATATCTCATTACATTCTAAAAAATAAATTCTGCTATTTACATTTCTCAGAAGTGCAAGCAGTGTCTTAAGTAATAGCAGCCATAGAAATGCTGAGTTACGACAAGAAAAATCTGTTGATAAGTCCCATTCTTTGGAATTCATGAAAATGGAGTGGAAAAGGAATATCTCAGCTGCAAAAACTTACATTGCATCGTAAATTGAATGGGGTTTTCTACTTTTAACAGAGATCAGTTATGTTCAAATTCGCATATCAAGTATTTTTTCAACAAATATGTATATGGTCCAAAATAAAAATGACTTTCCACCATAATATTACACAAAAAAACACATCAAAAATTGCTATCAATTTTAAAAGTTTAACCTTTAAACATTGTTTATATGTAAATAAACAGAACTTTGAAGGTAGTTTGAAATGAAGTAGTATGGAGAAATAAACCATGACGAAATCAAATTATTGAATTTATTAATGACAAAAATATTGATTTCATTTTCAAAATGTTAATAAAGTAGCTTTTTCTGAAACTATACTCAAGGTTATCCCCAGCCCAGAAAATACGGATGTTGTTTATTAAAATTTACTGTAACAAAACATTCATGATAATTTCAAATGAGGGAATCTCTCTTATGGATAGCTCTAATTTCATATCCGGGTTTGAATTCACTCTCGAGCTGTTCGACGTTTCTTTGAGGTTTCTGATGCAGTAAATTATCCTCATGAATTGATGTTGAAAGTCTTTAAAGTACAATTTGTAAAGTCAGGCACAGCTGTTTGAACATTGAAATATGAAAAGCATTTTAAACTTCTTTGTAACACCCTGGTGGAAATGAATAATATTAAAATTTTTAAAGACTCTGATAAGGAATATTTCACTAAAATAAAGCAAAATTGGAATTTTTGAATATATATAGAAATTGCAGGACACCACCATTGCCGTTTGCGAATACTACAGCCACATTATTAAGTCTGATTCTAATATAATAATATAAAAAAAGAAATAAAGTTTGGTATGTGATTGAAAATTATCAATGCTCAAAGAAAGAGGTATGGTAAGGGCTATTAATTGACACTGAAATAGAAAAGAAAGAACATTTTTTTTGTAGAATTTCCCCATGATTTACCATATGTCCTATATAATTGGTTTGACATTACATATCAATGCACTGAAAGACATCAATAATGTCAATTTGGCCTACATAATAACCTCATGTCTTGTATAATGGTTTATTAACTGTAAAATGAAATAAAACTTCAGTCATATGTAAGTAATTAAGTAGAATGACTTCCCTATCAGGATTTTTTTCCAATATCAATTATTGACCTTATTATCATTCAAAGATTGACGTATAAAAGATCAAAGCAAAAACCCAGAACTACATTCTTTTCTCTTTTCAAATTATATACTATATTAAAGTTAATAGTACAGTATATTGTTTTTTTTTAATGAAACAATGATATTTATCGTGGTTAGGTAGACGATTATTTTATAACACGAGGAAGTAGAACTACGACAAAGGGAATTGACCAATAATCATCTTTGGTTCGGCATTTCCTTTGATACTTTTATGATATTTAAGATTTGCCGTTTGATACAGTTAGTATTAAAATGTTCCGAACCTCTTACAACTGTTAAAACATATTGTAATCGTATGATTATTTATATCTCGCTATTTGTTTTTAAGCTTTTCAAACGAAACGATTAATTTGCATAACAATCAAAAAACGAAAAAACGAAAAAACGAAAGTAAACAGTGTACTTTACATATAAGGGGGGTTCATTTCAATACCAAGTTGGTAACATAAGAAGAGGAAGAAAGATTTTCAACAGCGTGGAGTTCAAGAACAGATTAATAACAAGAAAATTTTACGTCAGCTATACATCATATTTGTACGTTTGGAAGACCTTCTTTTGACAAAAACCCATTGACACCCATATTAGAACCAAAGGTGCACCCCTTCATTCCGACCTTTTTCTTCATTCATACGAAAAAACTAATTATCAACACAAGAAATCATTGGATTTGAATCCTTTTTATTTCTCAGTTCATCATTCAAGAAGAGTGTACATATGGTTCGAATTTGCGAATACTTTTTTTCTTGCATATAACATTGCCGATAACATGGACGCTTTTAAATCAAGAGGTATTTATTGTAAATTTAAAGCTCTGATCTTTCTTAAAGTTTATCACACACCATAATGATTTAATTAACTCGCTATGTTCCAAATAACCAAGAACAAACCACCTGTCGTACCCACAATGTCGTCTTCTTTCGCTCGATAGTAACATCACTTAGTGTTGCTTAGTTTTAGGTTGTCTATGTTGTGTCTTGTGTACTATTATTTGCCTGTTTGTTTATCTATTTTAGCCATTGCTTTGTCAGTTTATTTTCTATCTATGAGTTTGACTAGTCCTTTGGCATATTTCGCCCTTCTTTAATGCAAAGTATCTCTGGATTTTTACATGCAATGGAGTAACATGACAGTTGCCACTAGTGTTGCAGGAATTGAAAACCAGTTTGGAGATCATAATTTTACATAGGGTATTTGATGAAATAGAACGTCTATGTCGTTTTATTTTAGGGCGATTCATATGTTTTAATTTATACAACTAATTTGGTTTTGCAAATAAACTAAATGAAATATCACGTAAGAATATAATCAAGGACAAATAAGATTATTTAATTATACATACACAAAAATAATATGGAATGTATTTTGAATAGAACAAATATTTTCATCGCACGGAAATGTGCAAGTTGCTTATGTTTGGAATAAGGGAATTCATCTATATAATTAATTATCAAAGGTACCAGGATTATAATGTAGTAAGCCAGACGCGCGTTTCGTCTACATAAGACTCACCAGTAACGCTCATATCAAAATGGTTTTTAAGCCAAACAAATACAAATTTGAAGAGCATTGATAATCCAAAATTTCAAAAAATTGTGCCAAATACGGCTAAGTTAATCTATTCCTGGGATAAGAAAATCCTTAGTTAAATTATCCAATCGAAATAATCTATTATTCACAACTACAAATGTCTATCATATTACGGCGTTGGTGCATATGTGAAAGAAAATACTCTGTATGGCAGGCAAAGATGACAGAATTGCAACAAAAAAAGTATAATCAAAAATACTATTAGCGCCCAGACGACTCAACTCGGGCGATTTTGTTCCCCAATCTCAATGATAACGAAGAGACGGAGATTAACGGAGTAACCCGAGGATTGCCGATTAAGTAAGCTACAACAACCAGATCCTTGCGTATTCGAAAGAATGAAACAAAAAACTGCCAAAACTAAAGACTCCTTCAGCCACAAAAAAGAAACTTCAGAATTGAAGGGAATTATCATAAATCTATACCTGCGTGAACCACTTAGTGTTCCTGATGAAGGTACCCCAGAAAAGCGCTTTTAACGCGTACTTTTAGGAAGCTTTATTTCTAATTTTACTGCTGCTGATGGACACGGGTATCATCAGCTCTGTAGTCAGTACTTCAGTATGATGTTTTGATGTTTACCAAACTTTCAAAATTTGTTAAGAATTGATTTGACTATTGTTTAGATTTGTATGTCCTCTTCGGTAAAAAAAAGCTCTTCAAATGTTTCGGATCTTATTCTTCCTTTACTTCCAAAATCGGCTTTGACAGTTTCTGAAGATGTTTAATTCAAGAAAGCGCTTCTAAGGCTTAACATAATAAAGTGTTATTTCATTATCTATCATTGAAGTTGACAGTGACATCTTTATGTCTATAAATAGAATTTTAGCCATGGATACAGGTCATTTTCTTTCTTCATGAGTCTTTCTGATATGTATAAAACAATGTAATATTGACAAGAAGATGAGCTATTGGTTCCCATTAAAATGGTGAGTGAAACAAACCTGAAAAACTTAAGGTTAAAGATCATTGAGGACCAAAATTCCTAAAAGTTTTGTCTAAAACAGCCAAGGTAATCTATTTCTGAGGTACAAATGCCTTAGTATTTAAAAAATTCAAAAGTTAAACGGTTAATTTATAAATATGACAATATCAATGATAATTCATGTCATCTCAGGAGTGCTGACTACTGGCCTGGTGATAACCTCGCTGAATTAAAACTCCACCAGCAGTGGCATCGACCCAGTGGTTGTAAATAAACTCATCATAGATACCTGGATTAAATTTTGTATTTACACTAGACGCGCGTTTCGTCTTCATAAGACTCATATCAATGATAATTCAGTTCAACAAGTGTGACTATGAACTCCTCTTTTGATTTCTGATAAAATAGACTATTCAAAAAGAAGAAAAAAAAAACAGTTTCGTGAATTACTTGTTAGACTCAGCAATATCACGTTGCAGTTACACTTGTTTGATTTCAAAGTTGTAGTTCTTAAGCATTAGTTTGAAGGCATTTGAAAAGAATTCTATTAACGTTAAGGATTTCATCTTAAGTAAGAGATTTGAAGTATGTCTGAATTCCTTGCTATTAATTTGAAAAAATCTTAACTTATTTTGATACCATGCAAACGTTCAAATATATTATGATATAATCATTTAAAACTAACTAACTAAAGTAAAAGAGGGGCAAGAGATACCAGAGGGACAGTCAAACTAATTATTTATAAACAGTGTATAATGCCCCAAAAAGCTTACCTGTCTATCAGATTATAGGGTGTCCTTCTTTTTAAATTTTTACACGTCATTGTACCGACTTGTTAGTGATTTTGTCAACGTACACGATGGGATCGACTCCATCTTGTTATGTACCGATTGTGTTCTATTTCATATTAAACATGTTGACTGAGTCAGGATTCGAATGCCTGGATTTGGATTATAGCACAAGGTGCTTATATTATCCAATCATTTATTCTTTTTCAAAATATTTAAATCAAAATGGAAGAACAATTGAAATAAGCTAAGCACATATAACAAGACAGAACCGCAAATACTGTCTATCTCTGAACCATACTCATATTTTTGGGTACAAAAAATATATCTCATTCCTTGTTTTCGAGTATCATTGATTAGTCTTTTGTAGACAAACGCATGTCTGGCCCAAATACAAGATTTCAATCATGGTATCTATGATGAGTATATTTTCAGCTCGAAAGAAAAATTAAAATCAGATTAGCGTTTGTTCTAGTACAATTAAGATATAACTCAGACTTATCGTATCATGCAATGTTTCAATCGCCACTAACAATTGAGACTATATCATCACCATATAGCAACATCTATTATTTATACCTTGAAAACAAAAGATTTCCAGCCTTTTGCGTAAGAAAGCTTTGCTGTATCTAAAGTTCTATAAATAATAGACTTATCGGTAATAAGTTGACGAAGAAAAGCCAAACAAGTAGGGTTTCTTATACTATATGGATTAAATAAAACAAATTAGATGTGGAATGAGTGCGAATGATACGACTTTTCATTAAAGACTCAAAACGAACAATTACAAGTTTTTTTTTAAAAGCAAACAAGTGGCTTATAGTCTATTACGATATTTTTTCACGGTATTCAAAGCGAGGTACATACCCAATCTTTCAGGATAAGAAATATCAATGAGTAATATATCTTTTGTAGTTTAGGTATATGACGAACTTAGGCTTTAATTTTCTGAGATATTGATGATAATGTTGAACTGTTTTTCAAATGTTATAACATAATATTATTTACCAAAAAACCCTGGTAGGAGCATATTTCTAGTTTTTGTATTATTTTGTCATATCTATTTTGACATTTTTTAATTCCATTTCGAAATTTTTAAAAGTCAATATGAAGTTTTTCACTTCTTTTACCTATAATATCTGTTTGATTTGATTAAACATTGTTGTCAATATAATTGACATTCTAAAACTGCCCATGAAGTACCTTCGCCTGAAATAATTACCTATTTCCATGTTCATATTCCACATTGTACGCACTGTAATTTCTGATATACGTCTTATATAGACCTTGACACATTCGTAACTATTTACAATTCATCTTGATGATGTCTGTCGACGCAGAACAATAAAACAAGTCCGTAGAGCCTTATATGTACTTTACTACAAATAAATGCAAAATCGGATATGGCATAAACATCTGTAATTCAATCTTCTTGTCTTATTGGTGGATACACTGATTAAGTTATTTTTTGCTAGAGGAATTGTACTTTTTTCCCCTTATTTTATGTTATTTTCTGTGGTATAGCACGCCGTCATAACAAGTTGCCAGGAAAGAATTTAACATTTATGAAAGTAAATAAGATAGAGGAGACATTTATAAACAAGTACAAGAAGAGTACAATGAGACTTACTGGCAACTGGAATAGTAAGCATGTTATTGTATATACAAAAGAAGATGTGGTATGATTGCCAATGAGACAACTATCCACAAAAGACCAAAATGACACAGACATTAACAACTATAGGTCAACGTACGGCCTTCAACAACGAGCAAAGACATGTATGTCTTTATTGGTCATCAAAGTCTTAATCTGGTTTGGTTCATATACATTTCTGACTTTCAAGGCTTTGAACGTTCCTGATGATATGATGGAAATTAAAAAAAAGCGCATCAGATGCATAACAGACAAGGCATTATATATCTTGCGGTAGAAAATCTAAGTGTTTCCAATTAATCAACATTATATATACAGTAAATTTACAGAAAACGAACATGAAGTTTCATGTCAACATAAAAGTCCGGAATACTGAAGTGGTGTTACTCTGCAGCTACCTAAAAGCCAATTTCAACTTATCAAGAAACCATGTTTCCCAGACAAAAATTCAAAATAGTAAACAACCTATTGATTTTGTATAGAGAAGTTATAAACAGTCCGTGAAAAAACATAGCCTTTTGGGGAATGCACCTGCAAGTACATTATTACCAATAATGTAAAGACATATAAAAATGTAAACAACAAAAACACTTTTATAACAACGAGTTGATTAACACTCAGTACTGGAATGATATCAACAACAGGACATAACCTTGGGATAAACATGAGAAGTGCAATTCACCAAATGATGAACAAAGTATATGGAAAAGGTAGAGCAGGCACAGGATTGACGTTTAAAAAAATATAATTGCAAACTATTGATTGGTTACAACAGAAGCTGCATCAAATATAGCATAAAATTTAGTTACAAGAACATGCATTAAAAGTGCATAATTAGAAGGACGGAATAAAGATTATAATGTTGACAATAATATACAAAAGTTTCTTCAAAAAGATAAAATTGCCCTTAAAATATTTGTTATTAATAATGCACCACAGTTTTTTTGCGACAATACAATAAAGATTAAAAAAAAACCACTTGAATACATTGCAAGGACATACATCAAAAGTTGGTTAATACAAGAGCATGTCAAAAAATGTTGACAGCAACGAACATATAAAGTCACCTTACTTTGGCGAAAATGCAATGACCAATAAATAACACTAGACTTACATCAAAAGTGGGTTACTATTAAAGCATGTAAAGCATGTCAACAGCAGAATATATATAACGTCATTTTGATTTTGCATCCATACAACAAACAATAAAAGATCGGCCAACTTAAACTTATTCATTCATATCTGATATGTCGATGTAATATTTGATCCTGAGTTATAGTCTATATTGTGTATCAAAATACTTTATTTTTTTCATTTGGTGGAAACCTATAGCTAACACAATTATACATTGTAACTAAATTGGCAATGGTGGTGTTTTGCGAAAAGAAGGCTCTATCATTTGCTCAACGTATGCATGTTAAAAAAAATTGTGGGCAATGATTCGAAGACAGAAACAAATTACCAAAGGCAACGCAGAAAAAGGGTCATCATTTGCATGCCTGGTCATTGCGTTTAATAAAAAAGTTCTACAAATTGTTCTATTTTACTTTTTAACAATTTTACCTATTTACTTAAAGTAATTACCACTTACCGCGCCTTCCTTTTGCAATCTCCTCTTGCTTATCATTATTTTATGCATGAGCGATCGGCGTATTAAATTATAATCCTTGTACCTTTGATAACTATTTAATGGTTTTTACCGTTTACAGTTAAGAGCTGAGTTTGTTTCATTTCTTAACTTTACTTGACTTAATATTAAGAAACGTTTCATATGTAAATCTTAATGATTTAAACTTTTTCTACATTATGTACGGCTCAAAGTAAAGTGCACTCGATTTGGTAATGTTCCAGACTCGAGATGACAGAAATCATGATTAATTTTTGATTAAACCAGTAGTTAGCACTTCGGTGTTGACATGAATATCAATTATATGGTCATTTTTATAAATTTCCTGTTCACAAAACTATGACTTTCGTATCCCCGGCATAGATTACCTTAGCCGTATTTGGCACAACTTTTGGGAATTTTTTGTCCCCTATGCTCTTCAACTTTGTTCTTGTTTGGCTTTATAACTATTTTGATCTTAGCGTCACTGATGAGTCTTATGTAGACGAAATGCGCGTCTGGCTTACTAAATTTGACTATTTGACATTTAAACATGTCAACGATATTTCACACAAGGATAGAACCAACATTTTATTCTAGTATGATCCAATTACGTATACGTCAACGCATCTGATACGATTGCATACGTTTAAATTGACCATACGCTATTGGTAACACTATACTTTACTACAAGATCGTACACCAAGAGTGGGTACATAAAAAGACATAACAATCATGTCCCCAACACACTACACATAAGGTCCCTCAATCTTGGCGACATTGAAACAAACGATGAATAAGGCCAACAGTAGTATACTGCTGTTTAATAGTAATTAATCGATTTAACTGGAACAAATCCGGATCACAAACTGAGAGTACCGCATCAACTATCAGAGGAAAAAACTAAACACAACAGAAACACTGAATCGCTACAAAAACAAACACCAACATACATAGAAAGGACAATGTGATAACAACTGCCTTATTCTTGACTTGGTACAGGATATTTTAAGAAAAAATCTATCAAATAAGCGTAACAGATATAATGCTGTGTATATCTGTCTTCTAAACTCAGCATTAAGTAAATAAAAAAATACTAAATAACAAGCTCGAGTTATTCCACTTTGACCATATCAAATGAAAGCAGTATTGACTAAGAGTGCTATGAACTATTAACATCTTGCATGTTCAATAATCATATTTCTACTGCCATCTTTATAGAGAATGAGCGTTTGGATTGTATTAAATCGTATCTTTCATTGTATTTGATTATGCCTTTTGCTGTAAACACAGATTGTGTCTACTCAATCGAATATTTATTGTGAAGATATATATAAATTGACCACCAATAAAGATTATAGGTTTTTACAGATGATAAATGACTTTTTTAGTATTGACAGAATAAAAGTACAATGAGAAAGGTTATTGAAAAAAGATAATTTTTGTAATAATTTAAACAATAAACAAAGTCTAGACAGTCCAATTGAGCCGATATTACAATATATCATTATTTTAACGAATTTAGTACGATAAACAGGCAATTTAACGCGCGTCTGGCGTATATACTTAATTTAGTCCTTGTATATATGATGAGTTTATTTACAACCACTGGGCCGATGGCACTGCTGGTGGAGATTTATTTTCCCGAGGGCCCAGTAGTCAGAACTTTTTGTGCTGACATGAATTGTCATTGATATGGTTATATTTATACATTTATTGTTTACAAATTTTTGAATTGATGGAAATACTAAGGCTTTTCTACTTCAGGCATATATTACCTTAGCTGTATTTGGCAAAACTTTGAGGAATTTTGGTCCTCAATGCTCTTCAACTTCGTACTTTAGTTGGCCCTTTTAACTTTTTTGGATTTGAGCGTCACTGATGAGTCTTTTGTAGACGAAACGCGCATCTGGCGTATATACTAAATTTAGTTCTGGTATCTATGATGAGTTTATTCACAGTTCAAATTCAATTTAGTTCTTTAGTTATTTATTGTATTCTTACAACTTAGGTATAAACAAATTTTAACAAATAAAGTATACTTCTATGTCCTGAATGTCATGCTTATTTGTAATGTATTCCTGTCGTGTGATGGTGTCGTTTTAGTGTTATATTTAACATTCCCAAAAAAAGTGCGAGGAATGGCTAGCCACAAATCAGGTTCAAACCACCATTTTATTCTTAATATGCCCTGTACCATTTCGTGAATTCCTTGTAAGACTCAATGTCACGTTGTATTCAATGACACTTGTGTGATTTCAAAGTTGTAGTTCTTAATCATTGGTTTGAAGGCATTTGAAAATATTTCTATAAATGTTAAGCATTTCATCTTAAGAATACATTTATCAAAAGTACCAGGATTACAATTAAGTACGCCAGACGCGTGTTTCGTCTACATAAGTTAGTGTCTTTGAAGTGTCTGGTTTCCTTGCTTTTAATTTGTAAATATTATTAACTTATTTTGATACCTTGCAAATATTCAAATATATCATGATATAATCATTGGAAACTAAATATAATTAGAAACATCTTAATCACCAGACTATAAGATGTCTTTTACAATTGATATACCTTTTTTAAAAGATTAAAATCAGTTGGAACGGAAATGAGAGTTTTCAGATTTTTTTTTATCAAAGATGACCAGCACAAAATGTTCTCCAATTATTTTTTCAAAACAACTTTATTTAAATTATTCTTTTATAAATAAACAACATATCTTATTGTTAAACTTATATATATATATAGCTATATATAAACCAATGGTCCCCTGGAGAGCAACTTGTCGAAAAAAATCGTATTTCATATCTTTGATGCTAAATATATTGACGAATTCACGAAGCGAGAGGGTGCTTGGGTCTTTGGATGCATTATTTGTTACCGCATTAGTTATTTATAAAAAGTGCGTTATGCCTCGAATAGCATATTTTGCTATCAGATATAAAGGAGGTTCTTCTGTCGTGCATTGATACACTTCGTATAACCCAACTAAATAATGATTTTTTCAACTTACACGATGTGAACGATTCCGTCTTGTTCTGAAACGATTGTGAGACAACTTTGACTGAGTCAGGATTCGAATGCTTGATCATATATTCGGGTTTAGGAATATGCCAATTCCAACTGTTGATCCTCGTATTCAGCTAAAACAGTTTAGCGTTCGTCCTAGTACAACTCAAATAAAACTATTTCAGCATTGAGCTATTTTATTAAAATAGCTAAAGCAGTATGCATAGTGTATAACTTCAAATTAAAAGATTTCTAGCGTTTTGAGATAGAATACTTAGATGTTTATAATGTTCTATAAATTATAGGCTTATCGGTAAGAATCGACGAAGAATAGACAAACAAATAGGGGGTTCTTATACTCTATGAATTAAATAAAACGAGTGATATGTGGAATGATTACCATTATACACAATGATAAAAATGTTCATTAAAGACCTAAAATCGAACAATTCAAAGTCACCGTACAGATTTTATAAAACAAACAAGCGCCTTCTTATCTATTACAATCTTTTTTCATGGTCTTCTAAAACGAGGTATATAACCCATCTTTCCTCCCGACATTTTTCAATTCCTAGTTTATTCCTTTTTCCCCTTTTCTTTTCCCTATTGTATTGATGAAAGATTGTCAATATTATTAACATCCTAAAACTGCACTACTTAGACCCTTCGCTTGGAATATTACCTAATGCTATGTTCGTATTCCTCATCGTACGGACTGTAATTTCTGATGAACGTCTTATATAGACCTTGACACGATCGTAACTATTTACAATTCATCTTGATGATTTCTGTCGACGCAGGACAATTTAACAAGTCCGCAGAGGCTTATATGTACTTTACCACAAATAAATGTAAAATCGGATATGGCATAAACATCTTTAATTCAATCTTCTTGTCTTATTGATGAATAAACTGATTAAGTTATTTTTCGCTAGATGAGTTGTACATTTTTTTCTATTTGGTTGTATTTTATGTTCTTTTCTGTGGTATAACAAGCCGTCATAACAAGTTGCCAGGAAAGAATTTAACATTTATGAAAGTAAATAAGCTAGTGAAGGCTTGTGAAAGTACAAGAGCAGAAATAGAAGATGGAGTACAATGAGACTTACTGGCAACTGGAATAAAAAGTATCGTATTTTAAATCCTGATTGGTCATAAAGCTAGGTCTTCAATTGGTTTGGTTCACATACATCTTTGGCTTTCAAGGCTTTGAACGTTCCGGATGATGATATGATGGACAATTTTTAAAAAGTGCATCGCACGTTTTACAGACAAGGCAGTAGGAAATCTTATTGTTTTCAATCAATCAACATTCTGTATACAGTAAATGTACAGAAAACGAACATGAAGTTTCATGTCAACATACAAGTGCGCAATACTGAGGTGGTGTTACCCTGAAGCTAGCTGAAAGCAAATTCCATCTTATTAAGATAACCATGTTTTCCCAGACTAAAATTCAAAATAGTAAAGAACCTATTGATTTTTTATAGAGAAGTCATGAACAGTCCAGGAAAAACATAGCCTTCTGGGAAAAGCACCTGCAAGTAAATTATTGCCAATAATGTAGAGATATTTGAAAATCTTTATAAAATGTAAACAAACACCAAAACTACTTCCATAACAGCGAGTTGATAAACACTTGGTACTGAAAAGATATCAACAACAGGACATTACTTTGGAATCAACACGAGAAGTGCAATTGACCGAATGATAAACAAAGTTTATGGGAAAAAGTATAGCAGGCACAGGATTGACGTTAAAAAAAAACCCTAAATATTATGTTGACAATAACATACAAAAATTTCTTCGAAAAGATAAAATTCACTTCAAAATACTTGTTATTAATAATGCACCACAGTTTTTCGGCGACGATACAATAAAGATTAAAAAAGCACTTGATTAAATTGCAAGGACATACATCAAGAGTTGGTTAATGTAAAAGCATGTAAAAATGGTGACAGCAAAGTACATATAATGTCACCTTACTTTGTCGAAAATGCAATGAACAATAAATAACACTAGACTGACATCAAAAGTGGGTTACTATTAAACCATGTCAAGCATGTCAACAGCAGAATATATATAACGTCAATTCAATTTTGCAACTATGCAACAAAAAATTAAAGGTCGGACATTCTAAAACGTGTTCATTCATATCTGATATGTCGACGTAAACTATTTGAAGGTAGAACATCACGAATTATTTGATCCTGAGTTATAGTCTATGTTGTGTATAAAAACTCTGATTTCTCTTAATTTCATGGAAATCTATAGCTAAATAAACTCATCATAGATACCAGGACTAAATTTTGTATATACGCCAGACGCGCGTTTCGTCTACAAAAGACTCATCAGTGACGCTCGAATCCCAAAGAGTTGAAAAGGCCAAATAAAGTACGAAGTTGAAGAGCATTGAGAACCAAAATTCCTCAAAGTTTTGCCAAATACAGCTAAGGTAATCTATGCCTAAGGTAGAAAAGCCTTAATACTTCAAAAATTCAAAGTTTTGTAAACAGTTAATTTATAAATATAACCATATCAATGATAATTCATGTCAGCGCAAAAGTGCTGACTGAAACAGTTATACAGTTTTACTAAATTGGCAATGGTGGTGTTTTGCGAGAAGAAGGCTTATCATTTGCTTAACATATGCATGTAAAAAGACCCAGCTGTGGGCAATGGTTCGAAGACAGAAAAAAAATTACCAAAGGCAACGCAGAAAAAAAGACATCTTAAGCATGTTTATTGCTTTTTAGCGTTTACAGTAAGGATTTGATTTTGTTTCATTTCTTAAGCTTGCAATACTTTATATCTTGAAACGTTTCATATGTAAATCTTAATGATTTAAACTTCTTCTACATTATGTATGGCTCAAAATAAGATGCACTCGAATCGGTTATGTTTCAGACGCGAGATAATAGAAATCATGATTAATCTTTGACATTATACAATTATAGCCTTTGTATGAGGTCGATACAAGGATATATTAGCCTGAAAAAAGTATATTGACTGAGGACGAAGTCCGAGGTCGATATGCTTCTTTGGGTCGATATATCCTGTATTGACCTCATAAATAGGCTATTATTCTTATATTATTATTTTCCTATTTGTATCAAAATCGTCATTTGATTTTGTTAGAATTTTATAAATATCAAATTGTCTCCTAGACATTAACAACACATTAGTTGTTATTTCATTTACTTTTTTTTACTTTTTTTTTTTACATCTTATGTATTTGAAGTTTTTTTCTTCAAATTCTCGATCATAGATATTTTTTTTATAAAACTATTAACAATTTCATGAAATTCATTACATGACGTCACAAAATATGTCGGTTTTTAGATATTCTTAAAATAACCGTGCAATATGCTTTTTGCTATCCGCCGTTTCCTATCTACCTTCGAAAATATAGTTTATCATGAGGCTATCCCTGAACGAATCAAATTAGTTAAAATATACGAATTAATAATATTTAAATATAGCAACGATATTTCACACAAGAATAGAACCAACATTTTATTTTAGTATGACCCACTTAGGTATACATCAACGCATCTGAAACGATTGGACACGTTTAAATTGACCATGCACTATTAATAAAACTAGAATTTACTACAAGAGTTTTCACCAAAAATGGGTTCATATGTTAACAACGCACTACATATAACGTCCCTCAATCTTGGCGACAATGCAACGAACGATGAATAAATCCAATAGTAGTATAACGTTGTTCTATAGTCATAATTCGATTTAACTGAAACAAAACGAGGAAAAAACAAAAAACAAAAGAAACTCTGAATTGCTACAAAAACAAACACAAACATACATAGAAACGAACTCTGGATAACAACTGCCATATTCCTGATTTGGTACAGGACATTTTAAGAAAAAAATCTACTAAATAAGCTTAACAGATATATTGTTGTGTATTTCTGTACTCAGTATAAAGTAAACACATGTATTGTTTTATTGAAAAAATACTCCTAAATAACAAGCTGGAGTTATTCCACTTTGACAATATCAAACTGAAAGCAGTATTGACTAAGAGTGCTATGAACTGTTAACATCTTTCAATAGTCATATTTCTGCTAGCTACAATCTTCATAGAGAATGAACGTTTAGATTGTATTAAATCATATCTCTGATTGCATTTGATTATGCCTTATGCTGTAAACACAGATTGTGTCTACTCAATCGAATATTGATTGTGAAGATATATATAAATTGACAATTGACCACCAATAAAGATTATAGGTTTTTACAGATGATAAATGTCTTTTCAGTATTGGCAGAATAAAAGTACAATGAGAAAGGTTATTGAAAAGGGATTATTTCTGTAATAATTTATACAATAAACTTGGTCTAGACAGTCCGATTCATATGATATTACACATATATCATTATTTTAACAAATTTAGAACGATAAACAAGGCAATAAATACATTTACATGTCGAATTCAATTTAGTTCTTTAGTTATTAACTGTAAATCTTACAAGTTAGTTATAAACATTTTGTTTTCGAATAAAATATATTAACAAAGGGGTTTAATCTACTGGGTAAACAATTACTAATGATTTCCAAAATAAAAAAGAAAAAATTATAGGTCTTCTCTGTAGAACAAACACATACTTGCCATAAATTAACAAAAACACTAGACTAGTAATAATTGACCGTTTTAACGACATGTAATGTTTCGGAATGTCTGTACGTTAATTCAACACACCAACCTTGAGCAACGTCTTTTCTCGCTTGATTGTTGTATTCTCTTGCACTGTCTGTTTTCTATTTGATAAATGAAAAGAAAAACAATGAACAGTTTGATTTCAGTCGTTATTTCTTTGTTATGATGTAAAAATGTAATTATAAGATCTAGATACTTCTTTTGATAAATTGTACTTAGCGTTGGTCGTACGCATATTTTTAGTATGGAGAGGCTTCTTTCCGCTTCATACACAATGTGCTTCTTTCAATACGTTATCACCCAAATAAAACTACAAAAGGAATCATGCAGTTCTAATATTATATATACGATCTATTTTTTCGTTGATCCATTTTGTTTCTTTTTGATAATTAAAAGCTCCAGAATATTGACAATTTACTTCTACTTCCTTAAAATAGACAGATATAACTTATTTAAGCTGTATTTGTTATTTGTTAAACAAAAAAAAAAAAAAAACAATGTCTATTTCGAAGACCAACCAAAAGATACCGATAAAAAGTATCAAAGACTACTACTTAAAAAAATTATTATGAAGGACTACGCAATAAACTATTAAAAAATAATCATATATAATTGTTAAAAAGCTGACACCAAACCATATGATTTATATAAAAGTTATTTACATTATATTATTGTTATAATTCAAAAGAAAATAAAAACAATAAAGGACATATGAACCTCATTTTCAAGAAAACCATCGGCATGAATATATGACCATATATGGTTTGCATCGTATATTAAATTTAAGTTTTATATTTTATTACAAGCAGGAATTCTCAATTGTAAAAAAATGTAAAATCATAAAAATATTCAACTTCGAGGAAAATTCCAAACGGAATGTCAAGAATCAAATGGCAAAATCAAAAGCGCAAACACGGCAAAGGAATGGATAACAACTGTCCTATTCTTGACTTGGTACAGTCATTTTCTAATGTAGAAAATGTTGGATTAAACCTGATCTTATAGGAAGCTAAACAATTATAATTAAAAATATTTTATTGTTGAAAACAAAAAGATGTATACATATTTCAAACAATTTCTTAAATTATGATATATTACAAAAAACTTCGATTAAAACATTCTATTTCGCATGAACTCCAAACGGAGTCCAATCTGGTGCGTTTGCAGAGTAAGGATCGCTTGCTATTTGTGCATGAACCGCAACAAATGTTTTGAAGTCAAGTACAGCAAATTAGAATAACGTTTTATTGAAATAATTCAAAATTTAGGAAGTATAAGAGTTAAAATGTCGCCAGTGATTGGAAGCTATTATCAAATGATAACGAACACGATGACCGCACTACAGACGAAGTGGTCCTTGACTTCGTAACACCATAAAATGGCCTTTTGTGTATTGGCAATATATTATGTTACATTTAACTCAACAGTTTAATCGTTTTTTCTAGACTTATTACACCTAGCGTCAAATTTCTTTTTACTTCCTTGTCTCATAAAGAAATGATCTAATTTTCTTGTCTCATTAAATCGATTTCATATTTCTGACATACATGATAATCAAGGCTAGACTTAGGCGACATATTAAAATATAATTGGTTCAGGAAGGTTTCCCATATGGTTAAAGATGTTAGACATAATTTAGCTGATGTCTCCTTTAAGGATTCAGTATAATTGATATTAAATTTTGAATCATACTTTATATGTACCTACAAAATATTAAATTATAAAAAGGTAATTGTTCCTTTACTGACCTAAATCTTAGGGAAAAAAATATCATTGATCATTGTTTAGTATATTGCACTTATGTCAACTATTTTAAAATTAATTTTATAATTATTGTAACGGTTTTTATCATCAAACAACTTCGACTTCGTATGGTATTTATTACACGAAATACATTTGTTTTACCTTCAAGGGAAATTCATTAAATTCAAATTAGCATTAAAAATTTAATACAATTCAATTTGAATTACGAAGAGGTGTTGTGTATGGAAATAAGACAGCTTTCTCGAGCGACACAAATAAATAATAAAAAAACATAATGAGTTCAACAGACATATGTCTTAACAATATGAGAAGCTATAAATCGTCAAAGATCTATACAAATTGTGAATAGATATAAGAAGATGTGGCATGAATGCCAATGAGATAACTCTCCATACAAGTCACAATTTAAAAAAAGTTAACTATTATAGGTCAAGGTACGGTCTTCAACACAGATTCTCGGCTCACACCGCACAGCAAGATATAAAGGGCCACAAACATTACTAGTGTTAAACCAGTTAAACGGGATAATCAACGGTAGTATCTATTTAAAAAACGAGAAACGAGAAACACTTATGAACCACATTAACAGACGACAACCACTCAACACCAGATTCCTGACTTAGGACAGGTGCAAACAAATGCAGCGGGATTAAACATTTAAATGGTACCAAACCTTCTCTCTTTTCTGAAACAGTAGTATAACATCACAATATAAAAAGACACACTATAAAATATCAATTCGAATAACTAAACTCAATAAAGAAAATAACAGAAGCAATACATATTTGCCTCAAAAACAAATTTACTCATTCTCAAATTATTAATATATCACTAAAGCGAGAAAAACAGAAGCAACCAATGACAAAAGGTGAAGAAACAAAAACAGAAAAAAAATTACTTCACAATAATCTAAGAATACATTAACACAAAACCCATCTCATGACTTTGGAAGAGTAACAACTTTCTTCTCAACTGGTGTCACTCGTTCCGTTCCTACGTGCAAGTAACAATTTGTTGATAAGACGCAATTTGATAACATGTTACATGTCACAATCAAGAAATTGAAGACAAGACAGATTGTGTAACGATATGTGGAAGGTCCTCCAAACCATAACATCAGCAAAACAAAATCGTAAACATTTAAGGGGACGACTTCAACACAACCATTTTTTTAAATCATTTTATAGCTTCCATGTGGACAGCGAATATCTTTCCGTGTAATAAAGAAAGGAAACGAAAGTCAGTGAATAGTATATCAACAGGGTGATTTATACTTCAACTACAGTCGCTACTCGAATGTTGCTACACAGAACTATACATTTCAAATTAGGATACTAGAGTACATGAAATCATCATTTTCGGCTATATATTGAGTTTTTTGAGTTGGCCATTTTCCAAATCAAAGTGTGATTAATCATGTTAATCTGCGAATCAAGGTTAGAATAAAGAATACCAGTAAAAAGAATAGAGCGGTCAAATGTGTCTCTAACAGGTATATTAATTATCTAGTATCCAAGTTTGATATCAGTAGCCCCATCAGTTACACAAATAGTCTCATAATAACTCCGAAGTTTGGTTTCAATTGCCTGTATTTATTATTTGAAAAAGGTTTCGATGTGTATTTTTCAGATTCATAAACTCAACGGTTACTGTAAATGTTTTGTAATTCGGGTATCCAGTTTAAATTAAAATCCAGTTATTTTTCCTTTGGTGGACCATTGGATAGATATACAATTATTTATAATGAGCTTACAAGGCGACATAAACATTTGGCGGGCGTTTTAAGTGTTCTAATCCTTCTTCTGGTATCAAGGAACATTCATACTGATATCATTATTTTTTAAATGATCCTGAAACTATATTCAAAATGCGATGGTATTGAGACTATGTTTAAGATTCAATCATTTTGATACTATGTTCAAACTGCGTTCAGATCCGCGTGAATGAGCATATTCATTGTTATTAAGTAGAACGAATTTCGGGAAGATGTTGGTTTATACATGCATGAAATATGCATATATATTAAATAGTAATAGAAATAAAAAGTCACAAAAGTATATATACGTATATTTATATCCCATTTGAGGTTGTCGTTATTTTGATGCTGAAAAAGGACATGACCTGTTATAGCTGACTATGCGGTAGGGTCTTTGCTCATTGTTGAAGGCCGTACGGTGACCTATAGTTGTTAATGTCTGTGTCATTTTGGTCTTTTGTGGATAGTTGTCTCATTGGCAATCATACCACATCTTCTTTTTTATATGACTGTATTTTCTAGGATGAATCACATGTCACTCCAAAATGTATCAAATTATTGTCGTTGTATTGAAAACAACTAGTCTATTTCAAAAGTACATTAGATTCGGTGCCATTATTACGCAACGATACACCAATTTCCTTATTCTGTTAACAGTTGTGTAAAATTTCTCTAGAAGAAAATCTTTATACTCTTTTAAATTACTAATTTATATTTTCCATAGCCTCAGATATCACCATCAACTTCACTAAAAATTGATGAAGTCATTTCATATCACTAAACTGACGAAGACCATCCCATTTATCTTCATATTGGATTAATTTCCGTTCTGTAGTTATAGTTTTAATCATGTATAAGATAAAGAAGAACACGAAATACAAATAACTGCAGCTCTTGTGAAATCGGCATTAGAAACGACAGAAAGTCACGCATACGTAAAAATATACTAAATTATACTTAATTAAAGAATAGCGAAAGCAACCGAAACAGGTTTAAAGTATTTGATTATATTGATAAAGAAATTAGGTGATGTTATCTTTCTCATAGTGGTCGTTCGTTAAATTTTGCTGTTTGCAGTTTATGTCCTTACACTGGTTGATAATATTGATTGATGGATTTCAGCAATAAAATATGACTATTACTAGTTTGGAGTTACCAAGACGGAAGTAGAATATTCAGAAGTCTTAAAAACACTGACAACACAATGTCGAAAAGAAAATGGACGAAAGACAACATTCTACTATCCACCAAACAGAAAACGCTACAGATTGAGCAACACGAACCCTACAAACAAAACATGGGTTGATCTTATTGTTTTGTAAGATTGGTTGGGCCGGTCCCATTAGAAACTGGGTACATATATTTTTTGACCTTTTCAAATTTTTTCTTTTGATATTATGAAAAAGGCCTCTTTTTTATCAATCCGTTTTGTAATTATGTGTGAATTGTTTTTAAATGATTATCAGACAAACGAATTAAATTTACCTCTTACCTCTTTTCAAAATTTCAGTGATATCTGAAAATGATAAAAACAGCCCCCATGAGGAATGTCATAACGAGAACATTTTTATTTCAGTCTGTGCAATTGTTGAAAAAAACGAAAAAGGATATTTGCAGGATTAACAGTTAAAAATATTTTTTTCTAATTTTGAGAGGGAAAAATTTACCGAAATTTAGATTCGACATCAATAAGTTACACTAACTAATTGAATATATCAAACCTATTACATCAACAGTGAAAGGGCAGAGTAACATTTACAGTAGTACATTGGATGAGAGAAAAGACAATAGAGTTCACCTTTTTCCTTCTTTCAATGTGATGTTCTACATTACTCAATATGACAACGAGAAAAAAAATCAATCACAATACTGCGTAGTTTCAGTGATCTAATTGTACTAAATCCTTAAATGAAGTACAGTGACACATAGCTTGTGGTTTGTTAGCGACAATTTATACAACTAACATGCAATTTTATTAAGACAATTGAGTCACGATACTACGTTATTGTCTTCGGGGAGAATTTAATTCACGTCAAATGAGCTGTAGTGTCTAAGCATTCGTTAATTTAGTCTTTTTTAAAAGTATTTTTCTCATGTATTGTAACGTATACTTGTACAGGGAAGTTGTTAAAAAGAAAATAAATTATTCAATCACTGTAGGCTGACTCCGTTTGAACTCTAGTGATCCGAAAAAATACGATAGAAAAAAAATATCAAATACAGACGATTTTATTATTACCTATTTCTTGTTAAAAAATATAAGTCAGATTTTTATTCCGTATATCCAATACCAGTGCTTATAAAGATAAGATGAAATTAAAATAAATGTTTGAATGAATTAACACTTTTTCTTGTATTATGCAGTTTACCTTTCTTTTATTTGTAAAGAAAGTCCTACACGAAATCGTAAGAGATGTAGTATAATAAACTGAACACGGAGAGTGCCGTGCACTAGCTGGTAATTAAATAAAAAGTAAAATCACAAAAATACTGAACTCCGAGGAAAACTCAAAACAGTACGTCCCTTGTCAAATAACAAAATAAAAAGCTTAAACACACCAAAACGAATGGACAACAACTGTCATTTTCCTGACTTGGTACAGGCATTTTCTTTAGTAGAAAATTGTGGATTAAAGGTTGTTTTATAGCTAGCTAAACCTCACAACTACACAATGACAATTGGGATTTATAAGTATAAAATATCATCAAAATGACAGTTTCTTCTATCTACCGTCGAATCACGAAGAGACACCTTAAAGTAACAAACAAAACTCGAGGGTGCATAAACATGTTTGAAAACTTAAAGCCTGGTATCTATGATGAGTTTATTTGAAGCTTGACTCTAAATTTGTTTGTAACGTCTTTTCTGTTTTCTTTGTTAATAAATTAACATAACCATTCCGAAATTTAAATTGTATAGATTAAAATAATAATCGATTGATTACAAGAAAAATTTAAAAAATGCAAATAAATATTATTTAGAAAAAAATATTCATCCAATAGTTTATTTATAAGGCACATGCAGTTGCAGATTGGCTTCATTTTGCGTATGTGATACTAAGTATGTTAAAGCTGGTTTTATTAGAATTACGGCTTAAAGGCCAGGGCTAACCTAGATAGAAATCCGGTTGAAGAGCAATTAAGCCAATAAGGAAATGGGAGGGACTTAACAATCTTATCAATTATTTATAGAAGTCAGCATGGTTTAAGAAAACATGGACATGTAGAATTTACCTTTGTGTAGAAATTTATAATCCAGACTAAAATTAATAACTAAGAAATAACAAGATTATGATGATCAAAAATATTGCATGATAATAGTTAACACTTGTAAATTAATTGCATTAGTGTAATTATTCTGTTTTTAATAGAAACTAGAAATGTAGCGGTTCTAAATGTTTATCCTGTAATTATATGTTAGTTTTTTGTAAATTTCTTTCCTTTCTGTGAAGCTGGTGCATTAGGATTCCTTGATTTCCACACTGATGTAAAGCCTCCGTCCACATTCTCATTCCAATGGCATACTGCCAAATTTGATCTCAATTTATATTGATCATCACCAAAGCAAATTCTTTTGTCTTGAAATATGTTCACAACATTATTGAAACTTTCAACATAAAATGTGTCTTTAGCAAGAATGTAATCTTGAGGATATTTATAAATAGTTGAACTTTTTATAGCAATCTCTAACATTTTTCTGGCTTTTAAATTTGTAAGTACAATCCTAGATGGCTCATAATCAAATCTGCACCTTGATGAATGATGACAATTTGCATGGTTATCACAATAGTGGTTAACAATGTTATCCAAACTTTCCTTCAGGTTTAGAGAATTTTGCTCACAGTTACAGACAGCCCAGTTTATGTGTGTTGCTATGGGTTCAACTTTATTTCCTAGCTGTACACTCCAACTTATACCCTCTGACGTTTGGTACCTTTGGAAATCTTGGTGACAGCTTTTTTACAGCCTTGACAGCATGCCATAAGTCATTCTGATTGACAGTAAATTGAGTGTCCCTCACAAATTTATTTACAGCCAAATTTCTATCATGTGCATAAATTTTTATGGACACATTTTTATTCTCCAAATTTTCATAAATTATTTGAGTTCCAAGTCTTTCATGTCGTTGGGCAACTTTATCCTGTGACTTTGTAATATGTTCACAGTCCATCACTTTGTGAGTTTTTTTCTCCTAATGCTACAACTGTAGTATCTTTCGCATTTTTCCTCCAACCGTGTCTAGCATCTGTCATGATGTTGATGCCATCTAGGTCGTCATATGAAGAAATTTTATCATTAATGGCATTGTTAACTGATTGAACACTTTCATTTTCAGCATGTTCTTTGTATGTTCTAAAGAATTTTGATCTTCTTTCTTTAGTGATGCAGCCAATTCCTACCCCATTAACAAATCTAGTGTAATGTACTGGCAAAAGTCCACTGCTATAAAATGCATGACAAAGCCTGTGATTGACCAAGAACTCATCATTCGGAAGGTACGACGATGACGACCATAAATAGGAATGTGATTTCTCCTTGGTACACATCAGTCTTACAGATGCTACGTGTCCTTTCATAGTTATTTTTAATACTTTTAGCTTTCCATTACAAATACTGGTATGTGCCTCATATAGTTCTCCATATGTATCCAAAGATTTTTCTGCAGTAACAAACAGTCCTTGGTCTACATCCTGGCTTCTTGTTTGGGAATAGGTGGATGAAAAAGGATGAAGTTCTTTCGAATTGTCACTTCCAAGTTGTTGTTCAATCCAAAAGTCTAAAAGTTCCTCTATAATTAAACTATTGTTAACTGGCTTATTTAAAGTTGAAGTCAAATAACCCTTTACTTTTTGAAGCTTTTCCAAAATTCTACTTTTGACAGTTTCGTCACCAGGAATTTCTATTCTAAAATTGGATGGATGTTTTCGTGAAGAATCTTCTTTTTCAGTAGCAATGGCTGACCATTAAAGAAACTGAAGGAATGAGCAGAAATTGGATATGAAATAATCAGGAGATTATGTTTCATGATATTCAGTTTCAACTTAGAAAAATGTGTCTCAAGGTTTCATGATAATTGATTTTTATATAATTAAAAATGATCTATGCAAATTTCTTTGATCATTGCATGGCTTTTTCAATAATTTCTTTTTTTCTTTTTTCTTTTTTTCTTTGATTTGTTGTAAAAAAATAGTATTTCATTTCTTGCTAAATGAATAACTACATGTAATCCCCTAATTGCCTCTGGAATTGACATGCAATCCACTAATTGCCTCTGAACTTGTTTACATCTATTGAACAAATTTATGAGGGCATCAGCAGAGTCAGCAACTTTCTGTACACATAACCTGGTGTTAAATCCAGACCAGATTATCTTTGAAGTCAGTATAAATATTTTGTTTGTGTGCTTTCTAAATAATCTTAAAAATGAGTGACAAGAAAGTTACTATGGAATTAAGTGATCTTCAATTAGAAACTATAAAAAAAATTGTTCGGGCATAATGATTGGGAAATTTAGATTCTTGATGACTCTGGTGTTGCTATTGAAAATGGCGGGAATGCACAAAATCTACAGATGACCACAGAACAGAGTACTCAAACAGACAATAATGAAGAAGATGAAGACGATGATCAGCCATGATTTGTTTTACAGCAAGACCCGTCCAAAAAAGAATGCAGATATTGCTTTTGTAAGCCATGCATTACTGATGATCAAAACAGACAAATTTGGTGGCATGGTCAGTCAGAAGTAGCCCATCAAAGAAACTCAAGTTTGAGAAAGAAACACTACAAAATATTTTGGACTATGCTTCTCCATCGTGGTGCCTGGAATGATGATATATATATGCTTATGAAAGCAGATGGACCACAGAAGCCAAAGATTTGACTGGCACAAGAGAGACGTTATGCAAAAATGTGTTGTGACACTTGTGTGTTGTTGGTTTCCCAATCCTGGTGGGTTTCCATATATGGGACACATGTGGGAATAGTTTTTTGTATTCTCCTGCAGGATTTTTATTAATTATATTGAAATCCTTTGTTCTGTATTTAACACAATTTTGGAGGGAAAATGATTGTGACTGGATAAAATTCAATATTATGACTGTAATAACATTTTTTGGCAAATTAGCTGCATTTGGTTCTTTGAATTATGAAAGAAATATAAAATGGATATGAGGATTACATAGGAATGGAATAATGTTAGCACAACATGTAAGGTGTTTGTTGATATTTTGCATGGAAGCATGGCTGCATGCATGGCAACATGTACTTCCTGTGTAAACAAAAACAATGTATATATCCTCCCAGCTATCAATCAAAGTATATTTCAAATGAAAAGTACATCTGCTTCATGATTTGTCTTAGGAATATAACAAAATAGAATTAGTTAATAATTTTTATTTTTCTTGCAACAGATTATATAGTTCAGTTCTAGGTTCTGTGACAACTTTCTTTCTAAAAACCACTCTTTGAACAAGGTAATTCTAAAAAATATGTCCCTGATATGAATGTGGCAAAGAAATTTGAATTTACCACTATTTCATTCATTGGCTGCTATTTATACTCTTTCCCTGGCCTTTAAGTAAAAAGTACTCCGCATCACTTAAATCAAATGAGCATCACGAAACTACCAGACACCAAGGAATGATAACAGGTATGTAATATGTAGATTTCTGGTACAAAACATGTGTATTTATTAACTTGTTCTTGCAATACATTTTAAGAAGAAAGCAGTAGTTTGTTCTCGGTGAAAGAAAGAGCTTTAGAAGTACGAACATCATTGGTTGTTCTAGCTCTGGGGGGCAAAGTTCAAATAAGGCAGATATTGTTTGTGTTCTTTTTATGCATCAGTTTCTTTCAAATGTTTGGAAGTGACCATTTCCAATGAAGGTATATTCAGTTAAATAAAGATTGTGTGCACAAAAATCATAACGAGTAATATTTTTATTTTGAATAAATTGATCAGGAAAAGGTCAATTACCATAAAAAAAAATGCTCAGAAAATTCAACAGCGAAACATCAGATTATAATTGTTGTTTGTGCAGTAGTTTACACATATTTTATTGTTCAAAATGGTATAGGATCAGACACACGTTTAACAGCTTAGTAACGTCTTCTCTAATTTGTGCAGTAATTAGAACTTATCGTCTGCAAACATTTTCTTTTGAAACATTATAGTGTTTGAATGAAGCACATGTTCAGAAAATAAATGTTATCTATTTAATAGAAAGAAATCTTTACATGTTACATTATTCTTACCAAATTTACCAAGAAAGACCAAAGTATTGAGGATTACTACAACAGCAAACAACGTCCTTTCATAAAAAAAAGTATTCTAATAAAAGAACAGCACTTAGTCCCGATAACCATACTTGGTACTAACACAAAATAAGGTGTTATTTAAATAATATTACTTTGGCGCACATCTACATACCATAAATAAAGGCAACAGTAGTATACCGCTGTTCAAACTCTTACATCCATGGACAAAAACAAAATCGGGGTAACAAACTAAAACTGACGGAAACGCATAAATATAAGAGGAGAACAACGACACAACACTACAATGTAACTAACACACACAGAAACGGACCATACAATAAACCACACTTACCATAAACCACACTTGATGATCAGTAGTTGTCGTTTGTTAAATGTAGTTCATAAGTGTTTCTAGTTTTTCGTTTTTTATAAAAATTAAACCGTTGGTTTTCCACTTTGAATTGTTTTACACTAGTCATTTTTGTGACACTCTATAACTTGCGGTGCGTTGTGAGCCCTGGTTCCGTGTTGAAGACCGTACTTTGACCTTTAATGCTTTTTCTTTTACAAATTGTGACTTGGATGTAGAGTTGTCTCAATGGCACTCATTCCACATCTTCTTATACATGTATCTATGCACAGTCCAATTACTAATTAGATTGCAAAACAAAGGCGACTGTAATTTACTTATGTTGATATCTCGTAATTGATAAGGTAGGCCCATCAATTTAACAAACAAAAACTGAGAGAAAAAGCAGGCACTCCAAAAGGAAAATAAAAGACAGCCCATAATTGGAAAGTTGGGCGAAAGCGTGTTCCAACCCTCAGGTACTTGATGTAGATAATGTAGCAGCACCAATTGTTGAGTGAATACTTGCGATATGGAAACCAACAAACAAAAACACTAAATCCAAATAAGATCTTTTAATGTAAAGTTCCAATTCGCAGTAATTGTGAGCGACCAGTAAATATTTACAATAATCAGACCATTAAATCAAAGAGAAATTTAACAGTCTCATAGCTCCTTTCTGTTGTTGACATCTGCTAAATAATACTATAAGACATTGAGTGGGCCTTTTTGGTCTCAATCAATGTTTTGTACATAAAATGAATGTTTCATAAGAAAAAAACACTTCCTGTGACCTTGGAGGAACAATCGAAGCAAACAGCGTAGTTTAAAAGTTTTTTCGTGGTTTTTTTTATCGTTATTTTTTTTTTTATCCTTACCGGTTATCATCTTTTCCTGTTTCCCTTTTATTTTCTTTATAACATATGTGTATAGAATACCAAGTGTAAACAATTAGTTTAGGCTGCAATATTAAGTGACATAGGTGTATTTGGTTTGGTAAACAAAATCATGACTTACCGAGAAGTTACGTTGGTTTTCCTCGTGGCATTAATGGCAAATATATACGAATACGGATATTCCGCTTCCTTGAATGAATTTGCTAGTATAATCGATGTCGAGTTTGAAATTCCAAATACCCATGCTCAAGTTAGAACCAGTAAGAAATATGACTTAAAACGAGTTACGGAGACTGAGAAGACTGGTGTTGCAGACACTGACGATGGTTTAAAGATGGGACTACCCGAATTAGGACTCGATGGTAAAATAATTTTATAATATGTCTTAGCATTTATATACATGACTCAATGTTACCTTACAATTTTTATGTTTAATTTATAAATTATTAAGTTTTCGGAATATTCTAGTAAAATTGATATAAATAGAATATCTGGTTGACATTAAAAACGTTTTTAAAGATATGGGATTTTATTTCTGCAATTTAACTAATTAAAGGCATTGCTCAATCTTTGTAAAGTTTAAAGGTATTGCAAAATTAAATGAAATTTATCATTCTTTTTACTAAAAAGCAATACTAATCCATATCGAGATATTGTGTTTTTTTGTGGTTGAATATTTTGATATGTTATTGAACTGTTTAATCGGTTTATAATCGTACAAGCTGATATGTTTAATGAATAAGACGTGTCAACGTAGTATTGATCAAAACATAATTGGTGGTATAAGATATGATTTAATAAACACAACATAGAACTTTAATAATTAATGACGTTATGATATTATATACAAATGATATCATGCTTACAAGGGGTATTACACCGGCAGAGAAACGGAATCTCAAAATATAGAAAATTTGTGAAAAAAATATTTTTGTCATCCTATTAAAAAATTCAGCATTATATAAGGTAGAATGAATTCGTGTTGCTTAGTCTTTAGTTTTCTATGTTGTGTCTTGTGTACTATTATTTGTCTGTTTGTCTTTTTATTTTTTAGTCATGGTGTTGTCAGTTTATTTTCGATCTATGAGTTTGACTGTCCCTCTAGTATATTTCGTCCCTCTTTTATATGTTTAAAACGTAAATCTATCTATATTACTACCAGTCCTAGGAGTTGGGGTATATGTCAAATAAGTTAAAACAACGATGACTATCAAAGATCGTCAAAATTAGTCCTGAATATGACATAAACGCCTAAGTTGATGATTTCGAAAAGTGAACAACATGATATTGCAGGTGAATTTTATCTTATATTATTTAACAATAGTTAGGCAATTCAGCATGTTTCTTATGTAATTTACTAAAGTTCCAATTGAGTTATTCCTTTTCAATGGAGGACCCATTTTCAGAAGCATTTCTATAATGTTGCAAAGAGAATTGAATTCTACAAGCAATTAAATAATACATTTTTTTATTTTTTTTATTTCTAACATCAGAAGTAAAAGAACACAAAGACAAATCTGGAGATTTACAAATGATTAGAAAACAGCTAGCAAGCTCAATAGACATATCTTTCTCTGCGAAACTTGGAACATCGATTGCAGATATTAGTCCTTGGAATACAGTTGTATTTGATAAGGCGATTACCAACAATGGAAACGGTTACAACACCGCAACTGGTATTTTTACCGTTCCAATAACTGGAACATACTATTTCTCCTCTACAATATTAACGAAAATGAAATCAACAGTGGAAATGTCACTGAGAGTTAACGAAAAGGATTCAATGTTGATGTACGCTTGCGCTACAACTCTAACATACAATAGTGCAACAAATAGCATCATTGTGAAACTGAATAAAGACGATAAAGTGAAAATCATCAAGTATGGTCCATGGGGATCGCGCCCATTTTACATCCATCGAATCTGGAGCACATTCACAGGTTTCTTGCTTTAGATAATTAAGAATGAACCGAAATATATTTGTCTGAAACATCTTACTTAATAAAATATTCAATACAATTGTGACTTATACTCTTTGTTATTTTACTTAATCGGTTGATAATTCGACATTACAATCGAACAAAATTAATTGTGAATAATTAAAATAAAACGTCCACAAACGTAAAAAACAACACCAAAGCTTCTAAAATATTATCTTAAGAAAGGATAGTTTTGACATACTCATAGTATAAAGGCAACAGTAGTATACCGCTGTTCAAAACTCATAAATCCATGGACAAAAAACAAAATCGGGATAACAAACTAAAACCGAGGGAAACGCATTAAATATAAGAGGAGAACAACGACATAACACTAAAATGTAACACACATAGACAAAATCCCACGAGAATAACATATATAACATCAAAACCAAATACATGAGTTTGGGATAGACAAGTACCGTGACACGTCTTATCGCAATGTGAATTTACACTCAAAAATAAGAGAAAACAAACGACACAACGTTATAATGTAATACACACAGAAACGAACTATAATATAACAATGACCATATTCCTGACTTGGTACAGGGCATTTTTAAAGGAAAAAATGGTGGGTTGAACCTGGTTTTGTGGCATGCCAAACCTCGCACTTTTATGGCCATGTGAAATATAACATCAAAATGACAACACAGGACTACCATATAAATAAATTGGAGAACACAATTAACAAAGAATCACACGAACAACAGCCAACAAAAGGCAACAAGTTCAAAATTTTAATACGCCAGAAGTGTATTTTGTTCACACAAGACCTATGTGTGACGCACAGATACAAAAGTTTGAAAGCCGAAACGAGTACAAAGTTGAACAGCATCGAGGACCAAAAGATCAAAAAGGTTGTGCCAAAAACGGCAAAGGTTTTCTGTTAAGTTACCAGAAAATCCCTATAATTTAGAGTAATTTATACTTTTGCAAACATCTTCATATATGTAAAACTAGTTTATGAAAGTATCACGCTCATCAAAACAATATAGAAGTCACAGCCAAAAAATGTTTATCAATTCAAATGTGTGCTCAATTATAGTGAGTCTACATGAAGAACAGAAATAAAAAAAAAATTGGTAAAAGAAAATTTACAATGAATATTTACATTAGTGATGAATAAATATTATCTCTTTGCACGTGTAACTTCAGGTGGAGATATAATATAAACTATACAAACAAAAATTGAATTTATAAAACAAATTCTAGCTTGCGAAAATACATTCATTCTCATGTGAAGTAATTCTAGTAAATGTCGTAGATAGTTTATTGATACAGTTGTATAATATTGAAATGTTATATATATGATACATTTTTCCTGTAACTACCAGTTTCTGAATACAACTGATTTCAACTTCGTCGTAACCGCTAGGGAGACTTAATGTGTAAATTGATAAATATCATGATAGTGGTAATATCTTTTAATTAGAAAATATTATTGTTACAAAAAGATGTGAAAAATTCAATGACAATATTTCGAATATTTCGAATATCAAAGTTAACATAGAGGTAAACAAAAAATGTATCATTCAATCAGTACACTCGGGAAAAGTTCTTAAGCTCACCAGACCTGAAATTAGCACTGTTGTGTTTAAATGAAATAATATTGTTATGCTGATATTTATCAATTTGACTTTTTACAAAGCTTTCAATTGTTCAAAATACTAAGAACTTCTATACCAGGAAATAAATGACAAAAACCTTTCGGTATTTTGAACCCTAAATGATCTTTAATTTTGTAATTTCTTATGACTTCTTAACGATTTTATTCTAGCGTCATTAGAGACTCTTTTGTAGACGAAACGCGCTTCACTGTACTCTCGATATGAGACATAACAAAGTTACAAAAACATGCAAAACAATAATAGAAAACTCCATATGAAAGATAGATTACTCAGATTACGCAGTTACACAAAGAAACCAATATTTATATGATATAATGCATTACACTCCTAAATCATTGACTGTATGTACTTCGATCGGAGTAGATTTCAGACAGCATAGTCATTAAAAGTACATGGTGAATACTTTGCATTGCCAAACATATATCATACAAAATGTTTATGCAGCAAGTACAGAAAAACCAACACATTTTTTCAACTTTCCTCTAATTAGATAAATTTCAATAACCCTTAACCTTGTCCTGAACGTTTTTATGGTATCTTTTATAGAGTTTGGATTGTTGTCCCTTCCTACCTACCAATATAGTCGCCATGGTTAAGATTATTCTCATTGTAATATGAAGGCTTACGTTTCCTTTGACCAAAGTGTGTGTTTTATGCTGAAATCCAAAACGATGTCGTTATCAGAACGTCGGTATCTTAAACAAATAGCATTTGACCCCTTGAACAAGACAACGACAATTACAAAATTGAAAGAAGATTTGATCTTGGCTTTCAAATCCATATCAGAAGTTGCCATTGTAGCGTCTAAAAAAGACTAATCAGTGGTGTTCGAATTAAAACAATTGAAATGCCTATTCGAATACGAAGACGAAAAGCATTTGAACAAAAATTCCAAACATATATAGATATTTTACAGATTTAAAATCGATTTTTTTATTGTCTATAACCTTTAATTTGTAAAAAATAATGTTGAATGCGAATAATATATTCCAAATTCCACATTCGTAAAGAACAAGATACACAAACAAACCGGATATATTTTACCTATTACTACAACAGTAAAATGATAGAACATCAACAGAAGTACATGGAATGAGTGAAAAAGCAACGTGGTTAACCTTTCCTCACTGAAGCGTTTGAGCGCCACACATAATTTTCTTGTCTATCTTTGCATTATAGCGCAAACCTTTTGATTTCGATTATACATTAGGTTTCGAATATATGTCATTTAATTCTGGTTATGATTTAGTTAAAAGAAGACCCATAAATACAAGGCTAAATCATTACTTATAAATATGCATAGGATTTGGGAATATAATACTTGAAGTTTAATTTAAGACAAATTAAGAATGGTTTTTGTATCAGAAATGAATGTTAATTAAGAAACTAGATATGGTATCGGCATATTTTAATTGAAAGGCCAAATTTCGGAAATTTCGATAAAGTAGATTAGAGCAAAAATAATGCGTTTACAAAAGATCAAACTTTTTTAATGCCCCATTTGTGGGCATTATGTTTTCTGGTCTGTGCGTCCGTTCGTTCGTTCGGTCGGTCGGTCGTCCATTCGTCCGTCCGTTCGGTCGTTCGTCCGTCTCTCCCGCTCTCCCGCTGCAGGTTAAAGTTTTTGGTCAAGGTAGTTATAAATTAAGTTAGTAAACATGTTCCTTATGATAGGATCTTTCTAATTTTGATACCAAATTATTAAACAATTTCACCGTCCGATGAACATAGTAAATGAAATTGAGATTGGGGCATTCGTGTACTTTGGATACATTTTTATTTTTTCAATTTTGATGTAAGAAATCGCTTAAAAATCTGAATATGATAGATTCTTTGCTAAAAAGTCATGCAATTTGAATGGAGAGAACATAATTATAATAATAAAACATTAGCATTTTATATATTTATTGCAAAAGTTAGCTTGTTTGGATCTAACCAAACTTACACTATGCTATACTATTCTTTGGAAGTATATTCATAGCTATAAAAGCAGGGTTATTTTTTTTATTTTCTTCGGTATAACTTCAATTTACTTACTTTTCTTTGTTATATTTATATATACATGTCTATCCTGCTCATTATTAGTCAATGAAATGTTCCAAATATTCAATAAAATTCAGAATGGAAATGAGGATTATGTCAAAGAGACAACAACCCGACCAAATAGTAAATAACAGAAGAAGGCCATCAACTGGTCTTCAATGCATTCAATGCAGCGAGAAAATTCCGCACCCAGAGGTGGACCTCAGCTGGCCCCTAAATAAAAATGTGTACTAGTTCAGTGTAAATGGACATCATATTTAACTTCAAAACAAATAAATGAACTAAGGTTGGTACCTATTAATAAAATTGAGAAAGGAAATGGGGAATGTGTCAAAGCGACAACAACCAGACCATAGAGCATAATCATATTAAAACGTTTAAACCCGTTACAATTGTTTGCATCTGTCCTAAGTTAGGAATCTGATGTTCAGTAGTTGTCTTTTGTTGATGTGGTTTATAAGTGTTTCTCGTTCCTCACTTTTTATATAGATAAGACCGTTGGATTTCCCGTTTGAATGGTTTAATCATTTCTTGAGGCCGTTTATAGCTTGCTGTACGGTGTTATCCAAGGCTCTGTGTTGAAGAAGTACTTTGGCCTATAATGGTTTAATTTTATAAAATTATGACTTGGATGGAGAGTTTTCTCAGTGGAACTCCTACCGCATCTTCTTATATCTATAAAATTAAAACTCATACAAGACTAAAAAAGACTAGAGACTCCTGACTTAGGACAGGCGCAAACATGTGGCCGATTTAAACATGTTTTGTGTGATCTCAACCTTCCCGCTATACCTCTAGCATAAAAAGAAACACACACAATGCACAGTAAAACTCATTTTAAATGATAAAGCATTTTACTTTGCAATAAGTGCACAGGGTGATAATTTTTATTTTTATTCATGACGCCTCCTTCATTAACAACAACTGCTTTCTTTGAAACTTTAATAACTTTAAAAAATGTTTGCGTTATAACGCAAAGGTTTGCCGTAGGTGTATACAGAGGACATCGGGACCGCCCCCCTTTTTTGGGAAACATTTGGATGATTTTATAGTGAATGACTGAAGCATATAATCCGCCACTATTTGCGTTATTTCGCAAATGTTTGCGTAATATTGAAAATGTTTGCGTAATTTTTAAAATGTTTGCGTTATAACGTGAAAGCTTTGCGTTATTTCGCAAAAATTTGCGTTAAAATGCAAACATAGGAAGAAATATTATAAAAATTGTATGGCGCTAATACGCTTCCGAACTTTTCTGTATTCTAATATGATGTTTTACATTTATCAATATGATATCGGGGAAGAAAAAACTACAACAATTACGATACTGCGTAGATTCAGTGAATTAATTATCCTATATCCTTACATTTAAAGTACGATGACACATAGCTTGTGGAAATGACAATTTGCACATCTAACATGCAATTTATTTAGACAATTGAGTCACGATACTTGCGATATTGTCTTCAGGGAATTTTTATTCACGTCAAATACGCTGTATTGTGTAAGCATTCGAGAGTTTAGTCTTTTGATGTAATTTCTCTTGGCCTGTAACATATACTTGCAAAGAGAAGTCGGTTAAAATGAAAATGAAGTATTCGTTCACTGCAAGCAAATGACGTTCAAACTGCGTCTCATGTTAAAAGACGATTGTTGACATTGATCTTTGATTTGACTGAAACTAGAACAAAATGTTCTTATTACATTTTAACTTTCGTCTTTATAATGCAGTATATGATTCTGTCATTTGTAAAGTAATTCCACAAAACACTCGTAATAAATGTAATATCTAAACTTGGATAGTTAGCAACATATTGTCAAGACAAACCAAAATATTCAGATCTGTTATCCTATAAGTAAAGTTTGCTATAAATTGGTTTACATAAAGATGGCATTTGCTGTAGTCTACCTATGTTCAAATAATGGGAAAAAAGATTATAAAGAGATTATAAAAAAAGCCGAGGGTGTATATTTTTGATGCTGGATATTAATTCCGGTTGTATCAGTATCATCTAATTTCATTGAAATATGACACATGAAAATGTTCACATTCAATAGATGCATAGAAATTAATTTACTATTGGAAAGAAAACTTGTTATATATGTTACGTAAGTCAGGCAACATATAGCAGGATAAAACGAGTATTGAAGATTATAACAATAAAATACAACGGTCTTCTAAATAAATCTAAAACAGGAACAACACCTGAACCTGAAAGCAGTACAGACACTAACGGAGGTGAGAGATTGAAAAGTTATACGTACACACACACCTTCATTCTATTCAAAGCAGACATTAAACGAACTGCACAGTCTAGTTACCAACAGTATTACATATTGAGGAGACAGTAGTTTACCGATGTTCATATGTCCTTAATCGATAAAGAAAAGATATCAAGATAACAAACAAATACTGAGGGAATCGAATAGACTGTCAACGGAGCGAGACCGGGAAAACAACAGCATACTATTTGGAAAGCAGGTAAAATGTGTCCGAAACTAAAGGTAGTTGGTGATAGTTTAGGTAGAATCACTAGTAGTTTATTGAATACGGACTCTAAGGAACACAACAAATAAAACACGAAATCTGAATAAGACTCATCAATTATCGTTCTGATGTAAAATTCCAATTGGTAGTATTTGTGAGCGAAAACCAAGTATTTATAATCGTCAGACCATCAGAAAAAAAGAGAAATCCATCATCCTTGTATCCCCTTTCTGTCATCGACATCTGTTAAATAATACTATTCGAAAGTAAGAGGAACGTTTTGATTTCAATCAAAGTTTTATTTTTTGTTGGTTTTGTTTATTTTTACCGGTTATTATCTTTTCCTGTTTCCTCTTGTATTTTCCTAACACTATGTGTGCGTAGAACATGAACACAATTGCTTAAGTCTGCAATATCAAGTGACTTTGTTGTATTTCATTTGGTAAACACAATCGTGACTTTAAGTTGGTTTTTTTCCTCATAGTATCCAACGCAATCATAGGTTTGAACGTAGTTTTCAATTTAGACTCGTTTATATTTTTTCGTTTGGGCTTGTATCATATTTCCCTCCGGTTTATATGATCCGTTCATCCTATATTGACTCTTAAAATTTAAGAGTCTATCTAAAAATGAGGGTACTTTTTATATGGCCTTCCAAATACCGTTTCGATCCTTACATCACTGAAGAGACATTTATTGTCGAAATCCGGATCTGGTGTACTAAAAAAATATTGACACCATATGTTTGTGGCATAACATCGTGGCCACAAGTTAATTTTTTTCTGTTTAGTATTAAATTTATATTATGAGCCATTTTGTTACATATTGTGATCAATTTTATTTGGCAATCGCCAATGACAGTCACCAGGGTTAAAGATCATCAGTTGTTCGACCTGTTAGTCAAATGCGTTTTGTTTAAATATACTTTTTCACTTTTTTGGTCTTTTGGAAAATGTTGTTTGTGCTGTTTTTAGACCCTTCTACAACGAAATTTGTTTTACATGCACACGTATAAAAATTACGGTTTTTATCCAACGCAATCATAAGTTTGAACGTAGTTTTCAATTTAGACTCGTATATATATTTTATTAAAATAAAGTATGTCAATAAAGGTTTTGATTTTGTAAATATTGCCGGTATATTTAACGACCATTCTGTTAAAGAACAAATTCCTGGATATTTTGACAATACTGAGCTACCTCTTATTTGTTATATTTACAAGAAATCTACACGGAAACATGTGTTTAATTATAGTCAACTGTGTAAAGATGTTAATATCAGTGAAAATACACCTACTTCATGTAATTGTAGTACCTCCGAATATATTTATGGACCCATTTCCCATGTTATAACAGGAGATCTTAACGTCGTTCAAGACCGAGAGTTAAAATCATTCCTCAGTAAAGGACCTAAATATCGTCCCCTGTCAATTATTAATTGGAATGAGTGTCGTAATATCATCCACGACTCACTCCATGCTTACTGTATGAAATGGATAAAACGGGAAAAAGCTGACAAAAAATCTTTGGACTCTTTTTTTAATTCAGTAATGAAGATAGTTGATATACGTATTCAACATTTTAAAGAACATTTTACTATTAACAATAACCACAAAAAACCTATTTCTCGTATCAAACATAAACTAAAAGAACTAGCCATGAAATTTGTTTTTGTCCCGGCCGATAAAGCTGCTAATAACATTATTATTGTTTGACGTAAATTTTACATTGAGGTTCTGAAAAAAGAAATCACCAATTCACCAACATTCCAACTGACTCCATTTTCAGAAAATGACATCTGTAACAAACATGAACTTTTAGCTACCGCTTTACAAGCAGAGCCAAATACAATGAAAGTCCCAACTATGTACTGGCTTCCGAAGCTACACAAAACACCTTACAAATATAGATTTATTTCGTCTTCAAGCCATTGTTCCACTACTAAATTGTCTATTCTTCTTACCAGCACACTTGGTACAATTAAAAATCTGATAATAAATTGTTCAAATAAGGCTTTCGAAAATAGTGGAATTAATTACTTTTGGAGTGTCAAGAACTCGGGAGAAGTACTTGATAAATTGCATGCTTATATTGGTGATTTTGAATCTGTTCAAAGTTTTGATTTTTCTATCCTGTATACCACATTGCCTCACATTCTCATTAAGAAACAATTCACACATCTAATTAAATGGGCATTTAAAAAGTCAGAATGTGAATATATATGTTCAAACTCTTTTAGGTCATTTTTTAGTAGCAATAAACAAAAAAACTATGTCAATTGGACATGCTTTGATACTATATATGCCCTTAAATTTTTACTAGATAACATTTTTGTTCGCTTTGAGAATTCCGTATATCGTCAGATTATCGGAATTCCAATGGGAACTAACTGTGCACCACTTATTGCGGACCTGTTTTTGTATTGCTATGAGTTACAATTGATGACAAAAATAAGCAAAGACCCATCGAAACAACATCTGATAAACAAATTTAATAATACTTTTAGATATTTGGATGATATTTTGGCTCTCAATAATGACGACTTCAGTATGTATATTAAAGAAATTTATCCTGCTGAACTTACTTTAAATAAAGCTAATATTAACAATGACCACTGTCCTTTCCTCGATCTTGATATTTATATCACTAACGGAAAGCTGAATACTAAAATTTATGATAAAAGAGATGATTTTTCATTTCCTATCGTTAATTATCCATTTTTAGATGGTGACGTTCCCTTGTCACCATCTTACGGTGTTTATATATCTCAACTTGTACGATTCGCTCGTGTATGTAACAATGTTTTAGATTTTAACGAGAGAAATTTATGTATTGCTGAAAAATTATTACACCAGGGTTTTCGATATCACAAACTAGTCAAAACATTTACTAAATTTTATCATCGGTATAAGGACATCATTCGTAAATATAGCTCAACATGCAGACTTCTTATACGTTCAGGTATTTCACATCCATTTTTTTATGGAAATATTCTTTATAAAGCACAAAGGTGTCAGTATTCAACTCAAAAACAAACAAAACCTTTGAATAGACTTATTAAGAAAGGATATAGTTACGATACTGTTGTCAGGTCATTAAAGATTGCATATTTTGGCGTTAATATTGATTCATTTATAGGGTCTTTGCATCGGAACTAAACACATTTATTCAAAAACCAGTTGTTGGCATGACACGGGTTATGTTCTTCTCATATATGTTATGATGGTATGATACTAAACCCCTAACGGGAAGGATTCTGCCTGATGTTCATATGATGAAATCATAATCTTTCAGTCAGTTTAATTGAAGTCTGGAGCTGGCATGTCAGTTAACTGCTAGTAGTCTGTTGTTATTTATGTATTATTGTCATTTTGTTTATTTTCTTTGGTTACATCTTCTGACATCAGACTCGGACTTCTCTTGGACTGAATTTTAATGTACGTATTGTTATGCGTTTACTTTTCTACATTGGCTAGAGGTATAGGGGGAGGGTTGAGATCTCACAAACATGTTTAACCCCGCCGCATTTTTGCGCCTGTCCCAAGTCAGGAGCCTCTGGCCTTTGTTAGTCTTGTATTATTTTAATTTTAGTTTCTTGTGTACAATTTGGAAATTAGTATGGCGTTTATTATCACTGCACTAGTATATATTTGTTTAGGGGCCAGCTGAAGGACACCTCCGGGTGCGGGAATTTCTCGCTACATTGAAGACCTGTTGGTGACCTTCTGCTGTTGTTTTTTTTTTTCTATGGTCGGGTTGTTGTCTCTTTGGCACATTCCCCATTTCCATTCTCAATTTTATATATATATATATATATATATATATATATATATATATATATATATATATATATATATATATATATATATATATATATATATATATATATAATACTGATTTTCGACCTCCTTGAGTGAATTTGTCAATTTATTTTTGTGTTTTTCTTTTTTGTTTATTTTTACAGTCTAACAACTTTATCCGATTTTTCCTGTAAGAAAATGTACATAGAAGCAAATTGAACACAACTAGTGAAGGCTGCATTACTAAGTGAAATAGCAGTATTTGGTTTAGTAAAATAAAACATGTATTAATGGTTAATAAAAACGAAGACGCATTTCCAGCTTCCAAGAGAGAATTTGCCAAGATAGTCGATTTATTTCTAGTTTGGAATTCCAAATATCAACGCTGAAGTTGAAACCAATAACTAGCATGACATCAAGCGGGTTAGAAAGACTTGCGGAACGGATGTTGGAGAAAGTGACGATTTTTTAAAGTCATATGAAACGAGTGACTGGTGAAAAATAAATTTATCCAATTCTTTAAACCAATGCATGTGCATATCATGATACTTAGTCTTTTGTGCACGATTTTATTTTTTTTACGCATTCATATCGTATAATCGTTAATTCTTTTTTCTTTTCTTGGTCTGTTATGATGTGAAAATATGGCAGTTATTTAAGAGTGCATTTTTTCTAACACAAACGATGCAAACGGCTAAGCGCGCACATGTTTTGATCATTTCTTTCAAACATACGTTTGCAAAGTTTGCATAAACTTTGACAAAATATGCAAACCATAAAAATGCGTCTGTAGTTTGACGTTTGTCGTTTGTTAGTACAAACGCTACATTTGTTTCTTACTTCAACCTGATTAAATGAAGTATTTGTTCTACGTTTGTAAAAAGTCTGTTTACCAACAACATGTGCATGCCTTATTGAAAGTTCAAACAGGGTCAGTAAAGACTTATTAAACGATGTATTTGTTTCTACTTTTGTAGCATTTAGAAAACAACAACAAACGCGACACACGTTTACAAAATTTGGGTTAGAAAGAAATGCGGCCTAATTATCGTGTTTTGAAGCCGTAGTTTATTGATAGTCACCTTAAGAAACAGTCAACGAAGACGCATGGATATTTAGCATGTGTTTAACATGTACAATAAGAGTTTATTTCAATGACGGATCCATGCAAATTTCGATCCCCGCATTTTTTCAAGAAAAGAGGGACGAAAGATACCAAAGGGACAATCAAACTCATAAATCGAAAATAAACTGACAACGCCATGGCTAAAAATGAAAAGGACAAACAGACAAACAATAGTACACATGACACAACATAGAAAACTAAAGAATAAACGAACACGAACCCCACCAAAAACTAGGGGTGATCGAGAAAGGTCACGCTGAGTTCACTGCATATGGAAAACATATCGGCCAATTGTTTACTAGAAGCAAACAATTAAAAAAGTGAACTTCTTCTTAATTAGGCAAATTATAGAATTTTCTGGAGAAAAAAGTATATGTACACAAGTTTTATAATAAAAACTAGCCATTTAGTTATAGAAAACATATGCAATTTGAAGTTCCATATGACTTAAAAGGAGGGACCAGCCTATTTCAGATATTAATCCTTGTAGTACGAGTGTACTTTACCAGGTGATTACAAGCGATAAAACTGTTTCAACACCGCTACTGGTATTTTTACCGCTCTAATAGTTGAAACATTCTATTTCTGCTCTCCATATTCACGAAAAAAGGATTAAAAGGAGGAAATTGTATTAAGATTTAAACTAAATTTTCATATAAAATAATGCCATTTCTCAAATATAATATGTTTGTTATAGAGATGTCTCAAAGCCATATAATTAGTACTTGTTGTATTATTCTTTGATTATGAAATACCAGACAAAAAGAAATAATTTAGTTATATTTATTATTAAATGTGTTTAATTTCAAAGTAATAAAATATGTTTGATAACGATATATTCTGTCATCGACTATGTATGATATCAAATCTTGTGCAATATGTCTTTAAAATAATATTATATCATACAATTTCAAGTTGATTAAACAGCTATTTATATATCATGTACGACTGTTAAAGTTCATTATAACCTGATCATTTTGTTTTATTGAAAATGACCCTCTGACGTAAAAAGTAACAAAAACAAAAAATAAGATTAATGAATAAAAAACAATCAACAAAAAAATACTAAATATGAGTATCAGCACTGCATAACAGGTTCATGGCTTGTAAAAGATAATTCCTATGAAACTTCTCTAAAGATTCAAGATACCCTTCTGTCAATATATAGCATTAAGTTATCAAGTGTATTAGGTAAATCTTTAAAACAAGATAAGAGACAGCGAACATGCTATCTTTTTCGCTTTTTATATTTTAACGTTTTTACTTTACCAGGTCTTTTATTTGAAACGTTAAAGAATTCATATACTCATGCATAGATTACCATGACAATATTTTGTACAACTTTTCGAATTATTTGTTTGGCTTACTCTTCAACTTCGTGTAATTTGTCGTTTCAACTGTTTTGTTTCGAGCGCCACTGATAAATCTGATGTAGACTTAATTAACTCGCTTCTGTTCGATAATAACTAAAAAGAATACTAGTTTGTTTTGGCAATGCAAATCGAACAAGAATATTGAATAAACTCATCATAGATACCAGAATTAAATTCTATATTTACGCTAGACGCGAGTTTCGTCTACAAAAGACTCATCAGTGACGCTCGAATCCAAAAAAGTTAAAAAGGCCAAATAAAGTACGAAGAGCATTGAGGACCAAAATTCCTAAACGTTTGGCCAAATATAGCAAAGGTAATCTATTCCTGAGATAGAAAAGCCTTAGTATTTCAAAAATTCGAAAAGTTTTGTAAACAGTTAATTTATGAATATGACCATATCAATGATAACTCATGTCAGCATAGAAGTGCCGACTACATGGCTGGTGATACTCTCTGGGAATCAAAACTCCACCAGCAGTGGCATCGAATTTGATGTGTTTCCTTCAGTTTTAGTTTGTAACCCAGATATGTTTTTTTTCCTCAATCGATTTATAAATTTCGAACATTGGTATACTACTGTTGCCTTTATTTTTAGACCCAGTGGTTGTAAATAAACTTATCATAGATACGAGGATTAAATTTTATATTTACGCCAGATGCGCGTTTCGTCTAAAAAATTATGGTAACAGTTGTTTATCGATATTCAAGTTCAACACATTGGGTAAGAAGACAAATCATGGTAAAAACCAAGATTGAACATCAATTCCAAAAGGAGCGGGAGTTTGTGTTCCGACTGAGTAAACGTTCCCTGTTTTGCATGCATCTTCTGCCGAAAACCTAACACAGATTTTTAAACTTGACAAAATATTCGAAAAGTTGTCATTTTGTATTTTAATTTATAATATTTTGATATGAGCGTCACTGATGAGTCTTATGTAGACGAAACGAGCGTCTGGCGTACTAAATTATAGTCCTAGTACCTTTGATAACTATTTACACCACTGGGTCGATGCCAGTGCTGGTGGACGTTTCGTTGCCGAGGGTATCACCAACCCAGTAGTCAGCACTTCATTGTTGACATGAATATCAATAATGTGATCATTTTTATAAATTTCCTGATACAAAACTTTGAATTTTTCGAAAAAAAAACTAAGGATTTTCTTATCCCAGGCATAGATTACCTTAGCCGTATTTGGCACAACTTTTTGGAATTTTGGATCCTCAATGCTCTTCAACTTTGTACTTGTTTGGCTTTATAAATATTTTGATATGAGCGTCACTGATGAGTCTTGTGTAGACGAAACGCGCGTCTGGCGTACTAAATTATAGTCCTAGTACCTTTGATAACTATTTACACCTTTGGGTCGATGCCACTGCTGGTGGACGTTTCGTCCCCGAGGGTATCACCAGCCCAGTAGTCAACACTTCGGTGTTGACATGAATATCAATAATGTGGTCATTTTTATAAATTTCCTGCTTACAAAACTTTGAATTTTTCGAAAAAAAACTAAGGATTTTCTTATCCCAGGCATAGATTACCTTAGCCGTATTTGGCACAACTTTTTGGAATTTTGGATCCTCAATGCTCTTCAACTTTGTACTTGTTTGGCTTTATAAATATTTTGATATGAGCGTCACTGATGAGTCTTGTGTAGACGAAATGCGCGTCTGGCGTACTAAATTATAGTCCTAGTACCTTTGATAACTATTTACACCTTTGGGTCGATGCCACTGCTGGTGGACGTTTCGTCCCCGAGGGTATCACCAGCCCAGTAGTCAATACTTCGGTGTTGACATGAATATCAATAATGTGGTCATTTTTATAAATTTCCTGCTTACAAAACTTTGAATATTTCGAAAAAAAACTAAGGATTTTCTTATCCCAGGCATAGATTACCTTAGCCGTATTTGGCACAACTTTTTGGAATTTTGAATCCTCAATGCTCTTCAACTTTGTACTTGTTTGGCTTTATAAATATTTTGATATGAGCGTCACTGATGAGTCTTATGTAGACGAAACGCGCGTCTGGCGTACTAAATTATATTCCTAGTACCTTTGATAACTATTAACGGAGGAATAAAAATTAAATGAAATTCGACTACCTCTTCTAATATAACAAGTATATCCAACTCTGAGGTCAATCCATAAAAGGGAAAGTCCATACAAGCTAACAAAATCAAAGGTTATCATCGAAACACTTATTTGTAATTTACATTCAACTTTATGTAATTCTTCAGTTTGGCATCACTTATAGGTTTATACCATATTACATACAAATCTAAGTTTTAGTTCACATAAGGAATAAAGGATACACTATCCATCGTTAGGCGAAAGATACCAAATGGACATTTCAACTCATTAGTCGAAAATTAAACGACAACGCCATGGCTAAAAAAAAAAAAGACAAATCACACTACAGTACATAAAACAAAGCATATAAATTTTGAAACTGAGTATAACCAAGAAAAAGAATTAAAAAGACAAGAAAATTCGTAATATAAGAGGAATAAAAATTACAAACGACTCCAATTACCAAAAAATAAAGAGACTAATGTCAATCAGGCTAAATCAACATGTGAGTTGTCTTAGATTAGGAATGTCCTTCTGATAGAAGCACAACATAAAATTGAATACGCTTGCATTTAAGTATACTTCTAGTCAATGTAGTAAAACGGACCAACAGCAATACGCACAGTGAATGATCTCAGTTCAAAAGAAGTCCGAGTCCGATGTCAGAATAGGTAAACAAAAACTTAAGCAAAATGTCAATGATACATAAATCAACAAAGGACTACTAGCAGTTACTGACATGCCAGCTCCAGACCTTAATTAAACAGATTGAAGGATTTTGTCTTCATCATATGAAAATCAAGCACAATCTCTCCCGTTATGAGTTTAGTTTAATATACTATCATAAATATATGATCATAACCCGTACCAACAGCTGGTTTTAGAATAAATGTCTTTATTTCCGATGCAAACTTCCTATTAGGTTATCAATATTAATACCAAAATATGCAATACTTAATGAATTAACAACAGTATCGTAACTATATTCCTTCCGAATTAGTCTGTTTAAAGGTTTGGTTAGCTTTTTAGGTGAATGCCGACATTTTTGTGTTTTGTAAAGAATATTACCATAAAAAATTGGATATAAAATACCTGAACGTAGAAGATGTCTGCAACATGTCTCTTGCAACTATACAAAAAAAACTGGGTTCAAATAATGTATCGAGTATAGGTGTGTAGAAACAAGTAGAAATGTATTGTATTTTAAAATAATCCTTTATTTCTAAGAACCTGATCTTCGGCTTTGATTATTCAAAATTAAAATATGTTAATTTACAGCAATTCTAAAAAATCAAAGTATATTTGTAAACTGTAAAACGAGACCATAAGCCTACACATACGCAATACAGAAATATTTTCAATCCTGGAAGACGATATGGTATGTAAAGAGTGTGTGATGTATGGTTATTACACTTCGTTCTTCCTACGGAATTGACAAGTGCTTTAAGCAAGTTTATTTGTTTTTAATCATAAAAAAGTCCGCACATGTAGGAGTCAAAATAACGTGCTGTCTTTCGTCATGAATATTTCCAGACGAAACTTTTTCCGATTTCAGGAACATTTTTCTTTGATGAAGTACAATTTTGTATCTTCAATCTGTGCATAATACTTTTATTGACAAGAACTTATTTGACTTGAACATCGATAGTTTCTTGTTACGTCTTATCTTTTACAGATATAATTTTTGTAAAAGTTAATGAGTATAATGAGGTCAAATCAATAGATATATAAGAAGATTTAGTATGTATGCCAACTCTTCATCAAAGACACAATTTGTAGGTCAAAGTACAGTCTGCAACACGGAGCACTGTCTCACACCGAACAGCAAACTATCAAGAGCCTCAAAATGACTATACCAATATTTAGTATAATCAAACATTCTATAACCTACAGTTTGAAACACTACCTTAGTGTTCCCTTTGTTTTTAAACGTACTGAATTCTGTATAATCAAAGATACTAAAATTCATATGAAATTTATCAAGTGTTATTTTAATTTTTTTACTATCATCATTGTAAAAAATGGAATTCTTTGCGTTGTTCATGATATGTCTGCATAAAATATCACCCAAGGTATAACCAACAATATTGAATTCAGAAAACAAGATTCAATTCTAAATAAGGAGTGATATATATATTGAGTATCCTAGCTTTTAGATTATCAGCATGTCTTTGTCATAGCGTTATGTCTTTGTCATAGTTTTTTTTCGACTTTATTATCTATCATATCAGTCTAATTAAAAGTAGGGTGCTTTTGAATTTTACAAAATATTAAATAATGACTACCACTTTTATCATATGAAAACCTAATACCTATATATTTCTTTTACGATGAGGACTCACACTTTTCCATCTCGGTAATACGTATACTTTACATACGGATAATAATCAACCTTTTTTTGTATTTTATATGATGTAAAAATAAACTCTTAAATTAGCAATCATCATAATAAAGAATCAATGAAATTATGTTGTGAATAGAGATTTTACAGAAAGTCTTTATTCGATATACTAATAATATGCTGTATCTAAATAATACCATGGGATACAGAAGATTACATAACTTGTAATGCTGAGGTTGTAATTTCCTCCTTATCAACGAAGCAATGGCGTGAATAAAGTATATCAATAAAAGAACACTCCTCAGATGTATGGTTATAGCCCACCATTGTCTGAGATCTTCGGATGTACCAAATTTGTTATTGCTTTTTCTAGAACTGGATCGATATCACTGTTGATGGACTGGTATCACCTGATAGTATCATCAAGCAGTTCAGTTCAGTAGTCAGTACTTCGGTACAGACATGATTCAAAATCTAAATTTCTTACATTCTTTGAGGATGATATAAGAAGAAAGTAAAGTCACAAAAATACTGAACTCAGAGGAAAATTTAAAACGGAAAGTCCCTAATCAAATGGCAAAATCCAATGATAAAACACATAAAACGAATGGACAACAACTGTTATATTCCTGACTTGGTACAGGCATTTTAAAATGTAGAAAATGGTGGATTGAACCTGAAATATTTGAGTACTAATTCATCATTGTTTTTCTTTTATTTAAAATTTCTAGATGAAGGTAAATCAAGACAAACAATTCTGAAGAATCACGTAGATATAAGTTATATCTTTTTTAGCACTCGTTCGATACCGCTGCTATAGTACTGCTAGACCTTGCTGGTATCGTTTTGCTTAGTAGTCTTGTTTCGATGATGGCAAGATTTATAGCATGTCTTTTTTAATTCTTTGCTAATGAATCAAAATATTGTTTTAGAAAAGGGGTGCACATTACCTTGGTCACAGTTCGCCATAGAAAAATGTCGACGATCTTTATAGGTTCCTTTTGTCAGATAGCTCTTCTCGTATTTAAATACCCCAAAAAATCATTGGATTTGAACATTTTTAATTTGAGCGAAGATACACTAAGAAAAGTGTCCAGGACCTAATACATGTCTAAAGTGATATTTTCATTGGTTATCTACAAAATCTATACGTTCTAAAAAAAATATATCCGGCTAATCATTAAATATGTTTAATCACATTTCATGGTTGTTTTTTTTGCTGCGTTTCTAGATGGCAAAATACAACACATTCAATGTAACAAAAGCTGACAAATATTTAACTCATATGTTGCAGTTGACAGCATATAATTGTTCATCAAAAATTAATCGTGTAATGCGAAGATACAAATTCATTATTTGAAATATTGTTGTTGATATCGATTTTTTTTCGTTTAGCAAATAAGTGCACAGCATACACAAGAATTCGGCACATTTATTCTTCAACTTTGTATTGTTTGGCTTTACAAGTATTTTGATATGAGCGTCACTGATGAGTCTTATGTAGACGAAACGCGCGTCTGGCGTACTTAATTATAATCCTGGTACTTTTGATAACTATTTACACCACTGGGTCGATGCCACTGCTGGTGGACGTTTCGTTGCCGAGGGTATCACCAACCCAGTAGTCAGCACTTCGGTGTTGACATGAATATCAATAATGTGATCATTTTTATAAATTTCCTGATACAAAACTTTGAATTTTTCGAAAAAAAACTAAGGATTTTCTTATCCCAGGCATAGATTACCTTAGCCGTATTTGGCACAACTTTTTGGAATTTTGGATCCTCTGTGCTCTTCAACTTTGTATTCTTTGGCTTTATAACTATGTCGATATGAGCGTCACTGATGAGTCTTATGTAGACGAAACGCGCGTCTGGCGTACTAAATTGTAATCCTGGTACTTTTGATAACTATTGACATAAAATAAGTAAACGTATTAAACTAATTGATACTGAACAGACTTCACTTATTATTGAAAGTAATTAAGGTAGCACAATACAAAGATTTTTTCACTCCCAATCAGACAACTTTAAACTGATGTAATTCATTTCATCCTTCTTTATATTTTATAAATGAGGTACAAAAAGACAGAAGAAAGATTAAATTTTCAAATTGTGATAATTTCATTATGACATAATTATTACATAATCAATTATTATGTAATTAGTTGCTATATTGTGATGTCCACACTTGAATGAATTTAGCGTCTTTGTTCTTCATAGCATCCCAAAATATATTATAGATTCTTGTATAACATAGCTTGACCTCCAAAACTATGTCTCAGATTTCCAAAAACATCAATAGAACAAATTTTATACCCAATTGAATTTAGTGGTCTCTTATGAATTGATGTTGCAAACTTCATTTAAGATAACAATTCGTTATGTAATAAGTATGTCATAATGAAATTATCACAATTTGAAAGATTAATCCTTCTTATTTCTTTTGGTACCTCATTTATAAAATTTAAAGAAAGATGAGTGGAATTACATGTTTAAAGATGTCTGATTGGGGATGAAAAATCTTTGTATTGTGATACCGTAAGTTAGTTCCTCTGATAAAATAGAAACACGTCGATGATGTTCTATTATTCAAATAATGTGTACCAATTTAACCGATCAGATGTGTTCTTATCTAAATTTGATATTTCCTTTATTGATGGCAAAAATACAAAATTAAGTTTTGGCTTCGTGTATTGGCATGATAATCATTTTTTTGGGTGATAATAAATTATTTTGAAAAGGTTTTTTTCCCAAACAATTAAGAAACTTTAAGAAGCATGTTTCTGAATTTTGTTTATTCCTTTTGTGTACCTTGCACATTTTTCATTAACAATAGATATAAGAAGATGTGATATGAGTGCCAATGAAACAACTCTCTCATCGAAGTCACAGTTTGTTAAAGTAAACCATTATAGGTCGGATTACGGTATGCTTTTTCGATGTCAGTTGAAAGATGTTATTTAAAATATTGAACAAAAGAAATTAATCTTCATAGAAGAAAATAAAAGAAGAAAGCTAAGCTAAAGCCTTCTAATTAACATCCATATGTATTTTAGAAACACCAGATATTTTTGTAAATATTGTGTTTTGTTCATGCATCGTTGTCAATATAATGGAATTTGATGCGACTGTCATACAAGTAAGAGGTTCAGGTAACAATAAAACCAAGTTCAATCCCCCATTTTCTACATAAGAAAATGACTGTACCAAGTCAGGAATAAGACAGTTGTTATCCATTCGTTTGATTTGTTTGAGCTTTTGATTTTGCCATTTGATTAGGGAATTTCCGTTTTGAATTCAGTTTTTTTTTTGTGATATTGATTTTCACTACATCATGCCGTTAGCTCTTTTCCTTTTTTTTTTTATTAGAATAGCCCATCTGAATTGATACCTGCTCCTTCCTCTAGCTAAAAATGGATTCTTATTATATTTCCTTCATCGTTTTATTTCCTGCTTGTCCATGGATGCGTTCGACCGATTTTAATCATCAATATTTTGTCATTGTTCGTAACATAACAGGATATTGTGTGAGAAATTCATTTTGATGATAATTATATCATATGACGTTTCGGTTAACCACTATCCGGTTGCAATTCATCTTGTGTCACACACCCATTAAAGCACTACGATGATGTTGTCACCTTAATTGTACTTTACGTTCATTGCTATCAGCACGTTACAAGTTTTCCGATGATAATTTCACTAATTGTCTTTCCTAGAAAGCTTGGTGAATTTAAAAATAAATCACTGCAAGGCAAATTATTAGGTAAGTACAATTGAAGCAGTTGCGTATAATGAGTGAAAGATTTAGTACAATGACAGGCGAATTAACGTTGTTAAACCCATACTGTTAAAGACTTGCCAATGACGTCAATGTAAATATAATTTGCCCCTTAGCACTATGTAGATTATTGCAATCACTTAAGGATTATAGGATGTCAGTGTAACCTTGTTATCGACAGACATCCCATTTATTTTCCTTGGTATATTTTTATACGACCTGTTACTTAGGACAATGCTCTTGGTAATGTTACATTTAATGTCGGAACAAAGTATCATAGAGAAATTTCTAATAGGAAAACAAATTAAACAGTTTGATATTTATCATAACCTCAGATGCAGAAAATTTCATGTTTACACATCGGAATCATTAGAAATGACTTTTTTTGGTCGGGTTCGTGTTGCCTTAATCTGTCTTTGTTTTGTTGACTATTGATCGTCACCTTTAGGGAATGAGGGCACCTTCTTGTCTGTTTCTCTGCGAATAATGATTGTTGATGGTCCTCGGTATTTTTAAGACACATAACACAATGTATTAAAAATTTCAAATCAACACATAAAAAAACAACAAAAACGCAACAAAAAAGTTTTTGTAGTTGATAGCAAATACATAAATTGATATTGTCAACAAAAAAGTTTCTGTAGTATACAATTCAAATGCATAAATTATGAGTCAAGTCCAAAGTCATACGAAAAGAATTATAATAGAACGAAGACATTATATTTCCTTTTTTATTCGAAAATAAACATAATTCCCCATTTCCATTCTCAATATTATTTATAATAGCATGAAGACATTATATTCCATTTTATACGAAAAGAAACATAATAGCATGAAGACATTATATTTCCTTTTTTATACGTAAAGAAACATAATAGCACGAAGACATTATATTCCATTTTTATACGTAAAGAAACATAATAGCACGAAGACATTATATTCCATTTTTATACGTAAAGAAACATAATAGCACGAAGACATTATATTTCAATTTTATACAAAAATAAACATAATAGCACGAATACATTATATTTCATTTTTATACAAAAAGAAACATAATAGCACGAAGACATTACATTGCATTTTAATGATTTTTTTGTTTGATTGAACATCAACAATTTACTTGTATGCGAAATTAAATGATATAGATACTTTGATTTTTTTGTTTTCAAAGTGCATGACGAAACTTCGACTCATATGAAAATAAGATAATGCCGACAACCAACTGGAAAGTTGTAGCTACAAATTTAACAAATATGTTATCTTCGGCATACTGAAAACTTGTTCTTATGTGTAGCGTGTAGAATGAGGCATACTGAAAGCTTGTTCTTTTGTGTAGTGTGTAGAATTAGGCATACTGAAAACTTGTTCTTATGTATAGCGTGTAGAATGAGGCATACTGAAAACTTGTTCTTATGTGTAGCGTGTAGAATGAGGAAAATAAGGTTTAACACCTTTATAGCTTTATGTGTTTAGTTTCGTATTATATTATTAAAATCAAATTTAGTTACTGAAATTCAAAACTAAAAATAATAACATTCAAATGTACGTTACAAATTGGTCAGTCGGATTTCTGTATTTGTACTTTTGTCCTATTTCTGAATTGCTTTAAATGCACTGTATATTAATTTGTTTTCGTATTTGCAAGATTCTGTTTTTGAGTGCTATGACAAATCATTGTCTCTTTAAAAAGTGTATTTTTTAAATTAATATGAAACAGTTTCAGGTCATTATTGACGTCAAGGAAGAATTAAATTACATTGTAAAATTACATTTCTCTGTCTTCTGTTGACAATATGACTGATTAGAACTAATTCAAATAACCATGATGCAAATTAAGTATTGTAAACTGCCTTGAAGACTTGTTGAAAGATTATGTAACTCCGCATTTTTTTTACTTGAATCAATCTTGAATATTTAAACATTTTATTTTCTCTTGTATTAATGCAAATTCGATTTTCAAGCAAAGCCGTTTGGATTATTTTTTGATTTCATCTGATCTTGAACCATTTGTAAAAAATGTAGACATGGATATAAGTTACAGGTCTGATCATTCTCCAGTGTACCTTACCTTACAGTTTTACAATCAAATTAAAGGTAAAGGCACATGGAAGTTTAATAATAGCTTGCTACATGATATGGTATATGTAACTGAAATAAAAAATTGCATTAGGGAAACTATAAATCAATACTCTCTGCCTGGGAATGACCTAGAAACAGAATTATCAGTAAACCCACACATGTTTTGGGAACTCTTAAAATGTATGATAAGAGGGAAAACAATATCATATGCCAGTTATATAAAAAAAAGAAAAACACAAAAACTGAAAATGATTTAGAACTCAAGCTAGCTAAATTACTTGAAAATTATGAAATAGACCCCTCAGAATTATTAAATTCAGAAATTAAAATTTTAGAAAATGAACTTGTTCACCAAAGAGAGAAAAAAGTAACAGGTATTATGGCAAGAGCAAAGGCAAGATGGGTAGCAGAAGGTGAAAAATGTACTAACTATTTTTGTAATCTTGAAAAAAGAAATTATAATGAAAAGATAATTCCAAAATTAATTAATGATAATGGGGAGGAAATTTTTAACCAAAGTGAAATTTTAGAAGAACAAAAATCATTTTATGAAAAACTGTACTCCTCAACAAATCCTATTCTTCATCAAGAACATAAAAATCTATTTTTTGATGAAAATAATCCTTTTATCCGCAAACTTTCTGATGAACAGAGATTACAGGCAGAGGGTAATTTGAATACTAATGAATGCTTAAAAACATTGAAAAATATGAAAAATGGTAAATCTCCAGGGATGGATGGATTTACAACAGAATTTTATAAATTTTTTTGGATAGACCTCCATGAGTTTATTATAAAATCTTTTAATTATAGCTTAGAAACTGGATCTTTTTCGGTTAGTCAGAAACAAGGAGTAATAACATGCATTCCAAAAGAGGGTAAATCAAAATTTCAATTAAAAAACTGGAGACCTATCACTTTATTAAATGTTGATACAAAAATTGCATCAGCTGCATTAGCAAATAGAATAAAACCTTTTCTTGGGGATATAATTAGTGAAACACAGCAAGGTTTCATAAAGGGGAGGTATATTGGAGAATGTACCAGGCTTATTTTTGACATTATGGAAAAGGCAGAAGATGATAATCTACCGGGTCTTTTACTTTTATTAGACTTTGAGAAAGCTTTTGATACTCTTGAGTGGTCATTTATAGACTTGGCTTTGTCTTTTCTAGGATTTGGTCCTATTTTTTGTAGATGGGTCAAGACCTTATATTCAGAATCTCAGAGCTGTATTATAAATAATGGACATTGCTCTCAATTTTTTAATATTGGTCGGGGTGTTAGACAAGGTGATCCTCTATCTCCATATCTCTTTATATTATCTTTAGAGCTTATGAGTGCTGCACTTAAAAATAACCCAGATATAAATGGTATGAAAATAAATGATTCTGAGTATCTACTAAGCCAGTATGCAGATGACTCATGTCTCTTATTAGACGAGGATGAGAAATCTTTAGATAAATGTTTATATACTTTAGAAAAATTTTCTGAGTGTGCGGGACTTAGGGCTAATTTTGATAAAACAGAAGCCATATGGATTGGGTCAAAGATTCACTCAAGGGATAAACTAACAACTACAAGAAATTTGAACTGGAATCATTCAGGAAAATTTAAACTTTTAGGAATAAAATTTGATCTGTTCAGTGAAAATAAAACGCTTGTAAATTTTGAAGAAAAAATAAAAAAAAATACAGAGCCTGCTAAATTCCTGGGTTTATAGAGATTTAACATATATGGGAAAGATCACTGTCATTAAATCACTAGCTCTACCTATTCTAATTCAATCATTGACAGTTTTGCCAAATCCTCCGGATGATAAAATAAAAGAAATTCAAAATATTTTTTTTAGTTTCTTGTGGTCAGGAAAACCTGACAAGATTAAAAGAAAAGTTATGATAGGGTTATTTGAAAATGGGGGGTTGAAAATGCCAGATATAAGATCCTTTTGTTATTCATTAAAGATGACATGGATAAATAAACTTTTAGACCCCTTGAATATATCCCCATGGAAAACATTGTTAATAGATCAATACAACAGATTAGGAGCAGACAAAATATGGTTGATGACCCCTGATGGTATCCAAAAGATTTCTTCAAATTTTAATAATTTCTGGAAAGATATTTTACTAAACTGGAATATCCTAAACACTGTCACTAATGACACTGCTGAAGGGATCATGAAACAATCCATATGGCTAAACAAGAGTTTGAAAATTAATAATAAAACTGTCTTTTACCAGAGGTGGGTTGAATCAGGAGTTTTCTTCATAGGTGATTTACTTGATGAAAACAGTAATTTTTTTACTTTAAAAGAATTCTGCGAAAAATATAATCTTAATATTAATTTCTTGGAATACCATTCTTTGCTGCATATGATACCAAAAGACTGGAAAAATTTAATCACTACTTCAGAGAAAATTACTCACATATCTAACGATAAATTTGAATTTATAAAAAACAATAAAAAGTCATGTCAGTTCTTTTATAAAAAATTCTTGTCAATGTATACAGAACGTCCTACAAAACAACAAGACAAAATGTGTAAGGAACTAGGCACTCTTATAGAAAATTGGGATTTCTTTTATAGTTTACCCTTTTGTTGCACTAAAAACAACAAATTTAGTATGTTCCAGTTTAAGATTTTACATAGAACTCTCGCTACAAATGCATTATTACAGAAATACGGGTTAAAAGAAACTAACTTATGTAGTTTCTGTAATGAAACTAAAGAAACTATAAGTCACCTTTTCTGGGAATGTATGCTAGTTAGAAATTTGTGGTTAGAAATTGCAGCACTTTTTCTAGTTGAAAATAATTTAACTTTAATTCTTAATGTGGAAAATATTGTTCTTGGGTCAGAGTCTTGGGATATTTCCCTAAACTTATTCACTATTCTGGTTAAATATTATATTTATACATGTCGCTTTAATACTTCATTACCGACTCTTAAAGGTGTCATAGCTATGATTAAAAATTCCTACCAAATAGAAAAAATATCTACCTCCTTTTACAGATCCCCTAGAGCAAGAGAGAAATTTGATAGTAAATGGGAATTAATTAAAAACTTAGTTCACATTTGAGGAGAGATCTTTCTATTTATGTACTTACTTAAGGCTTTATAATAGTTCAAGTAGAATTAATAATATGTTGATGCACATCACAACTGGACAGTGATTTGTGTGCATCTTAAAAGTACTATCTATGTTTATTGCTATTGTTATATATATATATTGATATACTAGTTTTTGTTTGATTGTATTTGAATTATCTCCCCTTGACTTAGGTTGACATTTATTATGTGACTCTGTCCAACATGTTGTCCAATATGTTATCTGTTAATGATCTCTGGTGGCCTCTCCTGGTACCTCTCATGTTTTACATCACTGTATAGGCAGTGATGCATGTGGCTATAGGAGAGGGCTGATGCAATCATTATTCTTATCAGCATATTCAGGTATTCTAATCCAGAGTGATAAAGGATGTGTATGATCCAGTAGAAAATTTAGAACAATTAGCATAACTAACTTTTTAATTTTAGACTGTTATTGAAAAATTTAATATCATTATATGTATTATGAATTAATTATATAATTATGTATCACAATATATACTTGGTGTATTTTCAGATGAAATAAAAATAAATTACAAAAAAAAATCGATTTTCACAATCAAACTTATTACAGACACCAGGCTTAACATGAAGGATTTAGAAGCGTTCCATTACAACACGTAAGCAGAAGTATATAAAAAATAGTATATTATTCTAATGCATTTTTTATGTAACAATTGTGTTCATTCGCAAAAAGGTACCGCCAAATCCAAAGTTTGACCAGTCGTTACTAATGATGGACCCGCCATTTTGAAATCATTGGATCAACAAATGCTCGATTACTACACTATTATAGAAAATAAAACAGAACTTACCCTAATAATTGCCGTTTGATGAGATTTTATCCAAATATGAAACGCAGTTGTGACGAAATTACATAAGTTTAGAAGTATTTATTTGAATGAAGTCATGTTTAGTAATGACGTCTTTGCAGCAAAATTATTCATGAAGTTTTTATTCTATTTCAAATTTAAACATTTTTTTAAGTTCTAACGTTTTATTCCTTTTTGTCTAAACATAACTGTAGTTGAAGAGTTGCCACTATCAATTTTGATTTGACGGTTGCAACTATACAACTACAGTACGGTTATTCCTTTATTCAACTAGATATGTATCTGGTCTATATTCCAGTATTGATTGTTTGGAATTGCTACAAATTGTCACTTCTTCGTACTTTGAACATCAAAATTATTTTCTTACTCCTTAAATACTGTAAAGGCTCATTTACACGAAGAACACACAGTTTTATCGAGCACTGATTGTAAAGTTTTATTGTTGATATTCACCCCACATGTACCACGTTTTAGATTAAATTTATTGACATACAAGAAATTTCTTGGCATTCCTAAACGGAAAATTATATAGACAGAAGAAGTATCACAATTAACAACAATATTATTTTCATTTACCTGTGTATAATATGACGTAATTGTTTTCATAGTTGAAGTTTTTTTTCTAAAATTGTTTAATATTTCACAGCGGTTTTATACTTTTTACTTTAATCATCCCTTATTTGTTATTTACTATGTATTTACATTGTATCACAGATCAAATTTATTCGTTCATTGTTTGTAAATTTGTGTTAATACGGTTTTTTTTTTATTTAGTTAAGTCATTCCCATTGATATTTTATAGTGTGTCTTTTTATGCTGTGATGTTATACTACTGTTTCAGAAAAGGGAGAAGGTTTGGTACCACTTAAACGTTTAATCCCGCTGCAATTGTTTGCACCTTTCCTAAGTCAGAAATCTGCTGTTTAGTGGTACTCGTCTGTTTATGTGGTTCATAAGTGTTTCTCGTTTCTAGTTTTTATATAGATTAGACCGTTGTTTTTCCCGTTTGAATTGTTTTACACTAGTAATTTTTTGGGGCCATTTATAGCTTGCTGTTCGGTGTGAGCCATAGCTCCGTGTTGAAGGCCGTACCTTGACCTTTAATGGTTTACCTTTATATATAAATTTTTACTTGGATGGAGAGATGTCTCATTAGCACTCACACCACATCTTCCTATATCTATATACAAGATACTAAAGGAATATTGCAATTCATAAATCGTAAACAAGCAGACAATTCCACGTAAAAAACCGAATGTAGACGAAATGAAAAACGACAGTTAACAAAACAGTACATAGAAAAACTACATAGCTGCCGAGTAACACGAAGCACAGAAAACAAAGTGGTTAAGACAAAATTGTCCAGACAACTAAAAACGATTATGTTTGAAACATACTTGAATATCCGTGAAGTCGGTGCTTTTTTTCAGTTACCAAATCGGTTTAAAATGTTCATTTATTGAAAATTTGGAAGACAGATTTTTTTGTATTCTCTGAAAACCTAGTGACACAACTAAAAAAAATACTTTCAAGTATTATTTTGAAATTAATTTTCATTTCATTTTTTATGCCCCTTGAAAACATTAGTCATATTAAAAATTTCATTGTTAGCACTCTCAAATATATCATTCTTGCCAGAAGTTTATAACACTTACACCATAGATGTATATGAGCAACATCTTGGACGAATTCAAAAATTAGTGCCAATAAATTAATTTTAAAAGAGTTGTGTCCCTTCGAAATATGATTATATGGAGAACTGCATTTTAAGCGCTTTCATATGTACAATTCATTTCCGAATTTTATGAAGGTAAATCATAGGGAGATATAAGCAATGTATTGGACTGATTTGAAAATTAGTACAGAATGATCATTTCTTAAATATCTAACTGTTACTTTTTGCAACCCTGAGTAGACGTCATTAATCATTACTCACGATGATTATCCTCGTCAGAGTCCACCTTCATAGAAATGATACTGTCTATGAAACAATAACTCACTTATGAAGTTAAACAAACGATATCGAGTGGACACAATACAGTCTTCAAACATTCACGGAACAAAATGTTAACCTGAACAACAGTTTAAACTTATTATTTGGTAAACTTTAAGTGAATTAATTTCAAGGTGTGGAATTTAAGGAAGTACACCACTAATCATGGTCCCATTGCTTTCTATGTTAAATTCCTCCGTCGTTTCAAGCAGGCACACCTCTTTTATTTGAAGTTCAAATAAAGTGGCAATCATTGCATTTCAAAGCAACACTTTATGGTGTCTTGTACTGAAAAAAAATCAGCATACCTTTAATGGCATATAAGAAAGAACTGGTTCCCGGAACATCGGATGTACCACAACAGGTACTTATGATCTGACAAACAGACAAAATGTACCCTCTTTTTAAAATTTGGTGCAGTTTTTTTTAATATTCAAAATTAAAAGTCCAAAATAAAGGCAATAGTAGTATACTGCTGTTCAAAACTCATCAATCTATGCACAAAAAAACAAAATCGGGGTAACAAACTAAAACTGAGGGAAACGAATTAAATATTAGAGGAGAACAATGACACAACATTAAAATGTAACACACACAGCAACGGACTAAGCATTAGACAAAATCCGATGAGAATAACCAATATAACATCAAAACCAAATACATGAATTTGGGATAGAAAAGTACCGTGACATGTCTTATAGTAATGTGAATTCACACTCAAAAATAGGAGAAAACAAACGACACAACGAAAACACAACGTAAAAAAGTGCTCTACAATGATCACCAGTCCTTCAGCTTTCATTTGATACCAAAAATACTTAAATATTCTTCATATTTTGAAAGTTACACTCATTCGTAGGAACTATTTTGTGTTAAATATGTACTACTTTCTGGTATGTGCTTTCTCGCCAGGCGTGAATTAGTGGTGTTACACCTTAAATGATTGTACATAATGTCTCTTCATTTTGATCGTAACACGTCCATCATTCACGACAGGAATCACATAACTGAACAAGGTTGAACATGAACTAAACCATGACACTGATGGACCAAACCATGAAACCGAATTTTCTGTAATCTTAAATTGTGTGCAAATGTAGGTGTTTTTAGGAATAATTGACCGCATATATATACCATAACGAACTATGGGATGTAGCAGACAGTGACAAAATAACGGTACTTTATGCATTAGTAACGAACAACAACTGATAAATTTTGGCATACGCTAGCATTATTCTGTAACAAATTACAACTATATGATGAAAACTTTAGTGTACTGACATATATTAGCTATAAACAAAGATACTTACCCGCTTGAATTTATATTCAAAGGTTCCTTTAGCGAAAGATCCGAATGTTTATTGATTGTAAATAAAAACTCTTAACACAACCATGTCTAACTTAACCAAGCTATGACAAAATCACTGTCCTAAACGCCCCTCGATATGAAGACCTTACTACCTGTGATGATCATAACAATAATATTTACAATTGTTCTACACTAGAAGCGCATTTTACGAACAAATAACACTTCAGTGATGTTCAAGTTCAACATATTTGAAAAAGAAAACATCTTTGTAAGATAAAAATATAGCCAAATACAGGAAGGTAATTAGAGTTTGATCGAGGTATATTCCTTATAATACAAAATTTAAAAAAGAACCAATATCATTATTTTAATTTGGCTGTTTGTATCCTTTGGGACTAACAGTGCACCTGCGGATTTATCGGTCCAGTGATAGTATAAACTCATTACGATACTACAATAAATATCGCTTCAGTGATGCTCGAGGCCAAAATATTTAACTATTTAAATAAGACTGTTTGACATCGATGTAAAACGATGTAGTCATGCTGAATGAAATACTAATTTTATCTCCGTAATGATATAGGTGCGTATAAATAAATCGAGTCTTTGATCTGAATTCATTCAAACTACTACCAAATAATAAAACTCTATTAAGAATTTCTGATAAAGACAGTCTGATAATAGATTCATGTGAACGCTACTGCTATTTCTGTGTGCTGAAAATATAGCACATCACTCTGATTTCAGTAGGAATAAATAAAGGCAACAGTAGTATTTCGGTGTTCAACATGCAATGCAAGAAAATAAAAGATCGTTCTTAATTTTAAACAACGACGACTTGTAAAATATAGTGTTTATGAGAAAAAAGTACACACATCAGAAAAAGTGTAATGGGAGGGGGGATTAAAAAATTGTAACCACTAACAACTTGAAATTAAAAGTATTATGATAAACATGGAAGAACATACATAATTGGAGAAAATAATAACGAAATGGAGGGACACAAACAACAACTTTGTCAAACGAAATGCCAAAATCAGAAACAAAAGCAATCAATAAATAGCAAATAAAAACAATGTTAAGTTGTGTGTTCTCGACATCCTGTCTAATTGTTACTTTTCGAACAGCGGTGCACTACTATTGCCTTTATTTTATACCCGTTTTATTGCCGTTGACTAGTACCGAAATTGCAATCATGTTGTATTGTAATAAAATTGAGAATGCAAATGGGGAGTGTGTAAAAGAGACAACAACCCGACCATAGAGAAAACAACAGCAGAAGGTTAACAACAGGTCTTCAATGCAGCGAGAAATTCCCGCACCCGGAGGAGTCCTTCAGCTGGCCCCTAAACAACTATATGTACTAGTTCAGTGATAATGAACGCCATACTAAACTCCAAATTGTACACAAGAAATTAAAATTAAAATTAATACAAGACTAACAAAGGCCAGAGGCTCCTGACTTGGGACAGGCGCAAAAATGCGGCGGGTAAGCTTAGGTAACCATGTGTGAACAGGGAAAAAGCAGCTTCGTTTATTATTTTGGATTTTAAAATAAAATTCTCAATTTTGATATTTTAGACTTTAATTCTCTGTGTATTATTATTCATTTTATTTTATATTTTCGTTTCTATTTACATTTCATATCCAGGACTTAAATCAACATGCTTTGATATGCAATTTAATTCTCAGTTTGGACATTGAGTGATGTTATAGCCTGTTAGCTAATTAGTGACATTTTACATCTGCTTACCTTTCCGGAGCACCTGAGATCACCCCTAGTTTTTTGGTGGGGTTCGTGTTGTTTATTCTTTAGTTTTCTATGTTGTGTCGTGTGGGCTGGTGTTTGTTTGACTTTTTCATTTTAAGCCATGGCGTTGTCAGTTTGTTTTAGATTGATAAGTTTGACTGTCCCTTTGGTATCTTTCGTCCCTCTTTTACCTTATTCATAATGTATGTTCTTATTGTCATAATCAAATTATCATTTAATATTTATTCGTCAAGTTCTAAAAATAGTTTAATCTTTGTCAGTGAACAATATAACTCAAATTAATTGTTATTTGTTATGTCTATACTTGCAATTCCATTATGTATAAATACTTGTTTATAATTTTTATAAGCAAGATTTGGACTCAGGACTTTACACTGAACACAGTCCATCTGTAATAAAAGTATAAGTATTCCATGCTGAATTATTAGTTTATTCATCGCTAGTTCCAGAGTCTCAAAAGGTAGGTTTCTCATTGCTATTCACAGCAATCGTTCGTTGTGTGATCAGGTGCATCACACAGTTTCAGTAACAAGAGGTCATTCATTCAGGCTCTTGTTACGCACCCTACAAGTCACACAGTTTCCCCGGTGACACATGTATTACAATTACTATTAACAGGCTGGGCACTTTTCCTCAATTTCGGTATATTATCCCTAGTAATTTATTCTTATTCATATTGTAAGTGAAAACCATATTTTTGTTTTAGTTAATCAAGGAACTTGACATGTTTACAATTATTAGCTCTTAATTTATTAAGAATGGTCTAGGAATAAGATTTACATTCGTAAATTGCGAGAAAGATTCAAATAAATAGTTGTCTTATTCGAATTACAAGAAAAGGACTATGGTTAAGGAATACGATTTACACTCCTTAATTGTAAGGATGATTAAGAGTTGTTGAATTTCAATTGCAAGAAAATAGTCTATTTATATATGTTTTAATATTTAGTTTAGTCATCTTCTCAGACATTGATTGGCATACTTATTGGATAACTCCACAAAGAAAATTGCATTGACATAGTTCCCAATACATTAACTGTACCTGAAAGTATTCAACACATCAATGTGAGTCGTTAATAGAAAACTTTAATTGATGCACAACAAATTATTTCATTTTGTATGTCTAGAAAACTTTATAACGTTAATGGATCCAGAGTTCCTTTAAGGAAATGTCAAAATACAACTGTATTATATATACGTCTGGCTATTAGCTGTAATTACATAATTTTAAAAGATAAGGCAATTAAATGATCAAGCTTACGAAGAGCAATATTGTTAGAGGAAAAATTGTTGTTGCATATCATATATGTCAGTAATCAAGGTCTCACATTCATCAAACGATATGGTTTCCTTAGAGAACAACAATATTTTAACAATTTCATTTAGAATCCAGAATTTATGCAACTAACACTTTGTTGTCCTCTACGCAGATTGTTCAACTTATATTATAATATGGCACTTTTGAATTATTCTAAAGACAAACATTTTTTTTTAATTATCTAGTAAAAATCATAGTAAGACATGTTTGTATTGAAACACAGGCCTCTGGGTACATATCAGTTCAATTTGATTAAAGATATTGTAATGCAAAACTCATTTGTATATAACTTCATTGTCCTTTACTACGCGGTTGTTCAACTTATGATTAAATATTATACAATATATTATTCTAAAGAAATTTATACTTCAAAAGCCATAGTCAGACATTGTTATCTTTGAACACTGACTTTAGGTTTTATAAGTATCATTTGATTAAAGTAATGATAATGCAAAACGCATGTGTTTTTAAATTCCTTTTTGCGTTTGTTCAACTTATGTTTGAATATTACACAATGCATAATTCAAAAAATAACATTTGTTTATTATTTGGTAAAGTCACATTTTTTCGTATTTGAACACTAGGTTCTGGGTATTCAAGGTCCATATTAGTTCCATATATGATAAAGTTAAGTCATTTTAATGCAAAACAATTGAATATAACAACTACGAGATAACTCAATTGTGAAAATAAAAAGAAAGGTTGAATTCATGTTACAACAAAGCAGCGCAATAATATGAAAACCACAAAAACTACGTACACAAGTTAACTAATTATCTTCCAAAAAAGGTCAAATGTCTTAACCAAGTTGTCAAGCTTTTAATCTCCAAGCATGACAAGGATAATCGTAGATGTTTTTTTGCTGTTATATCAATTACTCTAGAACAAAATATATCTGTCAAACAACAAAACCAACAAATTAAAAGAATTATGTTAAATGAAGCAACAGTAATATATAGGAGTTCAAAAGTCATTAATCTATTGAGAGAAAACAAATCCGGGTTACACATTTAAACCGAGAGAAACACAACCGAGGGAACACATCAACTATTGGAAGAAAAACAAAAGAAACACAAGTTTTAAATTATTATTGGAAATGTTCAAATTCTAGATATTGATTGATATAAAATTAATGTACTTTAAGAGTGTGCTTTAAACACCCATGCTTTATATAGGAACATTGTTAAGCAAAGCAAATAGTACAAATTGCAGAATAACATAGCAAATAAACATGAATTAATAATTGATATATCAATATTGAATGTATCTTTGAAATATATGCATAATAAAACGAACATGAATTGATGACAGTTGATCGAGACTAAAATACACACGAGAAAAGTCGGTATTTTTTTTTTTTTTTATCTCATTTAAGCAAATGACTGTTGCCGCATCATGATGCAACCAATCAGAATCTATCATGTGATAAGTAATTAATTCAAGATGGCGTGTATTTCGACTGAAACTAATAGCTCCGCACCGTGATGAGAAGCAAACAGTAACACTTAAGACCAACAAAAACACAAACCCCAACATATAATATAAACTAACTATATAACAACTGCCACATTTCCGAATTGGTACAAATTTGTCACTGGGATGTCGGTGTTTTGTACTTTTGCTTTATTTCTGAATTGCTTTAAATCCACCGTATCTTAATTTGTGATCGTATTTGTGAGATTCTATTTAAGTGTGCTATGACAAATTATTGTCTTTTTAACAAGTGTAATTTTTGAAATTAATATAAAACAGCTTCAGGTCATTATTGACGCCAAAGAAGAATGAAATTACATGGTAAAGTTACATTTCTCTGTCTTCTGTTGACAATATTACTGATTAGAGCTAATTCAAACAACCATGATGCAAATTAAGTATTGTAAACTGCCTTCAAGTCTTGTTGAAAGAATATGCAGTTCCTCATTTTTTTTCTCACTCGAATTAATCTTGAATACTTAAACATTGTCTTTTCTCTTGTATTAATGCAAAAATACGATTTCCACACTAAAACTCATCCCATATACCAAATGAAGGATTTTATAATGGCAACAGTGAATACTGCTGTTCGAAAGTCATAAATCGATTGAGAGAAAACAAATCCGGGTTACAAATTAAAACGGAAAGGAAATACAAGTGAAAAACAGCGAAACAACAGAAACACTCAAGTGAAACAAAAAAAAACTAAACGACAATGCAACACACAGAGAAACGAACTTTAAGATAACAATTGCAATTTTTCTGACTTGGTAAAGGACATTTTAAGAAACAAATGGTGAGTTGAACTTGGTTTTGTGACTCTCCAAACCTCCTGCTTATATGGCAATGATAAATATAACACTAAAATGACAATACAACATGACAGGACTACAATACAAATAAAAAGATGAACATTCAAGGCAAAGAAATACAGAAATAAAAAATACAATAAAACATTATGTTATGACATGTTATAGTTATCAAGGGAACCAGGTTTATAATTTAAAACGCCGGACATGTGTTTCGTTTTCATAAGTTTCATCAGTGACGCTGAAGACAAAATAGTAAAGAAAGCCAACTAAAGATGGAGATCATTGATGACCCAAAATTTAGAAATATTTTGTGCCAAATACGGCTAAGGTTATCTGCCTATGATAAGAAAATCCTAGGTATTAAGGATAATTCATACTTTTGCAATCAATAAATTTATAAATATAAAAAAGAAGATGTGGTATGATTGCCAATGAGACAACTGTCCACGAGAGACCAAAATGACACATACATTAACAACTATAGGTCACAGTACAACCTTCAACAATGAGCAAAGCCCATACCGCATAGTCAGCTATAAAATGCCCCGATATGACAATGTAAAACTATTCAAACGAGAAAACTATCGGCCTTCTTTATATAAAAAATGAACGGAAAACAAATATGTAACACATAAACAAACGACAACCACTGAATTACAGGCTCCTGACTTGGGACAGGCACATACATGATTAATGTGGCGTATGACCATATAATTGACATGCATGTCAACACCGAACTTGGGACTAATTACAGATTCAAAACGAACACGTAATATAAATTAGGTCAGCACATAAAACCAGCCTAGCCGAACCACGCATTGTATGTCACCTAACTAGACCGACGCACAAAAGTGACGTCAAAGGTAAATGTCTAAAATTTTCCAAAAAACATATGTTTCAAGATTATGTTTGTAATAAAGATATTTGATGTATTTAATAACAATAAAACAAATACAATACTATCAATTTAGAATTGTGTTAGTAATTATTAAAGTTTAGTTGGCCCAAACTAAAATCTTATAAATGAACTGGGAGATTTTAATTATCTTTACCCTAACACACGAATAGAAAACAAAAGTTAGAACTACAACTACAAACGATAAGACATTTAACAATACCCGATCAGTATAACAAATACAACAGCATTAACAACGTCTATAAAACACGTAAGCGGTAAAATATAAAACATGAATGCTGTACAAAAGTTAAAAACAGATGAAAGATACCAAATGAACATTATAATTCAATATTATTAAATAAGTCGAAATCAAACTGACAATACAATGTCAAAGAGTAAAATTGACGAAATGACAAACGACAGTACACAATACATAACGCAGTAAAAGAAATACTGAGCAACAAGAAGAAAATCAAAAGCTGAGGTTTAGACAAAATTAACCGGATAATGGAAAACGGTTTGGTTTCAAATAAAATTTGATTATTGGTCCGCGTGCTTTCTTGTCAGTCTCCGAAATCTTATATTACCATCAGTTCACTTCTTTCAATAATAAACATTTGATAGACATGTTTCTTAGACTTGTTATTGCTTTCCGTCAAGTCGCATGTGTTTAAAAAAATATTACTTTCATTTGACATTCTAAATACAATATTCACACATCGACAAATTTTAAACAAATTATATTATTCTATCACCGCTCAATGTTTATGGTTTTTGTACTAAAACGTGTATGATGAGTGTTAGAACTTATTTATTGCAGCTTTTTGGCGAAATAGACAGTCACATGAAGCAATTAACTTCCACAAAACCCGTCAATAGTATAAAGACATATTACGTCTTTTCTGGATTTTAAAATATATGATTATAACAATACCAGTTACAGTAACAGTTTAACTGCACCAAAAGCGCCTACCCGAACAAATATCACTTCAGTGATGCTCAAGACCGATATATTTTAAAATGTAAAACTTATCTAAATATATCAAAGTGTCAAGAATGAACAAAGTATAATCAAAGACGGGAAGGAAATTAGAGCTTTGATATATTCCTTGACCTACAAGAATTTCTAAAACAATATAGTTATTTTCACGCAAGTACCGAAGTACTGCTTAACAGTACTGCAGCAGAAGTATCCAGTGGTAGTCAAAGCAACGATCTCAAGTTTACTGCACCAGATGCGTATTTCAACAACAAATGTCTAATAAGTGATGCTCGAGGCCAAAATATTTAACCATTTAAATAAGATTGTTTGGTATCGCTGTAAAATGATGTCGTCATACAGAGAGAACCACTAATTATTCATCTCATATATTATAAAGGTACGTATAAAAACATTTTATTGATCTGATTTTGTATGAACTACTACCAATTAATAAAATTCTGATTAGGATCATGTACACTATTTCTCAATTTCGGTTTATTATTCTCAGTAATTTACTCTATTGAATATTATAAGTGAAAACCCCATATCTATTTCATTATTACTAAAATAGCTCCACAAAGAAAACTGTATTGACATAGTTCCCAATACATTAACTGCACCTGAAAGTATTCAACACATCAATGTGAGTCGTTAATAGAACATATAAGTTGATGCAGAACAATTAATTCCATTTTTTATGTCTAGATAACTGAAAAGCTTAGAACACATTATAAAGTTAATGGATTCATGGTTCCTTCTAGGAAATGTCAAAATACAACTGAATTGTATCAACATCTTGCTATCAGCTGTAACTATGTAATTTCAAAAGATAAGGTAATTAAATGATCGCGATTTCGAAGCAATATTGTAAGACGAAAAATTGTTGAGTATCATATGTCCTTAATCACAGTCACACTTTCATCAAACGATATGGTTTCCCTAGAGAACAAAATTATATTAACCATTTCATTTAGAATTCAGAATATATGCAACTAACACTGTTGATCTCTACGCGGGATGTTTAACTTAAAATTCAATAAGGTACAATGTATTTTTCTAAAGACAAACAGTTTTTGTTTAATTATCTAGTAAAAGTCATAGTAAGACATGTTTGTATTGAAACACAGGCCTCTGGGTACATATCAGTTCAATTTGATTAAAGATATTATAATGTAAAACGCATTTGTATATAACTGCATTGTCCTTTACTACGTGGTTGTTCAAGTTATGACTAAATATTATACAATATATTATTCTAAAGAAATTTATATTTCAATCAATTGGTAAAAGCCAAAGTCAGACAACGTTATATTTCAACATTGACTTTGGGTTTCATAAGTATCATTTGATTAAAGTAATAATAAAGCAAAACACATTTGTTTTTAGAATCGTTTTCCCTTTCGCGGAAATAAAGGCAAAAGTAGTATACCACATTTTTGATGTTATTTGTTAAAGTCATATATTTTCGTATTTGAAGACTTGGTACTGTCTATGTTATGTCTATGTGGAGTTCGTGATGTTTATTCTTTAGCTTTCTATGTTGTGTCATGTGTGATGTTGTTTGTTTGTCTTTTTCATTTTTAGCCATGGCGTTGTCAGTTTGTTTTAGTTTTATGAGTTTGACTGTCCCTTTAGTATCTTTCGTCCCTCTTTTTTAAGTCCATTTTAGTTCCATTATTAACTTCCATATATGATAAACTTACCTTATTTTAATGCAAAACACTTAAATATAACAACTACAAGATAACTCAATTGTGTAAATAAAAAAATGTGGCATACGTGTCACCGGAAAGCAACTCAAAAACATTAGTACCACAAAAACTTATACAGGTTAACCAAATTGTCCAGCTCTTACTCCCCCATTATGACTAGGACAATCGTAGGTCTTATTGATTGTCATATTAATACCACTAGAACGGTATGTAGCTGAACAAACAAACAACACAAACAAACAAATTAAAGGAGTGATGTTATGTAAAGGTATTAGTAGTACACCAGTATTCAAAAGTCATCAATCGATTGGGAGAAAACAAATCCGGGGTACAAACTAAAACCGAAAGAAACCCATCAACTATGAGAGAAAAATAAAGAAACAACAGGATCACTTAAGAACATCAAATCAAACCCCAGCATACATAGAAACAGACTATATGATAACAACTGCCTTATTTCTAACTTGGTACAACGCACATTACAAAGAAAAGAAGAAGAAAAGGTGAGTAATCGACGATAAAAATTACCCTGCAGTTCATACGACACCGATACAAATTATTCAACCAAGAGCCTGACTTTCATATCTTGCACAGTGAAGTTAATTCAAATCAATAAAATGATTTGAATTAATTCAACAAAGAAATGGTCAGGCCTCACTGTAAGTGTATACACAAGAAAATAAGAAAATAACTAATAAATAAAGCCATAGACAGAGACATCAATTAGACAGGCAGTTAAACATGAACTGATATGGATCAGCTTTATCGGAAAAGATTGATGAGTAAAATAGAATGGACATTCGTAAAGCTCCATTTTAACATTTTAATGTACTGAATGCTAGCATTGTACAAAGCAAAATTGTTTTGAACAAAAAATATGAGTATTAAAAAAAAAGAAAAACAGTTCCATCATTATCTATAAAAGCAGAAAGTAAACCAATTATTATCATTAGGAAAGGTTATGACGTTGATAACAGTTATTGGTTTTAATTTTAAAGTAAAATCACAAAAACTCCGAGGAAAATTCAATCGAAAAGTCCCGAATCAAATGGAAAAATCATACGACAAAACATGTCAAACAAATGGACAACAACTGTCATGTTCCTATCTTGGTACAGGCATTTTCAAATGTAAAAAATGGTGGATTGAACCTGGTTTCATAGCGCTAAACCTCTCACTTGTACGACAATCGCAGCAATTTCGATTATATTTACAATGATGTGAACAAAAATAACACGGACCACACAAAAAACTAGGGGTGATCTCATGTGCTCCGGAAGGGGACGCAGATCCTGCTCCACATTTGCTACCCGTCGTGTTGCTCATGTTGTTACAAAGCCGATAAATTGTCTAATTCAGTGGTCACACTTGTGAAAAAATTAAGGGGATTGTAGGGGGAAATATCCGATATCATCTGTATAACGAATATTCCATAACGGTCAACGAACTCGTGATGGCGTCCGTAATATTTACGATTTGATTATTTCAACTTCAATATTTGGATTTCTAGATTTAGAAATGAAAAGGTCACAATTGAGAAGATGAAATCATCTCTTGTGTCGTGAAGTTTCGTTTTAAACCGACCTTCATAGTCAATTTCAAAATATACGTTTCAATCAAATGTCAAAATCAAAAGCTCAAACACATCAAACGAATGGATAATAACTGTCATATTCCTGACTTGGTACAGGCATTTTCTGATATAGAAAATGGTGGATTGAACCTGGCTTTTTAGCGCTAAACCTCTCACTTGTATGACAGTCGCATCAAATTCTGTTATCTTTACAATGATGCGTATATTGGAGAAAGATATGTTGAAAAACTCTCCTTCAAACATTAAAAAACTGAAACTATGGACGTTTATCAATTGATAACAATTTCTTTCCACCACAAAGGATAAATAAAAAAAGTGAGATAATTAATTTATCAAGTACTGATATACTATAATGCATCTCTGATAATTAGTCACGTATTCTTCCAATTAATTTTCAGTGAAATTGTTTTAATACATAAACCTTTTACTTCCGTAATGCCATGATAATTGCTGATTTAATGTGTGAATCACGTATAACCCAGTAAAATCCCCTTATGGTAATGAGGCGAATAGTCAGTCACTGTCTTCTATTGGATTGTATATCCAGACATCAGAAAATGTATGTTTTAAGTGAATTATTCTTTTAATCTGACATGGTTATAGGAGTTATTCGGATCAAGTACCTTTTTTTTTTATTTCTATTCAACAACAAATTGCACTTTCTGCTGTTAACAATATACCTCACTAGTCCAGCATACCAGTGAAGAATCCCTGTTTGTCAATACCAGAAATCCAGGGTTGTCTTCTGGTAAGCATCATTATATTAAATCAACAATTTAGTTTTATAATCTAACAGCTAAGTTATAAAATTAGAAATAATAAACAAGAAAATATCAGCGAGACTTATTTGTTTACCTATATATATATATATAAAGAAAGAAAACAAATACTATATAATATATATATCATCTATCAATGAATGACTTTTGAGTATTGTTTCCGGAAATTTTCCATATTTTCTCCATTAGCGTGTGCATTGTATCGGATCAAGTACTACCTGTTTACGTACATATATATTAAGGCATCATCTCACCAGTAGTACATCATTGTACTGATGTACTGTACTGGCATAATGTATAACAATTTGTTTTTAAAATTGAACATTTATAACTTTACAAATTATAACGAAAATAAGGTCCTAACTTTCTCAGTAAAAATTAACCTTATTTGAATTCATTCAACTGAATGAATAGCTGATCCTACTTTTTAGAAAATTTTCGCTATTTGAAGATACTGTGCACAATCATAATTTCTAAAAAAAAATGATGGCAGTAGCTTAATTGACCCCTTCGGCCAAGTGTTATTTAGGATGTAGGAGATATATTTTTGGTCTTGGGTTATGAAATATACTACTATGTGACAAACTGCTCTTGTTTCAAAAACAAAGAGATGGTTTCGTAAAAAAACTGGGCTTTCTAAAGAAAGGAGTTGAAATTTAAGACGCTCGGTAATCAAATGGCTACTATTGTCCTCCCTTATTGCCGACTAATTTTGGTACGGCAAAGTGAAATTTACAGAATCCTCATCAAAGACGAAAAACATCTTGCAGAGTTATTTAATGTCAATTTCAGCTATACTGATAATGTTCTGTCACTCAATATCCACATTTCAGTAACAGCTTGCATCTTATATATCCTAGAGAACTTAAGAGCAAAGATATAACCTAATGGGTTTGCTTAATATTTTAGAAACAGATAGATGTCAGACCTCAAACTAGAATCCTTGAAAAAAATATGATTTCAACTTTCCAATTGTAAACTTTGTATCTTTTGATAGAAGCATTCCCTCTGCTTCATCATTTTGCGTTTTCATTTTCGATTGATAAATTATATTCTCGCATATTCACACTATACGGAAAGGTGATACTTTTTACCCAAATAAACTACCGTACAGAACTATGGGGAAAACAACTGAGATATTCACGGTTACTTTCACGGATTTGTGTTTTGATATGTCAATATCTCAACTTACTATCGACATGAAGTTGCAGTCGTAAATCTTAAGATATACGAATAGTCATTTTATCTGTTATTTTGTCTTTTGTGTTCTATTACCGATTGTGATATGTTGACGGACAACTTCCGAAGCAAGGATGTCGGCTCTCTGGACTTTTCCAAAGTCCTGCGTTTAACGCAGAGTTTATGAGCTACGGTCCTTGCTTGGAATTAGGTGGATGGAGTCTGGATTCGCATGGCGGATGATGGATGCATTTCAAGAGAAGCTTATCTGATAAACGTAAACAATCTCGCTCCTTTTATGATTAATGCGATACCTTCAGTTTATGTTGAGTGACATGATTTATCTTCTTAATCGAATAATGAGACATGAATATCGATCAACTATATTTTTAAAAACTTGCAGATAATTAGGTCAGACATGCTTTTCATCTTTTTTGAACGCTTTAAAGTATCTCAAGAAATTATTTTAGCAGGAAGTATTGAAGATTTAACTGCGGAGCATGTATGGTTTAGCATAATATTTTAAAAGTGTCTCTATATGCAAATTAATTACTTCTAAGCTGAGTAGATTAAAACCTACAGAGCCCCGCTAGGGACATGCAAAGAAAAAAAAATATATTGTGCGCACAACTTAAATAAATTGTGCGCACAAAATAATATAGTGTGCACACAAAATAATATATTGTGCGCACAACTTAAATATATTGTGCGCACAAGTTAAATATATTGTGCGCACAACTTAAACATATTATGCGCACAAAATAATATAGTGTGCGTTAAATTCTTTGACCTTACACATGGTACGGGGCTTCAATGTCTCCTTTTTAAAGTGACAGAATGGAGAAATGCATAAGGTTTACTTTTGAAATAGGGCTAGATTACATGGAAATACTCTAGCAAAAAATCATCAGTGCATTTGTATCGACTCCTGACATGAATACTGAATAAATTACGTTTATTTCGTCTGAAACTTGGTTTACCAACAGATGCGTCGGAAGCCTCCACTTCATATCAGAGTTTATTAGAACGGTTTTAAACAGAGTTGGCAATAGAGCAAGGACACTTTCGAACCTATGTACACTTTCTTGTAACAAATATACAACTACTATTTGCACTTATGCATTATACTTTATTTCAGAAAATCTCAAGATTTGGTTTTGATTCACACAAGACTGTCATGTTCCTCAATTCACGACTTGGATTTTGTTATGCTCCGTCGACGATAGAGATTGCCATTATAATTAAAAGTCTTTACGTCCGTTCGTCCGTCCGTCTCTGTTTATGGTAAATGATTTGGTTATAGTTTATGATGAAGTTTTAGTGTCTGACTGAATACACGTACACAAGTTTTTTTTATCATTAAAGATGACTTTGTTTGTTCATGATTAAGTACGGTTTTGACCCAAAATGTACTGTTCGTTATTGAAATGTGACGGTGTGTTCAGTCTAAGAAATTCCCCATGAAGTTGTGATCAAATAGAGATAAAACTGAGAACATATATAAATCAAAAGATGCAATATGAGTGCCAATGAGACAGCTCTCCATCCAAGTCATAATTTATGAAAAGTGAAAAATTATTGGTTATAGTGGTACTACGGTCTTCATTACGGAGCGTTGGCTCACACCTAACAGCAAACTATAAAAGGCCCAAAATGACTGTAACAAAACGATAAACATATATGAACCACACCAATAAACAGAATACCACTGAATAACAAGTTTCCGACATAGAACAGTATGTTAATTATGATTTAGAATTTTTTTAAGAGTTGTGTACAAATGTTTCAGGCCAAGTTATAGATGCATTCTGATTAAAAGAAGAGAGGGCAAGAGGTCACTGATAGTATCTATTTTTGATCGATTTCATTATACATGTACAATTTTACAGAATATTGTTCGTATTCATTATGAAACTGAAATGTTACGAAGCAATTTAGGAATAGTCAATGGAAAAGTATTCCTCAGTGGTATTTTTTGAAAACAAACGAAACAATTATGATTCAATGTTTCCAAATATGGTCCGTTTTGGGGCATCATTTATTCATAAACGTGTGGCCCGATTGATCGCGATCGATGCGAGTACTAATGAGACAACATAATACATATACACCATAGCTCATACAAATACGGGTTATATTCTTCTCATATATTTTATGAAGGTATGGTACGCAACCCCTAACGGGAGTGATTGTGCTTGATATTCAAATAATTAAGACAGTCATAATCTTTCAATCAGTTTAATTGAGGTGTGGAGCTGGCATGTCAGTAACTGCTATAGGCACTATAGTAGTCCTTTGTTAATTTATGTATCATTGTCATTTTATTAAGTTTCATTTGTTACCTATTCTGACATCGGACATGGACTTCTTTTAAACTGAGTTTTAATGTCGGTATTGCTGTTTTTTATATTTGCATTGGCTAGAGATACCTTTATTATCGTATCTAAAAAAATAGACCAATTCTGAGATATTTAAAATTGACCAATAAACCATGAAAATAAAGTCAAGGTCAGACAAATATATATACATTACAATCATTCCACAAAACAAATAAAGTTCACTTATTCCTTATAGTATCTGAAAAACAGACCAACAAGAATCAAATAACACGAACCATGAAATATAAAATCAAGGTCAGATTAATATTACTGCAAGATAGACAATTACACCATACAAACATTCCGTACATCAAATATATCTAGCTAAATGATTATAGTATCCGAGAAATACACCAAAACACAAAAACATTACTTTGCCGGACCACTTAACCCTGAAAATGAGGTCAAGGTCAGATGACTACTGTCAAGTTGACATTTAGACATTAAAATCGTTTCATACAACCGAATATAGAAGAGCTATTGCATTTGGTATATGAGATTTTGTCTGAACCACGAACATTTAACCTTGTTGAATTATCAATAAAAGGAGTTCATGGTCAAGTTAAAATTGTTTTCCTAATTTTGGGCGCACACCATATCATATTGTGCGCACAATATGTTTAAGTTGTGCGCACAATATATTTAAGTTGTGCGCACTATATATTATTTTGTGCACACAATATAATTATGTTGTGCGCACACTATATTCTTTTGTGCGCACAATATATTTTTTTTTTGCATGTCCCTAGCGGGGCTCCGTAAAAACCTCATCATAGTGTACATCATTTAATAACAAAAAATGGGTTACTGGCCTAAAAAATAGTTATCGAATGATGTGTAGGCATATTCTCCCTTTAACTGATGTATGCAATTAAATTACCCTTAAATTAAAAGAATAACACTTTAACTCTTTATCTTTATAATCTTATATATATATATCACTACATTGCTTTGTGTTTGCTGTGGTAGTAAAATTACTGAGTTTAGATCGTTTGGTATTTATTAGATTCATTAGAACCGAATACCTTCTGATTCCTTTTCTTAAAATGTCTGTTTGTTACTCTACCCTGTAAAAGGTTTACTAAATGTGCAGCGTTTGAATAAGTTTGACCTTTTCTAATAACTGCAGACACATCCAGGTCATAATGAGGCGCAATTTTAACTGTTGACCGGGTTCACTAAATCCACAACAATTAAACTAAGTGAACGCGAATTACGCTGGGAATGTAACCATAGGTTTTAAATGTCAAATACTACCAATATTTTATAATTTGTTTCAGTAATGAACTCTGGTGTTACTCAAACAATTATACGCCACATAAGGTTCGTTTTTATTCAGTGTAAGTGTCCTCAGGTCTTTTTTTTATTTTACAACTTACGCCATACTCAGATTTTTCGTTGCTGAAGGTTAATTTCTTATCGTTCCGTTTGGGTTGATAGGAACATCATTATTACGAAAAACTGTAAAACATTTTAATTCAAAATTATTTTGATTCGTAATCTTAAAACATCGTGATCGATTTTTAATCTGACAGATAATCTAACTATTTTCAACCTATTGTTGACATTTTTTTACGTGCAGGTGTGCTTTAGGGATCGGCTGATTACAACCAACGTCCTTCTAAAAGCCTGAAATAATCTTCATTTAATGGTTTACACCAATTTGCATCTTATTGATCAGACTAAAATATTTGGATTTTGATTAGAATATTTCAATAATCATTAGAATATTTGCACAGCATATTGTGAAGTAAATGATCGATTTGAAAAAATATATGTCTGTTTTTGTTCACTGCATAGTGTGTTTTTCAAAACCTGTACAAAGGTTAACTATTTGTTTCATAGAATATCAGCGTAATAATAAAATTAATAAGGACTTAAAATATTTGATCCATTATGCAAATTGAGGGGAGCAGAACCTTTTTTCGGGACATCGGGATCGGGTGTTTTTAATCGCGGGATTTAGGGATCAGGACCCTCCGACCCCCTCCACCCTTAAATTGTTATGCAAAAGAGATAAAAAAAAATAACTTTCCTAAAAATTGAGAGTAAAGTTTAAATAGCAGTGAAAGTATCTAAACTTTGGGTTTTTTGTGTTTGCCCAATAGAATGTTGGAAACCCTGTAAACTAAATGAAGGTTTGGCTATATATTAATGATAATTACACACACTTCTGCATGAATCCTCATTTATTTCTTAAATGAAATGAAATTAGCCAGTTTAGCTCCCTACGCGGAAAAATATGGATGATTTTTGTTTCTTCATATGTTTTCTATCCCATAGAAGTAGCTTTTGTTTTATATGTTACATATTTATTTTTTGTTAATTTTTTTTTTTTATAAATAAGGCCGTTAGTTTTCTCGTTTGAATAGTTTTACATTGTCTTATCGGGGCCTTTTATAGCTGACTAAGCTGTAGGGGTTTTGCTCATTGTTGAAGGCCGTACGCTGACCTATAGTTGTTAATGTCTGTGTCATTTTGGTCTCTTGTGGAAAGTTGTTTCATTGGTAATCATACCACATCTTTTTTTTAAGATTAACTATCTTAAACACATGATTCTATTGACGGTTTCGTTCGCACAGCGTTAAGATGAATAATTTGACGACAGAGACATTGTATGTTCAAAAATCACTGCCGGGGATGAAATAAAAGTCCTCTTTTAAATGTAATCCTAATCATCTATACTTTAAACTTCATTTTCAAAAAGGTAACGAAAAAATAATGCTAGGGTCAAGCGTAGAAAATTGTATCCCTCCCCTCTTTTGCTACATTGTTACCATGGTTGTTACACAATACCAGATAAATACTCTGCCAGACTATGTTCATTGCTTTCGCAATAAAGCTTAATTTAATTTTTAACGCCATCTTTTCCTTTTTGAATTGCATTTTTGACAAAGAAACGAAAACTTTTGAAAAATATTCTATCAGTTGTTTTTTTTACACGAGACCAAATAGCTTAAGTATAAACTTTTGGTCATATTTTAAACTTGATTGAAATGCGACAGCGTTTATTCTGATACCCTAGTAAACACACTAAAAGTTCTTGATCTTTAAAAGTTATATTATGTAGAAAGGTTGAAACTATGCAGATAATAGGCATAATGATTTCAATAGGACATAATTTGACTGAAACATTGACCGACATGTGTCGATCAATCTTTCTTTGGTTCCCAGTCTAAAATACGCCATTCATTTATAGTTGTTTCGGCATTATTCTGTATCCGACAAACAAAGATTTTAGACCTTCGATTTATGGGTTTAGTAAATCTAATTATTTCCTACTCATAGTTATTACTTGTCTTCTGTTTCCGTAGACAACTATAACCTTGTAGATTACAATGAAATATAAGTCGGTTAATTCAACAGTCTGAACGAAATGCATTGTTGTAACAATTAATCTGGAATTGTCAATCATTGCAAACACATAAATTCACCTATGTCCTCGACATATTTTATTTCAAACACGCAAATAACTTTTGCAAATGTTTAAGCATACAACTTGTTATTCAAAGCAAAAGAAGTGATATCATGATTTAACGACGTATTGCTTATATGGTGTGTATTTTTCTTTTAATGATATTTAACAATATAAAAAAGAAGATGTGGTATGATTGCCAATGAGACAACTATCCACAAAAGACCAAAATGACACAGACATTAACAATTATAGGTCACCGTACATTCTTCTTTTTTTTCATTCAAAGCGATTATCACTTGGTCTTAATCTGAAAAATGCTGTCAGAACCAACGTACTTTTGAAACCGAAAGAAAATTATGGTTGATTCTTTCCCTTTCTAATATTGTTCTTTGATAAAAAGAGATCTACTACTTGAAACCAAAATTGTGCCTAAAGCATTACATCACTCTTTTTTATTGATCTGTGTATGCAGGATATTTTACTGTAGTCATTATCTAGATGCCAGAGTAAAGGCATCAGTAGTATACCACTGTTCAAAAGTTATAATTTGAGAAAGCACAATCCGAGTAACAGTTAAAACCGAGGGAAACACTACAACTATAAGAAGAAAACAACGGAAAAACTCACCATCACTTGTCAGCTTTGTCGGTATCAAATATTACACATGTCCTTTCAAATAAAATAATGACAGAAAGAAAGCATTGACTAGCTTATTTTATAACTCAATGATAATAATACAACAATGCAGTGCCAATTGGACCCGGAGATTTTACTGGAGATGAATCATAATTAACACAGTTGTTAATCACAATGACCACTTTAAAGAGGATTTTCCATTACTTACACTACAACAACCAGACCAAGTGTTTAGTGTTAAAACCAGACATCCGGATACGTACGTGATTTATCTATTGCACTGAAGTATATAGCGTATATATTAACCGAGAAATATTAACGTTTGATGATTGGGAATAAGTTGAAATTAATCATCATTTCTGGTGCTTATGCAGTCGTTATCTACTATACATTTTTTCAATCCAGATTTCGAAAAGATGACAAGCATGTCAATGACGTCACATTATTTAATATTATTATAGCTTCTTTTGGAAAAGAAACCTAACCTTGAGTCATTTTTAATCATCTGACTTATTCACTAAAGCTCTTCAATACCCTTTTTCATATAACTTGATTTTAAATTTTTTAGATATGTTACTGAAAAGTAAGTTTTACTTCTTTTCGGATCACGTATAAACCAGTGTAAAATAAACATCTGGATTACCTTAAAATAACAAGTAATTCTAGAGAACTTTTTTATGAGACGAATAAAAGCCTGGACACTATTGACCTACAGCAATACATTTTTTCTTAGAATACTATCAACTATTAGTTCATAAATGTTTTTATTGAAGCGAAAAATGCAAAAATAAAAAGTTGCAGTTGTATGATGCATGCCTATTATTTCGCATTTTTGTATATTGTCCAATAATTGCAATAACAAAAGCATAACCTTTTCATGGTTTTGTAATATTTATCATTTACTAGCTATGAATTTTGATTATTTATCTTCTTTAGTCAGTTATTCGATGTCTTTTCTGAGGCTTCTTTAGGAAATAGAGACAACAGTAGAATACCGCTTTTCAAAAAGTGTCTTGGTCATAGTGTAATAATCTTAGAAATGTAATGGATATTTGAGTGAGTTAATTTGTAACTATTCCTCTGTTTTACGTTAAAAAAGTAGTTAGAAAAAGGGAGGATGTAAAAATGTTTTTATTAACCCCAACGTGTCCTATCAGACTGCATCACATAAGATGCACTGAACAATTTTAAAACTGGTACAATATATAATACATGAGTTATGCTTGTTGTAAATCTTCATCCTATCAGCAAACTCAATGCCAGGCCGACAATCTTAGACATTCAAACAAATTCTTAAATTAACATTGAAATACCTTTGTTATATAGCTCTTTTATTAAAATTTTTATTTTAAAAAATTGCTGGTGTCCATCTGAATGCTTTTTTTCTAGATTAAGTGTAAATCGGTACACATATTAACATCTGGATTATCTTCAAATGTTCAGTATTAATCATGGAGAAGTCATTAGAAGACGGGAAAACGTGTTTTTCTTTAAGGTCTAAGCTTCTTTCGCAAAGCAACACCTTACATTTGTATGCATCGTTATGCAAATTTTTTGGGAATTTTTGTATATTGTTCATGAATCGCAATGATAAATGCACACACCAGTTCTAAATTAACAGGTTTTAACATTTATTCTAAATGTATTTTGCTCTTATACAGTTTAACTTATTTAGGCCTTTTAAGAGTATCATGGCAAAACAAAAGTGTTGCACTGATCATACTGTGATGATAAGTGAAATTTTGAGAACTTTTACGGACAAATATATAGCATTGAAAAAGGAGTATTGTTTAATTTCAATTATTTTCTATCATCCTTAATTTGCTTTTTGCTTTTATCCTCAGCCCGTTCGACTGCAAAAAGCGGTTAATTGGAAACCGTGTTTTTTCTCGCACTGCTTCGAGAAAACTTTTGATTAAAAGATAGTTTTCATATAAATCATTTTTGCATCAAACGAAATTACATTTGGTGCAGTATATATTACATAATATATCCCTGTAAATCTACAACATATCACCAATTCAATATCAAACATTCAAAAAATTACTTAGTGACGTAATAAGTGTGATGATTTTGTCAGATAATTGTTTTGGACAAGGGGATTCAGTCGATTTATTTCAAATCCGGCGTCAGTAAAACTAATTGCATATAAATAACACAATAATACGGACTATCACAAACGTAGTCATGATATGATATGTATTACCAATATTGTCATTGAAATAAGTTGTTAATTTTTAATCGTGCACAACCGATTAGGATCTGGGCAACCCATTTCAGTTGCAGAGGCGTTGTCGGTGAAAAGGCGTGTAATATAATTTTATAATGTCCTGTTAGTCTTTTTTTCGCCTTTCTTTTAAAATCTTAATGAAATGTTAAGATCATAAAAGTGTACTATACATCAAAGTATAGTAGACATTCATGTACAGTATGGACTTTTACACAATAATCGCCTAAAAATATTTTAAGAGGTTGTTCTGTATCATGCAAAAAATGAACGGGTTGTATACTCATAATATTGTCAAGCCTAATTAGTTTATTTAATGGTACCAAACATGTTTTTATAAATTTGCATTTAAGAAATATTTCAAATGGAGTAGGTATCGAAACGGTGTTTTCTTGCTATTTCTACATTTTGTATTTACTATTCTGGCTATTCCTACATGAGAAATTAGAGGAAGAACAATAGCTGTTGTTAGTGCAAGATTTGTTGTTTTAGTCATTAGGCTCTAATTACAAATGAATTAGGTACCAGGTAAATTACCTGTGGAAATTAAATAGAAATAATTATTCGTATGAAATTTATGTAAGACATTTGTTTTTTTTTAGGTGGGAAAACACGTATCAAGTATTATAATTAAGAGAATTTAAAAAGAAAAAAAACTCAAACTCATATAAAATAAGACAATCAAAAACATTATATATTTAAAATATAACACTCAAACCAAAATAAATGTGCTGCTTATGTGACATTTCAACACCATTATTTTTATGTCATTTCGTTTAGAATTGGTTAATGGACCCTGTTTGATAAGTCCTACAGAATACGTATTCAACGTCAATACATGACAAATCTTTATTGCATGCAGTTATAGATTAATAACATTTGAATTATTATCTAAAATTATTAACTTTCTCCACATGACAATGTGTTCAAATGTTTCCGGGCATTAACCTTGGTTGTACTATCTCCCATTGATTTCCATTATAGGAACTGAAATGAATATCAACAAGATGACCTTGTTTATTCTGGTTATTAACTGATCATACATAATAATCTTTCTACATAGGTCTACTGAGCCTAATAATCAGTTATTTGTTGGAATGTAATGAGTGCATAACTAAACTTCCACTGATTTTAACATCGATTTTAGTATTAAACATTTACCGATAAGACAAACCTATTTCTATGACATATTACAATTTTTTTTATTATGTATTAGTTTAAACGTATGGTCTGGTGGTAACAAAGGTCATTTGCAATGCGTTTCAGTTTAATTTTCTGAGTTAAAAACAAAAGTGTAAATTTCAAATTTATTTTCACTATCCTCAGCAAATTGTTTGTCTCCTTTTCTTAATCGATTTCCAAAGAAATGAGGGACCGATACATTAATTTGTTAGGCGATGGTCTTTTAATTTATCTCGTTTAGCATGTATCATGTGATTTATCTCATGGTACTGCTAGAAACACATAATTGTTTTAGTTTATATATCCAACACGAACCCTACCAAAAAACTAGGGGTTATCTCAGGTGCCTCGGAAGGGTAAGCAGATCCTGCTCCACATGTGGCACCCGTCGTGTTGCTTATGTGATAACAAATCCGGAAAATAGTCTACTTCGGTAGGTAACATTCATGAAAGGGAAGGGGATTGTAGTTACGACGTAAGGAACATATCCGATATCATTTGTGAAACGGTTATTCCATAACGGTCAACCAACTCGTGATGGCGTCCGTAAAATTTACGAAGGGATGATTTCAACTTCACCATTTGGAACTCTTGATTTAATAGCTTCAATGTGAGCAGCAACCCTCTATCAAGAAAATCATGATAGGTAATGCAAGCACGGGAATATCGTATCAATTGGGAAATATATACCCCGCATGCAGGTGCTGCTGGAATGTGACTACTTAGAAATGGAAAGTTCACAGTTTATGTACACAGCATTTTTTTGTCATATAGGGTTGTTGCATGAATATCGGAGAATATTGCTCCGAGTAGAATTTTATATGTTCTACGGGGGACAATATTCCCCAATATTCATACAATAACCCTTTTATTGTATAGCAATATAATATTTGAAAGTAAAAATTGGTTTAAACTAAGATTTTATCGTTGATGACGTCGTGAATATTAGTGCAATATTGTTATTTATTGCACGCTCACTTTTAGTTACGTTCTGTGGGAAATATCATATTGCTATGCAATAATAACGGTTATTAATATAAGTGAATTATTGCACTTTAACTCTTTTTTGTAGTTAAAAACCCTTACGTATATGATTGATAACTACAGTCAGTTGTCATCATCATACCTGAACTGTACACATCAATAGTCTAACGTTTTCCCTATTTTTATTTATTCATGATTTAAGAGTCACCATATATTCTACCTTACTGTATGACTCTTCATAACTTACGAATTCGTCTGTATTGGTGTTAGCCTTAATGTGATTCTTATAAAAATCAAGATTAGGAAAATTCTCAAAAACATTGTAATGTTTGAACTATTCAATTCATAGATCAACAATGTCGTCAAAGACAATATTATTTGTTTCGCTCAGAGCATGATGAAAAAATAACATTAATTTAATCAAGATCTATATTGGGAAAAAGGCGTCAGTTACAGATAAAAAAAATAACTGATGTATAAACAGAACATTTTTCTTATCAGAAATTAACTGACTATGACATTTTGATGAAATAAAACGAGTCATTAGTGACAAAGTTAGATAAAAGTATTGAGTAATTCTTTCTTGTAATCGAATTCCTAGAAAACATAGATCGTCGTATATGACGTCAGCCGAACCAGACAAGTTAACGAAAGACGAAGACAAATAACAGTAGAAAATGATCTGATATTGAAATTTTTATGACAAGATACAAACTAATTTTCATGATCTCTTCATTTTAATTGCAGAACAAATTTTGTTTAAATGTCAGTTACCAAAAGTTGCTGTATATTCTTCATGAAATATTTTCTAAATTAATCAGTTTACTCATCAAACGTTTTTAAGTCAAACATTCTTCAAACAAGTTACAATTTGAAAACGAATATTCTTGAAGTTTAATTATTTTACACGTCTAAGTAAAAAAGAAACTGCACTTTAAAAACGTTATAGGTATACTGGTCTAAAATAAAACGGTACCCGTATGACAGGTCATACCGCTTACATGGAATTTTCTGTTTGATGCCTTTCCACACTTAATGTTATTATTGTCAACCTTTCACATGTTTTTTTTTTGTTCAGTATTCAAACTTAAACATAGTTGTACAAAGATTATATCAAGGATTCTTTTGTCGAATTCGCTCAGCATTGCATACATAACATAATGGAAAACAAATGATAAATGTGACGGTTTCAGGTTAATAGTCGGGCTATGTAAAACGAAATTCATTATATTCGTTGCTTTTTGCTCTTCTTCATCTAATGTCACTGTGATGCTCTCATCAAAAGCTCATTTATCAGTACTGTTACCTTGAAATATTACAATAAGGTCACAAAACTTGACAGACATTAGTATCAAACTTTAAGATCCAACCTAACGACTGACAGTATAATGCTAAAATATGTCTGATTTTGATGTGAGCGTCACTGATGAGTTTTATATAGACGAAACGCGCGTCTGGCGTACTAAATCATAATCTTGGTACTTTTGATAAATATTCTTACGCAGTACTACATCAATAAGTAATATGTGCAGCATTGCAAAAAGTTAAAAATAACAAAAATGCCAACCTCAGAGGAAAATTCAAAACGGAAATTCCGTAATCAAATGACAAAATCAAAAGCTCTTATACATTGCAAAGGTTGTTACTACTAAAAACCTATGCAAAAGTGGTTTTGTAGGCTATAAAGAACAAAATTAATCGATCAATTACTTTCATATGTTGCCGCACAAAGTCAGGACTTCTGTTTGTCCCCATGTTGTTATACAGAAACATGTAATAGTATAAAGATTCCATGACTAATTGACGTTAAGCAAATTCTAAAACCGTCCATTTTCAGAAATTGATCGATTTCCTTCCAAATAATAAGACCGGAAACGCAAATTAGGGAACAAAGAAATTCAGCATAGCCTGATAGGGTCAGGGATATGAAGGCTGTTTGAACAAGAATTAGTTACAATTGGATTGCTTTAGGTTGAGAAAGCAGAACACTAACTAACATTTGCAGATGTAATTATTGTACACGAAGCAACAATAATAGAATAACAACTATGTAATAATACAAATTTACTTCATCAGGGTCATGATATTTCGAATCTTCCTGAAAACACTTGAAAATCAATTTAAAATACTGATTCAATCTATAAGATAAGAACAGATAAGTGATACCAATTCATAGTACATTAAAACTAGAGAGAGATTGACACGAACAATGAACCAGACGCTCTAAACCCATTATTAATCAGAAATATAAAATAATATGCAAAATATAGCATTTGCAATACGTAAAAAAGGTTTAAATAGTTATCAAAGATACCAGGATTATAATTAAGTACGTCAGACGCGCGTTTCGTCTATATTAAACTCATCAGTGACGCTCAAATCAAAATATTTATAAAGCCAAACAAGTACAAAGTTGAAGAGCATTGAGGAACCAAAATTCCAAAAAGTTGTGTAAAATACGGCTAAGGTAATCTTTGTCAGGGATAAGAAAATCCATAGTTTTTCGGAAAAATTTTGTAAACAGGAAATTTAGAAAAAAAATAGGGTTAATAGATCGTTTTGTTTCTCAAATTAAAAAAAGAAAAACATCACACATGACACATAATATATAAAGAATCAAAACATGTAAACAGTTTTATTGTGAAAGTTGGTCATTGCCCCAAAGTTGCATGTCGTTGTATCAAGTATTCCTATTGATCAGTCTAACTAAATTTTACTGAATATTCTTTTACAGATCTCTGATGGAAAAATTTGGTTAATTGATCGATGTTTCGGGCATAAGTTCACTCTTATATTTTTATAAATAAACATTTTTACATTTAATCCGGTTACAAAAATGAAAAAAAAACAGACATCATATAACTCAAAAGAAAATTCAAAATAGAAGGTCAAAGGCTCAACCACATCGAATAATAGAAACAAAAAACTACTATAAGCTACTTTTAACTAAGTTTAACTAATCACATAATGATAACATAAGGCTTTACTTAAGCACACTTTCTTCAATATATATATTTTTTTTTTGATAGTCATCATTATAATTTCATTGCATAAGGAGAAAAGACCATCAAGACGTCCAACATCATTATTTTTTTTTTCTATTTTTACACAGTCAATATTTTTTGTGTGACTTGAAAATTCAATAATCATCGCAAAGATAGCGCAAATACAGAAATTTTTAGATCAATTACACACTTATTTTTAGGAAATATATTTTTTTTAAACTTTATTTTTTCAGTAAACTGTCGGCATTCCAATGGTAACCAACTTGCTTTCTATTATTGGTAGGCTGTCTTCATACAGGAAGAAAGATAATAGGTCAGCATTATGCATATTAAACTTTACTTTCCGCTTAAAAGAGGGACGAAAGATACCAAAGGGACAGTCAAAAAAATGACTTTCTCTCACTAAATAAATCAAAATTTGGTGACTATGTTGAACGCATCTATCCCATTGAACTAGAATTGAGGGATACAACATATACAGTTAAGTATGCCTCATATCTTGACTTACATCTAGAAATTGACAATAAAGGTGGGTTGCAAACAAAACTTTACGACAAAAGAGATTATTTCAGCTTCCCAAATATGAACTTTCAATTTCTATGTTGGAACATTCCAGCAACTCCTGCATACGGAGTATATATCTCCCAATTGATATGATATTCCCGGGCTTGTATTTCCTATAATGATTTCATTTATAGAGAGTTGCTGCTCACATTGAAGCTATTAAACCAAGAATTCCAAATGGTGAAGTCTAAATCAGCCCTTCGTTAATTATACGGACGCCATCACGAGTTGGTTGACCGTTATGGCATAGTTATCAAAGGTACCAGGATTATAATCTAATACACCAGACGCGCGTTTCGTCTACATAAAACTCATTCGTGGCTCTCAGATCAAAAAAGTTATAAGGCCAAACAAGTAAAAAGTTGAGGAGCATTGAGGACCCAAAATTCCAAAAAGTTCTGCCAAATACGGCTAAGAAATAACCGTTTCTCAGATGAAATCGGATATGTTCCTTACGTCGTAACTACAATCCCTTTCCCTTTTTATGAATGTGACTTTCTGAATAAGACTATTAACCTGGTTTGTAATAACATTAACAACACGACGAGTGACATATGTGGGGCAGGATCTGCTTACCCTTCCGGCGCATCTCCAGTTTTTGGTAAGATTCGTGTTGCTTAGTCTTTTATTTTTCTACGCTGTGTCTTGTTTAGTGTTATTTTTCTGTTTGCTTGTTTCATTTTTAGCCATGGTGTTGTCAGTTTATTTTCAATCTATGAGTTTGACTGTCCCTCTGGTATCGTCCGCCCCTCTTTAACACCTGATGAAACATTAACATAACATAAGTATAGTACTATAATGAAAAAAAAAGTCCAATAGAACCAGGAACCGCATAATAGCATCCATTATCAGCTTAACTGATGACGACTGATATATTCTAATTGTCATTACCACAACGCGAATTTTTTTGCCTCGAATGTGATCCACCGAAATTGACCGATCACCGGTTTTTACCAAATAGGCAACACGCTGGTTGTCATATGATGATCAGAATCTTCATACCCTTTTGCAACACCTGGTATCCCCCTGATTTGTGTGGGATTCGTGTTACACAGTATTTGATTGTCTATGTTATATTTTGTGTATACTGTTGTTATCTTTTTTTTTTGGTTTTTTTTTTTTACAACAAATATATTTTTTATTCTAAAGATACATGTATCTTGTTACAATTATACTTCACTGTCTAAGCGCCAGAAGAGTATTCCTGTGAAAAAACTTCTGAGTTGCCAGGAACATACTCAGAATATAATTAACAAAATTACATAAACTATTACAATATATATATATATATATGCAAATTATTCTATTACATCAAATTTATGAAAAATACACGTTGAGGAATTATTTTGCTTTCAATCATAACCCTTCTTAATCAATTCATACACATCTATATATTTCAATGTTTGCTCTGAAACATAGTATGACTTGAAAATGCAAAAACCTAAAACAAAATAGTTAAAACCATAATAACCCTTATCTGATATTTTGTATCCAAAAACTAATTGTTTAATTGATATTTTTAAAATTGAGTTGTGCAAGAAGATGTTCCACTTTATCCCAAAAGTCTTTTAAAAAAGAACATGTTATAAAGAACTGAAAGTAATCTTCCTCTTCTGTTTGACAAAAATTACATTTACTATTAGTAGAAATTTTCCATTTAAATAGTAATTGCTTTGTAGGAATAATATAATTTAGCAGTTTCCATCTAAACATTTTCATCTTATTGTCTCTTAAAAATTTAAATATAAAATCGTTTACGAATGACAAATTTGGCTTCCTATCTAACTTTGAATTTCTTGTCCAAATATTGATACCAATTGGCTGTTGTTTTTCTTTACGTTTTAATTTTTCGTTGTTTAGACATGGCATTGTCAGTCTGTTTCCGACTCATTAGTTTGAATTTCCCTTTAGTATCTATCGCCTCTCTTTTGTTAATAAGGCAAAGTCGGAAAAAACTAAGAAATCAATAACATTATGTCCTAAAGTTACAACTTTTGTCGTTTATAAACATGTTATATCCTGTCTCTACTCTACAGTTGCTAAATCTACGTCATTAGTCTCCGATGACACATTGCGGACAATTGCTTTAAGGTTGAACCACCTGGTGGAACAATATTTTTATGTTTTTTTTTCATTTATGTTGTTTTTTAATTGTTATCAGTTTCCTCTGAGTTCAGTATTTTTGTGATTTTACTTTTTACAAGTTCAAATATATACTACAAATATGGGACATTTAAAATTCTGTATCTTATACGTTAAGCAGAACATTTATCAGAAAAAGAGGGACGAAAAATACAAGAGGAGGAGTCAAACTCATAGATAGAAAATAAACTGACAACGCCATGGTTAAATATAAAATGTAAACTGCTTGAACTGCTTTGCAATATTCTATCTGGGAAACATCGCATTGTATTAATTTGTACTTATTATCGCGACTATAATTTGTGTGCTTCTTTATAACGTATGAAATTATTTAATATGTTGTTTTAATTTTTTACAGCACTGGGTCGATACCTCTGTTGGTGGACTATCAGTTCCAGACAGGGATGGGGTCGATTACTTTAAAATGTAATCGATTAAATTACAATTACTTTGCTAATAAGATGTAATCGATTGCATTACAATTACACCTTTTTTCATATGTAATCGATTACATTAGATTACTTTTCTTTAAAGTAATCATGATTACTTTAGATTACTTATGATTACATTGTATATTGCAATATCAAAGTTTTTTTTATAACTTTTTATCCTCACAAAAAAAGCTAATTTTGGTGATTTGTTTAAAAGCCTTTATTTATTCAAAAATTATTTTTGAAAAAGAATTAATAGTCAAGTACAGTGTAACATGTGTAATTGATAAAAATAGCTATAGACGAATGTACATGTCCTTTCTCTATGTAAAAGATATAACTTTATTTTTTTCTACAAATTTTTAACCAACTGCCTAATAAACAAAAAAGCTGAACAAATAAGGAAAAATTAATTAAGTATAGTTTTATTGTCTGTTAGGACATAATTGACACATCCATTAATGTTTTTACATGAGTGTTATCACTACTTCCATTTTTTTTTACAAACAATAGGTGAGCTTGGGTATTAAAATTGTATTGTCTTAATAACAATATCAATAAAGTTAGAAATGGTTGATTGCCATTATTTGTTTGAAAATTCTTAATACTTGAAACTTATTAATAATTAATAGAATTATTGTCAGGTGAAAACACAAAACTGCTTTGTAACTTAGGAAAGTATATACATTTCTCAACAGTTTATTGTAATAAAAGATATTTTGTATTGATGAAACTTCTGATGTCACCTATTGTTTACTATGCATATTGTTTGTAATATTATGCCATATGTTTACACTGTACGTGTACTTGTTTATACTGATGATTGTCAATAAATAAAATCTGGTTTTAACTTTAATTTTGAATTAAGTGGGCTCATATATTTACGTCGACAATCAAAGTCAAATTGGAACTAAGTTTTTTCTGCATTTTAATTTCAATGTAGTTATAAAGTATTAGGTAAACTTATATGAAATTGGAGTTAATATCAGAATTTTCAATCAAGGGAAAAAATGCTTTCAAGGCATATTCTTGTATCATAAGAACTCAATCCTCAATGAAATATTGGAGAGGCAATTTCCTTTAGTAAACTGTTAACAAAATAAAACACTTGGTTATATAAATTTTTTATATAGATGATACAATTTATCACATGAAACAAGGTCCCATCATTGTGAATACTAGTTTCATGATTTTTCATTCAAGCTTTATATACATTTACTTATTTTCATCTCGTCTATCAAAAACTATTTTCATATATATACAAGATTTGTAATCAGCAAGTAATCATATGAATGTAATCTTAAAGTAATCTAAAAGTAATTATGATTTCACCTGTTTTTGCAATGTAATCGATTACATTATGATTACTTGTAATCAGAAATGGCATGATTACTGATTACATATGATTACACTGCAAAATGTAATCGATTACAGCTGATTACAATTACTGATTACGATTACCCCATGCCTGGTTCCAGATGGTATCATTAGCTCAGTAGTCAGTAGCTTGGTACTGACAAAAACCCTAAACATAGAAATTTCCAAAACTACACGAGACATGTTTAACCATTACATGCTTTATAACATTGATAGATCACACAAATCATGATCAAACAAATAGTTATAAAATCCATCAGCACTATATATGTTATATATGATATTATTATAATTGCGTATATTCTTATATTTGTTTAGAACGAATATCATTTTCAAAGTTATAAACAACAGAATGAAAATGATATTCACGTTTATTGTATAGAATATCTGACACAATCAAACAAATGAATTCTTCTGGTTGAATTACGATAATGATTTAACAATTGTTGTATTTTTATGAGGTCGTTACGAGGATATATCAACCTCGAACCTCGTCCTCAATCTATATACGTCTTTTATGTAGATATATCCTCGTATCGACCTCATACAGAGGTTATACTTGTATAATGCGTTTGAAGTTGGTATATATATATTATGTTGTTCGAAGAATGGATGGATAGCAAGTTGTTGTAGATGTGAATACCTAACACGCGCTACGGTTATAATTTAAACTATGGAAAGCAATTTCTCGTGATCAGCCACACCTTATTGGTGCTTAACTAATCGTCAATTGAATCATTCCAATAAAGCAATAGTACAACATGTTTCGAAAAAATTTCAAATTCAATTCAATTTAACGAAACAGATTTTCACGCACCATTTTTTTCCTTTAAAAATGTCCTGTACCAAGTCAGGAATATGGCTATTGTTATATTATAGTTCGTTTCTGTGTGTGTTACATTTAACGTTGTGTTTACTTTGTGTCGTTAGTTTTCTCTTATATTTGAGTGTGAATTCACATTACTATAAGACGTGTCACGGTAGTTATCTATCCAAAATTCATGTATTTAGTTTTGATGTTATATTTGTTATTCTCATAGAATTTTGTCTAATGCTTAGTCCGTTTCTGTGTGTGTTACATTTTAATGTTGTGTCGTTGTTCTCCTCTTACATTTAATGCGTTTCCCTCAGTTTTAGTTTGTTACCCCGATTTTTTTTTGTCCATGGATTTACGAGTTTAGAACAGCGGTATACTACTGTTGCCTTTATTAGGCCGTGTTCACAGTGAGCTAAACTCGTTGTTGTGTAAGTGTACTCTACACATAATATAAACTCAATTACGTTCATCTTGTTAAAAAGTGTTGCTTACATGCAGTTTAAAACAAGTGGTCGCTATATGCAGTCAGTAGTAAATGTAGACCTTGCGTGGATGCTATATGCAGTCAGTAGTCAATGTAGACCTTGTGTGGATGCTATATACACATCAGTAGTCAATGTAGACCTTGCGTGGATGCTATATGCAGTCAGTAGTCAATGTAGACCTTGCGTGGATTAAGTGTACATTAAACTAAATACTGTAAAAGAGGATTTAATTATGAATATTAAATGAAGTTGTATACATCGATTAAAGATTATTAATGATAGTTATCTACTTGTATGAAAAAAATAATCCAAACTTGTTTATTAAAAAAACATTAATATAAAACTTTGTGGACCATTTGAATTTCTATGAGATTGTTTGTCGATAAAATATTCATCTTCCTTCGTTTTTTGTTTAGTGTATTGATTAGACTCAAAAATTATTTTCCTTTTTGATAATACCTTAGCCGTATTGGCAACACTTTTAGGAATTTTTGTCATCAATGCTCTTCAACTATTTACCTTCTTTTGCCTTTTTAAGTTTTTGGGATTCGAGCGTCACTGATGAGAGTTTTGTTGATGAAACGTGCGTCTGGCGTTAATACAAAAAATTAATCCTGGTATCTATGATGTGTTTATTTGCAAATTTCTTAACTATCTATTTTCATTACGTCTTTGTCACATTATTATGTACTGTTAGTTCCAGTCACTTTGCTCTTCTTTTGATTGACCGTAAACTCCTCGACAAAGTTGGAAGTTCGTTTGGATGTATAGTACTCAGATGAGTCAGGTGAGAATGTCGATCTTGCAAGAGCTGTATAGCCAGTCAAGTGTTAAAACTTCCATCGTCATCGTCAGACATTAAGAACGCTGCCTCGATCTTTGCACGTTAAAAACCTTTGCGACAATTGTATGAGAGTTCCGTATGTGGCCTGTTGCAAGGCAAAATTGTTTCTGAGATGACTAGATTCTGCTATTCATTTAGTCGTATCGATAGATGTCGTTTAAAGAAAAAGTCTTCATCAAATAAATATTTATTCAACGTTAACATCTTTCAAGCCATGACCTTTGAAAATCATAAAAACGAGAAGAGAAATCTCTTTACATACTTTAAACGATTCGAAGATGATAACTGCATCATAGGAAATCAAATTATCATTTATTCTGTAAGCATGAACTAGTTTGTAATCTTATTTTACATATTGCATTAAACTAGATTATTAATGAGTTTATTCCAGTCCCTTAAGCAGTTTATACTTGCAGAAACTTAATCCCTTGAGATCAAAATGAAGGAACATAGCAACCTAACAATCTAAAGTGTATGTAAATTGTGTTCCCCTTTTGCATTCGTTTCGATAAGATGTTGTTGTGATTTCAACATAAATCATTTGAAAATATTCTGTCTTGAACTCAAATATATATACCTCTTAGCCATCGCAATTAAAAAAAGCCTTATAACCGTTTGTGTCTGTATGATTCAGCTTAACACAATAGATTTAAGGTTGATAAATAAACTCATCATAGATACCAGGACTAAATTTAGTATATACGCCAGACGGGGGTTTCGTCTACAAAAGACTCATCAGTGACGCTCAAATCCAAAAAAGTTAAAAAAAAAGTAAATTTTTAGTCTAGCATTTTGTGTGTACGTAGAGAGCGTCTGGCGTATAAAAAAAAACATTTTGATGGCTACTATTCGTTTGTTTCTCTGTCCTATATTTTCTCCCATTTAGATTGTAGCCCTGTCGTGTAATGTTGTCATTTCAATGTTATGATTAACACTGTCATTAAAGCGGTAGGTTTGGAATGTCACAAAATCAAGTTCAACCCACCATTTTTTCACAAAATACCCATTACCTAGTCAGGTTAATGGCCATTGTTACATTATAATTCGTTTCTGTGTGTTTTACATTTCGGTGTTGTCTCTGTTGTGTCTCTGTTGTGTCGCAGTTCTCTTATATTTGATATGTTTCCCTCAGTTTTAGTTTGTAACCGGGATTTGTTTTGTTTTTTTTCTCTATCGATTAATGAATTTTGAACAGCGGTATACTACTGTTGTCTTAATATATACACATTGGAAAATAATATGACAGCGAAACTACAATATGAGTACATTAAGCTCACAAATTTAGTTTGATGTTCGTGTACGTGTGTTGGTTGTTTTTGCCGTTATTTTTGGTGGTTCATATGTATTATTGCTATGGATTTGTCTTGTTACAATATTATTCCTTTACATATCGTTGTAATCTGCTGGATGCGAACGAAAAATTAAAGGGCGATGAATGTGTCCTTGTCCTTGGACCATCTAAGTAAATAAAGGCAACAGTAGTATACCGCTGTTCAAAACTCATAATCCAGGGACAAAAAACAAAATCGGGATAACAAACTAAAACCGAGGGAAACGCATTAAATATAAGAGGAGAACAACGACATAACACCGAAACGTAACACACACAGAAACGGACCAAGCATCAGACAAAACACCACGAGAATAACAAATATAACAAGAAAACCAAATACATGAATTTGGGATAGACAAGTACCGTGCCACGTCTGATCTCAATATCTCACAAATAAGAGACAACACAAACGACTCAACGTTAAAATGCAACACACACAGAAACGAACAATAATATAACAATGGCCATCTTCCTGACTTGGTACAGGACACCTTTAAAGGGGAATAAAAGTGGTGGGTTAAACCTGGTTTTGTGGCATGCCAAACCTCGCACTTTAATGGCAAAGTTAAATATAACATTGAAATGACAACATAATATTACAGGACTACAATACAAATAAATAGGAAAACATATTAGACAAAGAAAAACATGATTAATAGATAACAAAAAGCATCAGGTAACTAAGTAACATTTGTGCTAAATTAAATGAATTAAGTATACTTTAAATTATATTGATACATTAATTCTAGAATAAATCGTTTTCAAAATCTTTTATGAGACAACTACAATTCGTATAACTAGAAATCGTTTAAAACGTTATCAAAGGTGCCAAGATTATAATTTAGTACGCCAGACGCGCGTTTCGTTTACATAAGACTCATTAGTGACGCTCATAACGAAATATTAAAAAGCCAAACAAATACAAAGTTGAAGAGCACTGAGGATCCAAAATTCCAAAAAGTTGTTCCAAATACGGCTAAGGTAATCTATACTTGGAATAAGAAAATCCTTAGTTTTTTGAAAAATTCAAAGTTTTGTAAAAAATTTATAAAAATGACCACATTATTGAAATGTTGACTCCTAAGCTGGTGATACCCTCGAGGATGAAACGTCCACCAGAAGTGGCATCGACCCAGTGGTTTAAATAGTTATCAAAGGTACCAGGATTATAATTCAGTACGCCAGACGCGCGTTTCGTCTACATAAGACTATTCAGTGACGCTCATATCGAAATATCAAATAGCCAAACAAATACAAATTTGAAGACTTGAAGACCCTGAGTGCAAAACGAAGGACGTATCAACCTAAAAATCTAAAGCGTATAATTTTGTTCCCCATATTGTTTTTTGTTTCGATAGGATGTTGTTTTCAACATTAATTATATACAAATATTCCGTCATAAAATAAAAAGTTTATACCTTTTAGTCATTGCAATTAAAAACAAATCCTTATTATCGTTAGAGTCTATTTGATGAAGCTCAACATGATGGATTTCAGGTTGACCATTTTCAGTCAATATGGCATTTACATATTGAAAAACTCATTAGAAAGCTAACCTACCATATTGTAATACAACTGTAGTAGTCGAAGCAGAATGAGCTCACCCTTCAATAACATGTCATATATCTCTTAAGGTTTTAGTGAGTTTATATAGTTATTAATATGTATATGTGTATTGGTGTGTGCTGTTCATGTACATTCGTTGAGTTTTTGCCGTTGTTGTCAGTGTGTTCATTTGTTTTATTTCTGTGTATTCGCCTCATTTCTTTGTTAATCTTTTAGATAAAAGTATTGTGGTGGAATCTACTGGTTGGTTTTGAATCCTATGATTGTTGTTTGTCTTAAAAGCTTGGTTTCTGTGTATAAACAACGTTTTATATCTTATTTTCATAAGTTGGGAGAAGTTTCGTTATCAGTACAGGAGTTCTTAGAATACAGTTTATAATAATCAAATAATTTTTTTTTACATAATCATTAACTATGTATGTAATCTTCTAGATATTTTAAAAGTGAGTCCTGCAATTATAGTGCTGTAAATAAATAAATGCCTAAACGAAAATGACATATATATGAACTATTTTTCTAAAAATAAATAAAAGCATTAAAATTGAAATTGATTTTCACTGAGTAACACCATAAACAATATTGGTACAATTTCCGGATAATTTTGTATGCATATTATATTGAAATTTCATAGGCATGTATCTTGCTTTGCTTTTCTTTACACTAATTGTAAAATGGGATATGAAAGTACAGGCGTACTTTGCTCCCAAGTCCTAAAATGCGACTGTGCTTCATTTTGCGACCTTTAAAACTTTGAAACTTGAAAAAGCTGCAGTGTTTCAAACCTGCAGTAGGGATTTTCTTCAAATTATTGTTAAGTAAGAGATTTTAATCCATGTTGAAAGTTTCACTTTGCCTTTGAAATGAAGAACAGCAAAAACACTGGTTCATTACTTTTGTATTTGTTTTTTGAGATAATATAAGGGTTACATGTCGAGAATTGATGTACCATATCCTGTCTTTTCTAATAATACCCCAGTCCCACTAGACCACAATCGAACTACGATCTGTGATAAAAATGCAAATTTTGATGATCGTAGTGCGATCGTGTAGATCGCAGTAAGGTCGTATCACGGTCGTGGTGAGGTCTTCAAGATCGTGAAGAGCGTGGCCAACTTTGAACATGTTCAAAACAATCGTGGTGCGGTCGTGGCGAAATCAGGTCGTAGTAGAAGCGTAGTGAGAGCGCACTAAGATCGTAGTTAGATCGCAAAGGTCGCTGTACAATCATAGCGGCGAGAGGGTAGCGAAAGCGTGGTTCTATTGGGAGAATCTGCTTTACGATCGCACAGCGACGTTATCACGACCTCACTACGACCATCACGTTCTCACTGCGACCCAACTACGCTTCCACTACGACTATCCACGCTGTTTACGACCATAGTACGATTCTAGCACGCCCTTGCCGTCCTCATCACGCTCTTCTTACGACCTGATTACGTTCACACTACGACCATCATTCTCATTGTCATTTTCACATAAAATATATAAAAAAGCTCCTTAGATTTTTTTATTGTTTGAATGTAATTATCCATTTGCTCTAACGGCTAAACCCTGCTTCTCGTTTTTATATAGATTAGACCGTTGGTTTTCCCGTTTAAATGGTTTAACACTAGTAATATTTTGGGTCCTTTATAGCGTACTGATTGATGTGAGCCAAGGCTCCGTGTTGAAGGCCGTACCTTGGCCTATAATGGTTTACTTTTATAAATTGTTACTTGGATGGAGAGTTGTCTCAGTGGCACTCATACCACATTTTCCTATATATATTGATACATATATGTCATCTCTGCTATCGTTCACTAAAATATCGTCATTGAGCTTTATGGACCAGCAATAGGTTGTAATTTAGGTTGGATTGGTCGGTCCGACATCTCTGCTTGATCAGGATTTGTTACTTTGCTCCCTCTGCCTCTACATCAACTCCTACCACCATGCCCAAGTGTTCTGGTAGATTTTGGTGGCATGACTGTATTGTTTCCGAGAAATCTACGATTTAATCAGAAATAGAAGGAATTGAACTGTATTGATATGGAACACGATGTTGACGTTATTGCTGAGAACGTAGTAAGATCGCGCAAAGAACGTAGTATAATCGTGGTAAGAACGTAGTATAATCGTGGTAAGAACGTGTTATAATCGCAGTAAGATCGTGTTGCAATCGGATAACTCGTGGTATGGTCGTAATGAGAACGTGAAGAGCGTAGAAAGATCTTGATAAGCGTAGTGAGGTCGCAGAATAAGCGCGGTGAGAACGTGGTATAATCGTAGCGGGATCTTTGTAGAAGCGTAGAGAGGACGTAGTAGCATCGTGAAAGCAACAAAAATTTACATTTTCATGCCGCTCATACCGCGACCTCACCACGATCTAAATTTATTTTAGATCGCGGTGAGCGTGGTGCGATCGTGGTCTAGTGGGACTAGGGCTTAAGATAAATAACAAAGAAAATGAACCAAGGTTTTAATTAAGAAATTAAAGCCATTGTACTCTAGGACTCCAACAACAGCTCACCCTATTAAAAGTTAAAACCCAGTTTTTCGTATTGCCCACTTTTTACCTATCCTGTGTTTTGTGGACTGTTGTTCTGCTTTGAAATGGTTTTGTCTGTTTTTCTTTCATTGCGTGTGACCTACCTAAATCGGGTTTTTACTTACTAATCAACACGACGGTTGACATATGTTGAGCAGAATCTGCTTACCAATCGGCAGCACCTGAAATCACGCCTTACTTTGTGGGGTTCGTGTTCCTCAGTCTATTATGTTCTATGTTCTATTCTGTGTACTGTTGTTTTTCTTACGTTTTTTTTTTTTTACATGAAGTGGACAGTTAGTTTTTGACTTAGTTTGAATTTCCCTTATGTATCTTTCGTCTCTCTTTTGTTAATGAAGCGAAGTCTAACAAAAAATATGTCAACTAAGAAATCAATAACATTATGTCCTAAAGTTAATACTTCTGTCGTTTGAAAGACATGTTATTTTCTTTCTCTATTCTATAGTTGCTTACATCTACGTGATTATGCCTATGGTGGAAGGTTGTATCGACGACAATCTTACCAAATCTTCTTACAATTGATTTCAGGCGACAATGGCTTTAAGGTTGAATTATATTTAACTTTTTTCCGTTTATGTTCTTTTTTTTTATTGGTCACGATTTTAAATATGTTTTTCAACATAAGTCCCATTTTTGGGATTATTTAAAATTTTGTATTCTATATGTAAAGCAGAATATTCAGTTACTTGCTTGATCTACTTTACGCTATTATATCTGAGAACCATGGAAGTTTATAAATTTGTACTAAGGAATTTATTATCTCGACAATCATTTGTGTGCTTCTTTATAATGCATGAAATTATTTAACATGTTTTATTTTTTTTACAGCACTGGGTCGATACCTCTGTTGCTGGACTGCCAATTCTAAACCGTATCATCAGCCCAGTTGTCAGCAAATCGGTATTGGCATGATTTATAACAGAACCTTCTTAACTTGTATGTTTATAAATTTTAAAATTATGAAGAAACTAAAATTTCAACTCCCTCAAGCAAAGTTTACCTTAGATGGATGATTTTTTTTAGATATTTGTTTTTCATGTAGCTCTTCTCTAGTTTGCCTTTTATTAATTATCGTCTACACAAGACTCACCAGTGACGGTCAGAATAAAATAGTTGTAAGGTCAAACAAGTAAAAAGTTGAACAGCAAACTTATCATGAACAAAATCCCTGTTAATATCACTATTACCACAACATCATATATGGTATTCCCTGGATAGGCGGTACAACTGATAAATAGAGGGCTATTGATTTATCAAACTGAATACCAATTGACATTCTTAGAACAAAATGTATTGAACACGACATCAACAGTGCTATTACTAGAATGAAAGTAAAAGCGAAAAAAATCAACTATCGCATCTACTATATAAAAATATATTTTACCCTGAGTCTCTCTGCAAGCTTTAGATTTTGAATAATAAAAATATAATCTAGTAAATAATAAAGTTATCTTTTTGATAAATATGAAAACAAAAGATTATTCTCTTTGATGTTCGCGCCGCAAGTTCTTCGAAATTTCCTAAATTACTCACTATATGGTTTGTAAATATATTGCAATGTTTTTATTTTTGCAAATAATTGCAATAATTTGAAAATAGCAATATTTTGTCAACTTAAGCTAAAAAAAAAACACCATTGGCGATGAAATATTCACTTGTTAAATAATTGTACAACATGTTTCGGAAAATTCTTAAAACTTATTCGAATTAACAGAACCGATTTTCACGCATTTTAGTAACGTTCGTGTGTGTGTGTGTGTGTGTGTGTGTGTGTGTGTGTGTGTTACATTTTAATATTGTGTCGTTGTTCTCCTCTTATATTTAATGCGTTTCCCTCAGTTTTAGTTTGTTACCCCGATTTCTTTTTTTGTCCATGGATTTATGAGTTTTGAACAGCGGTATACTACTGTTGCCTTTATTTATTTTAAATATAAATTACACATGTGTTCTTTGAAGATTATTGAAAAGTAAAGTCACATAAATACTGAACTCCAAGGAAGTCTTATCAAGGAAAGTTCCTAATCAAATGGCAAGATCTACAGCTCAAAGGAGGGACGAAAGATACCAAAGGGACCGAATTAGACTATTTACCGGATTTGTTATCACATAAGCCACACGACGGGTGCACATGTGGAGCAGGATCTGCTTACCCTTCCGGAGCACCTGAGATCACCCCTAGTTTTTTGGTGGGGTTCGTGTTGTTTTTTCTTTAGTTTTCTATGTTGTGTCATATGTGCTGTTGTTTGTTTGTCTTTTTCATTTTTAGCCATGGCGTTGTAAGTTTGTTTTAGATTTATGAGTTTGACTGTCCCTTTGGTATCTTTTGTCCCTCTTTTATTTACGAATATTTCGTTTTTAAAATCAATCTTCAGATAACTGCGATTTGCTATTCATTAATTCGTATGATAGAAGTCGTTTAGAAAAATAGATATATAAAATATATATTTATTCCAAGTTGACATCTTTAAAGCCATGCCCTTTTACAAACATGAAGACGAGAAAATATCTCTCTGTAGCCTTTTAACGATTCAAAGATGATAACTGTTTTACAGGAAAATTGAATAATCATTTATTTTGAAAGCATGAACTACATTGTAATCTTATTTGCATATTGCATTAAACTAGATTATTAATGAGTTTACTTTAGTATTCAATTCCCTTAAGCAGTTTATATTTGCAGAAACTTAATCCCCTGAGAGCAAAACGAAGGACATATCAACCTAAATCTAAAGTGTATGTAAATTTTGTTCCACTTTAAGATAAGAAGATGTTTTGATTTCAACATACATCATATGAAAATAGTCCGTCCTGATATAAAATGTATACACCTCTTAGTTATATCAATTAAAAACAACACCTTATGATCGTTTGTGTCTGTATGATTAAGCCCAACATTATAGATTTGACGTTGATAATTTTCAGTCTGGCATATACACATCAGTAACTAAACTACAATACAGCACATATAGCTCATAGTTTTAGTTTTATGCCGATGTGTACTTTTCGTGTACATAATTTAAGTATATGGTGGCTGTGTTTGAATCCTATAATAGTTGTTAATCTTAAAATCTTGGTTTCTGTGTAAACAAACTTTTATTTTGACATTTTTACAATTTGGCAGATTTTTTGTTACCAGTACAATAGTTTCTAAAATACTGTCGGTAATAATAGAATAAAAGATTTTTACATAATTATTAATTATATATGTAATCTTCAAGATATTTTAGGAATAATTCCTGCAATTATAGCGCTGTAAACAACTAAATGCCTAAACGAAAATGAGATCTATGAACTATTTTTCTAAATATAAATAAAAGCATTAAATTGAAATAGATGTTAACTGAGTAACATCATAAACAAACTTATTACAATTGGTGGATAATTTTGCTTGCATGTCATATACACGTTAAATTAAAATTTCTAAGGCATTATCTTGCTTTGTTTTTCTGTACTCTGATTGAAAAATGAGATATAAAAGTACAAGCGTACTTTGCTCCCTATTCATGAAATACTGCTTTGCTTCATTTTAAGTTATTAGAACTAAAACTTGACAAAGCTTCGATGTTTTAAACTTCGATTTTTTTCAAATTGTTGTTAAGTTAGAGATTTTTTTGAAATGAAAAACAGCAAAATGCACTGGTTGATTACATTGTATATGTTTTGGAGATAATATAGGGATTGTATGTCGAGAATGGATGTACCATATCCTTTCTTTTCTAACAAGATAGATAACGAAGACAATGAACCAAGGTTTCAATTATGACATTGAAGTCATTATAAGATAGGGCTTCAAAAACAGCTCACCCTATTAAAACATCAAAGTTAAAACCCAGTTTTCGATAATTCATATTGCCCACTTTCTACCTATCTGATGTTGATGCATAAGTGTCTCAGTATATAACATTAGGTTTTAAAAAAAAGTTGAAATATTAAATCAATATAGCCAAACAAGTTCAAAGTTGAACAGCAAACCACAAAATCGGCTATGTTTAGCGCTGGATTGGCGAGACAACTGCTGTAAAGAGGGTCATTGCTTTATTAAACTGGATACCAATTAATATCCCCAGAAAAAATGTTTTAAACACGAAATCCACAGTGGTATTACTAGACTGAAAGTAAATGCAACAACAAATTGACTTAAACTCTTTTATCCTCGGTCTATATGCTTCTTTCATGTATATATATCCTTGCTTCGACATCATGCGAAGATTATACTTGTATAGCAAGTTAAGAAAAGAAACATTGACGGTGAATTATTCACTTGTTGAATAATAGTACAACATGTTTCAAGAAATTCTTAAAATCAATTCAAATTAACAAAACAGATTGACACTCATTTTAGTCACGTTTGTGTCAAATTTAAACTTGAACTTGTATAGAGAAGTTAAATCACTAAAATACTGAACTCCGAGGAAGTTTCATACAGGAAAGTTCCTAATCAAATGGTAAAATCAAAAGCTCAAACACATCAAACGAATACATAACAACTGTCATAGTGCTTTACATTTATTCCCAATGTTTCGTTTTTAAAATAATTTCTCAGAAAACTGCGATTTGCTATTCATTAATTCGTATCGATAGAAGTCGTTTGAAAACAAATATATATATCAAATATACCCTATTCCAGTTGACATCTTTTAGGCCATGTCCTTTGAAGACAAGACACAGTATCTCTGTGTAGCCTTTTAACGATTCAAAGATGGTAACTGTCTTACAGGAAAATTATACATTACCTCAGGCATAGCCTACCTTAGCTGTATTTGGCAAAATTTTTAAGAAATTTGTTTCTTAATGCTCTTCAACTTTGTACTTGATTTGGCCTTTTTATTTTTTTGGATTCAATCATTTTGAATGAGTCTTTTGTAGACGAAACGCGCGTCTGGCGTATATACAAAATTTAGTCCTGGTATATATGATGAGTTTATTTCAATCATCATTTGTTTTGAAAGCATGAAATACATTGTTATCTTATTTGCATATTGCTTTAAACTAGATTAATAATGAGTTTATTCAAATCCCTTAAGCAGTTTATACTTGTAGAAACCTAATCCCCTGAAAGCAAAACGAAGGACATATCAACCTAAAATCTAAAGTGTATATAAATCATGTTCAACTTTTGTTTTCCTTTCGATAAGATATAGTTTTGATTTCAACATACATCATACAAAAATATTCCGTCCTGAAATTAAATGTTTATACTTCTTAGTCATTGCAATTAAAAACAAATCCTTATGACCGTTGGTGCCTATGTGATTAAGCTCAACATAATGAATTGGAGGTTGACCATTCTCAGTCTTGGTCTATGGAAAAACTCATAAGAAAGATATAAACTACCATATGGTAATATATGTAGTATGCGAAGCAGAATGAGTCCACCTTCAATGACATGCCATATATCTCTTAAGATTTTATTGAGTTTATAAAGCTCATATATTCAGTTGTGCGTTGATGTGTGAACATATTTTGAGTTTTTGCAGTTAGTGTGTTTATTTGTCTTATTTCTGTGGATTTGTCCCGTTTATAAGTTAATACTATAGATACATTATTGTTTTGGTATCTTCTGAATGGTTTTGAATCCTATGATGTGGTTAATCTTAAAATTTTGGTTTCTGTATAAACAACGTTTTATATTTCTTTTTTATGACTATGAGATGGAAGTTTCGTTAACAGTACAGGAGTTCTTAAAATACAGTCAATTATAATTAAATAATAGATTTTTAGATAATTACTAACTACATGTATATATGTAATCTTAAAGATATTTCAAGAGTAAGTCCTGCAATTATAGTGATGTAAACAAATAAATGCCTAAACGAAAATGACATATATGATTTTTTTTCTGTAAATAGATAAAAGCATGAAATTGAAATTGATGTTAACTGAGTAACATCCTAAACAAAATTAGTACAATTGGCGGATGTTGTTTGCTTGCATGTCATAAACACGTTCAATTGAAATTTCATAGGCATCTATTTTGCTTTGCTTTTCTTAACACTAATTGTAAAATGAGATATAAAAGTACTAGCGTACTTTGTTCCCAAATCATAAAATGCGGCTGTGCTTCATTTTTCGACCTTTGAAACTTTGATTTTTTTCAAATTGATGTTAAGTTAGAGATTTTGAACAATGTTGAAATTTTGCTTTGACCTTGAAATGAAGAACAGCAAAAAGCACTGGTTCATTACTTTTCTATTTGTTTTAGTGATAATATAGGGATAGTATGTTGAGAATTGATGTACCATATCCTTTTTTTTCTAACAAGATAGATAACAAATACAGTGAACCAAGGTTTTACTTATTAAATTGAAGCCATTGTACACTAGGGCTTCAAAACAGCTCACCCTATTTAAAAAATCAAAGTTTTCGATAGTTCTTTTTGTCCACTTTTTACCTTTCCTGTGTTCTGTGGACTATTTTTCTTCTTCTGTTTGAAATGATTTTGTCTGGGTTTTTTAATTGAATGTGACCTACCAAAATTGACCTATAACCGGGTTTGTACTTACATATCAACACGACAGTGATCATATGTTGAACAGAATCTGCTTACCAATCTGCAGCACCTGATATCACGCATTGCTTTGTGGTTTTCGTGTAACTCGGTTTTTTATGGTCTATGTTCTATTTTGTATACTGTTGTTTTTCTAAACATTGTTTTTCGTTTTTTTTTTACATAGCATTGCCAATTTGTTTCCGACTTTTGAGTTTGAATTTGCCTTTAGTATCTTTCGCCTCTCTTTTGTTAATAAAGCAAAGTTGAAAATAATGATGTCAACTTAGAGATCAATAACATTATGTCCTAAAGTGACAACTTTTGTCGTTTATAAAACATGTTATCTCCGTTCTCTTTTCTATAGTTTCTAAAATCTACGTCATTAGGTCTCTGGTGGAAGGTTATATCGATTGCCATTATACCACATCGTCTTTCATTTATATTGAGTAACTGAGTTCAACAGCAGCCAGTGAAAGAAAAACACAAGACAATTTACAAACACAACCATAATGGTTTACAATAACAGTATACTTAACTTGATTTCAAGCTGGCAATTGCGTTAAGGTTGAACAATATATTGTTTTCATTTATGTTGTTTTTTCAATTGTTATCAGTAACAAGTTCAAATATAAACTACAAATATGGGACATTTAAAATTCTGTATTTTATACGTAAAGCAGAACACTTATCAATCAATAAACTGCTTGAACTACTTTGCACTATTCTATCTGGGAAACATCACAGTGTATTAATTTGTACTTATGATAGGGACTATAATTCGTGTGCTTTCTTATAACGTATGAAATTATATATCAAGTTGTTTTAATTTTACATCACTGAGTCGATACCTCTCTTGGTGGACTATAAGTTCCCGAGAGTATCATCAGCTCAGTAGTCCGTAGTTCGGTACTAACAAAAAGACCTTAACCTCGACATTTCCAAAATTACACACAACATATTTAACCTGTTGACATGCTGTGTAAAATTGATAGATAATACCAAACATATTCTAAGAAATAATCCTAAAATTCATCGGCACTATATAAGTTATATATGATAATATTATTATGGTGTATTTTCTTACTAATTTGATTCGTTTAGAAAGAATCACATTTTCAACCATTTTTTCAAAGTTGAAAACAACAAAAAGAAAAATGATATTCACATTTGTATTTAGTATGACATATATTTTAAAAACCAGTTGTGGGTTATGTTCTTCTCATATATTATATGATGGTATAATACTAAACCCCTAACGGCAGGGATTGTGCCTGATATTCATATGATAAAGACATAATCATTTCAATTGATGTCTGGAGCTGGCATGTCAGTAATTGCTAGTAGTCTTATGTTATTTATATTATTGTCATTTTGTTTATTTCTCTTGAACTGAGTTTTACTGTGCGTATTGTTGTGCGTTGGTTTTTTCTATATTGGCTAGAGGTGTAAAGGGGGGTTGAGATCTAAAAAAAATGTCTAACCGCGCCGCATTTTTGCGTCTGTCCCAAGTCAGAAGCCTCTGGCCTTTATTAGTCTAGTATGATTTTTAATTCTAGTTTCTTGTGTATAATTCGGAGTTTACTATGACGTCCATCATCACTGAACTAGCATACATTTGTGTTTAGGGGCCAGCTGAAGGACGCCTCCGGGGGCGGGAGTTTCTCGCTGCATTAACCCATCTGGGGACTTCGGATGTCGTCTGCTCTATAGTCGGGTTGTTGTCTCTTTGACACATTCCCCATTTCCATTCTCAATTTCCCAGTCAATCAAATGCATTGATGCTCTCTTCTGGTTTAATTTCGTTAATGATATAAAATTTGCAGTATTTTTGTGAGGTCGTTTCGAAGATATATATCAACTTCGAACCTCGTCCTTGATCTGAATACTTCTTCCTAAAGTAGATATATCCTGGTACATGTACATGTATCGACCTCATGCAGAAGTTATACTTGTATTGTGCGTTTGGAATCGGTATATATGTTATGTTGTTTGAAGAATGGGTAGATAGCAAGTTATTGTATATGAGAACACTTATTAATAATTTATTATAATTTTAACTATTATTTATGCCTGAGATAGAAAAGCCAACAAGTCGTTTAATATAACCAATATATTCATCAAATATGTATTTATTCAAAGTTGACATATTTTAAGCCATGTCTTTTCACAAACATTAAAACGAGAAAAAAATCTCTTTACAGACTTATAATGATTCTAAGAAGATAATTGTATCACAGGAAAATCAAATTATCATTTATTTTGAAAGCATGAACTAGTTTGTAATCTTATTTTACATATTACATTAAACAAGATTATCAATAAGTTTATCTAATTCCCTTGAGCAGTTTATATTTGCAGAAACTTAATCCTTTGAGATTAAAATGAAAACATATCAACCTAAAATCTAAAGTGCATGCAAATTTTGTTCCCTTTTTGTTTTGTTTTTGATAAGATGTTGTTTTGATTTCAACACACATCATATAAAAAATGTATACATCTCTTAGTCATTGCAATTAAAAACAACACCTTATAATCGTTTGTGTCTGTATGATTAAGCCCAACATAATAGATTTGACGTTGATAATTTTCAGTCTGGCATTTTCACATTGGAAAATAATAAGAAAAGCTTAACTACCATATGGTATTATAACTGTAGTATGCGAAGCAGAATGAACTCGCATTTCTGCAGCATGTCATATATATGTTGAGATTTTAGGGAGTGCATATAGCTCATATATTTAGTTTCGGTTGGTCTTTGCTTTTCGTGTACATAATTTAAGTATCTGGTGGCTGTTTTTGAATCCTATAATAGTTGTTGATCTTAAAATCTTGGTTTCTGTGTAAACAACGTTTTACTTTTATAATTTGGCAGAATTTTTCGTAATTGGTGCAAAAGTTCTGAAAATACAGTTCAAAACTATTATATAATAGATTTTTACATAATTATTAACTATATATGTCATTTTCAAGATATTTAAAGCGCAATTTCTGCAATTCTAGTGCTGTAAACAACTAAATGCCTAAACGAAAATGACATATATGAACTAAGTTTATGTTTTGATGTTCATTAAGTAACATAATAAACAATATCATTACAATTTGCGGACAATTTTGAGTGCATGTCATATACAAATTAAACTGACATTCTTAGGCATTTATATTGATTTGCTATAATTTTTACACTGATTATAAACTATGGAATATCAAAGTACAAGAGTACTTCGCTTGCAGTCCATGAATACGACTGTTCTTCATTTTGTGACCTTGAAACTTAAACTTGACAAACCTTCGATGTTTCAAACTGGCGAAATGGGTTAACTATAAACTGCAGATAGGTAAGAGATTTTTTCCATGTTAAAAGCTTCACTGTTACTTTGAAATATAGAACAGCAAAAATGCACTGGTTTATTTTGTGTTTGTCTTTTGTGATAACATTGGAATTTTGTGCCAAGAATTGATGTACCATATCCTTTCTTTTCCAACAGCGTAGTATTTGTTGTGTTCTTCGGTTTTAGTTTGTAACCCGGATTTGTTTTTTTGTCAATCGATTTATTAATTTTGACCATCAGTATACTACTACTGTAATAACATGTGTTTAACAACAATGTTTGATGTCTAAATATTACAAGGAAAAATTCAACTACCTCTTAATTTTGAAACATGACATATCAAAATCATAACTAGTAATTTAAAAACTCTGATTTGGCGAAACATCTTATGCAGATTTATAGATTCACGGATAGAAATTTGAAACACCAAACATACCGCGAACGTTTTTGTGTATATTGATGCAACGTTTTTGTAACAATGGCCACTTGGAGGTTAAGATGAACATTTTTTTTAAGTCGTTATCCTGTGTTGAAAAGAAAATTGAAAATATAATGACAAGAATTAAACTCTTTGGAAACAAAATTATTACCAATGTTTAGGATTATATTTTTGTATACCTCCATTCCTCTTTTACAAGCAAATCGGGTGGTGCTTTATTTTTCCTTGCAAAACAAAACAAAATGTTGTGTTATATATATTAAATTATGAGATAGACTTTAAGATATTATCTTTCTGATTTACATCATAAATATGGCGATAACATTTAGCTCGTACTTTGTTTTTGACTTTTATTGCATAAATCATTTCACGACTAACGCCGGGATTTTCAAACTTGAGACAAAACTGTTTGAATAACGAAGACAATGAACCAAGGTTTTTGATGGTGAATATGAAGCCATTTTTATTTCGAGTGTACTCTAGAGGTAAAAAAACTGCTTACCCTATTTTAAAAACATTAAATGTTCACTCCCATCATACTGCCGATTGATATGTACGAAATATATTCGTCAAATGATGGTCATCTCTTGTATCCAAAATTCGATGTCCTTTCATCGTTCTTGACAGTCATCAATTCATCTTGTAGACGAAGTTTTACATTCATGATAAACAGGAAAGTCGATGGTGAGGCATGAATTGCTTAGCCTTACGTACTTGAGTTCATTCCCTTCTATAATATAGTTCGGATTGCTCAATCTCCAGGTTTCTGAGTTTTGTTTAAAAGAAATTAAATGAAACTGTGGTTTTGACTCTCTTGACAATAGAAGTTTATTCAATAGGAAAAAAAAACGAAAAGTAACGAACAGCAATTTTATTTGCTGTTATCTATCAAATTGTGTAAAGATGAACACGGAACAAAACGATCACACGTACATTTTATTTTAATCATATTTTCTCCAATTTACATCTTGTATTTCAAACGCTAAAACCCTTACAGACTTTCCAATAGCCTTTAAAAATTATAGTTTATGTTTCCACTGGTGGATCTATCATTTTGAAAGAGATAATAGCTCTTTTGTTGCCATTATTTTAGGTAAACATTGAATACAATATTATGTTATATGTTCCTGATTGGTGCATTAAATTATAGACGTGTTTAACAATACATTATAATCAATATTCTAGAGAATCCAAAATCTTTCCATTCAGTTTTCGTGTGCGTGTACTATATAATCCCGTTCAATTTTTGATGTTTTCCGGATTTTGTTTTAATAATATATCATAAAAGTGCAAAAGATTTCGCGCAACTTTATTTTGATTATACCCTAAAGGAGAGTATATCGATTTCCCTAAAGTTTTAAAATCTAATTATTGAATAGAATACTAGTATACATGTTCAATTTATTCATAATTTCATAAGACTCGGGACAGTTTTTACCTAATTATACTGTATAGACACCTACATATCTAAATTAATTATTGAAGGTACCCTCTAAGTGACTTTCGGTTATTTTTGTCATTCCATTGGTGTTTCATAAGCGTATACTACTCTTCTCCTTTTATTCATTTACAGATTAAATCCATACTCTCCAGGTGTTAAATGCCACTTTCAGCACTGTTCTTATTTGTGCAGGAAGCTGTAGAGCCCGGTGAGAACCACCGACCTTGGTAGGAAAACTCATATTCCGAGCAAATTAAAATTGCAGACTAGTGTACCTGCCAAGTGCTGGATTTCAATTCACAACCTCAGTTACCTCAGAAGGCTAATCAATTCAATTAAAGACAACGAAAATAAAACTTCTTTAGTCCTCTTTATAGAAATCTTATTTTAATTGGGATTGAAAAATATAAATGACTTAACTTTTGTATTTTGCATTTGTAGCCTGTGCAGATTGTCTTTGAATGCATGGGGCTGAGCTTGGTATATCAAATCATTGAGGGAGTTGTTCAGATGTCTAGGAGAAACAGTAATAAAATAAATGGTAAATGGTTATCAAACATATGATTTACTAGATGTTTAGTTAAATAAAGAAATAGTACTTGAATGCAAACTATCAAAACGTCACAAAACAAATCGAAGAACGATATTCATAATATTCGAAATTCCAAAATTTAAATGTGAAATCATTTCCATGCACCTCCCTCAACCTATGTTGTTTGACTGTTCGTCACCGATGGAATTAATATATATGTGATTAGTGCTTTTGTTTTAATATGATGTATAACAATTTTTTTATGCTCCATTAATGGGCATTTTGTTTTCTAGTCTGTGCGTCCGTCCGTTCTTTCGGTCGTCATTCCGTCCGTCCGTTCGTCCCGCTTCAGGTTAAGTTTTCGGTTGATGTAGTTTTTGATGAAGTTAAAGTCCAATCAACTTAACACTTAGTTAACATGTTCCTTATGATATGATCTTTTAATTTTAATGCCAAATTAGAGATTCTATCCCATTTTCATGGTCCACTGAACATAAAAAGTGATAGTGCGGATGGGGCATTCGTGACTTGGGACACATTCTTGTTTCATTCGATTTGGTAGATTTAAAATTTATCCAGAAACTACGGCCTTCTTTGGTCTAGAGCTCCACACGTATTCAAAACATTCATACATAAAGGCAATATCATTATCCGCTGTTCGAAATTCATAAATCGATTGAGAAAAAACAAATCCAGGTTACAAACTAAAACGGATGGACACACATCATATATAAGAAGGAAACTACCACACCACAGAAACACAATACTAAAAAATAACACACATAGAAACGAACTATACTATAACAATGGCCATTTTCCTGACTTGGTACAGGACATTTTAAGAAGAATATGCATACATTACTTTCAAATTTTGCTTTGTAAGTCTCTGTAGAAAAACACCCACTGAAAAGCGACTTATACGAGACAAGTTTCCATGATCTCATCGAAGTAAAAAAATCAATAAAGAAGAAATATCATTTCTATCAATTGTAGTTACTCATCATGTGTATGTCTGCTGTGTCCGGAATATTAAAGTAGCTATCCATTTGTTTGCTGTTTTGCTGTTTTGATTTTGCCTTTCTGTTTAGAATTTTCATCGGAGTTCGGAACTTTGGTTATTTTACTTTGTACTACTTACCAGTCTTCATTTGTTGGGATTTTTTCAGATTTATTATGGTTCAGATTTGGGTTCTTTTATACAATTCAGTATTATGTTGATTTGTACAGGTAAATAACTACTATCAAACAGTCTGAACACATAAAGATAAATCTTAAATAGCTGCAAGGGAAATGTCTGAACAGTACTAAATTTATTGCAGCTGATAAGTCTGAAAAATTATTGCAATACATAATAATTTATTGTTAAATCTTTTTTGAGGTATTCATGCCAAAATAGTAGTTTTACATCGCAATTTGTTTACTTGTGGCAATAGTACTCATCGTGGTTGTTTCATATTTTCATTTTATATTTAACAGAAGTTGTGCGATATTTTTTTTACTTTTAGGTAAACCAGATTATTTAATATTGAAGTTTTATGTCACGTAGCTAAAGGTGTACGGTGTTTCCTCATATGTGCACTACTTTTATGTAATCATTAATGTTATTTCACAATGTTAATACAATTTATTGCTTGGCTCATTCAAAATTCAGATCTACTATGTAAATAAACTCATCATAGATACCAGGATCAAACTTTAACATAACGCCAAACGCGCGTTTCGTCTTAGAAAGACTCATCAGTGACGCTTGAATCAAAAAATGTTTAAAAGGCCAAAATAGAGTACAAAGTTGAAGAGCATTGAGGACCAAAAATTCCTAAAAGTGTTGCCAAATACAGCTACGGTAATCTATTCCTGAGGTAGAAAAACCTTAGTTTTTTTTCAAAAATTCAAAGTTTTTCATAACAGTTAATTTATAATTATAAACATATCAATGATAACTCAAGTCATTGTTTTGATTTAATTTTGATCAAATATCTGTAATGCTATTTGAAAAGTTACTTTTAAAAAAAATCGTCTTCTTTCACAGATAATCAACGCCTGTCTTATATAGTTAAAGGATAGAATCAAACTTTTTACTCTTAAAATTTTCATCAAACTGTTTTCATTATTATTCCTTTTCCTCAATCAGGAAACCCAGGAAAGAACTTTTTGCGTTAGATTGATTTGGATTGTGGATGGCGTTCTCCGTATAACTGTTTGTTGTCTGTATCCAGACGTGGTCTCCTTTGTTTACCCAGCATATAGCAATTTTAGTTGCGGGTACACTACTTGAAGCAGATATGTGAGCATACATAGCATCGACAATAACGTTATCTACACGAAGTTCTGTGTCAACGATTTTATCAGAATACGTAAAAGTTGTCCACGAAAATTGGTAATAGCCGGAAACAGGTGCAACAAACATACCATTACCGTGATTAAAATTATTTCCGGAATCAGTAACCACTTCATTAAACTTCACAATGGAATTTTTATTCAGATATGTCAATCTTGATAGCTTGGCAAAGAAGAACACACCTTGTTTGTAGCTATTGATATCTGAAAAAAAAAATTTTTAAAAAAGAAGTTATCAACCTATCGCTGTAAATATTGAATGCAACGCTTTTTATAGCATATGAAGTATATAGAACACTATTTACTTACCATTTTCAATAAGGCTTGACAAATTATGAACCTGATTTTTAAGACTCTCCAAATCTTGTTTCAATGAACGACATCAACTGTATCATTACTATTGTTGTGAATTGACATTGAATGTAACCCTTTACATAGCAAAAGACATATTAGAAACTGGACAAAGACCATGTTTTCTGTCGTGTCTTTATTGAAACACTTGTTTTTCTTTAATAAACAGGCGAACCAGGGTCGCTTCCGTTTGAATAGACAATAACAAGGTCAGTTATTCAGTGTGCGTATATCTTAATGTTCTTCTGTTCTCATTTTTAATGATCGGAAAAAATACTTCCTCAACAGGATAGTTATTTATTTTAAAAGTGTATATGCCTTATAATATTTATCATTACGAGTATATTCTTGTTGTTTTTAAATGAATTTTATCTAAATTAATGTCAAAATTCAAGCTGGAACGATTATATGTAGATAATGTTAATTGTAGTTAAGAAAAAGGTTGATATACATGACTCTATTTTTGGTTTTTCTATATTTATCAAAGAATTATTGGATATTGTTATTTAAATAAATGCATTTAATAATATTAGTCTTATAAACCTATTATAAAGACTAACAAAAACCCTTTTGTCGTCGGTGAACTATGGTCAGGAGCCTGTAATTCAGTGGTTGTCGTTTGTTTATGTGTTACATATTTGTTTTTCGTTCATTTTTTATATATATAAAAAAGGCCGTTAGTTTTCTCGTTTCAATTGTTTTACATTGTCATTTCGGGGCCTTTTATTGCTGACTATGCGGTATGGACTTTGTTCATTGATGAAGGTCGTACGGTGACCTATAGTTTTTCTAATTTCTGTGTCAGTTGATCGCTTGTGGAGAGTTGTCTCATTGGTAATCTTACCACATCTTCTTTTTTATATGGCGATCAATTGTTCCCCTTAAGGTACTTTTGAGGTTTTAGCAATGTGGACTAACTGCCCAAGGGCTATTTTTAATAATATCTGTTATGAAATGCCTGGCTTTAATATTAGTTACTGAGTAGGAAAATCTATTTCAAAATTCATAGTTACATTATTATATTTATATACGTTTATCCATTTTTATTGATTTTCAAACGCAACATATTTCTAACAGTTAAGTCTTAATGAAACCTCAAATGATATCTATTTTATAACATGCATGTCCAATTGTTTAAAGTTTTGTTCAGCACAACGGAATCTTAACACAGAAACAAAAATTTGGATATCAGAACATTCCGAAAATGAATAAATCAAGAGAAAAAAACAGGAGACAAGTATTTGCATTCGTCAATATCTTATTACAACTTACATATGCATCAGAAGTTTATACTTTAATCGTAACTCAGACAACTCTTCATCCAAATCATAATTTGTACAGGAAAAACATTATAGGTCAAAGTACGATTTTCAACACGGTGCGTGGGCTCACACCGAACAGCAAGTTATAAAGGGCCACAAGAAGCGTATAACATATAACATATAAAATAGAATGTTTTAGAAGCAATAGATAATAAGATCGTGTCGCTATAAGGTACCACTTAGTTCGTAGAAAACCTGAATCATAGGTTCAAGCATACAATTTGAAGACATTGACAATAATCAAGTTTCAAAAGATGTTCTTATGATTCCTATCAGTACATAGCTATTACATTATAAAACAATGAAAAGCTCATAAATAGTGGCATTAACAAAATTGTTATGCACATGCTGTTACATGATAATTTACTGATAACAAATCGTTTATCAACAACATGACATGTACGGTGTATAGTTTCTCCAATAGAAAATATTAGTAAAGTCAGCGGTAATAGTAATACTAGGGAGTATTTTTTGCACGATTCATATTCTTAGTGAAAATGCATTTATTCATATAAAATAGAATCATTGTCTATCAGCTTTTGTCGGTAATCCGTTCACGAGCTATAAACGCATATTACGGAGTCATGAACTAAAGTTTTAGTGTGAAGAAGTTGGAAGACCGAAGAGATAATAGCGGGGGGAGTGTTCAATAAATATAGCTATAGAAAAACATCAATTGATATACAAAAAAATAAAATAAACCAAACAAAAGCAACAAAAATTACATTTAAAGCGGGAGGTTAACTCAAAACTCAGAACAGACGATTTTTGTTCATACATTTCAGCCTCAGGTTATTGGGCTAATGCGAAAAAAAAGATGTGGATAATGTTTCTGCATTTGTTTAAGCTGTAAGATCGTTCAAACAAATTGAAATAAAAACAAATTGGTTTTATTAAAATATTATTAAAGCTGTATTAGTAATAATATGACTACTGCAAATATTTTGCACGTTTCATATTTATAGTGACAAAGCACTCATTCATTAAAAACATAATTTTTATCTGTCAGCTTTTCTCAAAAATCCCTCCACAATCTAATTAGATATTCTCTACCATGCCGTCACGATCATAGGCTTAAGTTCCAAAGCAGTGTCATGAAGGTGGAAGACCGAAGAGAGTTTGACTGGAAAAGGGTTCAATAAAAAATAAATCTTAGACTGAAAAGCCATATCATGGCTATTAAAAACAACAGTCTGTTTACATTACAAAGCAAAACTAAAGCAACAAGAGCCACATCAAAAGTGGAAGGTGAACTCAGTTTCACTGGAAAATGAATATGACACTATATATAATGTATGCGTGCTGCACTTCAACGTCAGCATCAGGTTATTGGCTTAATGTGAAAAGGGAGACGTGGATAATCTTTCCAGATTTGTTCAAGCTGTGAGGTCGTTCAAAAAAAATTGAAATAAAAAAAAAACTGAATGGGTCAATGAAAATATTAAGTAAAAGATGGACGAAAGATACCATAGGGACAGTCAAACTCATCAATCGAAAATGAAATAACCACGCCATGGTTAAGACAATAACAATCAAAACCAAGGAGTAAAAAAAGACTCACAAAACTAAAGGACATTAACTTCAACAGTTATTAATAATAAATAAGAAACAACACGAACTCCACAAAAACCTGAAGTGAAATCACGTGCTCCAGAAGGATAATCATTTCCAGCACCGTATAGGGCACACGTCGTGTTATTTCTTTGTTCAGTTCGGTTTTCGGCTAAAAATGAAAAGGACAAATAGACAAACAATAATATCAAACACAACATAGAAAACTAAAGAATAAGCAACATGAAGCTGTATCAGTAATACTATGACTATAGAGATTTTTTCACACGTTTCATATTTATAGTGACAAAGCATTCATTCATTGAAAGCATAATTATTGTCTATCAGCTTTTCTCGAAAATCCCTCCACAATCTAATTTGATATTTTCCACTTAGCCGTCATGATAAAAGGCTTAAGTTCCAAAGCAGTGTCAAAAAGTTGGAAGACCGAAGAGAGTTTGGCTGGAAGAGGGTTCAATAAAGAATAATTCGGAGACAGAAAAGCCACATCAAGACTATCGAAAACAACAGTCTGTTTACATTGCACGGGCAAACAAGAGCAACAAAAGCCACATCAAAAGCGGGAGGTGAACCAAGTTTTCTGGATAATGAAAATGACACTTTATAGAATTTGTTCATTTAATGCGCTTAGCTACACTTCAACCACAGCATCAGTTCATTGGCTTAAAGCGGGAAAAAGATGTGGATACTCTTTCCACATTTGTTCCAGCTGTGAGGTCGTTCAAACAAATTGAATTAAACAACTGAATGGGTTTATCAAATATTCATAAAGCGGTATTAGTAATACTATAACTATACGAAATTTTACACACGCTGCATATTTCTAGTGACAAAGCATTCATTCATTAAAATTATTATTATTGTTTATCAGCTTTTCTCGAAATTCCCTCCACAAGCTAATTCGATATTCCTTGAACATGCCGTCACGATCAAATCCTTAAATTCCAAATCAGTGTCAAGCAGGTGGAAGACCGAAGAGAGTTTGGCTGGAAGAATGTTTAATAAAAAATAAATCGAAGAAGGAAAATTCACATCACGGCTATTGAAAAACAAGTTTATGTTCATTACAAAGACAAACAAAAGCCAGAAGAGCCAAATTAAAAGCGGAATAGGAACTCAGTTTCTATGGAAAATATACTTGAAACTTTATAGAATAAGTACATGCTATGCGCTTTGCTACACTTCAACCGCAGCATCATGTCATTGGCTTTAAGCGGGGAAAAGTTGTGGATAATCTTTCAACATTTCTTTCAGTGGTGATGTCATTCAAACAAATTGAATTATTACAACTGAATAGGTCTATGAAAATATTAATGAAGCGGTATTAGTAATACTATGACTATGGCAAACTTTTTACACGTTTCATATTTATAGTGATAAAGCACTCATTAATTAAAAGCATAATTATTGACTTTCAGCTTTTCTCAAAAATCCATTCACGAGCTAATCGATAATCTCTACCAAGCCGTCATGATCAAAGGCTTAATTTCCAAAGCAGTGTCAAAAAGGTGGAAGACTGAAGAGAGTTTGGCTTGAATAGGGTTCAATAAAAAAAATAATTCGGAGACAGAAAAGCCACATCAATGCTATTGAAAACAACAGTCTGTTTACATTACATCGATAAACAATAGCAACAAGAGCCACACCAAAAGCTGGAGGAGAACTTAGTTTCTCTGGAAAATGATAATGACACTTTATAGAATTTGTGAATCTAATGCCCTTGGCTACACGTAACTTAATCAGAAAAGTCCAAGTCAGGATAAAAAAAAATATAAGCGTATTATAAATGAATAAATGATGAACTCTATTACTTAAAGGAATATTAGAAGAAGAATCCATCTAAAGAAAACTTGGCCTGAGTTCGAATATGTGGTTCTTATTTTCTTCTGTTTTAACACACCTGAGTACTCTGTATGGCAGAAAATGATGTGTAAAAAGTTAATTAGCTTAAAGCTTTAATCACAGTTTCTTAATATTTCTTAATTGGTCAAAATTCGAAATGTATAGAAATATCAATTTGGCCTAGAGATTTTGCTATATCAGTTCTAGATGAGTTAGCACCAATAAGAGAACTAAGGGTTAAATAAACTCAGTTCAAAAAATAGGGCTAAAGTTCAAAGCAGAAGTAAAGGGCAATATAGTTTTAAATATAGGAAATGAATATAACCATAGTGTAAATGCAATAGCAAATCATATTGATTTTTTTTTAAATGTGGCTGCTTCATTGGTTACCAAATCACCATTATTTCCGAAGGTTTTGTTTAAACAACATAGAGTTTAAAGAATTGATAATGTAGTTAAGTCAGACCTACTTCGCATTAACACATTTGACTAAAGAACGTGTTCTTGAATAATTGGAACGTTTAGTTCCATGTCCAAGTAATAGTTTAATTGGTATTCCTGCAAGGTACCTAAGAGATGGCGCATGTATTTAAAAGAATGTAACATATTAATCAATCTGTCTATCGTCTGTGGTATTGTCCCAGATGACATGGAAAAGCTAGAGTCTGTCATATCTATAAAGAGAACAGCAGACAGGATGTTGAAAAGTATAGGCCTGTTAGCATTTATTTAATTGTATCTCAAAATTATTTAATTAAAAAATGACTTTTTATACCAGTTTAGCTTTAAGTTTTGCTAAATGTCGTATTAGACACGAAGAAACAAAAGACCTACCATAACTAATTCAGGACGAGAGTTATTTCATAATATGATCGTTATTTTTTTCGGCTATGTTTCTAAATTCTTTTAAATTTCATGATTCTTGCAACGACTGGCACATGCGTTAGATTTGGTATTCGGAACTTTCATTTACGGTGTTTTACTATGCACTATGTAAAGAGTATTTCTTTCATTTGTTGAAAGGAATCATAGCAAAGTATAGTTCCAGAAAGTATTCGACTGTTGTTTCTAGACAAATTTGCGTTAAAATAACTATTGGACGAGATCTCTACTCTCTCTGTACTGTTACTATCTATACAGAACGATAATTGAGAAGTTTTTCAAAGTGAGAACATTATTTAAAAAAACTCATTTATCCTTCGAGAGAAAGTTTATAATTTGTAACCATACCGAATTGCATAGTTTTATAATGTATGTTAACATAGTAATAATTATTTGTAATTTGTTTGGAAGATAATGGTCACTCAACTGATGATAAGGACCCAAAGTCTTGTATAAATGACTAGAAGGTTTTACTGGCTACTTACTCGTGTATTACTATTTTACAGATGTAGATCAGAATGTCGCTACAAAAGATTATTCGATAACAACGACCCTTGTAGCTTGGCCTTTGGTATTGAGACAAAATCATAGTAGGATTTAGGGAAAATTTATTGACAAGAAAATGAGTGTAAGATATATTTGATGCATTACCTTTTTAAGAACACTGACTGAAATAACGTACAGCTAGTTACAGTTACGCGCGTCTGGTGTACTTAATTATAATCCTGGTACCTTTGATAACTATTTACACCACAAGGTCGATGCCACTGCTGGTGGACGTTTCGTCCCCGAGGATATCTCCAGCCCAGTAGTCAACACTTCGGTGTTCACATGAATATCAATAATTTGGTCATTTTTATAAATTTCCTGTTTACAAAACTTTGAATTTTTGGAAAAACTAAGGATTTTCTTATCCCAGGCATAGATTACCTTAGCATTATTTGGCACAACTTTTTTGTACTTGTTTGGCTTTATAAATATTTTGATATTAGCGTCACTGGTGAGTCTTATGTAGACGAAACGCGCGTCTGACGTACTAAATTATAATCCTGGTACCTTTGATAACTATTGAAAAGTATTCGAATCATATTCTTTTACATATCTATCTATACTGAAATTCCACCATCAAGCATGGACTAAACGAGTGGGTAAAGCCTTGAGGTTGTTAAAAGACATTAGAACTAAAGTATCCAACAGGTCAATTAACTTTAATGCTACATTGATCTTCAAAGACACAACAACTGCTTAACACTGTCTTTCCTTCATGGCACGCATTAGCATTGTAACCGCAGATAAAGCCCCAAGTATCATTGTTTTAGGGCGTAATCAAATTATACAGAAAAAAATTCAAAAAACATAAACAAATGGATGCAATGATAGCTTTTAACAAAGTCAATCGGTAAGATGAGCTTTTATTACTAGTTTTGTAGACAATAGACTTCCATATTTCAAAATGTACATTTGCATCGACACTGAAATTGTATGCCATGTTTTCCTGGTATGGAAACTAATCCGTTATTTTCCACATAAGGAAATGTCTGTATCATGTCGGAATATATGACAGTTGTTTTCCATTCGTTTGATATGTTTGAGCTTTTGATTTTGCCATTTGATTAAGGACTTTCTGTTAAGAACTTCCTTTGGAGTTCATTATTTCTGTTAACTTATTGTTTGCTTATTGTGTATGTATTGATATTTACTTAATATTTTTTTTATGGATTAATGTTTTGTTACTTATATTATGAATAGTAACATGTAATCAAATAGCAGACAGGTATTCAAATTGCCATTATTGATACTTCCAATCACAGAGCTTATTATTTGACGTATCAAGTTTTTATTAAATGGTTTTCATTAAGTGGGTATATATTTTCACATATTTCTCTGGTCATGTTCTTGATAAGAAATAAGATTTTTGTTAATTACCTTTTTGTACATAAATTCTCTATATACATACATATATTCACACTATATTCCAAAATGAACTGATAAATATTTATGATTATACCCGCTCCGAAGGTTATCTGACTCTTCGTATGTCTGTTAAATGACTTTTCCACCGAATTTTATTCAGAAATTTCAAATCGGAAGATCCTGAAATTTGCTATATAGTTTTATGCCAATCAGCTGTGTCTTCAGTGCATCTTCCATCAGCTTTATGTTTGTACTAGTAAACGGATTTTAGTCCAAACGGTCATTTTGATTTAAACCCGATATGAATAAGTTTTAAAAGTAAGTAATTAAGTCATGATCAGACTTTAAGTAAATTTAGATTAATTGACTGTGGTAAATTCGGTCCTGTTCAAACAATTCGATTTCCACAGTTTTTCAGAGTATTCAGTACGGTGTTGGTATTTGCAGATAAATAACAACTCATGAACAGTCTGGAATAAACTGAAAAGATGTTCTAATATGCAACATGTATACAATGTATTTAAATACACTGATAAATTTATTGTGAAGTCTGTTGAGAGCATGATCAGGTCAAAATTACTGTTTAAGTCTCAAGTTTAGGTTTACAGGTGTAACCGATGCTTAGATTCCATACATAATCGCAATGTCTTAAATTTTAGTGTTTGAGTTTCCTAGGAAATAACAAATAGTAGCTTTCTGAAATTTGTTACATGACTCGTGTTATCATGTTATCATCGTGTAACGCAGTTTCAGATTCATTGCTCCTTAATGCATGTTTACCTAATACTTATATATTCCTTACTTCATTTGTGACATTTGCGTTGCAATTTTTCTGAGAACTTCCTGAAATTTGTTACTAGTATATGGATTCATTGGAAACATTATTTACCCTTCCCTACCCTATGACATGATTTAAGATCCATTGCTTATCAAGTTCCTGTTAATCGAATACTACAAGTTATTCTAACACATACAGGCCATGTATGCAAATTTGTCACAATTTGTTTTATATATACATGTTATCGTAACGGGAAATTGAACCATGTAATGTTAGCCTTGAGCACCCCATACCACAAAATAAATATATCCATTTTGAAAAGATCAAACCGGAATATTTACGAAACTCTGCATCACTTATGTCAGTCTTTGATCGAAAATATTTTATGATTTAACTAATTGAAATAATTATCATCATCATTAAACATGCAAGGGATTTGGGTAACCAATTCATTCTTAAGTGGTATTGAAAATCTATTAATGTAAAGTTTAGGTTTTTTTTTTCAAATTTCCTGTACGCAATAATAATTAAGTGAAGCACGAAGTGCATATTCATTAAAATTTTATTCAGAAAATTATCATGAAATCGACATGTTGTGTGGATAACCCTCTCCACACAACAAAAAATTAGAAGTATCATTTAATATATGCATTGCAAGTTCTTCATTGTCAGGTGCCATCATGCATATATTTAACTTTTTATCAGAATAGATTAATGTTTAAGATGTGAAGGAGGTAAAAAATAAAAGAATGCGAAGACTTGTAATTAAATTCTTTTAGATCATATAGTTCAAATGTCCAAAAAAAAGTAAAATCACAAAAATTCTGAACTCAGAGGAAAATCAATTCGAAAAGTCCATAATCTCATGGCAAAACGCATCAAAAACGAATGAACAAGCTTTTCTCATCAATTGGCGTCCGTTGTCGTCATCTTCCGCCCTCGTCGTCATCCGTCAGCGTCAGTTGACCTTTACTAAAAAATTTCTCTGACACAATGGGTAAAATTTAACCAGCAATTTCCCCTTTTTTCATTGAAATCGGTATGCAGTACTTCAAATTGTTTGTCTTTTTCTTTCGTTTCTTACTGTCAAAGTAATAACATGCATCTTACAGTGTCTTATCAGTTGTCTCTTTGTTTGTATAATTTCTGAATTGTATAAAGCTGTTGTGGGGCAGATCAATATATTAATTGTCAGATTTCACTGCCAGATGTAATTCATACTTTTGATATTATTCTGCAGCTTTGTCTTCTATCTATTAAACATGAAAATAGTAACATTGTGTCATGAATTGATAAGACATCAACTTTTTTCTTTCCTTTTGTTTATTTGTATTGTACTGCAATGTTGTAGCAATTAAATGATAACTTCATAGGTATCCTTTGTTAGAACTCAATTCATGCTTTACTCGGTTATCAATCGAACCATATGCACTAAGGACACAGAGACTTTAAATATATCATCTGGTTCTGTCGTCTTTGTTCATGGTAATTAAAACTATGATAGCTTCATCAAAACCATGCAGCTTGTCCTAGGAGACCATAGATTAGTACATGTGAGAATGTCTGCTAATAAAATTGAACATAATACAGAATCTAATTATAAAGTAAGCCTTATTAGAACAAAGCTGAGAATTTCTATTTGTGCTCTTCCATTATCACTTATCCTTATCTATGTAATATTATAATATAGTATCATAATCACCATGCTGCTAGTCTTTGGAGACCATGTATTAGAACATGTGAGAATATCTGCTGATAAAAGAGAAAATATTACAGATTCTGATTATAAAGTAAATCTTATTAGAACAAAGCTGAGAAGTGCTATTTGCGCTCTTTTATTATCACTTATCCGTCTCTATGTAAATCTGCTATCAATCCTAAATACACAGACATCCATCTTATAATTCTTATACAATTTCGCTCTCCACTATTTACATTTTTTATGCTGTTTAGAATCCCTGGAACTGTCCTTTTTCGAAATATATTTACATAGAACCCGACGCGATTACACATAGGAAGCATTTAATTTAAGATTATTAGATTTATGTCGTTCGTTTGTTCTAATTTCTTGTTGGATTGTTTTTTCATACAAAGAATACTATAGTTCATTTGACACGCTGCGAGTTTATCCTTCTCCTAAATCTTTTAATTGGGTTAATTATTTCAATTATGCAATAATATCCGAGAATAGATTATTTTTAGAGAATGATTGTGGCTTTTCATACATAAATTATTGTCAATTATCTAACATACATCTTAACGTGTCTTGTGTGTTGTCTCTTTGTTTGTTATGTTTCTGAATGTTACAGTGAGATTGTAGGGTAATGTATGACATTGATAGTTATATTTCAATGTAAGATATAAGTTATACGTTGTTGATATAATTCTGCAGCTGCAGTTCTACCTTTTTAATGTGTCAGTAGTCTCATTGTGTCAGGTATTGATAAGACATCAACTTTTTTATTTCATTTTATTATTTTTTATTGTACTGAAATGTTGTGTCATTTAAATCATAACTTCAGAGGTATCCTTTGTTGGGACTAATTTCGTAATTTACTCGGTTATCGATTGAAATTTATCAACTCAGGGAACAAAGACTTTACATATATCCCCTGGTTCTGTCGTCTTTGTTCATGGTAATAAAATTGAAATTCAAATATAATAGTCACTACAACCATGCAGCTTGTCCTAGGAGACCATGGATTAGTACATATTAGAATGACTGCTGATAAAGAAGAAAATATTATAGATTTTGATTATAAAGTAAACCTTATTAGAACAAAGCTGAGAATTTCTATTTGCGCTCTTTCATTATCACTCATCATTCTCTATGTAAATCTGGTATTAACCCTGACTACAGAAACATCCATCTTATTTTACAATTTAGGTCATTACTATTTACAGATTTTTTATGCTGTCCAGAATCTTGGGAACTGAATTTTTCCGGGATATATTTTACATAGATCCCTACGGGAATACACATAAAAAGAATTTTATTTAAGATTGTATGATTGAACGAAACAAAATTTTAAATACATGTTTACATATAATAATGTATATATTTTTAATAATTTTTTAAAAAAGTGACCATGGAAAAAGCAAAAACAAAAATGGAAACTTCAAAATGCTCCAAATTTTTAATTTGCCATAGAGTTCGGTATCTTTGTTAAACTTTTTACACTTGAAACCTCAAAAATTGGGAAATCCGAATATGCTCCAAACTTTCCCAAAATTCTCAACGATATGCATTGTCAAGCATATATGTGCATTACCTGTTTTAAACCAAAGATGAAGAACTGGATCTGCCATCACTATATTGGATACATAAACTAGTGTCCTTACAAACAACGGTATATTGCTGGGTCTTCAAAGTGCTCCACGAAACCTCTTTCGAAATTATTAACATCTATTTTATCACCAATCAAAGACGGGCTTCAAAGTTATTGTGAAACTTCCTATTCTAGAGGGGGCGTGAATCAGATGTGGATACTTAAAAATGCCAAAGATCTTTTAGAGTACATACAATCTAACTCTCTTTCATCTTGTAACAGTATTAAAACATTTTACTTTTCTACTCTTTACACTAGTATTTCACATTCCAAACTAAAAGACAAATTGAAAGAGTTGGTATTGCTTTGCTTCGTAAAAAAGAATTGCCAACGTAGATACAAGCAAGTATCTTGTCTTAGGGAGGGATAAATCCTACTTTGTAAAGGATCACTCTGATTCGAACAAAAATTTCTCTGAAACTGATATTATCAAGATGCTTGATTTCTTGATTGACAACATATTTGTTACGTTCGGAGGACGTGTTTTTCAACAGACTGTCGGCATTCCAATGGAAACATACTGTGCCCCTCTACTTGCCGACTTGTTTCTTTATTATTATGAGGCTGACTTTATGCAGGAACTTCTTAGGAAGAAAGATGAGAAGTTAGCAATATCCTTTAACTCTACTTTTCGCTACATAGATGATGTTCTTTCACTAAAAATTTCAAAATTTGGTGACTATGTGGAACGCATCTATCCAATCGAGCTAGAGATAAAGGATACTACAGATACAGTTAAGTCGGCCTCATATCTTGACCTATATCTAGAAATTGACAATGAGGGTCGGTTGAAAACAAAACTTTACGACAAAAGAGATGATTTCAGCTTTCCAATTGTGAACTTTCCATTTCTAAGTAGCAACATTCCAGCAGCACCTGCATACGGGGTATATATCTCCCAATTGATACGATATTCCCGTGCTTGCATTTCCTATCATGATTTTCTTGATAGAGGGTTGCTGCTCACAAGGAAGCTATTAAACCAAGAGTTCCAAATGGTGAAGTTGAAATCATCCCTTCGTAAATTTTACGGACGCCATCACGAGTTGGTTGACCGTTATGGAATAACCGTTTCACAAATGATATCGGATATGTTCCTTACGTCGTAACTACGATCCCCTTCCCTTTCATGAATGTGACCTACCGAATTAGACTATTTACCGGATTTGTTATCACATAAACAACACGACGGGTGCCACATGTGGAGCAGGATCTGCTTACCCTTCCGGAGCACCTGAGATCACCCCTGTTTTTTGGTGGGGTTCGTGTTTTTTATTCTTTAGTTTTCTATGTTGTGTCGTGTGTGCTGTTGTTTGTTTGTCCTTTTCATTTTTAGCCATGGCGTTGTCAGTTTGTTTTAGATTTATGAGTTTGACTGTTCCTTTGGTATCTTTCGTCCCTCTTTTAATCTTATATAGTGATTGTCGTAACTGTGACAATTGTTAGGTTGGTTAAATACAATTGTGCAAGCAATTGTAACTTTTAGTTATTTTTGTTATCATTATTATAATATTTAACCATCAACCTGAAATTGTGTTTTAAAACTAAAGTTGCATGACCTGCCAATATTTTTCATAGATAACTTAATCCTGTTGATTCCTTTTTTTTAATTTTATTTGAACATTAGGTTTTTTTCCATACAAAAAAAAAACGCAATTTGATATTTGGCGTGTCTACCCTCTCCTAAATCTCCAAAATTAGTGAATTATTTCATTTATCCAGATCGATTCCTTCTTTGTGAGGTGCCACTAGCTCCTTTGTTTATACTTTTTTTATCAGAATAAATTAGTTTTGAAGAATGAATGAGTAGAAAATATAATCATTGCCATTGTTATGCATAGATTTATGTCATATCTTTACTGTTGGACCCATTCGCCAGTATTTAGCGGATTTTTGTAAGTGATAATATTCAAGAAGTTTCAAAATGCACTTCGTAAATTGAGTGATTATGATAAGAGCATATGAAAATTAGTATGGAGGGGACTACCTAGAAGCAATTAGTATACTTTCTTAATTTGAATTCTTCCGTTCTATACATCCAAAAAGTTTATTTTAATCTATTCAATTGTCAATTGGCTTCTCTCATCCAGTGGTAAACTGCATACATGCTGTAAAGGTTCATCATTATGGCTTAGCTGAATGAATAAAAAAGCAGTCGCATCAAGCCGACATATGGAGTAAAATCCGATGCCTTAGGTAGGTACAGTTTCACGCGCATTGTACGTTAAAGAACCAATGCAACAACTATATGCGATATCCACGGATGACCTGTTGCAAAATTTGATCTTGTCCAGCATACAAGTTTTTTCTAGTGTCAGTTTCATACTACAGACATATATCCCAGTGGCCTGCTTTACATAACTCACTGATTGGATTTGTCATTAATGTTTTCTTGTTCTGAATAAGTACTAATAATTTACCACTGAAAGTTAAACAACTAACAATCAATAGATATCGATACTGAGAGAGCACTTACGTCTACTATTTTGTTTTCATTTACTTTTTGGATATTATTATCGATATATTTATGATATAAATTATTTTCGAATTAAGTGGTCAATATAATACATGATACATTTTCTGTTCAGATTCCATGTAATCAAAATGGTGACTATTACAGTATCTTAACCTAAATCATGTACATGCACATGTGTAGACGTGTGAATGACTCATTTGAAAGAGAGGCGAAAGATACCAGGGGGACATTCAAACTCACAGGTCGGAAATAATCTAACAACGACATGGCTCAAAAAGAAACAGGTCAACAGACAAATAATAGTACACAAGACACAACGTAGAAAATTAAAGACTAAGCAACACGAACCCTACCAAACAATTGAGTGCTCGCAGGTGCTCCGGAAGGGTAAGCAGATCCTGTGAGCATTTCTATTCACTTGACGTTCGCAGCCTGTCGTCATCCATCGTTATCGTCAACTTTAACGAAAATTTTCTCTAAATCTATTGATCCAAATTTAACCAGCTATCGGTCAGTTTGATTATTGAAATTGATTTGCAATTCATCCGTGTTAGTGACACTTTTCATAAATTATTGTCTCAATGTGTCTTGTGTGTTGATTTTTGTTCTTTCTGAATTTTACAGTGAGATTGTGGGTCGATATATGACATTGATAGTCATATTTCAATGCAAGATATGATTTATACTTTGTTGATATAATTCCACAGCTGTGGTTCTACCTGTTAAATGTGCCAGTAGTCTCATTGTATCGGGAGATAAGACATAAACTTTATAATTTAATTTTATTACTTTTTTAATGACAAAACGATTGTGTTTTGTCTATTAAATCATAACTCCAGAGGTATCTTTTGTTAGAACTCAATTCTTATTTTACTCGGTTATTGATCGAACCATATACACTCAGGAAAAACAACTTTAAATGTATCCCCTGGTTCTGTTCATGGTAACGAATAAAATACCATTAAAATAGTCTTATCATAATCAGGCGAATGGTCCTAGGAGACCATGGATTAGTACATGTGAGAAAATTAGTGGATAAAAGTGAACATATTACAGATTCTGATTATAAAGTAAACCTTATTAGAACAAAGCTGAGAATTTCTATTTTGGTTCTTTCATTATCACTTATCCTTCTCCGTGTTAATCTGGTATAGTCCCTGACTACATAGACATCCACGTTTAATCTGTTTTAAATTTCGGTCTCCACTATTTACAGACGTTTTATGCTATTGAGAATCTACGGAACTTCACTTTTTCTAGAATATATTTACTTAGATCCCTAAGGGAATGCACATTGAAAGCATATTATTTAAGATTATAAGACGTATGTTGTTTTTTTTATTTTAATATTTTGTTCGTTTTGTTTTTCATACAAAGAATTATACTTAATTTGACATGCTGTGTGGTTATCCCTATCCTAAATCTCTTAATTGAGAGAAATATTTCAATTGATCAATAATATTACAGAAAATATCAATTTTAGGTAATGGTTGAGGAGAATCACAAAAGCAATGTCATTGTTATTTGTGGATTTATGTCGTATCTTTTCTACTTAATCCAATTCGTTACCTAGAAGATACTGCTTGGAATCATTTACTTGTTCGCCAGTATTATGGGTTTTTTGTATGTTTTTCTTCATAAAATTTAAGAAGTTTCCAAAAACACTTCGTAAATTATTGAAATTGAGTCTTCATGTTACATGAAAATTAATACAGTATGTAGGGAACCAACTTTAAGTAATCAGTGAACCCTTTTTAATTTTAATTTATAATTTATACATAATCTTCCGTCTCTGTTCATCCCAAAAGATGACTTTTTTTATAATTCTTAATATATTGTCACGGTGACAAATCTTATGCATGACAGAAGGGTTCGGCTTGATGGCTTAACTAGATGATAAAAATAAAAACGCTCTTATATCCAGTCGGAATAGGGACTGAAATCCGTTGACTTATGTTGTTATGTTGTTAAAAATCCTTGCAACAACTATTTGGATGACCTGTTGCAAGACGAAATTTGATGCTATCTTACATACCAGTTTTTTCTGGTGCCAGTCTTTTTTAACAAACCTTCCTCCTTGTGACATACTTTGCATAACTCACTTATTAGATTGGACATCAAAAGAGAGGCGAAAAATATAGAAGGGACATTCCTATTCAAAGATCAAAAATAACTTACAACGCCATGGCTGAAAAAGAAAAAGACAAACAGTCAAATAATAGTACACAAGACACAAGACTTAGCAACACGAAACCCTAAAAAAAGCTGGGGCTGATCTTAGGTGTTCCAGAAGGGTAAGCAGATCCTAAATGTGTTCCTGTACTGGTTAAGTAGGATAAAGATTTTCCGTTAGATAATAAACAAACAACAATCAATAGATCACGATACCGACAGCACACTTACGTCTACTAGTTTATATCGTCTTTTTATATTTTGGTTTGATTTATTTATGATATAATTTATTTTCCAATTAAAGAGGTCAATATAAAACATGATACGTTTTACGCTTAGATTCCATGTTATCAAGAGGCGACTATCACAATTGTTAAGCCTAAATCATGTATATACACATGTGTAGACCTGTAAATAATGCATTTATGTAAGTGTTTCTCCTGTTTTGACGGCCGTAGTCCGTTGTCATCCATCGCCGTTGTGGTCGTCAGTAAACTTTCACCTGTTTTGTTGATTGCTAGCGTTTGTCTTTATCTGTTTTTATGGACTTCCCCTTTTTCAATTTGCCTTGGACTTGTTGTTATAATATACACATGTGTAGACCTGTAAATACAATTTGCCTTGGACTTGTTGTTATAATTTTGTTGACTATGCAAACAGCAAAAAATAGGAAACTGAATTAAGCTTCCAACTTTCAAAAAAATGCACAGGTAGCGTGGCAATTGTACATGACATCTGCGGGATGACATCCGCTCTTGTCTGCAATTGCACTGAGTTATTCAGATCATCGTTATTATCATGTTTAAGCATTAGTCAGAAATTTGAAGAAAGTCCCTAAGCAAATGGCAAAATTAACAGCTCAAACACATCAAACTAATGGATAACAACCGCAATATATCTGACTTGGTACAGGCATTTTCTTATGTTGCAAATGGTGGAGAAAACCTGGCTTTATAACTAGCTAAACCTCTCACGTGTAAGATAGTGGCATAACAGACGGCATTGTCTTTTAATCTTAATCACTATTAAACAAAGAAATATGTCAACAAAGAAAAACAAAACAGCATAAAGACATTAGAAAAACCGATGGACGATATATAATACCAAAAAGTTACCATAGCACAATAACACAATGACAGGATGTATTAGTACCGAGCCACCGCAAATGGATATTACCCAAAACCAACCTGAACAGTAAAAGTAATATTTAAAAAGAGGACAAATAAAGGGATACTTTACACGGTAATAAGATGATACCCAACGTCAGTACATAGTACCTTCCGATGAACTGTTTTACAAAAAACTACGAGTCGTTCTTTTACCTACCCCTGTTTCATCAACTTTCTGCTCAGACACTGCTGACGTTTTACAAAGTTTTTGTAGGGGTGCTAATACTTGAATACCAATTAAGTTTGGAAATGTACATCCTATATGCAAGTTAAATGGTATATTGCCACTAAGGTGTGTAGTAATTTCAAAAATGAAAATCTTCTCGTCGGTCAAAGATTATGGTACTGAGATGACCGTGTATGTCAAATTCGAGGAATAAATCTAAAAATAAGGCGGATAAAGCCGTGTCTGTTTTTGGTTTTTTTTTTTAATTACTAGTTCTCGGGGATATATTAATGGAACCAAATAAAAAAAATTGGATTATTAATGGAAAGAACATCATTAATATATCGGAATGTGAAATTAAATGAACTGGCTTCTTTGATCTTCTTGTTTTTGACAAAAGTCTGAAGGAAGTCATATGCATATGACAAGAGGTCGGCAAGGAGAGGCGCACAATTTGTTCCAAAAGGAATGCCAACAATTTTTTGAAAAAGTTTACCTCCCAATTCAGCAAATATGTTGTCAATAAGAAACTCCAGCATACTGATGACTTATAATTCTGTGTAGCATGTTTAACCTTGTTGTTCACTATTAACAAAATATGCCGTATCATGGTATCCCGAATACATTCATAGAGTATGCTACCATTTGTATGCTCACAATCATTGAGAATTATTTCATTCAGACGACTTTTCAATTTCGCATGGGGAATTGGGATATACAAGGTTGTAAATCTATAAAATTTTGATAAACTAAATTTCAGAAAAAGAACGAGTTTCAAAATTATCTAGAAGTTCTTTATGGTTTTTAAGAATCCACATATGGTTATAACCACTATGCGAGTAAACAGTTTCACCGTATTTCTGAAGACCCTCTTTAACTGTGGACAGAATTATTTTCAATCTAATGGACAATTTTCTATCGAACATGCAGATGAACCGGCAATGTACCGTTGTTAGTACGGCATTTTGTGATGCTTAGGTATCCAATACAAACTCATTCGTTACACCCGTGTCTGTTGTGACGTTTTATATTTTCACAAATTATTAAGTCACGGATTTCGTTACCACAAATTACTTAAAACCTTCACAAAATTCTTCAATAGATAAAAGCTGCGGTTCTTCCTTTTTAATATGTATAAATGATAAGCCATAAAAAAAATCTTTCCTTTTGATATTTTTATTGTACTGTAATATTGTGTCAATTAAATCATAACTTCAGAGGTATCCTTTGTTAGAACTCAATTCATAATTTACTCGCTTATCGATAAAATCATGTGCACTCAGAAAACAAAGACTTTAAATATATCCTGGTGCTGTCGTCTTTGTTCATGGTAATTTAAACTATAATAGCTTCATCAAGACCATGCAGTAAGTCCTAGGAGACCACGGATTAGTACATGTGAGAATGTCTGCTGATAAAAGAGAAAATATTACAGAATCTGATTCCAAAGTAAACTTTATTAGAACAAAGCTGAGAATTGCTATTTGTGCTTATCCTTATCTATGTAAATTTGGTATAAACCCTGACTACAGAGGCATCCATCTTATAATTGTTATACAATTTCACTGTCCGATATTTGCAGATGTCTTACGCTATTAAGAATATTTGAAACTACAATGCTGTGATTTTTCCGGAATATGTTTTACATAGAACCATACGGGAATACACATAGGAAACATTTGCTTAAAAATTATAAGATGAAATGAAACAAAATTTGTTAAATACATGTATGTAAAGTTTAATGTAGATATTTTGAATTGGGTTTGAAAATTTTTGAAATGGTCACAGTTACCATCGAAATAACAAAATTTCAAAATTTTGAAATGCTCCGAATTTAATGAAACTTTACAGAAATGTTAACTGCTGTGTGAATATGTACGATTTGCTTGATGAAATCAAGTCATGAATATGCAGTTACTTTTCACCTCTTTCGTTGATTGATAACGTTTGTTTTTATGTTCTTCCCCATTTTGAATTTGCCTTGGAGTTAGATTTTTTGTTTTACTTTTTTTGGGAACAGCAAAAATTCGGAACTGAGATGTGCTCCAAAGGAGTATGTCCAGTAAGACCCCTTTTGGCCTTAAAATATAGCAGTTTTACAAGATTGTTAAAATGTAAACTTTTAGTTATGTATTGGAAATAAACTCATCATAGATACCAGGACTAAATTTTGTATATAGGAAAGTAGAATGCTTCTGCTATATAGATATGGGCTGTTTTTGACCAAAACAAATGCACATATATCGGGTACTAGCATCATTGAGTCATGCTAAATTACTGAAATCTTCACAATTTAATCATTTGAGTTAAATTTTAGACGGTTTACGTCTTGAATAAAAGTGGCCGCATGTGTGTTCATTCTTAATAATGAAATGTAAGTTAACATATATAACATATATAAAGGTTGAGGATTAACACTGGTGCGGCCACTTTCATTTTTGACAAAAACCATCTGAAAATTGACAGTTTTTGGCAAATTGGTAGATTTTTCATATTTCAGCTTGAATCGGAGCGTTTTTACTGATTCAATCAGTTAAAATCTTTCACAGAAACTAATGGAATGAACTGAAAAAGACACCAAGTGTTTAAAAAGTCTCCAAAATCTTTCGTCGGATAAACCTGAAATTTGAGGCCAAAATCGACCCTTACCGGACCTACTCCTTTTTTGATGCTTTCCAGAGGTTTGTGTTGTCAAGCATATATGTGCATTCTTTGTTTGAATCGTATAACGTGGTTGTCGCTACAGTCGCAATTGTTAGCGGGTGACATCGGCTTTTGCCTGCAAGTGCAACTATAAATCAGAAATTTCTGTTAAAAACTAAAATGGCATGACTTGCCATTATTTTTCGTTGATAACTAATTAATATTGATTGTTGTTTTTTATTCGAACATGTAGTTTTTCCATGCATTGAATAATTCTCAATTAGTTAATACGCGTGTTTATGCCTCTCCTAAAGCTTCTTATTGGGTGAATTATTTCATTGATACATTGTGAATCGTTCTTTGTTAGGTACCACTATGCTCCTTTTTTTTAATCAGGATAGATAATTTTTAGGGAATGATTGAGAGAAGAATGTAAATATTGACATTGATATGTATAGATTTATGTAATATCTTTTACACTTTTTAAAATCCTATTCGTTACTTCAAAGAAAATGTATAGACTCGTTACTGTTGTGCCCACTCACCAGTTAATTTTTATGTATTTGTTCATAATAATCAAAAGCACCTCGATATATAGGCTAATATATAGGGGACCAACCCCAAGCAATCACTTTTTTTTAAATTTTAAATCTAGCAGAATCTTCGGTTTTTTTACATCAAAAACGTTGTCTTTGTCACAATTGTGATATCCTACCCAAACTAATACCGTGATCAATATATAGCACTAAATTATGGAGACCTCCTTGAACTTGCATGGAGGAAAGGGTTGTTTCCATGTTGAGGATCTCACTGTGATATTAAGGTGACGATTTGTCTGTTTGTGTTAGGCTTTTTAATGTGCTTGAAGAGGCTTCGTATCATAAATTAATACACATAAATAAAATTGCCCTTTCATTTATTTTTTTTTTTTTTTTGTACTAAAATGTTGTGTCAATTGAATTATAATTACAGAGGTATCCATTTTTAGAACTAGAATGAAATTCAAAACAGTGTGGCTGTGGCCATTGATTGACACATTAAATTCATCCATTGACTGGGACAATTTACGTGAACGTTTGTCTGTAACGACCACTGTTCACGACGTACCTACGATAGACATTTAAACTGTGGGGTCACCAAAGGTTTCTTAACGCCTTTAATTATAAAGTAATTCGAAAAATTAATCAGGAATAACCTTTATGTTTTGATTTATATAATTGATATAAATCAAAACATCGTGTTATTTCTGATTAATTTTTCGAATTACTTTATTAAGGTGTTAAGAACCTTTGGTGACTCCATAGTTTAAGTGTCTTTAAAAAGTACATAGTGAGCAGTGGTCGTTACATACAAACGTTCACCTAAATTGTCCCAGTCAATGGATGAATTTAATGTGTCAATCAATGGCCACAGCCACACTGTTTTGAATTTCATTCTAAATTCGTTCTTCACTTGTTTATAGATCAAACCATGTGCACTCAGGAAAACAAAGACTTTAAATATATTCCCTGGTTCTGTCGTTTAGTACAAAATGCTATTATAATTACAACCATGCTGCTAGTCCTAGGAGACCATGGATCAGTACATATGAGAATGTCTACTAATTAAAGAGAAAATATAACAGATTCTGATTATAAAGTAAACCTTAATAGAACAAAGCTGAGAACTGCTATTTGCGCTCTTTCATTATCACTTATCCTTTTCTATGTTAATCTGGTATAAACCCTGACTACAGAGACATCCATCTTATACGGTATAGATTTCTTAGAACAGTGTGACCTATGTAATTATATAGGGTCGCAATTAATGCCGAACATGTCAAGTTGTAGTGATTTGATCGTCTGATAAGACATCTGACTCAATCTCTACTTTTTCTTGATGAATTTATTGCAAAAACGAATCCAATTATCCCATAGTAGAAAGAATAAAATATCTGCGTGTATAAGAAAATAATTGTTTAATCATCCAGAAATCGATGTTTGTGACTGTTATCATAAAAAATAAGCATTCTAGGTACTATAAGCGTTATAGAAAAACTCCGATATTAATGTCTTTTTTGTCTCCAAGCAATAAGTGCACAAAGTTATTGTCTTTGTGATAAAAGTTTGTATAATCGATTTCTGTTCAATAAAAGCTAATCAACTATAAATGATAAAGAGTTAAGCGGTTAATGATTACGTATAGGGTTATCACATTCTGCACTTTTATTCCATTTTATGCCTTTAGAAAAAAAGCAATGAATATCAGATACAGACCATGTTCACACATTTAGGAGTTTGTTATGTCCTAGATCTTTATTGCTGGGTGTTGTTCAGCCAAAGAGGACAAGATATTACTATGTCATCCCGAAAATTGTTTTGTATATGATCGATTTATTAGGTACTGTTAGACCAATATTCTAGAAAGTACAACCATAACGGGAATGTCATCATTCAAATGTGCAGTTAATGTGGTACCTAACACTACAGGAAGATAACTCTGTAAAGTCAGCTAAACGTTATAATCACGTTGTGTTGTAAAAGGAATATTAAACTTCTCAATGATCAAAATTGATGTTTGTCAAATTGTTATATAACCAGTGTAATTTTTCTGACAAAACAATTGGTTCAAAAAATTTGATATTTTAATATTTTTTGTTAAAGGGTCAAAGTAAATACTTTGACAAAATTTTATAAAAATTAAACGAGCCAAATTAGTTTTAGTGAAAGTGTTGGGTACCACTTTAAACATTTGAATTTTAAACGGTTGTCATTTCTGTGGAAACAGTATAAATGTTAAAAAAATTGATGAATATTTTTAGTACGCCTCAACAAATTTTGAAGTTTTTAAACATTGCTAATCTTTACTTTTTACAGATTTTGGACCATTTTAAGAATCTCGTAACTACACTTCTTTGACTTTTTCCGAAAAATGTTTAACTATACTTTGGGAAAACGCAAAATTGAAAAAAGCTCTCAACTTCCCAAAATTCACAGAAATATGATTAGGTAAGAAGATATGTGCTGTACCTGTTTAGAGTTATATAATGGTTGTCGTTACAGTGGTAATGTTACGCGGGGTGACAATCACCATTGCTTGCAATTTCAGCTTTAATTATTTTATGATCAGTATATCAGTATCATCATGTTTAAATAAATCAGACATTTCGTTTTAGAAATCAAAATGCGATGACTGGCCAATATTCCAATTGATAAAGTTGATAGTTTTGTTCTTGTATTTTGTTTCCAAAGCGATGTATGTTTGGGTGGAATTTTTTTGTCTTCTTTGCATACGGCATTAGAAAGCATTGAATATTTTTTCGGTAAAAAAAACTTGAAGGATAAAAAAAAACTTGCCTCTATATACTCTGATGAATAAAGAATATATGTTAATGATAAGTAGAACAAAAAAAAAAGTTTACTAAAGACATAGGTACTTTTAGGAGAACACGATCAATCAATCTAATTGAAAATGGGATCCTGTAAGACTTTCTACATAATGCAATACATATATTCTAATATTAGTACTAACAAGAAGTGGTGTATAGAATCTAGAAAATTACTGTAATTGAAAGGTTTGGTATTATAATTGATGCCTTTGTTATCTGTGATGTATATGCTTATTTGTTTTGGTTAGTTCTTGATAGATAAACAATGTAAAAAAATATACAATATGAATTAAAGGAAATGTTGAGTGGACGTCTATGTGACAGCAAGAAGATTGATTGATGGTCGGTTGCTTAACGTCCGGTGGGCAACCCCAAAAGACATTCTGAGGTTAACCTAAGGTCTTCAAATATAGTAAACATGTGATTATAGTCACAATTTGCCAGGGTGTAAGTAGGTTTTACTTCGCCTTACCAGGTGTAGAATTATGAGAATAAGTTAAACAGAAAACTAAATTATAGAAATGGCAATAAAAAAACGTTGATATATGACCTAAACCCGGACAAAGTTCATGACTTGTGACTAGTTCTGGATAGTTCAGCCATCTCTCTCTTTTAGAATTAATCAAATCAACTTCATGATTTGTCTGAAAGGAAAACAAATAAGTATGCAGGCATTAAAAGGTAAATAGATGGGTCCATATCTGACACTAAGTAAACAGTCTTCAGTTATGTCCAGGTTTATTTAATATCATTTGTCTGGTACTGTGTACTTACTCATATATTCATTACTTAATATGCAAAATATGTTACTTCACAAACTAAAACTTCAAAGAAAATACTATCATGCAAAAGGGTCCTATATGATTTCTCAATCGTGCCATATTTTACTCTTCCTCTTCCTATGTCATAGATTTAAGAAGATGTGGTATGAGTACCAATGAGACAACTCTCGATACAAGTCATAACATGTAAAAGTAAACCATTATAGGTCAAACTACAATCTTCAACACGGAGCCTTGGATCACACGGAACAGCGAGGTATAAAGGGGCCCAAAAATTACTAGTGTAACACCATTCAAACGAGAAAACAACCTACGGTCTTATCTAGATAAAACACTCATGAACTACATCAACAAACGACAACCACTGAACATCAGTTTCCTGACTTAGGACAGGTGCGAACAAATGCAGCAGGTTTAAGGGGCTCCTGGTTATAAATCTTTTTTTTTTTCTAATATAGGATTTCGCTATATTTTTTTATAAATGAACTTTATCATATACTTAAAAGAAAAATGAAATAAAAAAATGGGGTCACCGTTCATTTAAGCTCACAATCTGCCTCCGGAATCATACATTTTTGTTAATATCCTTTTTTTCTGTTGAACTATAATAAATAGGAGAAATAGAGGTAATATCGAAATAAAAATAAATAACCTAATTACCGAAATCGGTTAATTTTTACAATTTTTTAGTTTATGTACAGCTTTTATGACAACAATAATAAAAAATATAGGTCACCGATGAGATAAAAAAGATATTTCAAATTTAATGCGAAAAAAATGGCATTATTGCACCAAAGGGAGATAATTTCGAGCTTTTTTAATGATATAAACATTTTAAAAGTCATCTGGGGCCAAACCGAATCGATTTTTTGGTTTGATTTTTTCACCATATCATAAAGTAATAACTAATAGTGTTATAAATAATATTTGTAATGAAAAAATAAAGGTTCAATTTTTGGCTGAAATTTTTGTACCCACGAGCCACCTTAAACGTTTGAATAGGTACCAACCTTCATCCTTACCTGTAACAATAGTGAAACATCACAACATAGACAGACACACTATAAAATATCAATTGAAATGGCTAAACTCAATCTAAAGACATATGAAAACAAGTGAATATACACTGAACGAATAAATTTGATCTATGACACAAGTCAATACAAAATCAATAAAATAAGGGGTGAGATAATAAACATGGTTGTTTATACGATACGCATTGAATATCAGTTTTAAGTTTCATGGGTGCACTAAAATCATAATTATATAAAAACAAAAAGGTGGGGTATGGTGCCAAAAGGACATCTATCAACAAGAGACCAACTGAAGTAAACTACCTCGGTGGTCTTGCTTCGGGTGCATGCAATCGTTTGAACCCTGAACGGGTAAAAAAGACTTTGAAATTGTTGTTTGATGCTTCTCTGCTAATTACTCTGCATTTAGAAGTAAGACTATTTATATAAAATAAGAAGATGTGGTATGATTGCCAATGAGACAACTCTCCACAAGATACCAAAATGACACATAAATTAACAAATATAGCTCATCGTACGGCATTCAACAATGAGCAAAGCCCATACCGCATAGTTAGTAATAAAAGGCCCCGAAATGACAATGTAAAACAATTCAAACGAGAAAAATAGCGGCCTTATTTATGTGCAAAGAGTGAACGAAAAACAAATATGTAACAGATAACTAGTCTGCTCAGAGTCGGAATAATTTTTCCGGGGAGGAAGAAATATCTGCACGTAAAAAATCTAGCTCAGCGTGTTGGTCTAGCACAAACCAGGGTACATACATGTCAAATCACTTTATCAAGTGTTCGTCTTGAATTTCGACTTTATATTCTCCTGGACGCCAAATAGCCATCAAAATGTTACGATTTCAGTAGGTTTCTTTTTAAATTTAGGTTGTTAGTTTATAATTAATGGAATACTATATTGTACCTACCTAATAGAACATGTTATGTAATTAAGTAAAATTGTAGCTAGATTATACATATGCATTTGTATAAAAACTCATTTATATATTTCACCGAACAACGAATCGACCTTTATATATATATATTTCAAATTTCTAACAGAACAATGACTGCATGAAATTCCTGAAATACTAGGAGGCATTATCCTATATGACGATGGTATTACGTCTTCAGTAATTAGATTGACTTAAATCTATGACATCGGGAAACCATCATTAATGTCTAGGTTGAAAAAATACTGGGAATTTCATGTGTTGTGTCTTTCGGGACAATCATTAGGAGTGTTTGTTAAATAGGACTAACGTAATTACATCCTAAGTCACCTACGTATCATAAATAATAACATTGACCGTACCTAGGATACTGCACCAGATACACATTTCCACAATGAATGTCTCTTCAGTGATGCTCGAGGACAAAATATTCGATAATCCAAATATTGAATTGAAAAAAAAATGAAGAACTGATTAAACCACTGAAAAGAACATTAAGTTTTGACAAATTTTATAACAGCAAATATATTCACACTATCCCTTTACAATCAGTGTATTTGTCATTGTAATATGTACTTATATTATTCATTTATAAGATTACTGTCTGGGTTTTTTTATCTTTATACCGTATACATTTGTTGCATTTCTGTATACAAGAATCGTTGTTCACATTACTATATCCGTTACGTCCGTAATGTCCGCTTGCTTCAGATAGCTTCCATTTTAATAAGATCAACTTGGGTTAAAGTCATGATTCAAACACTGCTACTCATTTAGAAATACATTTATGGTTTTAGTTATAGATCTGTCGTCTGTTAAATCGCTGTTATCGAGTGGTCTTCTACATATCCGATCATATACTTACATGTATGGTATTTATCTTTAAGTATATGAATAGAAATTTTCGCGGTCGCTTTATTTTTGCGTTTCACTTCTACCGGAAATAGCGAAAATAAAACTCTGCGAAAATTTCCCTTTTTACAGTAGTATAGCTAATGATTGTATTATCTGAGACTTGACCAAGTAATTGTAACCTTGATCGCTGATCCATGAAATGAGGTCGACGTCAGGTGACACGTATCTAACGGATATGTAGACATTGCAATGAACCCAGTTACCATATATAATTACTATATTGCTTATTATTAGTGATAATAACTTGACAAAAAATTCCAAGCAGCATTTTACCATAAAATTGAGGTCAGGGACAATAAACTTAATGACATACGAAAACTTCTTAACATAAGGTATCTGTATACATGATATGCAGTATCCAGATCCTCTTCCTTCTAAAAGATAACGCTTTATGCAAATTGGTTTACACTGTCGCCTCGAGCGCCGCCGCCGCCGCATTCTGCGACTTTTATAGAAGGCAAAACAAGAACCAAAAGAAGGGCCAAACATAAAAATTAACTTTACCAATTCTTTGTTCAGTAGATTCCTTACATAAACAGTTGTCCAGTACACAAACCCGAAATGAAACACAAGTTATCAAATAGCATGTCAACTTGATCTGGCTGTCGTGGTGTTAAGTGCATGGATAGTATTCTCTAACTGACCTCAACAGTGGATTACCAAATGCGTGTTAAGTTATGAAGCTGACTTAAATATGTGGTATCCTTTATTTCAAGTTGCATGCAAGTATGTTGACCTATAATAATCTTTGTTTTATTAAATCAGTTTGATGAAAACTTCATTTTTGCAAAGTATAAACAGATTTTTACCATTCATTGTTTGTTAATACTCACATTATACTTTTAAATATTCAACTTGTACTGAAATGTTCACAAGTTATAGACTAAGAGCTGATGTGATGCTTCAGTATCAGTGTATGTGTCAAATCATTTGCTTGCAATTTGTTTTAGTTCTTTTACATTTTTCATTGAAGGACATTTTATAGCTAACTATACGGTATGTGTTTTTGTCATTGTTGATGACCAGAGACCATATGACATAGACGTTAACAACTTTAGGTCACCGTTAGGCCTTCAACATTAACAATGAGCAAAACCCAAACCGCAAAGTCAGATTTAAATGTCCCTCAAATGTCTTAATTTAAACCAATCAAAATAAAAAAAAGTAACGGCCTGATTTTTGTTCTCAACAATGAACTTGAACAAAAAACAAAAAACAAATACGATATAGAGTGCCCTACTGCAACAAATGACAACTTCTCACTTACAGGTACCTGACTTTGGACAGACACGTACAGCATGTGGCAAGTTTAAACAACAGGCGCCTACCTTCCCTATAACGATTGTAGTATTACTTCAACCGAGTCATTATAACTGTTGGTAAAACTGTGTCAATGTGGTCGGTTTGGAGCTGCCAATATTCATTCAGAAGTTAACAATTACTTTTTCCAATGTTTCTATATCCTTCGACTTTTTTATCCTATAAATTATTGACAAAATGGTGGATAGTTGTCTCATTGGCAATCATACCACGTACCCTTACTTTTAGTATTGATGAGGTCGATTAAAATATACGCGCTGAATTTTATTAAATTGAACTTTTTTAAAACTTTTCATCAGTTGTACATAAATATTTTGTTAAGAATGGGGCATTGTATACTTTTATACCAAAAAGAACTAGTAGTTACTAACATTAAGATTTACTAAAAAAAACTTTGAATTTGTAGCTCGTTTATATATTATGTATGAATGACAACTGTCTGTAGTAACTCTATATTAAGTCAAATGCTGTAATTATCAATGTATCCGATTTCAAACCGCATTTAGATTAGATATCGAACAAATGCCATCTGCGAATTAACAAAATAATCAGGATTAGATTCGAATTAAAGACTTATCACCTAAAGGGACACGTGTTACGGATACCAAATTTGTAGTATGAATTAACAGAGTATTTTGATGACAGCTTCATTTTGCTCTGAATGGATCATTTTCGTATACAAACACCGTTCAACTGTGATAGCGACAAACATAGCATTTGTACCTGAATGGATACATATACACCTGGAGAACTTGAGATCAGCTTTATAATTTTACAAATTCAAACTTTTCAGAATGTTTTTTTGGCGAGAAAATGTATAAGAAAGACAATTTTTAAGCACAAATAAATATTATTATAGAAAAGTAGTACAAAATATTCGATAACAAAACATACTATGATATTACACAACTATTTCTTGAATGTTTGTGGATGGAATTCGATGACGATGATGTGGTAGGCATTGACATTCGTCGTCGTCGTACAGCCGGACTGAGCGGCTGTGGGAAGTCCGACAAACGTAAAAGTTCTTGAAATATTCCCACTATATTTGTATTGTCCTTTGCCGAAGCCTGTACAAATCCTGACTCCCAGTCCACACATGCTATAGACGCCGCCGTCTCCTTGTCTACCGAGGATACGTTTGAACTAATGTCCGACTTATTTCCAACGATTACGATAGGCACTTTTTCTCGTTGCGTAATAATATCCTCTCTTAGCTTCTTCACTTCATCAAACGAATTACTATCAGTCATAGAATAAACAAGAATAAAAGCATCACTTGAACTTATTGCAAGTTTTCTCATTGCTGGAAATTCATGATGACCAGCAGTGTCCAGAATATCTAATGTCAAACGGATTCCATCTATATTGTATTGTCCTCGATATAACTCTTCCACCGTCTCTTTGTATTCACTGTTAAATCTGTCGTATAAAAACTGTGAAATGATGGAGGACTTGCCCACCTCTGCTGCTCCTAGTACAGCTATTCTATAATGTACTTCTTTTTCTGCTCCACCTTCACTACAAATTCTTTGGCGAGACATTCCTGAAAAATATAGTTAAAAACGATGTGAAAATAGATGTTTCTTTTAAATAAAACGACCAACGACGATTGTTTCGAAATAACATTGTAAATGTTACAGAACAATAAAAGTTTACATATTTTGTTTAACTTAATTGTTTAAATAAATATAACTTTAAATTGACCCCGTATTGATAGGATGTTATATATAAATCGTATTCCTCAATCCTCAAGCTTTTAGGATTGGAATACGAAAAAAAGTGACAGGTGAAATATATAAAAAAAATAACCATAAGATATGTTGCAAAGGTAAATACTTCTTTGCCCATTCAAATAAGTGTGGTAATCAAGCTAAAGAACTGTTAGTAAATGTTAAGTGGTTGATGAGAGCTCACAAAAAAAAAAATTTCAATCACAACACTCCTAGTTTAAAATATCAATAATTGTGTTTTCAAAAAACTTCAATTCTTTAGCAACAAAAATATTTTCATTTAATATCAAATAAAAGAAAATTCTATTCAGGAAAACAAGTTAAAAATTACTTTCTAACTAACTAATCAAAACACAAATAATATGAACAATGAAATTTGTAATAATGACATGCATATCTTACCTTTAAGTTAGTGTTACACTGTAGAATCAATTTTGATATATAAGTTATCCACTCTGTTTCAGCAGTTTATATACTAGACTGACGTCAATACATCAATCCGATTCAATCCTAACATCTTCGACGTAACGTGACTGCCTAGGGCATACTCAAACCCGATTGGCTAAAATATTTAGTGATGATCACTTAGTAAAACTGTGATTAAAGCTATTTCATTAGAACTATTCCTTTATCCAGGGATAAAAGTAATTTCCTCTTTGAAATTGCAACTGAATGATGACAATTGATCATTAATGTACGAAATGCATTGCAAATATAGGTATGATTTACAATTGTACAGTATATTAAAACGAAGTCTTACGATGGTTTATCGATAATTCAGTTTGCTTTTATTGTATTGCATATTTCAAAATAAAACAGGGAATTTGAGTTGATCATTACACATAAATGAAAACACTTTATAAATTTAGTGCGTGTGAAGCGCGTTTCTTGATTTAACTTCATCACGAACGTTCAGACCTAAATGTTTAAAAAGTCAGGACTGTTAAAAATAATTTCATACAGTTCGTGCGTCCGTAGCACTTTTCAGGATGTGAAAATACGTGGAAACGTTATATCTAAATTTTTGTTTGCAATATTTTATGTCTTCTCACTAAATACGGCAATTCAAAGTTTTTTTACTTTGTTGAACGCATCTATCGCATCCAACTTGAAGTAAAGGATACAACGTAGAGTAAGAACTTGAGATCGGAAATGGCAAATGTGTCAAAGAGACCGTTCAGCCCGACCAAAGAGTCGAAAACAGTCCAAGGCCACCAGTGGCTCAACACAGTGAGAAAATACCGCACCAGGAAGCGAGCTTTGGCTGGCTTCATAACAAAATTTGTATCATATCTTGACCTCTTTTTAGAAATAATAGACAATGAGGGTCGGTTGAGATAAATAAACATTACGTCAAAAGAGATGAATTGAGCTTTCCAATTGCGACTTTTTTATGCTGAAGCTTCCAATGTAGAGTTAATACATCGTGATGATGAATTAAATCATCAAAATGAAAACTTTAAATAATTAAAAACCAATTGTTCAGAGAACAATTGAAGGTCTTTCCACCAATAAGGATCTATTTTGATATGAAAATATTAAAATTCAGTTGAAAATGTCAGTTCCTATGGCTTAATGATGTATAAATATGAATTTTGAGCAAAGGTCAAAATCTAGAATGTCAAATTTACTGATGACCTTGACCTATATTTCAAGGTCATAAACCAGGGACCCCAAATAAAAAGACCCTAGGTCTGTAATATGTATAGTTAATGAGTTATATCACTTTACGTTTAATTCTTAATATAGGAGGGGCAAAAACTCCCATTTTATGTCTACACACACTTTTAACCAAAATATATAAGTTACGACATGTCGCAACTAACAATTTAGTAAAAATAATTTGTCGGTATCTTATAAGGTTAATGAAAATTAGTGAAAATAGGCCAAAATCAAAATTTAGAATATGACCTTGACCTTTGACCTTTACCTAATTTTCATTTTTTTGGACCAATGATCTCAAAACAAAAGACCCTAGGTCTCTATCACTTATGGTTTTCCAGTTTAAAATACATTTCAAAATTTCAAATACAAAAGGGGAACTAACTCTCATATGGAGTCTCTATACGGCTTCGGTCAAAATAAAACAGAACATCCTGAGGATGTAACGAGCAATTTGGTAAAATAAATTTGTCGTAATCTTTTATGGTTGCGAAGGAGTAGTGGCCACAAGAAAAACAGTGTTTGGGGAGATAACTCTTACAACGTAAAGTATTTGGTTACGCAGTGGTCAGTTTTAAAAGTGCATACGCTTTACGATATCATATTCCAAATATCTAAGCGACATCTTTTGAAACATCAATACTACGCAAGAAAAGAATTAGGCGGAAGAATAAAAAAAAAAATAATAATAATAATCAGAAGAAATCCAATAGGTCTTTCCACGGAAAGGTGGAAAGACCTAATAAAATGCTAAGTTGAATCTGCGTTGTGTTGACTGTAATTGGAGTATATATTTCCTAATCGATTAGAAATTCAAGAGCTTGCATTTTCTATCCTGATTTCTTACAGAGAGATGCTGCTTACAATGACGCTATTAAACCACCAGGAGTTGGAAGTGTAGAAATTGAAATCATCACTCGATTTTATTTTCGGATGACATCGATCACGAGTTTGTTGATCGTTATGGAATATGTGTTTTACAGATGACGACGGACGTGTTCCAAATGTCGTAACAACAATCCCGTTCTCTTTTCCTATAGGTTGTAACATCACCTAATTAGATGTATCACGAGTTTGTATCTTTATGACAAACACGACGGGTTCTATATCAGGTACAGGATCAGTTTACCCATCCGGAGCACCTGAGATCACCCACGTTCTTTTTCGGGGTTCATGTTGCTCAGTCTATTTCTTTAGTTTCTATTTTGTGTTTTCTACGGTTTTTTTTTTTTTTTTTTTTTTTTTTTTTCTGTTTTTTTTTCAGTTTTGTTTCAAATTGTGAGTTTGAATATCCCTTTGATATCTTTCGGCTCCCTTTTAGAAGAAATGAAAATAGTGTTGAAAAAAAAACTTGATTTTGAAGTTGCTAGATTGTCACTGATCAAAAGTAACAATACCTACAGGTTTTGTAATCCTGTTGCTAGATTGTCACTGATCAAATGTAACAATACCTACATGTTTTGTAATCCTGTTGCTAGATTGTCACTGATCAAAAGTAATAATACATACAGGTTTTGTAATCCTGGATTCTCAATATTTCCTTCCTAATTTTTCAAGTTAAGTTCGTTTAAACAATTATATTATATTGTGAAAATAATAACAAAAGAGTAACATAGATATGAAATGACAGTTTTCATTTATCAAGGTTCCAGAAACTTCGTGTTTTATTTTTTTTTCAAAAGAAAAACGCACGTATTATGAAACTTCAATTCTCAGGTACAGAACCCTTTAATAAACAGAAAAAATGTTGTTTTATTCATTTGTGAAAATTAGATTTTTGTCCATCATACTTCAAAAAGTTTTGTGTTCGAGTATTGCACGCAAGGCTGGTACAACTGAACTGATGGAAAACTATCACCATTTTGTACGATTCAACTTTAAAGCCAACACTTCAAAAACTATAAATGAACCTTCACCTTCATATCTTAAATTGTTTATGTTTAAAACGGTTAAGATCTTCACCAATTTACCCTAGTTTATTTGTATTTACAATGACAATAATCTCCCAATACCATAATGTGGCTGTTTTGGCATTCCTTTACCGAGGTATCTTCCGCAGAAGAAATCTGACCGGACCTAGGTTATAGTCCACTAAAATAATTCCATCTATAGTTATTTGACCATTCTGATTTCTGTTCTACCACATGCATCCAAATTTGAGTGTTCCCTTTTGTTAGAACTAGTATTGTATCTTCTTTTCATTTTCAATAGTACAATCGGGTGTTAAAGACAAACCAAGAAGATTCAATATATACTTATACTAATATATTCAGTTTGTGAAAACTAAATTGAATTAGTGCATTGAACATAAACATAACTAGTTTCTGAATGCCAAGAAATTTAAATCACAATAAAAATTGATTAAAATTATGATGAATGACAGACATGGGAATTTGCGACGTACAATGTATCTAGATAACACAGTCAAAATTACAAATAATTACAATTTTTATTTAATTTCAAGAACTTCGACGATTGAAAGAAATGTAAAAGGATTTTTTTCTGATATACACATTTTGATACTCGAGGTTTGACACTAATATCCGTAGAGAACGTTAATATGTGTTACCTACTTACACGATGACTTGGCAATCTTGTTTTATTTGTTTATTTCCTAGGACACTGTAAATTTTAAGGTCATTGATTTCAGTGTAAAGAACAGGACGGATGTTAACATCAGACGAACAAAAATCAATTACAGAAAGATGAGTAACACGCAGAGTCATAACACCGGATAACTGATCGAACAGTCTTAGTGATAAATATCGAGTAAATAAATTGAACCCTGGCTGATATTCTTTTCTTTTATTAAATTTGTTTTTTTTTTCTGTTTTTCTGTTATTTTATATTTTGACATCGATCTAGTGTTTGTTCGAACTTGCCATGAACTCACAATGCATGGAATTACCACACCACTGTAATGAATAATGACTTAAGGGAGTAACGGTACTCAGTAATGACTTTTAATTTCTCTAACATGGTAATAAAAAATGTCAAAACAACAATAATGATTAAAGAGTCAAAAGTTAACGTTACAAATTATATTTATCAATGATTGTTAGCAACTCCATGTAGAGTGCTGTGGCAATATCATGCTAATTGTTTAAAGTTTGTTTTCAGATCGAACGCAAAATAGTATGTGATTCATAAAAAAATGTTGTTACTGATATATGCACAGACCAATAAGAGACATATGCTTTATTAAATAAAGGTTTTGATAAATTTGTCAACTTTCATGGGTAATATATATATATATATATATATATATATATATATATATATATATATATATATATATATATATATATAAGTGCCTATAAATAGCAGCACATGACATACAAATCTATGGGAGTGTGGATTAATCAGTACAGAGATTAATTCAATTACACAAATAAAATTATAGATTGCCTAACAATGTAATTTTAACACACTATTTAGTATGTAAATATAAGAATGTTTAAAATATTTACAAAATGATGAAAATAAACGCAATATTTCGCTAGACCAACTAGCTTTATCAAGCGTGCATCTATCCAGGTGAAATAGGATGTAGATGATAAGAAACTTTTGCAGCTCAACGTCTGTGTTGCACTGAACTGCCTTCAAAATAAGAAAATTTTGCAGCTCAATGTATATGACCTCTTGCATTTAGCTGCTTTGAAAATAAGAAAATTTTGCAGCTCAATGTACATGACCTCTTGCATTTAGCTGCTTTGAAAATAAGAAAATTTTGCAGCTCAATGTACATGTTGCACATGGATTTAGCTACCTTGAAAATACATAATTGGTAGTTGAAGTTAGCAACGTCCATTGGCCAATATTACGGGATAAAAAGGACGATGCTTTGTTTTAAATTATTCTTTATCTTTCCTGTATCTTTTTTCGTCTTTTTCGTTAAGACCATCAGGTTCTAAAGTGTGGAGTTGGTGGATCCAAAAGTTTTCTCTTCTCCTTCTCGCCGTGGTGTCCCATTCGGTGTTGACTTCTATAATTTGGAAAGTGACATTATCAAAAGGATGTTTCGTTGAACGAAGATGTCTTGTGAGAGGACAGTTTTTGTTGGTTTTGTACGATGAACGATGGTTATTGAGCCGAATATTAAATTTGTCCATTGTTTCTCCCACATACTGAATGCCACAAGTGTCACATGTTAATATATAAATTGAGTTCTCCGTTTTACAGTTGGAATTAGAGTAGATGGTATAATTTTGTTTAGTAACGGAGCTGATGAAAGAACTGCTTGTATTGGCAGCTTTACAACACAAACAATTCCTTCGACCACATTGTTTGTAGCAACCGGGCGATGGATTAGGCTGCTTGGTTAATACAGATGTCACTAATTTGTCACGGATGTTTTTAGGTCTTCTGAAGGCCATGACTGGTGGTGAAGAAAATACTTTTTTTAGATTTAAATCATTTTCTATAATTTTCCAATGCTTCTGAACAATGGATGACACATTTTTTAAATCAGGATGGTAAGTGAGTACAAGGGGTGTTCTGTTAGCTGCTTTATTCTTATCTTTGTACTCAAGAAGTTCTTGGCGACTAGTTTTGTTTGCTCTTTCGAAAGCGCTATTGATTTCAAATATTGATTTCAAATGGACAGATTCACAAGAACATCTTAATGAATTTCTAGAACACTGCAACTCTTTCCACCATTCAATAAAATTTACATATGAATCATCTATGGAGAAAATAAACTTCCTCGATACTACGAGTTACATCAAGAACGGAACCATTATAACGGACCTTCATACCAAACAAACGGACAAACATCAATTCCTTTCTCCTAAAAGCTGCCATCCTAAACACTGCTCCCGTGGTATCCCATTCAGCCAGGCATTGCGAATCAAGAGAATATGCTCTACTGAAAATACGAAAAATGCTAGACTTGGACAACTTCGTAAACATCTAGTTGTTCGAGGATACAATAACAACATTATTGATAGCGCTTTCGAAAGAGCAAACAAAACTAGTCGCCAAGAACTTCTTGAGTACAAAGATAAGAATAAAGCAGCTAACAGAACACCCCTTGTACTCACTTACCATCCTGATTTAAAAAATGTGTCATCCATTGTTCAGAAGCATTGGAAAATTATAGAAAATGATTTAAATCTAAAAAAAGTATTTTCTTCACCACCAGTCATGGCCTTCAGAAGACCTAAAAACATCCGTGACAAATTAGTGACATCTGTATTAACCAAGCAGCCTAATCCATCGCCCGGTTGCTACAAACAATGTGGTCGAAGGAATTGTTTGTGTTGTAAAGCTGCCAATACAAGCAGTTCTTTCATCAGCTCCGTTACTAAACAAAATTATACCATCTACTCTAATTCCAACTGTAAAACGGAGAACTCAATTTATATATTAACATGTGACACTTGTGGCATTCAGTATGTGGGAGAAACAATGGACAAATTTAATATTCGGCTCAATAACCATCGTTCATCGTACAAAACCAACAAAAACTGTCCTCTCACAAGACATCTTCGTTCAACGAAACATCCTTTTGATAATGTCACTTTCCAAATTATAGAAGTCAACACCGAATGGGACACCACGGCGAGAAGGAGAAGAGAAAACTTTTGGATCCACCAACTCCACACTTTAGAACCTGATGGTCTTAACGAAAAAGACGAAAAAAGATACAGGAAAGATAAAGAATAATTTAAAACAAAGCATCGTCCTTTTTATCCCGTAATATTGGCCAATGGACGTTGCTAACTTCAACTACCAATTATGTATTTTCAAGGTAGCTAAATCCATGTGCAACATGTACATTGAGCTGCAAAATTTTCTTATTTTCAAAGCAGCTAAATGCAAGAGGTCATGTACATTGAGCTGCAAAATTTTCTTATTTTCAAAGCAGCTAAATGCAAGAGGTCATATACATTGAGCTGCAAAATTTTCTTATTTTGAAGGCAGTTCAGTGCAACACAGACGTTGAGCTGCAAAAGTTTCTTATCATCTACATCCTATTTCACCTGGATAGATGCACGCTTGATAAAGCTAGTTGGTCTAGCGAAATATTGCGTTTATTTTCATCATTTTGTAAATATTTTAAACATTCTTATATTTACATACTAAATAGTGTGTTAAAATTACATTGTTAGGCAATCTATATATATATATATATATATATATATATATATATATATATATATATATATATATATATATATATATATATATATCGATGCAACATCCATATAAATCTTGAATGAAAGATGCAGGGTTGAAATTAGATAGCAACTAAAGAACACATGAAAAATATTCAAACTAACGTATACTAGAGCCTTCTACTGCATTGGAAGGCGAAGCTGTTCATTAAATGCAAACCATTTAAAACGGAAAACTACTTATAATTTCTTTGACAGAATGTCTAGTAACCTTAGAAGAAAAAAGATTTTCAAAAGGATGCATAAAGATTGATGGCTATATAAAATACCCTGTGATAAAAAGAAATGCATATCCAGGACGATAACATGTTAATGTGATATAAATAGGAATCTGGCTTTGTACTAGACAGACCTGCTGAGTCGGATTTTTAACGTTTTAGGTTAGAACGTATATGCCCAGAAAGACATGGCACATTACATTGACACGTATTCCTGATTACAGCCGATCAGTATTTTCTCTTACTACTTAAGAATTTTGAACAAACGACCTCCCCGCAAAAATAGATATACTTGTAGTAAGAAGATGTGGTATGAGTGCCAATGTAACAACTCTCATTTCAAGTCACAATTTGTAAAAGTAAACCGTTATAGGTCAAAGTAGTACGGTTTCAACACGGAGCATTGGCTCACACCTTGACCTAACAGCAAGATAAAAAGGGCCCCAAAAATGACTAGTGTAAAACCATTCAAACAGGAAAACCAACGGTTTAATCTTTATAAAAATGAGAAAGGAGAAACACTTATGAACCATATAAACAAACAACAACCACTGAACAACAGGTTCCTAAATAAGGACAGGTGCAAACAAATCCAGCAGATTTTACCGCTTTATCTGGGCCAACTTTCACCCTAATCTGAGCATCTAAATCCAGGATGAAATAATTTTGCCAAAAACCGGTCACTTATGAACCACTAAGATAGAGCTTGTTGAGATGGATCTTTAACGTGCAAAGGGCATGGTTTTTACCTGAACTCGGGACCGCGGATTTAACGCCCCATCCGGCGGACATAGTTTAAATACTTTGTTTTCATAAATAGTTTGTTTTCGTTTCGGAGCCTTTCAAAGCGGAATGTGTTTTTTTATCATTGTTGAAGGCCAAACAATGACATATATTTGCTAACTAACATTTCAATTTTACTCTGGTGGATATTTAATACCACATTCTATTTATTTTTATCAAAATAATCACTTCTTTGTTAAATAACTGTTATTTTGAGGATAAATTGTCAGTAAACAATCATGTTGAGTGCTACTTTACTAAATTTGAGAAAAAGTTTGTTGACCAACTAACATGCCCTTGTACGCTAATACAAATCGGCTGTTATTGGATATGTTCATATTTTTACAATAATTCATAATCATTAATAGTTTTCCCGTTCTTGTTTAAACTTTTAACCTTAACATTATTTCTTGTTTTATTGCAAAACACTCATATTTCGGTTTTATAAGAGCTAAATCATATCCTAATGACTGTGACAGCTGAAGGTGAAAGACAATCAATATGTTAACACTACCAGCTGTCAACCTATTAAATCAAATGGATATTAGCATGCAAATTACTGCAACTAACCAATAATATCATTTAATTTATATCTTATTCACTTTGTAGCTAATGTCACTTCCATTGGGATAGACATGCAATGATTATGTGTTCAGTAGCATAAGGGCAATAACTGTAGGATTTTTATTTTATTTAATTGTATCTATAAAGTGTCTAAAACAACATGTTAAGACCACGCCATCATATCACATCATCTATTTTTTAATAATAAAAAAAATGTGTACGCTAAAAATGTATTTCCCATTAAGATATTGATACAGACTTAAAAAATATTGAAAAAACGCAAAAATATGTGGTATCTGCAAAGTATTCTCTTTTTTTTATACCATGATGACTGCGAGCGATAAATTTAGCTTTCCTTTGTAAGTTGATAATTGATAAAACAAAATAAACAATTCTGTAATGAAAAAAACAATAACAGCAGGCTCTTTATTTTAGAACAAATTGTTATCATTTTTAAAAATAGAAACGTCATCGAGAATTTTCTAATGTTCCCAGTTCAAAAAGAAATATGAGGTGTTGTCTATATTAAGTTAGTGAGACAACAACCAAAGATTAATGAATAGCAATATTAAGGAGTCAACAAACTGTCTTAAACAATAGCTGTTGTAGCTATCTACTTTTGTGCTTAGATGTACAGCGTAAATAAATCGTTCAATCAACAGAAGGCAGTCACTGAATTCTACTTTGAAATCAACTCAGTTGTTTAGAAGATTTTGATACAAAACACCTATCTCAATTAAACAAATAGGGTTAAGTTCATATTTTGATATGGACTCCTTCCCCGATTTGAATAAGAAAAATTAAATAATGGAGACACAATGCATAAGGATACTGATAGTTTTCTATATGTTTAAAGCCAATCCAGTCAATGGTATAGGGATGAATTACAATAACAAATCGTTGGCGAACGAAAAGCAAACGACAAAAAAAACGAACCTACACAAATCGATCATATCCGTCGTCATCTGTTAAATAGATATTCTATAACAGTCAACCTAATTGTCATAACGTTTCTAAAATTTTCAAGAGATTACATTTTATTTCATAACTTGGAACCAATTTGGGGTTATTGATTCCTGATGATCAGCAACCCTATATCAAGAAAATTGGATATGTTGATAGGCGAAATTTAAGTTCTAGGATATTACATCTTTGGGAGATATATTCTCCATATACTGGCGCTGCTGAAATATTGCTACTTCGAAATGAAAAGTTTATAATCAGAAAGCTTTTAAAATCTCTTTTGTCAACAAAAATGTTGTAACTGTTCGATGAAAAAAGTAAAATCACAAAAATACTGAACTCCAAGGAAAATTCAAAAAGGAAAGTCCCCAATCAAATGGCAAAATCAAAATTTCAAACACATCAAGCGATTGAAATAAATAGTACTTTCGACAAAGACACGAAACTATTAATTATTGAGCTAGATGATGTCGTCTATCTAGGGTAACGTGAAGAGTTTTATTATCAAACATTAAGAACCATATCGTTGTGATAGATATAGGAAAGAGTCATGGTATACATAAATCATGGCATCGTGAGTAAGTGTTGATGTTCTTGAAATCCAAAAAAAGACGGAAACTTTATCGGATTATGGAGGCCGTACTAAAAAACAACTCATAATTTGTTCTCATCCATGACAAACTATATGTTAATGATGAGTTAGTGACAGTTGCCAACGATGAAGCGCCTCGTGAAGAGCCCCGCCAGACACCTATCAGACTGAAGAAACGATCGAGAGTGAGTTCTACTCCAGACAGAGAAGGACATAGTTAGGTCAACCTTGGAAGATACATCCCAGCTCCTTTGTTTTAACAGGGGTGATCTGAGCCGGATCACCCCTACCAGATCACTCCAGTTTGAGTTTCTTTGTTATGAATGCTTTCCTTTGTTCTGTAACATTTTGGCGGGAATGCCAAATCCACTATAAAACTTATAATTAAATATACAATTATACCGAAAAGACTATCTATCAAAATTCACGTAGAAAAAATCCAGTGTATATGCTGGGATTCAAACTCAAGACCTTTAGCATATCAAGCCACGACACAACCAGGACGACTGGATACGAACTATCAGTAATTTAACATACTTAAAGGAAGCAAGATATTTTTATAAGTGGGGCGAGTTGGCAGACCTTTATTCAGTGGGGTTTAAACCCTTTTCGTTAATAAGTGAGTTGTCAGTGATTGTTCAGTTTGATTTTACACTTTTTCAAAAGTGGGGTGAGTCGGTAAACAAGAGCAGGGCGATTTTTTTCATAAAGTGGCGATATAGGTTGGGCTGATTGGCCAGTGGGACGAGTTGACATTGTTTGATATCTACTCATCGTGTTCGGGGGTCAAAAAGGGTATAAATCATATAGTAATGTATGAAGTATATTATAATGGTTGTGTGGCGTTCTAAACTAGATTTTATGAATTGTAAGTGGTTTTTCGTCTAATCTAAAACAGCTGGGATGTAAAATAGTTATCCCACTCTGACTTGGTGTGTCATCGTGGGATAACTATTAAAGAAAATAACATTTCAGCTCAATCAACTGATAACAATACAACCAATCATGCGATTAATAAAACTATGTTAAAAATACCGAAGTGTCTTTTTTATCATTTCTATACTCATGTGACATGATACATACAACAAATCTGAGCACAAAAAGGCTCTTGCTATTAACTTTTCTTGCAGACAGTATGGTCTGATTGAAATATGTTTGCCTTTTTAGTGAAAAACTCGAATGCAATTTTAGTCTTAACAGGCTTATATTTAAACCACTTGCTATCCTACAGAAGAAAAGAAAGACATTATGTGAAATGGAACAGGTACAATAGACATTGTAAAGTGCTTGTGATACAAATTTAGTGAGGTCTTTATTATGGACTTCAAATTTTATGTACCAAGCTCCCCACTTTTGACTTCATTGAAAACGAATGTTGAATGTGGAAAATCGAATGTTGAAAACGAATGTTGAATGTTGAAAACGAATGTTGAATGTTGAAAACGAATGTTGAATGTTGAAAACGAATGTTGAAAGTTGAAAATCGAATGTTGAAAACGAATGTTGAAAGTTGAAAATCGAATGTTGAAAACGAATGTTGAAAGTTGAAAGTCGAATGTTGAAAACGAATGTTGAAAACGAATGTTGAAAGTTGAAAATCGAATGTTGAAAACGAATGTAGAATGTTGAAAACGAATGTAGAATGTTGAAAACGAATGTTGAAAGTTGAAAATCGAATGTTGAGAACGAATGTTGAATGTTAAAAACGAATGTTGAATGTTGAAAACGAATGTTGAAAGTTGAAAATCGAATGTTGAAAACGAATGTTGAAAACGAATGTTGAAAGTTGAAAATCGAATGTTGAAAACGAATGTAGAATGTTGAAAACGAATGTAGAATGTTGAAAACGAATGTAGAATGTTGAAAACGAATGTTGAAAGTTAAAAATCGAATGTTGAAAACGAATGTTGAATGTTAAAAACGAATGTTGAATGTTGAAAACGAATGTCGAATGTTGAAAACGAATGTTGAAAGTTGAAAATCCAATGTTGTAAACGAATGTTGAATGTTGAAAACGAATGTTGAATGTTGAAAACGAATGTTGAATGTTGAAAACGAATGTTGAAAGTTGAAAATCGAATGTTGAAAACGAATGTAGAATGTTGAAAACGAATGTAGAATGTTGAAAACGAATGTAGAATGTTGAAAACGAATGTTGAAAGTTAAAAATCGAATGTTGAAAACGAATGTTGAATGTTAAAAACGAATGTTGAATGTTGAAAACGAATGTCGAATGTTGAAAACGAATGTTGAAAGTTGAAAATCCAATGTTGTAAACGAATGTTGAATGTTGAAAACGAATGTTGAATGTTGAAAACGAATGTTGAATGTTGAAAACGAATGTTGAAAGTTGAAAATCGAATGTTGTAAACGAATGTTGAATGTTGAAAACGAATGTTGAATGTTGAAAACGAATGTTGAAAGTTGAAAATCGAATGTTGAAAACGAATGTTGAATGTTGAAAACGAATGTTGAAAGTTGAAAATCAAATGTTCTAAACGAATGTTGAATATTGAATATTGAAATCGCATGTTGAATGTTGAAATCGAATGTAGAATGTTGAAAATGGATGCAAGAAAAAAAAAATTAAAAAAAAAATTAAAAAAATTTGAATGTTGAGTGTTGAATGTTGAAATCGAATGTTGAATGTTGAAATCGAATGTTAAAAATGTTGAAATCGAATGTTGAATGTTTAAAATGGTGCAAAAAAAAAAAAAAAAAAAAAATTGAATGCTGAATGTTGAATGTTGAATATTGAACCAACTTGACATCCGTTATATTCAATATGTATAGTAGTATTAAATCAAGAATTATAGTATAACTAATCGCCGTATTTGAATATCAAAAATAAGACAACGCGTGACCGAACAACGCATGGATTAAACGAGTGCGCAGCACGAGTTTAATCCATAGCGGCGTTCGGTCACAAGTTGTCTTATTTTTGATATTCAAATACGGCGATTAGTTATTCTTTTTATTACATTGGCAAATGGCTTTTTTTTATGAAATTAATGTAGAAAATGTAAGGAACTATATCTTTTTCCTACGCATTGACAATTTGTTTTGATCCGACGTTATCGACGTCTTGACAACGCCTATTGTTGTATGACGTCAGAGAGTGAAATAACCACGTTTATTTCACATGTGAAATTATCGGTTTTTATCAAACTGGGAAATCAATGTAATTCATTGCAACCAATGTAATAATTGTATATAATGGACAATCATTCTCCTTTTTTTTTCTCCTTATATCTGGATGATTTAGAATTTTTTTACAAATACATGATGTTTTGGGACTAAGTAGTATATCTGAAGAAATTGAGAATGAGATGAATATTTATATTAAATTTTTTGCTTTATTATATGCAGATGAAACAGTTCTATTTGCTGAATCAGTTGAATCTCTTCAGTCTCAACTTAATACATTTAGTGAATATTGTAAACTTTGGAAACTTAGTGAAAATTCTAGTAAAACGAAAATTATTATTTTTGCTGGTGGACGTTTATGTAGTAGAGAATTGATAAAAAAAATAGTGGATTCGCAAACGATAATCAACGAGCGACTTTAGTCGCGAGTTGATTATCGTTTTCGAATCCACTACTTCTTATCAATTCTCTAGCTTAACCCATTTCTAGTAAAACGACTGTCTGAATAATGATCTGACAATGAATCAACGGAATTTCATGAAAATAATTTCGTATTTTGTCTTTTATATTCTCTAATAGCTGGAAATGATTAGATCAACACGGTTCACATTTATATTTAACTTAATATAAGTTCTATTTAACTTAAATGTGTTGTTATCTTCCCTTTTTAGTACCAGATTTTATATTTTTAAATAATTATTTCATTCTATATCTTATCATTACAAATAATCTGTATTAATTAGATTTTAGTATTTATACTTCATTCAAAAAGATATATAATTAATATACGGATTTTTTTTATCTTTTTATGAAAGTTATTTTTTTTAATTAACAACATTTAGAAGCCTTTAATATTTACATATATAGTATTTAGCAACCTCATGAGCAAGTCCAATGTCGTCAAAATATTCCATTTGACTAAGTTCACAACACACATTCAAAATGACTAAATCATAAATCTAATTGAAGTGTAAATGTCATAGTAACACCACTTCACTAGACACCAGTTGATGATAAGATATATACTTTGATTAGTCTTAATTGAAAAATCATATATAAATTTTGTGTAAACTGGTTCCTTCCATTATGTTTTGATTATTGTAACGTTCTTACAATTTGGCATCCATCGACAATCAGTTAATAAACTAGTAATATTTTTGGTACTCATTTTGAAACCCAAGCAGAATTACTCTTGCTGCATATGTACAATATATATCTATGTCAATTTTGCAATGTTTTATGTAAGTTGTTCATAGCCGTGATCGTCTAGTCGTTGGCTCCGTAAGACATAACTGTGGTATTAGCAGTGCAAAGTTAAAGCCTAGTATCCGCAATGATTTTTTTTTGTAATGTTTTTCTCTACCAAAATATTGTTTTTAATCTAAGAGGTATCTATATTTCATTTTTACTTTAAGAGTTGACGATTTTGTTTCTGGTTTTTGTTTCTGGTTTTACCAAAAAAGAAGTAGTTTTACAGTCGTAGCTTATCACACTTTATTCACATTAGAATCAGTTAAATGTTAATGTATATGTGGACCATTTATAATCAAACAAAGAGAAACTAAGTGATCATGGTATGATGTCATTTTAATACTAAAACTAAAAGTAAGCATTTGCTTTTATGAAAAGGGAAAGGCCTTGTACGTTAAACGTGTTAAGTGTAATGTGTACATGGATGTTTATTTTATCAAGGAAATGTACTAATAAGTAATATTTACAATTCCTTGATTTTATATTCACTCAGTCACCTGTGTTTATATATTTTATTAGATAACAAAAAGACAGAAATACAGTTTATTGACATGCATTTACAGATATACGCTATAAGAGTGATATTTAAATAATAATTTATATCAGCACTCGTAGTCTAGTGGTATCATGCATAAACTCCAGACTCTACCGACGAAAATACGCGCGAGTTCGAGTAACTCGTTTTTGAGAGGATAACATATCGTAAGTTGAAGGTTTAAAGTTATGATATAAGTTATCTTAAGTTAACATGGTGGTCAGAGGATTCTTGAAAAATAATACACTGTTAGAACAATAGACTGACGTCAGAGAAATGGGTAAACTCAAAATCCTCACTTTTATTTTTATAATATTGAATTAGTTGTTGTCAAAGTAATTCCATATTTGGGATTGACTTTTCAAGGACAAGTAGCTTTGCAAGTACTGAAAAGATATTAGTTACTAAGGCATACCGTACCATGTACGATGTACTTAAGAAGAGGAGAGTTCATAACCTTTCGGTGAGATGTCAGTATGATTTGTTTGATAAGATAGTGAAGCCGATTTTACTTTATGGGTGTGAAATTTGGGGGTTCAGTAATATGGATATTATAGAGAGAGTACATTTGAAATTTTGCAAGCTACTACTGAACTTGAAGAAGTCAAATCAAAACTTTATGGTGTATGGTGAACTTGGTGTGTATCCCATGGTAGTCTATGTTAAACTGCGTATGGTAAATTATTGGTGTAGAATTGTCCACGGCAAAGAAAATAACTTGTCACACATTTTGTATAACTTCATGTTTTTAAAATATTCACAGAATAATTGTAAGTCTGAATGGGTTATGTTTATAAAAAAATATTCTTGATACATGTGGTTATAGTAATATCTGGTTAGCACAAGCTGGCTTTAGCACAAAATGGCTGATTAATAGTTTAAAACAGAAGTTATTTGACCAATTTCAACAAAACTGGCGTTCAGATATATGTAATTCGTCAAAAGGTTTATCATATAGATTATATAAGGATACGTTTGAATTCGAAAAATATTTAGATATATTACCAGATAGAGATAGGGTTATATTTTGTAGGTTTAGAACTGGTAATCATAGATTACCATTTGAAACTGGAAGATGGATAGGTATAGATAGAGAAATGAAATATTGTAATTTATGTCAATGTCAAGAATTAGGTGATGAATTTCACTTTCTTTTAAATTGTAGATCCCTAGACGACCCAAGAAAACTGTTTTCGGATAATTGTTATTGTAACAGAGTAAATATAATTAAATTTTGTAAATTATTACAAACAACACATAGAAATAAGTTAAAAAATATATGCAAATTTATAAAGGTTATAAATTCAGTAGCAGGTCTTCCTGGTTAGCCTTTGTCTATTTGTTTTCTATCATAATAACTTCTTGTATATATATATATATATATTTATATAAATAGTAATTGTAACATTCCTATCTTGTCATGTGCACAATTTATTTTATATACTATGTATTATTATATCATTCTTTGTACCAATGTGTATACAGTGGTTTTAAAGAATAAAATTGTCTGTCTGTCTGAAATCCAAATTGTTAAAAATCACATGATTGAACCTATTCTACTGGCCACCGGGTTCACCTACTGTATAAACCAATCATTCAAAAATGAAAGTAATAGTGGAATGAAACAAATTAAGGCATAGGTTACTTCAACGACAACTACTTCCAGGTCAACGTTAATAATTTTGTATGATCGAGCTTTTACAACGTTCATTGTGAAAATTTTTCATCACTCCTAGAACCACTTAGTTAAAAATATCGATATTTTTTGCAAATCATGAAGTGAAAGAAACTATTTTTGAAACTAATACTCGATTCAAATGTTCATTTAAATTCTGCATAAACCAACATACACTCAGTTAAAACATAAAGGATCGGATCATAAAGGAAGGGATTTCAAAAGAGAGAATATTTGAAGTACATGTAGAAGTAAAGAAAAGTAGATTGGGATAAACCTCATTTAATCGTTTGAAAACATACATTCAAACTATAGATCAGTTCTTAAACATCGGCTTAACTACCGATTAACCGGTTAATCGGTCGAAAGATTATACGGGTAACCGGTAAGGCAAAACTGTTCGATTTAAAAAAAAAAACATAAATACACAATATATTTTCAAAATATTCAAAATTTTAAATCACAAAATACTGAACTCAGAGAATTCAACATTCCACAATAACATAATGTGTATTTGATAAACATAACCGTTTGCTCTCGGATCTATAATTACTCAAATATATGACCAATGAAATGCTAAACAGAAAGAATAATACAAACACTTTTCATTTTAAGAGAGGGACGAAAGATACCAAAGGAACATTCAAATTTATAAGTAAAAATAAACTAAAAAGAAAAAGGCACACAAACAACAGTACACATCATACAACATAACAAAAACTAAAGACCAAGCCCACCAAAAACTCGGGAATCTCATATGCTCGTGAAAAATACAGACAATAATAGTGTATTGACTTGACATATCAACGATATATGGATGAGGCTTAGAAACGGAGAAATGCCAGGCTCTGCCGAGCTTTTTCCCCGTTTCGGGCCGAAATATTGTATATGGTATATTGTTTGTGTTTTGAAAGACACAAAAACTCACATTTTTTGCATTTATTTTCGATTTGAAATCCCATGAGACCCGCGTAGTAATATTATAATCACATATTCAGCTGAAGACGGGTTCGCAAAAAAAAAAGAATCCCGAATGGAATAACTATCCATTTCAACATAACAACTAATTTCAAAAGTAAAAACAAATAACAAAACATTATCCAATTTTAAACAGAAGTATACGAGTTGTCCTACGCTTCAGATTTGACTGCATGCTGAAATTGACACGGTGATTATGTTACATAATCATACACATTCAAATTTTGAAATCGATAATTGTCATTCTAGAAAAGACTGCTGTTCATGTGTGTATGTTATCATAAAATTGGTGTGATTCTTATTGGTCTAAAGAAATGTTTGAAAACAAACAGAACGTATGAAAGTAATCGTTAATTCGCATAAAGTCAAACAATACGTCATTGGAATGCGACTGCAATACACATTTTGAGGTCATGCAGGTTCATACAATATTCAGTCCGGCAGTGGGAGAAGCGTAAAGCGATATCTGTATAGTATACAGATACAGCATAGCGATATCTGTAGGGCTGTATCTGTATAGTAGGTCACCCAATTGCAAGATACTTATAGATTATCGTTGATCATCTCAACGAAATTTGTATCTTGCTTGAGCCGCAGCGCGGCGAAAGCGAGAAAAGCAATCGAGTTGAGATAACCAATGATAATCTGTTTATCGCTATCTTACCTATGACAACGTTGTCAATTTCATGATAATTTCATCAGCAACGCCACGTGCGTCCTCAGTTTCTAGCGATAATTTTCCATCTCAAGCGAGTAGCATGATATGAAAACTATCACAAAAAGATTAAAGGAAAAATGCACTAAATAGCGATAAATTTAGATATTGCTCTTCATGCAGCAACCGTCGTATTCATGTGAGTAATAAGTATAATTCGGTAGGTCACATTCGAGAACGAAGGGACGGGAATGTAGTTATGGTTATTAGAACATATCTGCTGTCATTTTTAAAACAGATATAACATTAAGGTCAACCATCCGTTAGATTTACGAAGGAATGAATTCAAATGCACCACTTTGAACTCTTGATTTAATCTCTTCCTTGTGAGCAGCGACACTCTATCAAGGAAATAATGATCTGAAATACAAGCCGTGGAATCAGCTAAAAAATATATACTCCGTATACAGGCGCTGATGGATTGTTGTTATTTAAAAATGGAAAGTTTACACAAAAGAAGCTATAATCATTTATTTTGTCGTAAATTGTTGTATTCAAACGACTTTCATTGCCAATTTCTAGACATTGACAAAACAATGATGCACACTTTATTGTATCCGATGTATCATTTATCTCAAAGTCGATGGTAAAGATGCTTTCAAGATGGTCACCGAATTATAAATTATTTAGTTAGAATACATCATCTTTATTAAAGAAAGTAAAGCTAAGTATACTGCTTTTTTTTCCTTTCTTCTGAAATACATCGAAAACGTATTGATATAGTATCTTAATTTCTAAAAATAAGGAATGAAACAGAACACGCACAAAAAAGGATCATCGTTCCTTACGTCGTAGCTACAATCCCCTTCCCTTTAATGAATGTGACCTACCGAATTAGAATATTTATCGGATTTGTTATAACATGAGCAAACACGACGGATGCCACATGAGGAGCAGAATCTTCTTACCCTTCCAGAGCACCTGATATCATCCCTAGTTTTTGGTGGTGTTCGTGTTGCTTATTCTTTAGTTTTCTATGTTGTGTCATGTGTACTATTGTTTGTCTGTTTGTATTTTTTCATTCTTAGCCATGGCGTTGTCAGTTTATTTTCGATTTATGAGTTTGACTGTCCCTCTGGTATCTTTCGTCCCTCTTGAATACATTAGATGGAATTTTGCATGCAAAAACATACAACGATCTAAATTCTATCAAAGTTAAATGATGTGAATAATTTCTACTACAAGCTATTACTACAAATAGGTCTATAAATAAACTATTATACAGGCAACTGTTGTATACTGCTATTCGAAATTCATAAATCGATCGAGAAAAAATCAAATCCGGGTTACAAATTAACCTGAAGGAAACACATTAAATTTAAGAAGAGAACAACGACACAATAGGAACACTTAAATTCAACAAACACAGAAATGAAATATGAGATAACAACTGCCACTTTTTTTACTGTATACATGTCTTTTATTTGATTATATGATTATATTCGCGCTTTAATGGCAATATTAAATATAACACTCAAATAACAACATTGCAAGACAGGACTACAGTATAAATAAATGCAAGAACATTCAGAAAGGAGAAATACACAAATAAACATTACAATTAGACATTTTGTTTTCTATACGTTTTCCATTTCTCTGTCATTGTTATAAAAAAAAAAGGTAAACTATTTCTAATTAATACATGAAGTCGAAAACAATCAAAACAATCTCTGTATGAAAAAAAAATAATTAAAAAGTCATTCTATGAACTCAATGAATGAAAAATCTTTTTATAGTGATTGACTGTATGTATAAACAAACGCCTGTCTCTGTTTTTTTGTTCCGTTTTCTCAAGCTAGTCGTCTTTTGGTTATTTTAATGTCCCGTGTTAACCACCTAGACATCTACAGATTTATCTATGTTTGCCAATCCGTAAACGGAATACATTCTTACTTTTTGTCGCCTAGATTTCTATATCTTTTACCTAGACTCTTAACAGTGTTGGTTGTTCAAAATGATTTAAAATTCACCTCTTTTATCTGAATCAGCTGCAATGAAGATGAAATGCATTCTTTCACCTATATAATTAAATAGGTTGTACACCCATTTACTATTCCTCTTTCTATGAATTGCATTTTTGTCGTCACTCTGAGTTTGAATTCCAGTAGGTAGTTTCTGATTAATGCCTGTTCTGTACATCGCCGTATGGTCATTACATGATACGTAATCTTACCATATGCAATCGCAAGGTCAAGACTAATGCATGTCAAATCTCCTTGTATTTGACAAAACTTTTAGGAATTTCGGTCCTCAATGCTCTTCAACTTTGTATTTATTTGGATTCGAGCGTCACTGGTGAGTCTTTTGTAGACGAAAGGCGCGTCTGGCATATATACTAAATTTAGTCCTGGTATGTACGATGAGTTTATTTATCTATTTGGTTTCTGATTATTGATTAATTATGCTTTAGTGTTTAACGATACTGGGGAATTCTTGTATTTTATTCTTTCATATACTGCAAGCAATATCTTTCTGTATGTATCAGTGAATCCCTTTCATATTGAGCTGTTTGTCTTTTGTTAATGACAGACAAAGACGTCCAACTCTTTGCCATATCAAATGTTACGTAAACTTACTTTAAATATGAATAACGGTGCCATGTTTTGTTAGCTTTATCCTTCCTTACTCTTTTAGTTCGTTCTGCTAGTCGCTTGCTTTGACTCTTTTTTCGTATGTCATCGCACAGAAACTGCCGTGATTTCCTGATTTTAGTTACCATAACCAATTTTCATAATGTGCTTCTGGTATAGTAACATTGTTGTCACTGACGTTATAAAGCTTTCTCAATTCTACTTATTTATCTCCTATGGCTCAAAAGAATTATGCAGGTTGATTATTGTAGAGTTTATAACTTCCGGCCTAATTCTGTCTGCTGATTTTGTCCTTGTTTATCATGGTCTTACTTGTTCAAATAAACTCATCATAGATATCAGGACTAAATTTTGTATACACGCCAGACGTGCGTTCTGCTACAAAAGACTCATCAGTGACGCTCGAATCCCAAAAAGTTAAAAAGGTAAAATAAAGTACGAAGTTGAAGAGCATTGAGAACCAAAATTCCTAAAAGTTTTGCCAAATCCAGCTAAGGTAATCTATGCTTATTGATAAAACTAGCTTATTGATAAAATCACTGTAAAACTCTTTATCATGTTTTCAGTTTGTTTCGAAAAGCATTAAACCATTGCTTTTTAAATGTTTTTGTACGTATGCAATTTAAATCCCTAAGAACTTTTTGAATGTATCCAATCATTGCAAGGGGTTTCAAATTTTCAACAGATTAATCTGTTCTATTTATCTGAAACTGAAAGGTAATAAAGTACACAAAGTTTTCTTCTACAACACTGTATTTGTTTCTTCTTTAGTTTTTGATTTTTGTTTAATTCTTTTTTAAACATCACCTCTGGTTGCAAAATTAAGAATATGTCATTTAGCAACATCTCTTCAATCTTTAGTATAAGTGTGTCTACTAAGTTCGTTGTATGTAATGCATTCTTTATTATAAATTATATATTCGATGTACTTATGGTATAAAATTATTTAAGTTCCAAGTTGGTGAAGTTGAAATCACCCCTTCGTAAATTTTACGGACGCCATCACGAGATGGTTGACCGTTATGAAATAACCGTTTCACAGATGATATCAGATATGTTCCTTATGTAGTAACAACAATACTCTTCCCTTTTCACGAATGTGACCTACCGAATTAGGCTATTTACCGGATTAGTAATAACATAAGCAACACGACGGGTGCCACATTTAGAGCATGATATGCTTACACCTTCCGGAACACATGCAATCACCCCCAGTTTTTGGCGGGATTTATGTTGCTAAGTCTTTAGTTTTCTATGTTGTGTCTTCTGTACTATTATTTGTCTCTTTTTTCTTTTTTCTTTTAAGCAATAGCGTTGTCAGTTTATTTTCAGTTTGACTCTCCCTCTGGTATCTTTCGTCCCTCATTTGTAGAACGCAAGGAGAATAACCAGTGAATGATGTAGTACTTAGGGACGATACTTGTTGGGTCGTCATTATTTATATACTAGGTACCAGGATTATAGTTTAATTCGCCAGACGCGCGATTCGTCTGCATAAGACTCATCAGTGACGCTCAGATCAAAAAAATTATAAAGCCAAGCAAGTACTGAATAGCATTGAGGACCCAAAACTTCAAAAACTTGTGCCAAATACGGCTAAGGTAATCTATTCCTGGGCTAAGAAAATTCTTAGTTTTTCGAAAAATTCAAAGTTTTGTAAACAGGAAATTTATAACAATGACCATATAATTGATATGCATGTCAACACCGAAGTGCTGACTTCTGGATAACCTCGGGGACGAAACGTCCACCAGCAGCGGCATCGACCACCTTTATATAGGCGTTGTTGTCTTTTAGTATTCTGACCTTGTTGGGTTGAAGATCAAGTTCAATAAAGTTTTAGTTAGGTTTACATTGCCTTTTCCTTCATGCGTAAATGTAAATTTCAAATTCGTGCTTGCTCTGTTTTCAAATAGATGTAATATTATTGTAAAACGAAAAAAACAAATAATTGCTCAATTTTATAAGCAGTGAGTTTTTAAATCTTTCAAATCCAAATTTAAGGATGTTTTTGTATTCATTTATTAGAATCAAATTTAATTCAACATACCAATTTATTTCATTTAATCTGACGTGTTATCATGTTTGACTAAACCAAACGAATAATACATTTTATATTTCTGTCCTTGAACTGTATATGGCACTATATGCGAGTCATGAATAAAACAAAAATGAGTTTCTTTTCATTAAATACATAATACGTCAATTACAAAAGGAGGAACAAAATAAAACAACTCAATTGCTGTTACTTGGTGATGTTAAATGTGGTTTAATCTTGTTGACTATAACTCACATGATAAAACTCATTTAGTATGTTGCTATTAGTTTGAAGATCCAACAGTTTTCCCATTCCAATTATCGTCCTCTGACAGATATGTAATTGGTGCTTTACCACTGAAAACTGAGGAATTGTGGAAAGTTTATTATATCGAAGAAAGGTTAAAAGTTTAAGCGTAAATTTCATTTGTCTTGGTCTCAATACAGTCATGAAAAACTATATCGTCGAATATATATCCTATAAAATAGATTTTGTGACCAGAAAAAAAGTATCATGAAAATATTAAGATTAGTTTTATAATTATTGGGGATATCTTGAGAGAAAAAAACAATGATTATGTTGAATAAATAAAAAAGATCTGATTTGTGTTCTCATCTGTTTAATATTTCCTTGGGGAATTTTATACAACAAAGCAACCAAATAAAGTATTCACTATAAATTCAGTAACCTCTTTCTTAAGAAGATATATATCAATTCTATGCTGACTAATGAAAGATTTCTAATTAGTTTAATTCAAAGCTGTTTTTATTATTTGGTAAACAAGTATCTGTAAGCTTCAAGATGAGAAAAATTGGGTTATTTAGGCATTATACTTAAAAGAGGGACGAAAGATACCCAGAGGGACAGTCAAACTCATAAATCGAAAATAAACTGACAACGCCAGCAGATATTTATTTAATGATAAATGTTATGAGATCAACAGAAAAAACATCTTGTTCGGGTAGACTTGAAAATTCTGATAGATTTGAAAAATGAACTATGCAATCAACTGTTTTATTTGTATTTTCAAAAACACTTCTATTATTATTATTATTTTGTTATAGATAACCATGTACATTTGTATAATTTATGTAGAATGCACAATAGAAAAACATGTTGTTCACAATAAAAAAGAAAGACGAAAAAAATATAATGGTTATTAATCATGTGTTTTCCGGTTAATGAATGTCAAATAATTGTAGAGGTGTTTTATAACTGACCATATACACTTAAATGGATTAGATTCGTACCAACCTTACAAAATCCATACAAAAGTTCAGATATCGAATTAATAATGGGTTTCACAATTAACAACGAATTAGATTTTGTTGGTTTAAAACAAACACGTATTTGCGCTCCAAAAAGTGTTGTTTAATGAATTCATTCGATATTTCTTTTTAATGTTTTTATTGTAAAACAATATTATTATCAAAATTATCGTTCACTTAAACACTGTTTGACATGTTTGTCGCTCGTGTTTTTAATTGGAGCACTGTACATACATAGCTCAAAGACTTTTTATACTTTAAAAAGATGAAAAAATAAAAGCCATTTGCCATTTGCAAACACTTAATTTTTTCAAATTCAATTTCAAATTTAAATGAGTCATATTATATGTATTATTAAGGTCATTTCAATAAATGAAAATCATAATACTATAAATACATACAATGATACATATACATACGGTGTACATACAAGGAAACATAATAAAATGCGAGCAAAGAATGATAACTCTATTTTGATAATTCTTATTCATAATATCTAGAAATTTCATACAGATACACACTGTGAAATGATTTATCAAAGAGAGGTGAAAGATGCAAACGAGATATTAAAACATTCGTTGATCATATTCTAGATGAAGTGATAATTTTTTTTCATTTCTCTCAAGTTTTGACACTTTTGAAGTAAACTTTCTAAAAAAAAACTGTTGTGTGCTATGAACATCATTTCTGATTGGAAGGCTAAAAACTATATCAGTTTTTTTCAATGACTGCTTTAACGAGTCTTTATAAGATAGATACTACTAAAGTTCGAAAGGACAACTATTTTTGAACAAGTTTGGAAAAATCAAGAATACGTTTACATAAATAAAATTAATATTTTTTTACAGCAAGTACAATTTGAAAAAAAAACATATTTATGTCATGTATGCTAAGATTTTAGGGAAATAACAAAACAAAAAGTCGAATGAATCGGTTTCATGCAGGAGGTTACAATTTCAGAAATATATACATAGTTTTTATAGCATGAACCGCGCATTTATAATTGAATACATAAAGGTTCATGAAAAACAGCTACGAGCTGCTTCTTTCTGTTTGTTAATATAGTCCAGCATTTGGTTTTGTCACGTTTTATTGACTTCACGTTATTTAATTTCCTTTTATAGTTTTGTATCTTTATTAAAGAATATACTAAAGACGGTGTTTTTGACAATTTTAAGATGATGTCCTGGTTGGCTACTTAACTTGCAGTAAGCGGAATTGTAGTAAATTTGTGATGCAAAAGTTGCCATAGCATAAACAAACACATTTATTTAGTTTTCGATGATTTAATTATTACTGATAGTTTGGTGTTCATTTTACTGTTTGAACTGGAAAGGACTCGAAAAGGTGCTGTTTATTAAAAAAATCTTCGTTAATACTTAATAGTATATTTTATATTTTGACAAGTTATTGTTATTGTTAATCTTTGTTCTCAAAATTTACATTGTTATCTTTTTTATCCATTATTCTGCAGGCTATATATGCAATTATTGTGACTTTGACGGCCATAAAGATATAAATATCATCAAGTTTAGTTAGGCCAAATTTAGGACAATAATTTAGTTCAGTTCAGACAATTTGCTTACAGACAGTTCAGTAGTGTTCTGTGGCTTCATCAGCCGATTATATATTTGTGTGTGGTAATTATGAATGCATCAATTTTGACATGTTTGAAAGACAATATCGTTCCATACCACTCAAACAAAATGGTTATCCTAGGTCCATTTGTGGGCATGTAGCTTTAGTATTGCTATTTCTCTGCAGATATTCGGTTTATCCAGAAAAGCTCTTCGAACCCATATAATTTATTAATATTATTTTCATTTTAAAACATTTAATAAACACTTTAAATAGTGATCTTTCAATGAATAACAGTTTTGTAGAACAGTTTTCTAAATATAAAGAAGTCGTGTAGGTAGGTGAAAATTAATAAAACATTTACTTGAAGGTGAAATATTATTGTTTACATCCATGTTCTGAGGCAGGTGAATAGTTTATTTATTGACACTCATACAACCACTCCTGTACTTAAATAACGCGAAAATAATTTTTCAATGTTCAAATCTCGTAAATCGATTGAGAAGAGAAAAATCAAGAATTTAAAATTGATACTTTTAATCGGAAGAGCATTAGTTCAGAAACAAAATAAGCTAAAAAATATTAATAGGTCATGGAGCTCCTTTTCGAGACATTTGATTTTTAAAATATGACGGGAAAAGGCTGACTCTGACTTTTACCTTATATTTCAATTTGGTATTATTTGGGTCTCCAATCAAAAGAAAAGAAATCAAGAATTTGCTTAAATTTTGGCAAATGACCTTTCATCAGCTATTAAGTCTTATATAAAAAGATAAATGGGTGTTATGGGGCAAAATATTTTACCCTGTTTCATATGGTAAAAAAACAAGGATTCCGAATATCTAACAAATTCCAAAACCTCACCTTACTACATCCTTCAGTCAAATTTAGGACAATAATTCAGAACATTTCAGACAATTTGCTTACAGACAATTCAGTACTGTTCTGTGGCTTCATTCAGCCGATTATATATTTGTGTGTGGTAATGACTGCATCGACTTTTGTAATGTTTTAAAGACAATAACGTTCCATCACACTCAAACAAAATTGTAATCCTAGGTCAATTTCTGGACATATAGCTTTATTATTGCTATTTTTCTGCAGATATTTGGTTTATCCAGAAAAGCTCTTCGGACCCATAAATTTATAAATGTTATTTTCATTTTAAAACGTTAAATAAACATTTTAAATTAACTGTGACTTCTTCATCGTGTCATTTACAGTGATCTTTCAGTGAATAACAGTTTTGTAGAACAGTTTTCCAATTATTCAGAAGTCGTGTAGTTATATATCTGAAAATTAATATAACATTTACTTGAAGGAGAAATACCATTGCTTACATCCATGTCCTGAGGCAGGGGAATAGTTTATTTATTTACACTCATACAACTACCCCTGTACTTAAATAACGCGATAATAGTTTGTCAATGTTCAAATCTCGTAATTCGATTAAGAAGAGAAAAATCAAGGAAACATACATGAACTTTAGGGAACACATGAACTACAAAAGGGACGGGAAGGGGTGCAGGTAACACAAGAATGGAACTTTCATTCCATATAATAACATCTATGTCATCTGATTATATTTTTTGTTTGTGCGTTGCTCTGTGATGAGTGTTCCTGTGTGCGTTTGTGTTGTATTTCTGTTACGTTGTGTTGTTAGTTTAGCGATATTTGTTTTTAATTTTGTCGGACTATATATGCAATTATTTTAACATCAGCTAGTAAATGAATTAAAGTCTGAAACGGTCATAACAATTTAGGTACCATCTGAAAAGTCAGAATAATAATGTGTGATTAAATCATGTTAAATCAAAAAAAGCACAAATTTTAATACTGTTTCCAAAATTTGCTAACAGTTAATTCAGTACTGTTTCGTGGCTTCATTCAGCCGATTACATATTTGTGTGTGGAAGTGAATGCATCGACTATGTCATGTTTATGTTTATAAAGAAACTTGACTTTAGATAATTTCAGGTCCATTTGTGGACATATAGCTTTGTTCATGCTTTTGTTATCTGATATGTGGTTAATTCAGAAAAACAGACTTGAACCCGTATAATTCATTAATGTTATTTTCATTTTTAACTTTTAATAAATAATAAACACTTTAAATAAATTTTTACTTCTTCACAGTGTCCGTTACAGTGCTCTTTCAATCTATAGCAGTTATGTAGAACACATTTTTCAATTATTAAGAATCTGTGTAGGTATATATCTGTAAATAACTACTGTGGATTCATTTTTATTCGTGGTATACCAATTTTCGTGGGTTTCGTGGGTCACAGCGAACCACGAATTTAAGAATTCAACGAAGAATAATCCCTAGAAATGTGTATGGAGTTGGATGTTTATTTCCGGTTATGTTATGCAGTTCTAGTATAGTGTTGACTAGCGATAAACATTGTAACATAACACGTGATTTTTATTGAAAGAAGATACAAGTATTTTGATTAAATCTATAATAAATATATCGAATATCAGTGATAATTTACTTTTTAAAATTGATTAAAACTGTTCATGGAAAATAACTGCAAGTTGTTAATTACCGTGTCATAGTTTGGTTTACCTGTGATTAAAAATCAATAGGATTAAGTACGGGGATATTGCCCGTAGGTAATATTGTTTATGACGAGAACATTTATTTTCACGCCTTATACTTATATCACTGTTTATTATATAGTGATTAGGGAAATTAGCTTTCAATCATAAAGTTTTGAATGCCTTATAGAATTCAGACACGAATTTATAAATTGTAGAAAAGTACCGTGACACGTCTTATAGTAATGTGAATTCACACTCAGATATAGGAGAAAACAAACGACACAACGGAAACACAACGTAAAAATGTTACACACACAGAAACGAACTATGACATAACAATGGCCATTTTCCTGACTTGGTAAAGGACATTTTTAAAGGAATAAATGGTGGTTTGAACCTAGTTTTGTGGCATGCCAAACATCGCACTTTAATGGCATTGTTAAATATAACATTAAAATGACAACATAATAATACAGGACTACAATACAAATAAATAAGAGACGTATTAGGCAAAGAAACACATGAATAATAGATAACAAAAGGCATCAGGTTTAAAATTCAATACGTCAAAAACGCGCCTCGTGCACACAAGACTTACCAGTGACGCCCAGATATAAAAGTTTGAAAGTTGTACAGCTCTGAGGATCGAAAGTTGAAAAAGGTTGTGCCAAATACGGCTAGGGTTTTCTGCTTTTGATAAGAACATCCTTATTATTTAGAACAATTTATGCTATAGCAAACAGTAAATTTTATCAAATGAATATAAAAGATTTACATGATAAAACTGACGTCTTAACTAATTACAGAAAACAAAACCCGAATACATTGAAGACCAACACAGAAAATAGACACACCCGACTTAGTCCAGGCCTCAACGCAAAAAGTCATAAAAATGACGTCACATACGAAGTGGTGAAAAGGCACAAAAAGTACGTCACGCAGACATTTGAATTTCTGAAACAGCACAAAAATGACGTCACATAAATTATATCTCAAAAATAAGATAGAAATAGGATTTATTTAAGGTTATAATAGACTTAAATACTGAAATTACATTTAAACACAATGCACATTGCAATACTAATTAATAGCAATTAACTATATTATATATATATATATATGTCCGGTTTGTTTTGAATCTAACTTCAAACATAAAATATCGTACAGATTACTTTGAACAAAATCAAAACTAATAAATGAAGGTGGTGGTTAATTTTCTTTACCATAACACATGAATATAATAAAAAAAGACGTCAACCAATTTGACAAAATCCGATGAAAATTACAAAACATCAAACTAAATACATGAATAATAAACGCAAGAATAGTTTTCCAATGTTCAAATCTCGTTTATCAATTAAGAAAGGACAGATCAAGATAACAAACTTAAACTTAAGGGAGCACATGAACTCCAAACGAGACGAGAAGGGTTCAGGTAATACCAGCTTAGAACTTCCATCACATTTACGTCCTCTAGATTATATTATTTGTTTGTGCGTTTCTCTGTGATGACTGTTCTTGTGTGTTTTTGTGTTGTATTTCTGTCACGTAGTATTGTCGTTTCAGGAATATTTCTACATTGTCATTTAATCGGGAGGTTTGGCTAACCATTAAACCAGGTTCAACCAACCATTTCTTCCTAAAATGTCCAGTACCAAGTCAGGAGTATGGCAGATGTTATTTAATACCTTGTTTATATGTATGTTGGCGTTTATTTTTAGCACTTCAGTGACCCTTTGTTTTCCTGTTATTGTTGACGTGTTTCCCTCGGTTTAAGTATGTATCCCGGAGTTGGGTTTTTTTTATCAATTGATTTATGAATTTTGAACTCCAGTATATATGACTATTGCCTACATTTCCATATTTCTATCTAAAGATTATTCTATTCTATTATTACAGCCGATTTTGTTTAAAGATTTAATTTTAGTTGGGGTTATTAAAGGTCATCATTTTGGTTGTATAAAGAAGACATTTTGCGATGATTAAAATTATTTCCAGGTCTTGAGAAGGATAAATTTAAAGGAAGCAGATTATAGATTTTCTTCTATTTTTTTTGGAAAATTGCAAACTATCGTAATCATTGTCACAGCCACTGAGGTTCACCTACAATTCAAATATAAGGTAGCAATACACGGTTAGGAAAAACACTTAAGATTGACATCCATAATTTTTTAACACCCTCTTTCCCTTCCTTTCTAACAAATAAGGCTTAATATTTGTGTTATGCATTTGTTATGCATGTGAAACAGAATCTTTCATAGATTTGATTTCCAATAGTTATAATGGTGAAATATAATCTCTTTTTAGTAGTGTTGTCAACGGTTAACCGTTTGAACGACCGAATACCGAATACCAAAAACGCTAAGCGGTTAACCGGATTTTTTTTTTTTTTTTTTTTTTTATTTTTGATAGATTTTATTTTATTTTGTATTAAAATCATTTTATAGCTATGTTTTCTTTAAAAATTGTCGTCGCTAATTTAATGCACAGATCAATTGTTCATAATGATTGCTATTGTTAATCCCAAAATATGAAATTAATTAGAACTTGTCTCTTAGCTCGGGGCAATTTCTTAAGACAACATAATTAGTATACATGTTTTTAACTGTAACTTTCAATCAGTAATAAGATTAAATTTTACAATTTTCTTCATCATTTTATTTTTGTTCTTATATTGTGTAGATTTGCATCTGAATGCGCAATCTCCGTCGTGCAAGACTTTGTCATACGTTAAACGAAATGCCAACTCAAAATTGTGAAATGCAAATCAACGTGAATGTAATTAATGTATACTTTATGGTACGAGTAACAAGCCTTTGCATAATCATTTCAAATTCAAACACTCTACATTATTTTCGGAGACAACAAGAGAAAATATAAGAATCATGGGTTTCAGACATATTGAATTTTGCGAGATCAAGATCAAGAAGTTTTTTTATTTTTCAATCTGAAGTTAATACAAAATCCATAGCTGATGGTCCGAGACCACAATTGTCGTCCCTTGATTCACAAATATAGTCCCTAGTGTTGACAGTGGGTTACTTGCCATTAATTTTTATACCCCTTCCAAATTTATTTCTCCATGTTTAATGCCTCATATTGTAAGTAGGGGGGGGGGGGGTGAAATTACACTGTAAAAAAATTTGGGTCCAGAATTTTAAAGGAAAGTAGTGATTTGGTCCAGGTGAAAAAGGTTGAAAAATAGCACTTCGGAAGCTGTCAAAAGATTTCTAGACGCCCAAAAGATAAAATTGTCCATATTTTGAGTTAGAGGCGATGAATTTTTCTATAATTTTGATATAATTTGTCCCAAAAGTAGTACAACACACTGTAGAAGTTTCTTTTAGAAAGCGCAGGTGGGATTTTTTTTATTTTCATTTATGTTCTAAAAGAAATGCACTACGAAATAATTGTGGTCTCGGACCTGATACGGTGTAAATGATTATAAAAAGTCAAACTTCGCCAGGAATCTCCACAGACAAGCCTTATAATGCCAAAGGACGAACTTCAATTCATCGTATTATAAAAACGTAAATGTATAACTTGTTCTTACATCTGTGTGTAGGGTACTATAGATAAGGTCTTCTACCATTAACTTAAACTACCGGTTAACCGGTCAATCGGTCGAACGATTATCCGAGTAACCGGTTAGGCAAAAGTGTACGATTTGACAACACAACTTTTTAGTGTAACCATGGGAACAATCTGCATTTACTTGATACAAAATATTGCAAAAGGGGGGGGGGGGGTGAACATGTCACAAAATTCTTCATAATTTTTAGTAGTGTGCCCAGTATCGAAAAAGACGTCTAGTTAACGAGTTTAACGGATAACACACGGCTATATTTATTTGAAAACTATTGGAAAATCCTTATATTTTTCAATCATGAATGTCGTCGTGAGCTACCGTTGTCACGTTTTTCAAAATTTTGTGGTTTCTTAGGGTACTCAAAGATACCTCATTATACAGCCCATCTTCAACACGAAAAATGAAAGTATTGCTTTCTGTGTTATTTGTTCAATTGATACTTATCAGTTAGCTTAAAAGTTAAATTTATCATATAACGAAAGCTAAAAATATTTATACAATTAAGTATAAGTATTTCATTATTTTAGTAGGACTATTATTTTAGCCGAAATTTACCACATTTTGAACGAAAGCACGGGATTTTTACTCTGATTACATCAATAAGACATGGTTCATATGTGTGCCAAATATCTTTCGGGTAATATTAACCGATGAGAAGAAAATAGCAATTAAAACACAAATTTTGTGATAATTTTGCCGTTAATTGTTTTTTAGCTTACACTATTAGATCATTAACTAGGACAATTGTCACTAACTTCATTTCTCTTTTTTGCTTGTTGTAGGGTCAATTTGTTTGTTTTTAATAGTCCAGTTTGTTTGAAGATCGTTGTTTTGTAACTTGAAATATTATTTTGTTGGTTTTTATAACTTTAATTGTTTTTTTTAATTGATAGTCAATATACAAAACAAATCCTTCGGTCACGTTTCAGACCCGGAATATGGCACACACTTACAGTCCTGTTAAACTATGTTAATCACACCCTAAGCGAAGTAGGAATGAAATACAATTGGATAAATGTATTATAACTTATATGTTATGGTTCTTCTACTGAATTGCTCATTAATATGCGAGGAATTAACACAGCAGCTTTATCGAGGCTAATGGAGGACGGAAAGATCATGATTATTTTAGTATATTGCACGATGCTTCAGACTTAGACTATCTTCGTACTGATGATTACAAAAGTTTGTACCACCATTCTTGCTATAAATCTTACACTAGCAGACACAACTGCAGTTATATTAAAGCTGAATCAAGTTCTTGTTCTGTTAAACTTTTGCAGGTTATATATAGAAGGTCGTCAAATTCCTGATAAATTTCTTTGGGTCAATGAGAGCCCGCAGACCTTAATCAGATTTCTTGGTGAACTGATTGTTCGGCATCTACTCTGAAACCAGAGGTGTCCCTTTCAAAGGCAGGATATTCATACAAGACAAGACAAGACTTGGTAGATCAACAGTTACTATGATAAATGAAGAAGTCATATTCTATTTAGCACTTCCAATGACCCTTAATCAGCTCAGAAGGAGTTTTCAGGTTTTAAAAAATATTTTGTACGCCCGATGGAGTAGAAACTCGCATTATTTAACATGCTATTTATGTAGACAAAGAGTTCGATGTGAAAGGTATAAAGGGTAGGCTAATAATAAAGTCACAAGATACAGATGGTTTGATCTTATGCCAATCTAATTAAAAACCGATCTCTCATCGCTCCTGTTTCTGATATGTCGCGTGGGAGATCTAACGAAACCCGCTTTGAGGTCACATGTGAGTGAACTAAAAGTCATGAATTTATAAAGATATGCAAATGAGTTGACGACCTATTAATAAGCCAATCAAAAAAGTTTATGAATTATTATGACTGACGATTTCGTCGTAAATAAAATGAGTCACATCCCTTTGCCTTACGTTAAACTTCCAAGATCGTGGAAGACTCAATTTCATTGGTCGAAAAAGACACACCTACGAGGTCACTCACATGTGACCTCAAAGCGGGTTTCGTTAGATCTCCCACGCGACATATCAGAAACAGGAGCGATGAGAGATCGGTTTTTAATTAGATTGATCTTATGCGTTCATAAGTACAAATGAGAGGTTTAGCGCTATGAAACTAGATTCAATCCACCATTTCTACACTTGAAAATGTCTGTACCATGTCAGGAATATGACAGTCCGATTGAATTCTCCTCGGAGTTCAGTTTTTATCTGATTTTACATCCCCTCCATGCAGCATACGCATGAGCTATGGTTTCAAACAGGCACTTTAACTTGCACACAGGATTTGTGCCGCTATTTACCTGTCCCTGACACATGTAAAAGTATCGGGTTTGCCACCTGTACATTGTACCAACCGCATATGATGTTACATGATGCGATACAATGTAATCGGTCCTGGTTAGGATTGATAGGCGCACTGTTTTAGTCTTGAAGGACAACCCAGATGATTTCACCGATTTGTCAAACCTGTATTATTTTGACATCGATTAATCGGTAGATGCATCTCGAGATGTTGTTGTTAGGTTGAATGATCTCAAGTCAAAACTAAAAAATAGATCATTGTCCTTAAACAAATTGAGCGTAAAACTGGCTACAATTTAAAATTTCTCCCTTGTCAAATATCTTTCTGTGAATCTATTTTTAAACAATGTGAAATAAGACCTTCACTCCAGACGTAAAGATGTCTTCTAAAATAGCAAAACTACCCATACATTCTCTTCTTCAGTTCGAATGGAAAAAGAAAATGACTTGTATATCTCGAAGGTCAGATGTCAACGAATTTCTGCAAGATTTAGTTTGTACTTGTGAGGGGAAATATGTGTGTTTTAAAGGGTTGCATTTGCTTTGACAAAATCTATCCTGTACAGATGTATGCCCATGTCAGGCAAATGACATATGTCAAAATTTAAATACTCGTCTGGTTCAGTTAGAAACATTGATGACGACGAAGATGACGATGTATAAGATTTCATTTTTCTGTATGTACCTTATAAATCATTGTTAGCTATCGAATGAAAATTAAGAGGTCCATATTTTCTAAACAATAAATAAAATATATAATCAATTTTGATATCGTTGGAAATAAAGTAATAATCTTTCTCGTGGGGATTCCGAAAGATATGTTTATTTAAAAAAAAAACTGCCATATGTTCTCTGACCTTGGCATGGTTGGTGGGCTTAAGGTGGCTCGCGGGTCTAAATCGATTTTTTTTTTTTCGTTATATAGGATTTCGCTATATTTTCTATAAATGAACCTTAACCTATTCTCAATAGAAAAATAAAATTAAAAAATGGGGTCACCGTTCGTTTACGCTCACAATCTAAAGAAGGATACATTTTTGTAAAGGTATTTTTTTCTGTTGAACTAATTGGAGAAATAGAGGTAATATCGAAATAAAAAAAGAACTGGATATCAGAAATCGCTTAAATTTTACAATAGTTTAGTTTAAGTAAAGCTTTTTTGAAAATAATAATAAAAATATAGGTCACCGATGAGTTAAGAGCAGCAAAGGGCGATAATTTGGAGTTTTTTCAATGATATATCCATTTTAAAAGTTATCTGGGGACAAAACGAATTGATTTTTTAATGAATTTTGTTCCATATGATAAAGTAACAATTAATAAAGTAATTATTAAAATTTTTAATGAAAAAAAAATAGTTTTATTTTTTTTCTGAAATTTTTATACCCACGAGCCTCCTTAAACTACAGGAGACCATAGAACGTAGTAGGTAATACTAGCCTCGATCATAATTTTCTATTTGCATTTGCATTTGATCTTTTTTTTGTGTGTTTTAGCCATACTGTTGTCTGCTTGTTTTCATTTTATAAGTTTTTAATGTTCCTTTGGTTTCTCACGCCTTTTTCTTTTCTTTTTTTTTTGCATTTGTTTGTAAAAACATCGGTGCTGTACATAATCCTCTCCCTTATTACATTTTTGGAATACAATAGTTGTTCATTTAGTCATCTGTATATGTAGGGAGGGGTGTTTTACCTGTTCTAATAGACGTTTTGTTTTCATAACTTTTGTCCCCCTTTCTTTGTTTGCAGTAATGTTAACTTCTTCAAAGCAAATTAAAGCTATACACAGAGCTTGAAATTCAACCAAGTTCGACGTTAATATCGGAACAAATCATTTATATATACTATTTCGCACCAAATAACAAAAAATTTGATATTTACCTAAAAATGTCAAAAATTGACGAACACCTTACTATCAAAAGACGTGAAAAACACATTGTGTTTTCGACAAATGATTAAAGTTAAGATCTAAAAACATCTTTAGATATTACTTGTAACGAATTGAATACAAAAATAAAAAATTTAGAAATTGAAATTGAAATAGGTCAAGGTCACTGTTATTTTTGAAGCTTTTTGAAAACCTCAAATTTGCACACTATATGCCATAAAGCAGTGGGATTTCCAGTGACACTAGAACAATAGAAAAGTCACTCTTCTTATGAAAGAGATAGAAAAGGTCTAAGAACAGGAGAGACAATTTACGCATAAAACCCGATATGCATAGGGATGAATATCTCTTAAAACACAAAACCATTATATAACTTTTATACAACCACTATAAATAAAGTATATGTTAAAGCTAAATGTGTTAATATATGATTTTTCAATTGCCAAACATGCTGTTAATTGAACAACCTAATGTTCAGCATAGGGGTGTGTAAAAAACTGCCAGATTTGACTGCATATTTTTCTTTTTTTTTTTTTTAAATATATATTAAACCTTAATAATGTAGCTTTCTGGGTATCCATTTTTTAACGTGTTCCGAAATGTAGTTTCGTCACAAGAATTTTTCAAAGTTGTGTCATTTTGTCTATATGAATGTCGGTAAATTCGTAGGATCGAGCACACCGACAAGTATATCGTTGGGACAACTCGATATAATGTAATCAATATACGTGAAAGATTACCTAATGTGAAGTTTATCAAAATCATCATAACATAATTGATCAACACATTATGTTTGAACAACATGAGTCCTACAATATAAGATTTAAAGGTGCATATCATTTACATTCAACGTTTTTATTGGATTTTTTTTTACTACAATGTAACCTCGAGGTTCAACGTTGATAGTAAAAAAAAATCCCAGAAATTTTTTGAATGATATTGTAAATGATATGAACCTTCGAATTCTTATAACATCGGAATAGAAAATATGTGATCCGAATTAACCATGCACGTGTGCTACAGAAGATTATGAACTTTTATGATGTACAGGGGGTAAGGGTTTTTCTTAAACAATATTATGATCCCAAATTTGATGAATTTTGTTGGCAATACTTTAATATACACACTACATATAGCAAAGTATATATTAAATCTCAATGTATTATAATTAGGAAAAATGTTTGACTCGGTAAAAAAAAAATCTTCCCCCTCCCCCCGTATTGCATGCAATGGTTTAAACCTAAAGGATTCGCACTAACTGCCTAAAAGGGGTCCGCTCCAGTCTTGAATCAGTGATTTTGTTTATCATAAACAAAATATTGTCTCACACTGAAAGGGTCAGCCGGGCAACATGCACAGCCCGGATTGTCAAAACAACTAAGATTTACAAAAACGATTACAAACAAAAACCATCAGTTGGACAATCTTACTGGAATCTGATTATCTCTACTGATAAATAATGCAACACTAATGACACATTTAAGTTTTGGAATGATTTTATTCACAAAGAATGTTTCTCATTGGTATACATTTCTATGCTCTTGTCTTTTCAGAGTTTATATTGGAAATTAAAAATTGCTGCATGAAAGACACTAGCTCCACATTCCTATGCATATGATTTTATATGTACGAGAATCATTCCATAAAATATTGGTTTGATATCCTTTCAATGCATGACATTGTCTAGTGTTTTTTTTGCCACAATTACAAGGAAAACCTGGCTAAACTTGTGCTAAATCAAACACTTGAATCTTACATCGCTATTGATGTTAAGCAATTATTTAAAGGGCCATCCGGAACTGTTGGGTTTTATGACAGTCTTCCTTCCATACACACCATCGCTGCAAAATAATTTGAACATTCAATTAGATGATTATAATATTATTTGGCAATCCAAAGAGAACCTGAAAACATCAGACCACAATAAACAGAGACCCCAAAAAAGCCAATTTTACTTTACAATGAAATTGAAAAAGTAGTTAGTTACATGTCAAATCATCTTTTGGCTGTCGACAAAAAATAAATAAAATCTAAATTTCGTAGCATTTTACCACCACCCCCCTTTTTTTAACTGAATTTGTTCAAGGTATGGTGGTTTTACCCCTTTTCAGATTTCAGTATGTCATGTTGTATATCTTTTATAAATTAGATGAATTTCTAGCAAGTTTCTACGATATTCTTTATCATTTGACAAAATACTATGCATCTGAATTAAATTGTTTACTATTTGAAAAAGCGCGCCTTCTTTTACTTTAATTTACTTCCCTTTATTTCACATAGCAACAAATATTAAAAACTGCCACATTTGACTGCATATCAATTTTTTTTCCCAAAAAAAATGTATGTCAAGCAGCATAATTAACTTTACAAATTGGGAGAAAATCAAGATGTTCCGAATATAGGTTAGTATTAAAAGAAAATAATAAAAGGTTGGCATGATTCCAGGTTTGAACCCTGACGACACTTAAAATCGAAAATTCACTTATTTACCTATCATATGAAAATACGATGATGTGATAAACTTAACAATTAATAATTTACCTGGTGCATTATCATATTCACATTACGTTGACACGTCTCAGTTCGTCTGTGTTAGCTCATTTCAAGCTCGTAAACAATGTACACCATTTTCCGCTGTTCTTTACCGATTACCTCTAGTCAGAAGAGCCCACTGTTTACAGGGGCGATAATATTTTGTCACCGGTTCACGCACTGAAAGTCAATATAAAGTCATTTTTTACGAAAAAAATATAGAATAAGTTCTAAATGTAGATACAAAAGATCTTCTTCTATAAATTGTTGTTTTTATTATTCTATGAACTCATAGATCTAGGAGAATCAATCTATCTGAATGTGACTGTTCATTGTTTGCTTTGACCTTTTGACCCTGATTTAAAAAAAAACATGACCACGGTAGACAACGACGACAACGCTATTTCGATGAGGCGTATTCTCCTTTTTCCAATGATATCAAATATAACCGTGTGTTATTCCGTTAAGGCAAATCGATAAAATTTGTTGATTGGGCACCCTGCTATTGGTTCAAAGGAAAATTTCCATCAATTAGAGTGATACCTTTCCTGAAACCATAGAAATATACCTATCAAGAGGTCCAAAAAAAATCATATGCATTTCTGCTCGTTTTTTTCCATAAAACTGAATGGAAAAGACCGAACTTCAAATCTTTGTTGAAAAATACTACACTAATTGCTAGACCTATGGGTGGTACGTATATGAAGATACGGACTGTCAAACATTTTAATGGTCTATAAAACATGCTAAAGCAATCTAAATGTTCACATCAACCCACTAAGAAGGCTGCATTATTCTTAAACTATTTTAAAAACAATTTTATTGTATAACATCTTTTATATTTATAAAATTCAACTTGGCCATAATGCGAAACTAAACTTCTAACTGTGTATTACTACCTAACATTAAACAGTAGGTCAAAAATACCGGACTCAAATGTAAATTCAAAAAGGGAGGTAATAGAAAATAACTAAATTGAACCTAATCAACCAACGAAACCATTTAAAATCAACTGTCACATTTCTTACTTTGTACAGACACTTTTCGTAGACATCATATGGTCTGTAGCTTTTATTCTTTTTTTTATTCAGAAATGAAAATAAAGAATTCACGATAATGACGTTTTAGTTTTGTCTATTTCAAGTAAATGTGAAGGACAGGTTTACGGATTATTCCTTTCAAGAACATATAACTGTACTTAGAATATATAATTGTACTTAGAATGTTTTCCATGAATTTATTCAAGACTTCATGTTTACATTCATGTATTGATTTTTAATGCTTTTTCCTGTTATAAAAAAAATAAGATTCTCTTGTTACATATTTATCAAGATTTTTTTTCTTTTTTACTAAAACGTTCGTTAAGTTCAGATTACATTCATCATTAAATCAAGAGCACAAAATATGTTTAATGCAAACGTTATACAAAATTGGTAAAATGACAGTTGAATTAGTGCAAAAGTCTGTTATTAAAGAAAAAGGTAAATTAGTGCAAACATTATACAAAATTCCACAAATGAAGGTCGCCCATTCATGACGACAACATCACTGTCTTGTTTCTGATGGTTTTATCAAAATGTTTTATCAGGTTCTTGTAATATAAATCGCAATGTCGTCTGTCAATGGAGACATAGATAACGAACGATCTTTGACAAAAGATTACGTTCGATTCAATCCCATCTATTTGATGTTCTAGAATTGCACAAACACGGTGTTTTGTACTCTGATTTGGGGATGTGTAATACTAAGAAACATGACAAATAAATGCAGGTAACGGAACTTTGTAAATAAAAGTCCCTTGTTTATTTGATCTGATTAATCTTTCATTCAAGTGGGTGGTATTACCCATGCTACTTTCTAGTGAGTACTGTGTCAGTCAATCATAGGTTAAACAAAAGTGGGTCGTTTATATAACATATTCCATAGGAGTAAATGGTTTTTGACGTTTTTGGTATTCTATGGTGTTAAATAGTTAATTAGTAAATTGAACACAGCCGCAGAATACTGCAAACTAGAGTAGAAGTAACACAATATTTAGTTACACACAAAACGTAATATCAACGGTTAATTATAACATATTGTATGTAACATGCATACATATATTTAATTCTTTACTCGATCTTACATTTTTCTACCTTACAAGTAAAACGACACATTTATGATGCTGATAATTCGATATAATATGAGGTGTAAGCGACTGTCTTAAATCTTCTAATAGATTAACAAAGGATATGGGGTATCCATCCATGATATGGAATCATTACAAGCGCAATTACAAACAAAACACACAAAAAGTAATTAAAAGCGCTTTTATCGATGTTTTTTTTTTTTTTTTTATCTCAGTGTCACAGTAAGGCCATCATCACGAAGCAAGAAAGAAATACTCTCATTTTACTGCGTCACAGACGGCTCCTAGCATAACATTTGTTAAACATTCGAATATCCCCAGACAATTTGTATAAATCGGACATTTTTTTGTCGTTTCTCAGCTTAAATAGGAATCCTTATGTAACATATCTTTCCAATATAACACGTCTAATATTTCTAAAGATTTGTTCAAAGCATATTTTTGTTTGAAATATTGCCTCAAACAAAGTTAACTGAAAATATGTAGCATAAAAATTCCTATTTAAGCTTGGAAATGACAAAAAAATATTTAAGCAGACTCTCAACCCGACACAAAATTTCAAGATTTTAATGTAAAGCAACGCTTAGACACATATATGTGTAACATGTGGTAAATATACAATAGTAAACATGATTTATAATACAATGGTGACATTAAAAAGCAGAAAAAAAACAAAAATTTATACAAATCAATATACATACCACAATAAGTTCTAGCTTTCTAATCAAAGATGACACCTGTTCATGGTTGCAGAGTTGTCTTCTCATCGAGGTCATCATGTGTTGCTTGATGTATCATTGTGTTGGTGTATTCATGTATGTACTGTTTGAGTGTTTGTACTTTTCCTTTTTGTTAATTTCCTGTGATGTCGATGTTGTATTTCCTTCGATATATTATTTAGAATTCGCCTTAGTATGTCTTCAAACCCATTTTCTTTACGTTATGCAGTTGGCCTAGTTATTGTTAAAATGTTTTAAATAATTTTTCCAATTTGAGTTCACATGCTACATCGATCTTTTAAGACATAAATGTTGAATCAATCCAACATCCATGATAAATAAGTTGTCTTCGCAGATAAAACCCTTACCAACATTGTGTTTGTGTGTTATTCAAATTACAGTAAACTTGTTAATCAAAGAATGAGGTATCGACAATTAACTTGAAAACTCAACCTATATCCTCACGGCTCTTTCCAGAAAGAAATACTTTATTATCATAGGAATGTTCTTTCGGAATTTCAACCAAAGATGAAGAACTGGATCTTTCTGCCCTGTATTGGATACCTACATAACATACATGTGCTTAGCTTAAATGTTTTATTGCTTGGTTTTCAAAGTGATCTATGAAACTTCCTTGTAATTTATCAAAATCAATCTTATCAGCAATCAAACAGTTATAAAAAAAAGGTACCAGAATCATAATTTAATACGGCAGACACGCGTTTCGTCTACATAAGACTAGTAAATGACGCTCAGAACAAAACAGTTAAAAGGCCAAACAAATACAAAGTTGAAGAGCATTGAGGACCCGAAATTCCAAAAAGTTGTGCCAAGTACGGCTAAGATAATCTACTCCTAGGGATTAGAAAATCCTTACGGCCTAGCCAAGATCAGATGTGCATTTCATATTGGGTCTATGTTATAGGCTTGTAAAGACAAGAAGATAAACTTTACATAAGTAATACATCTTTGAACTGAAGAAGAGGATGTAGGGTTTCACAATGAATATCAAATATCATGTATAGGTGTTACCGTTTTGAAAAAAAACCCACTAAAATACACGCTGAAAATGGGCAAAATTACACGTTATGTTGTTTCATTTAAAATTTACCTTTTTTTATCAATTGATAGTTAATAATTGAACTTAATTTGAACTACATTATTGGTTCACTGTTATAGACAATTTATTCTTCTTTCTTTTACTGGTTGTTGCAACAAAAAATCTTCAGTGGTTACAAAGTTATGATAAAAAGTTGAATACTATGCGCTCGTTATGCAATTTTGTACTTTTGTTTTTAGCTTGCTCAGTGTAGTGATAAAAGAGAAAAATAAATTAAATTTATGATATTATGTCTTTTATTTTCTCTTCTAGTATATACATTATCAGAAAGTACCTCATTTATCAAAATTGCAGTACCCTAGCTGGAGATATATGCCATCAAAGTTGGGTATACAAATAAAGTGAAAAAATGTCTTGTCCGTAGACATGCATTCCCTAGTAAACTGGAAGCATAATTACATTTATGTTGCATTGCTAAGTTCCTGTTCTTTTGTAGATATGAAAACACTACTAACATTTTTTTCTACCATCTATTAATAGAGGAAAAAATTCAAAAATGTGTCAGAATGTCTTGTCCGTAGACACATGTCTTGTCCGTAGACATGTCTTTTTATCAATATTGCTTGGCTTTATGGGTCTTAATTAGTCCTATGTGTTGTTTAAACTTAGAAATATCTTATTTTTAATAAATGAATGGTAATTTAAGTGTTCTCAATTTTTGTAAAATGACTTTACGGGAGTGGATTTTAAAAAGTGTCAGATTATCAGTCATAAAAAGCATACCTTATTTTACTTCAATATTGTTTATTCCAGTTGATGCATACCTTAAAAGATTAACTAAATCAAATGAAGAAAAAGTATTTCTCTCTCTCTAACTTTATCTTTTGCATTTCAGTATTAACAGCAGATGAGGAAGTGTCTACGGACAAAACACTTGTACATAACAAGTATTAAATTCAATTATTTGTCTGCTATGGAACTAAATCTTATTTATAGGTGATAAAAGTTATCTATTCAAATTAAAACTCAGTATTTTCAACATGAATATAGTCACAATTAATTCTAACAGATTTTTTTTTAACTGAAATTGTCTTGTCCGTAGACATTACCACAATATATTTGTATCCAATTTCCTTGATTTCAGCCTAATTTGATAGGTAAAATGTATGTTATTCTTTTAAGAGAACACATTCAACTATGTCAAAATTGAGTTTTAATAATAGTTTGATTGTTTTAAACAGTCAGATATATGTATTTCAGTTAAAAGAATGTGTCTTCAGTTTGGCTTAATCAATAAATTATTGAGATATGTAAAGAATTATGGGTACATTTTTGTATTTTCCAAAATTTAAAAAACACAGCTTAAAATTTAAATAGTAACTTTTAATCTTAACTTTAACAATCATCTTTGAAAGCATTTAATTGAATATCAATAAAATGTCTTGTCCGTAGACATTATCAAAATGTATGTGTTTCCATTTTCCTCGAAGTTAAGCATCATTTGATAGATAAACCTGATAAAATGTATAGTTTTTTTTAAGAGAACACTTTCAGCTGTATTCAAAATTAGGTTTTAATAATGCATTTCATTAAATATGAATACAATGTCTTGTCCGTAGACAAAACATATAAATTGTATTGCTAAGTTTGATTGTTTATTGTAAGAATACGCATCAAGTTATTTTAATGTTCTATACACCAAAAGAAAGGTTTTTTTTGGAAGTTTTGTTATTTATAGATAATTTTAGATACAGTTTTATCAGATAAGATTAATGATCAAAGAAAGCTACTGTTGTTTGAAATAACTGTGAGTTAAACATGTTCTTGTCATTTTTTTTTCAATTAAAATGTTTGATATTCAATAATTCTAAACATATTTTGTTGTCTTTGTCATTGACCAAAAATCTGACACTGGTGACCATGTCTTGAAGCCAACCATTAAAGAAAATTATACAGTTTTTAAACACCATTTATTTAATAAAAATATTAAATATTTCTTCCAAAAACTGTATGTAATTATATAAATGCTTCCAGTGTTAGCCTAACGATAGCAATTTTTCATAATTTAAACCATTTTTGAACCAAAATATCAAAAGAGTTTTTCCCTGAGGTGATACTCATTTTTGACCTCATGTGAAACACAAAATGCACATCTGATCTTGGCTAGGCCGTTAGTTTTTCGAAAAATTTCAAGTTTTGTAAACAGGAAATTTATAAAAATTACCATATAATTGATATTCATGTCAACACTGAAGTGCTGACTACTGGGCTGGTGATACCCTCGGGGACGAAACGTCCACCAGCAGTGCTATCGACCCAGTGGTGTGAATAGTTATGAAAGGTACCAGGATTATGATTTAATACGTCAGACGCACGTTTCGTCTACATAAGACTCATCAGTGACGCTCAGATCAAAACAGTTAAAAGGCCAAACAAATACAAAGTTGAAGAGCATGGTGGACCCAAAATGCCAAAACGTTGTGCCAAATACGGCTAAGGTAATCTACTCCTGGGGGTAACAAGCCGAAGTTAGTATGAAACTACCTAGTCTAAGAATCAGATGTAGATTCTTACAAATTCCAAGGATCTAGAAGATTACATACGATTTAAGTCTCTTTTATCTTGCAATAGTATTAAAACATTTGACTTTTCTACTCTTTTAACAAGTATTTCATATTTTAAAATAAAAAAAAAAAACATTGAAATAATCTGTCTTTTTTCTGTTTCATGGACACGAACAGCTGACGTAGTTACAAGTAGCACATATACAGAAGGAATAAATCATACTTTGTTAAAGATCACACTGATTCCAAAAAAATTCTCAGAAACTGACATGAACAAGATTCTTGATTTCTTCGCTGAATACATTAGATATTTAAGGGAGTGTAATAATACAAATTCGAAACTCACAAGCTTTTCTTATTCTTTAACTTCACATTCTTATATGTGGATGATGTTTTCTCACTAGATAATTTATACAACTTATTAGGGTCAGTTGAGAACAAAACTTTACGATAAAAGAGATAATTTCAGCTTTCCAATTGTGAACTTTCCGTTTCTATAGAATAACATTCCAGCAGCGCCTACATGAGGAGTATATATCTTTCAGCTGAAACGATATTTCAAATGTTGCATTACTATCGCCGTTCTTTTGATAGAGTCTTGCTTCTCACAAAGAAACTATTGAAGAGTTTCAAATGGTTAAGTGAAATCATCCAAAATAAATGGACCGTTATAAAATATCTGTTTCGCAGATTAAGATGGATATGCTCGAATTTTCGTTACTAGAACGCTATCCGCTTCTCATATATTACCTACCGATTCATACTTATCACTGGGGTTGTACTTATACAAACAACACGACAGGTTCCACAACGACAGGGGAGCAAGATCAGCGTACGTGTTTGAAGTACATCAGATTATCTCTGATTTTAGGTGGATCGTGTTGCTCCTTGCATAATTTACTATGTTATGTTTTATGAGCTGCTTTTTGTCACTTTGTCGTTTGTTTCTGCCATAGTATTGTCAATATATTTTCGAATTATGAGTATAAAATAACTTTTTTGGTATCTATCGTCGTCCTAAATCTTTCCTTAGGAAATTTGTAGCCCTATATTTTTGAAAACTTCTTCAACAGATGATAGAATATCCACAAACAGTAGTATGTTCTTGTTTGTGTTCAATGGTTTTTTCTAAATTATCATTATATAGGAAATTTGAATTGAATTAAGGGTTGTGAGTTGATTGCGTGTCATTAATTATTTGTCTTGGTTGATAATTTGTTGCTTATTTTATAACCTTTGTAAATTACATTTTCATGTTGTGTATTGCTTATTCAAACAATACCTTAATCTGTCATATACCTCATATGTTCACCATAGTCTAACTTCTAGTATGTATAGCTACTACGTTTATAACTATTGCTGGATATGATTGAAATGGGATGATGGATGATTTGATATAAAGTCTTCTACAACAATTAATTAACACAGTTTATTTCCAAGTATGAGGCACAATATTATAATTATGATCTAGCCTTTACAAGCCGTCGTCGGTACCACTATAATATGATAAACAATAATACATTAATAGGTACAGGTTTCTCAGTCTATAATTGATCACCTTAATTTGATGTGTAAATTTTCTTTTATTCTAAAGACGTTTTCATCATGCCTTCCTGATATTTGCATTCTTTTCAAAATACAACAATTGGATTTAAAAATAGACTTGATTTATTGAGCTAGATATTAAAGCTTTATATTTTTCAGATTTATCATTTTAACATATTCAAGGTTTGGTTTTGTCTCTTTATCCCGAATCTGATTCCCACCTAATATTGATTGTGAATAATACTAACCCCAAAAACTATATATTTTTAATTTCGGAGATTCCTGGTAGCTGCAAATGAAGAGCTAATAAATAAAAGTTTGCAATAGCGAACCAACATAGATGTAAATTTAAACATGAATATGAAGTGCATTATACCGAAAATTTCCGAATGTTATATAAAGGTTAGTGAATTTGTTAAGTAGGACTACTCCATTTACAAAATATGAAAATTTCACATTAAACATCATTTTACTATCATTTTACCAAAAAGCCACAATTGACATGTGTCAACATCATAATAAAACATATATTTGAGCAAACCACTAGAGCAGTATTTCAAGACAGAGTTCAAATAGTTGGATATTCGTATCTCAAATACTTATCTTAATCAGTGTCATATGACAGAGAATGTTTCGAAGGACTAACAATTTCTTTTGCTAAGCTATAATCCATAATTGTATAAAAAGGGCAAATAAGTGGTCTTTCTCATCTGAATCTTCTTCTTAGTTTTAAACTAGTTCATAGACAATGGTCAAAATTCAGTTTATAAAACTTAAAAATATTTATTTCTTTTTATTATCAGATCATTATCTTACGGTGTTAAGAATTAGACGTCAGAAGTTCATTTTGACCGAAACTTTGTTTATAAAAAAGTTTTTTTTAAGTTCTGCTTTCAACACAAGGTAATTATAGCTCTAAGCTTGACATGATCCACATAAATCTTTTATTTCAATTTCTTCTTTTTTGCCATCGTCATCAAGTGTAATTGCATCAGCTACAATATCTTCACAAATTGTTATTTCACCTGCGTCATCGTCGTCGTTAATTGGCGTCACACCACGTCGCATATGTTGAACCTTAAGATGAGTAACTTTTTGTCCTGTTGTCTTTGATTTATCATCTATATCAGACTCTTCTGATTCCGCTTCTTTCTCCTCCTCCTTCTTAATAAGTTTGGAACGAAAACCAGAACAGGGAATTTTCTCATAAAATGCTTTGCGAAATTGTTTGTTTGTATAGACATAAATTAAAGGATTCCATACAGATGCCGACTTTGCAAACATGGATGCCGAGGTTGAAACAATAACTGGCAATTCACCAAAACCAAATGCAACCCAGAATGCAGCGACTGCATACGGCGTCCATGCAAACATAAAGACACCTAAAATAATAGACAATTAATATTCATGACCTAATTTATAAGGTTGCTTCCATTTGAAACAATAATGATACATCTTAACGAAAACATAGACTACAGAAAACTCATGAAAGATACTATCCTTATGGAAATACCGCTTGATATATTTGATGCATCCAACGCACTTTTCTAAGGTAATCTTCATAAGGAATCCCTGAGTATATAACTAACAGATCTACGGTCAACTTAACCCGAAGAAGATAAAAGTTTGGTTTAAAAAAAACCCAAATTAAGACTTCTTTGCTACGACGTTATTTCCTAGAAAGAATTTTACTTCGATGATTACATAAACTTGAAATTTGTCCATTCTCTAGAAGGAATTAACTTCGATGGTTACATACAATTTTTAAACTTGTAATTTTTCCTACTGAAAGAGCTTTATGTTCCTATTATGAAATGTTTCATTGTCTTCTTTTTGTAGATTCGGTTATTGAAATCAGCATTGAATATATGTGGATGAAAAAATTGAAATGCACAGGTGCTATCTACCTTTCCAATTGACATGATTTAAATGTTACTAAAAATAAATGTGTGGAAGAAGAGATTGAAATGCGTAGGTGCTTTCTATTTAAAATGATTTAAATATTAATAGGTTAGATTGAAAGATCAAATTAACGTCGAAGAGTGTTCAAAAGCTTAGTATCTTTCATGAGTTTTATCTTATACAAAATTATAAGCATAGGTGTATTTTTATGAGTTTTTACACTACCGTTTATATTTCGTATATGTACGAAATCCCTTTCTTCCTAACACTTTTTTTATCGATTTACCATATGTTTTTATGTTCCTATCAAATGGCATTGCACGTAAAATGTAAGGATTTTTTTTACATTTCCATATAAACGGAAGGTCTCAACCAACTATGTTTTTTTTTTCTTAAAATGGCCTCTATCAAGTCATAAATATAGCAATTGTTGTCAAATAGTCCATTTCTATGTATGTTGGCGTTTGTTTTTGTTGCAGTTAAGTGTTTCTTTTGTTTCGTTGTTTTCTTCCTATAGCTGATGTGTTTCACTGGCTTTGGTTTGCTTTTTTCGCTTAGTCGAATGAAGAATATTGAAATGAATATTAAACTATTGTTGTAGTTGCAGCTAGTTACTACATTTGTATCAGTATCGGTTTTTTTTTATTATTTTGGTCAGAAGTTTCTCTTTTGTTTTATTTTTTTTTTTTTGTTTTATTTTACTGCATTTTTTATTTTCATATTTATTTCAATTTTTCAAATACGTCTGTCTTTACTTATACTTTTATTCTTTCGTGGACTTTTTTATAAGTGTCCTATTAAGTATAAATAAAATCTTTAATTTTGAAATAATTAATACATTGCTCTCTTTCCATTACATTTGCTTACATCTTTTCTCGGATGGTTCGTCTGTACAATCCATGTAATGGATATATTGTCATGCAACCTAAGAGAACATTTATTTCAAAATATCACTTGCATAATCATTTTCTTCCAATTTTTTGACGACCATAACATTTGAAACTTGATTTGATTAAATACAAACTTACCAATCATTAAAGCAATAGTTTTGGCCATTTTTTTTTCAATTCTTAAGTTCCTTTTGGCTATTCTGCTTTTTCTGTCAAATGCAGTATTTCTTGCCATGGACCGAATCTAAAACAAATAAAAACATTGAAAACTGACTTCTTAAAAACACATTATACATGTATTTATAGATATAGAAAGATGTGGTGTGAGTGCCAATGAGACAACTCTCTATCCAAATAACAATTTCTAAAAGTAAACCATTATAGGACAAAGTACTGTTTTCAACACGGAGCCTTGGCTCACACTGAACAACAAGCTATCAAGGGCCCAAAAATTACTAGTGTAAAACCATTCAAACGGGAAAATCAGCAGTCTATATAGATATCTACAAAAGACGATTAATATCATGATGTTGTTTTATTCAAACTTTATTTACTCGTTATCACGACTTTGTAACTAGTAATAACGACTTTGCTAACAATGTGTTACGTCTATGCTTTCGCATTATTACAATTAATCTAATTTTAACATAAAACTTCAAACCAACACTATTCAGCTCTACACATGCATTACACAAAAGTGAATTTAAAGTTTTCTTTAAATAGTTTTCTTTTGAAAACTTGAAGGAAACAATTTGATTGAAAAGCGTTTTATTCAGTAAAGTAATTACTTGGGAATATATCTGAGCATTTCTTAAAGGATTTTTTTGTTGAAAAAAATGAATGTTTTGTTTATCACCAAGTTTGCATTAATTTAGCATTTTTTAGAACTGGACCAGTTAAATTGATTTAATAAAGTGTAACATTAATTAAATCGGCACACCTATAAATAACACTCAAATAGAAATTTTGGAGTTCACTCGATTTGTCCATTAAACAAGCCAACGCTTAACTCCTTACGAAGATTTAAGGATGTTTGCTCCTCCTTTATTTGATTTTTTTGTGAGATATTAGGATCATCTGGTTTTAACAATGTAGTGCTAATAAATATTTTACCCGCCAATCCCTTCTTCTCATTTCATACTTTTATCAAATATAATTTTAAAAAGCATTATTTGAAATTCTTATAAAGTCATTTTTCATAGTTTTTGAAAGAAAAAATCTCAAGTTTTTGATGAAGTTGTTTTTCTCTTAGAGATAACTAGAAACGCATTACATCAATCAATTCACAGGTTATTAATTCAAATGATTAATCTTATCGAAGAAGATATTGACCAATTAAATGAAAGGTTATAACGTTTAACACATACGATTTCCTTCTAATGACTGTAAAAGTCTCATATTTATCTCGTATTGATACTAATACCTACTGCTTATATAACAAAATTACATGTATTAATCTTTCGATAAGCTTCCTTCATGCAGTAGTACATTTGTTTAAGTTCACATCTCTTACTTTGATTTTCATTATGAATAAGGTTAACGTAAATCTTTCATGGCACAGAAGATTAAAAAGGACATAAATATTTAAATAAAACCTGCATATTTATATAAAATACATTGCATACATATGTATACAACAAAGAAGGACACTATTAGTTACACAGTGTGCAATTGTCCTAATACGAGAATTTATCGGGTTAATAAAATTCATATCGGGTGAGGCGAAGCCAAACCCGATATGAATTTTATTGACCCGATAAATTCCGTATTAGGACAATTGAACACTGTGTAACGAATTTATCCTGATTTTGTTATATTACATATTATTATATTCAAATTCAATTTTTGGACAATATCAACAAATATATTTTAGATATTAAATCTAAAACTGTGAAAAATAAAAAATATTATGACTACAAAGCAACTCAACTGTTTTTGTTTTATTAGGTCAATGGTATAAGGCAGATAATTCCAATTGACGTAATAAATAAGGGAGATAATTCCAATTGACGTGATAAAAAATTGTACTGAAATTTATTAGGACAATATCAGCCAATCAAATTACGAGGAATTACTCTAAATCAGGATAAAATGATTTCTTTTCAGGAAATTCTTTAAACGATGTTAATCCATGTTCAGCTCAATGTCAAACTGGCAGCTTCTAGAAATTTAGCTTATTCTTATCCGGACAGACATAAAACTTGCTTAATGTTGGACTAAACATCATCTGCTTAGTCAAACATTATATGTGAAATACTTCTTAGACCCGTCTCTCAGAAACAACCATTTTAAACAGATTCTTAGTAAAAGGATAAAAAAAAATGCTGATATGATTACAAATGAGATAACTTATCATCAGAGACCAATTGACGTCGAAGATTAGCAGCTATAAGTCACTGTATGTAATCGATATTCGAGAATCATGAAATAAAAATAAAAGAAAATGTTATGAAATTTTAGATTAATATGAAGACAAGGGTGTACATTAAATGTTTTAACACTAAGGGGAATTCAAATGTAGAACATTCCTAACTAAGAACTGAAGATGGAAATCATTTTACAATATTTGAATAAATTTAATACCTGGAATCATACTTTAAAAGACATAGCCTTTTTACAGGAAACTCTGGTTGTATGGTGTTAGAAAAATGCAGAAATCAAAAATATTAAAAATTTTGTTCCGAAAGTTTCAAAGCATATCTTGTTTCGCAAGACAGAATGTTATCACAGTTACAGAAATCTTTCACAACGTAGAATTTTAAATTGGTCTACTGATTTCAAGTTACAGTTACTGTTCAATAACAACGTCCATATACAACACACCTAACGAAGACTCGTAAATCCTAATAATTCCAAACAAAGTTTCAAATTGAATACCTACACGACAATGCTACGTGTTGAGTTACGTTTCAGTTAAATTATTATACTTAATAAAATACATTCAGTAATTTATAAATTCTACAAAAATCAAAATATATTAAAGATAGCTACACAATAATTTACACATGCATGATACAATTTCTAATACGAAACACGTATATTCGAGTGTATCTGTCGTGTTGAATTGTAATTACTCATAAAGAGCGGGGAAACAAATAAGGTTTACGTACAGACAACTAAAAATAAATATTTCAATCTAATTTTATTTCTACAAACGAGTGATCTTGAATAGGCTTTGGATTTTCGAATAGTGTGGCCTCGAGCCACACTATAGAGATATTGGTTGTCGAAATGCGCATCTGGTACAGAATAAAAATTGGTACTGTTTATCTTATTGCACGACATGAATTTATTGGTTGCTGATAAACTTCAATTGACGCATCTGAAACCAAAATGCTTGTCAAGCTAGAATGAACATTTAAAAACATTTAACTAGAACAGAGAAAACACGTGGTTAATTTGTTAATTTGAGTTGAAAACCTCATTTTAAGATGCAGGCATATAATCGTAAATGAAAATTTATCAAAAATTTATTCATGCGCCACAGCGAAACAATGGTTATTACCCAGACGATATGATAATGATAAAAAAATATCCAAATAAGTATCGTTCAGGGAATATTAATAATTACTACTGCTCCTACTTGATGTGAGATTCCCTTTAAATTTTATTTATGAATTTTGCTCAAAAATAAAGAAGCAATATAGCCTTTTTACGTTGATGCGGCGTGAAGCAGTCAAATATTCATCAAACATTAAGTTTTGTAATTACTTTCAGTATATTTCGACCTTTAGACAAAAGGGATTTAATAGGATTTTACCAGACGCAACGAATATGGTGTGTTATAAAATTTAACATGACTTTTAGAACTGTGTAATGTAATAGTAAAATGCAATATATAAACCTGCTAGTGTTAACAATATCTGAACATGATCTAACATGATGCCAAAGTATACTACACGAGATGAAAGACATGAAACTACTCACAAACATGCAAAATGACCAGTAAACAAGTGGAAATAATAGTAGACAATCCGATATGATCATGAAAATGTCATGCAAAAAGTATGAGATATAATAGTAAACTACATTGTATATGGATATGAACATACAAACGTTAAAAAATACATCACATGACAGTCAAAACAAGAGAGATATAATATACCGTATAGAGGGTTATTTTCGCTGGGTGTAAATTTTCGCTTATTTTCGCGGATAGAACAAAATCGTCAAAATAAATTCAACCAAATTAAATGTGCACATGCAAAGATATTGATAAAAATTTTGAATCCGGCAAAATAATAAATGCCAAAATATTTCGTATACCTTATTAAATACAAATCGCGAAATTTTACACCCGCGAAAATAACCCGTTATACGGTAATTAAACTATATATTTTAACGTGAATTTTTATTATGTGATCCTGTGTTATGACCTTTAATAAAGAAAAAACAAATAAAATAAAAGGAAAACAGAACTCCTAGGAGAGTCCCTTATCATGATATGTACATACTATGAACAACATGAAACTACTCACGAAGTCACTCACCGTCATGAAGACATAATAATAACAATATATCATAATGAAGATTGGTATCCAGTAACAGTTTATAAATATAGCTATGTTGTAGCTAAACGCTGAAGCACTGTTATAATCATATGATATACCACAGGCTGTTCCCGCACCTTCGAATACATATTCACTCCATCCAACTAGAGGCAGAAAGCTCCAGACAAAACCAAAAAAGTAACATAAAAATACTGATATACCAACAACTCTGTGGTTTATTTTGGAAGCTTGAAGAGGCTTTGCTATTATAATGTATCTGTCCACAGAAATGGCAGTTAATATATACAAATTAGTCAAGCCTAGTATATATACAGTAAATCCATGGAACACACATCCCGACCATCCCCACAACCATCTATGTGCAAAATTTGAGGCTGCAGGTAATGGTGCTCCTACTGTACACATGAGGAAGTCGCATATTAACAAACTTATGATAAACATGTTGGTAGGCGAACGAAGCTGTTTGTTGGTGAAAAAGACATAAAGAGCGGATCCATTTGCGAGAGTACCAATCACTATTGCAATTGTTAAGTATACACCAAGTGATGTCAGAATCAAAGGAGATAGTAATAGCGCTGGAGTGTTCGTTTCGTTATTCGTCATCTTTGTTTAAATATCTGAAAAAGAAGAAAATACTTTGTGGTCTATGATCTCGATGGTGCCTATGTATAAGTCGCACCTTATATTTCGTTTATAAGCAAACAGCAAATCCAGTTTTCTGTTTACAGTTCATGTTTAAAGAGTGTTGAAATAGACAAAACAAGCCAAAAGTACCATAAGATTAAAATTACTGTAAACATAAATCTGTGTTTCAAATATATATAAAATGTATATACTAGTATACTGAAAAGTTAAATTTTTAAAATATCGAACTCCGATAAAAATTCAAAACGGAAAGTCCGTTAAATCAAACGTTCATACACATCAAACGAATGGATAACAACTGTCATAATCCTAACTTGGTACAGTCATTTTCTTATGTAGAAAATGGTGGATTAAACCTTGTTTTATAGCATGCTAAGCCTCTCACGTGTAAGACAGTTGCATAAAATTTCATTATTTTGACAACGATGTGTGAACAAAACAACCCGACACAATAGATAAAAATGTCGAAAATAGGGGTACAGCAGTCAAGAGTGTGTTATAATTTTAAACACTATAACTCGGGTTAAAGTGTGTGATAACATTTTGTGGTGAAATTTGATATATGTCATACCACGGCTCAATTTAATGCACTTATGACAATACCACTTTACTAATCAGAATGATTTTTTTCTAGTGTTTTAAGAAATGATTTTACTTTTTTATTCATGAAATATTTAGTAACATTTTTTTTCTTTTGCCTTAAATACGCAAATGAGATTCGAAAACTATACCAATACAGAAAGACATGTTTTTGCAATTATAGCACAACTTTATATGGTATTTTTTAGCAAGTACATAATGTATTTAACATTTTTGTTTGCTAAACATGCATGTGTTCTCTGTCTATCTGGTAAAGGTTATTATAGATACATATAAAAAGCTTGTAGCTTGATAAGAACTACAAACATTACGTAAAAAAATCATCAACAATATCAGGCTTATAATTTTGATCGCCAAACAGACACATCATTGGCGCTAAAACAATATTACATAAACATCTGTATTTCCTCAAGTTTTGTCAATTAATAGCCTGTATTACCTAATCGTGAACCATAAAAGAGATAAAAGAATTTCCTGACTGGCAAGGTCTAGTAACCATCGAAAGCATGATTCAGAAAACATCATAAGGAGATAATATTGATTCATTCATAGGGTCTTTGCATTGGAAATAAATCAGCTGTTGGCATGATACGGGTTACTTATTCTGACATCAGATTTGGCCTTCTGTTAAACTGTGTTTTACTGTGCGTATTGTTGTTGTTTGTTCTTTCTAAATTGGAGGTATAGGGGGAGGGATGAGATGACAAAAAAACATGTTTAACACAGCCGCATTTTTGCGCCTATCCCAAGTCAGTTGCCTCTAGACTTTGTAAGTCTTGTATGATTTTTAATTTGAGTTTATTTGTATATTTTGGAGTTTAGTATGACGTCCATTATTACTGAACTAGTGCACATTAGAAATGTGTCAAAAAGACAACAACCCGACCAATGAGCAGAAAACAGCCGAAGACCAGTAATGTGTCTTAAATAAAGCGAGAACATCCTGCATTCTGAGGCTTGCTTCAGCTGGCACCTGAACAAAAATGTGCACTAGTTCAGTGATAATGGACGTCATTTTAACTCCAAAATTAAAAAAAGAAACAAAAATCAAAAAATCAAACAAGACATACAAGACATACAAAAGTCAGAAACTCCTGACTTGTAAGAGGTGCTAAAATGCAACGGGGTTAAACATGCTTTTTGAGATCTGAACCCTGTCCCTATAGCTATAGCCTATGCAGGAAAAAACAAACACACAGCAATATGCACATTCAAACTAAGTGAAAAGAAGTTCAAGCCAAATATCAGACTAAGTAACAAAAGAAACTTAACAAATTGACAATATACTCATTTTAACAAATGACACCTAGCAGTTACTGGCATGCAAGCTCCAGACCTAAATTTAACTGATTAAAAGATTATGTCTTCATTATATGAATATAAAGCACAATTCCGCCTGTCAAGGGTTTAGTATCATACCATCATAAAATATATGAGAAGAACACTACCAGTATCAGACGTATAATTGGTTTTAGAATAAATGTGTTTATTTTCGATGCAAAGACCTTATAAGTAAATCAATGTTGAAACCAACTGTTTACAAAACACAAACTAAAAAACCAACAAATGGTCAACACAAACCTCACCAAAAAAACAGGTTTCATATAATGTGAATTGGAAGGGAAAGCATATTCAGCTCTACATATGGCACCCTTCTTGCTGTCCTGTTATCGCCTGATTTGATATGTCACATCAGAGGAAACGGAGGGTTAGATTGAGGTAACGATGATGGGAAAACATCTGTCGTAATATGTAAAGTAGATATTTTGTAAAGGTCAACCAACTCGTTACTTGTGGGAAGCAACCCACGTATCAAGGAAAATATCATATGAAACGCAAGTGCTGCTTAATTGACGTCATCCATCAATTAGTCAACCCCAAAGGGTGACTGGGGTATAGAAATATGGTCACTTGGTCTTCTCCCGACCGGCAGTAAAACGCTTGCCGAAGTGGGGCGTCCGGTTAACTGTGTGGGATGTATCAAGTTCGCAGTCACGTCCGGTCAGAAGGGGGACGTTAAATCCGATGCCTCGTGTAAAGAGAGTGCCATGCTCTTTGTACGTTAAGAACCCTTGCAACAACTCTTTGAGGGGTCCGTAGGTGGCCTGTTGCAAGGCAAAATTTCTGTCCCTATCCAATATACCCTCATTTTCCAGTGGCAGTCCAAATTTCCCCGACCATCATCCCAGATGGCCTCTATTGTATCAACCTACCTATTGTATTTATTGTGAACTTGTTCTCGTCCTGAATATGCATGAAATATTTGCCACTGGACGTTAAGCAACCAACAATCAATCAATCAATTAGTCAATCACACAGGCGAGGAATTTGTGAAAGTAACCATTCACTTGTTTTCTCATCTTGGTTAAATTGTCCTATTTTTTTTGTGTTTATGATATGATTATATGACCAAGCATAAAGTTTGGGAAACACATCAATTAATCCGTTTCTTATCAGTGACCATTTAACTTGTGCCCAACTTGTGCCCGTAGTAACCGGATTGTTATTTTACATTTATTCTTTAAGTTGAAAACAAATTGCAATCTTTGTCTGCGAACAATATCACTTAATAAAATACCTATGTTATATTCTGTTTATTCGCATCAATATAATTTTCAATAACTATTTGTTTATGATTTTCTGATGTATTAAATTGAACTCGGGACTTTACGCTAAACACAGTCCATGCATTCTGAATGATTGAGTTATTTTCTATTATTTGTCTGGTTTTTTTTTTCGTTTTTAACCATTGCGTCGTCAGTAATTTTCGATCCATGAGTTTGACTGTCCCTCTGGTATCTTTCACCCCTCTTTTTTCTAAAGTCTCATGTGTAATCGTGCACAGGATTCCAGGCACCTAACTCAGTCAATTACTCCACCTGTCATTGTCATTAAGTGTAGTCGTCGATTCTGTGGTCAACGGTATCAAACAGTTTCATTAACAAAGAGCCGTTTAGTCAAGCTTTTGATACATAATCCCTTAGATCACCATTTAACCCTGTTACAGATTGGTGTAAGACGACGTCGTGCCAACCCTTTAAGCAAAGCAGACGATTCAGAGATTGTATGCAGTCTAGCAAATTTCCCAAACAAGTAGTGTGAACAAAATATTAAGCGATGGAGTGCAGCTTCCGACCACGATGAAAACCATTGATGTTAAGTTGCAGTGCGATGTCTGCATGTAAAATATGGTATACTTTAAATTCAGAAAATATTGCGTGCATTTATAAATGCAATTTTGCCATTTTAGACTACAATGCGATTTTAATTTTTACAATTTTTAGAAAAATCCATATATAAAATATTTAAAAATGCATGATTTAATTATCGCATTTTTTCGCAATAATAAAAACCTCGCAATTACTTCTGAATTAACAGTAATTGACAGGTAAAATATGAATTATCAATGCAATGCCGTGAATCAGAAATGTTTTCCTGTGGACAATTTGGCTTTTCAAAATAATTTTTTTTTCAAAAACAAACAAAGCATGTGATAACAAGCCAACAAAAACGAGCCAACGAGATTATTTAGCAATGGAATTTAGACTTTGTCTGGGTGTGTTGGTTTATTTAGGAAGTATACACTTACTTGTTTTGATTTAAAAGGGTATTTTTAGTACAAGAGAACGAAGTCAATATCATTTTCATGAATTTTTTTGGTAATCAGATATACAAATTTTAGCCAAAACATACATATCAAAATAGCAGCCTCTGTCAACAGGAAAATGTGCAAGTACAAAGGTAGTAAAAAACTTCTAAGTCATTACTAGTAACTAGTAAATTGTTCTTTTTTATACTGATTTTTTTATTGATTTTCTTATTGTAATTGCTTTGCTTTCCAACTTGAAAAACTGGTTTTAATTTTAAAGCATGGAAGGTTTAAACTGATAGGAACACCAACAAACCGATTGAGTAATGATGCAAAAATCGTTAAGTTCCTATCTTATAATTATCTCGGAATTTCATGGTAATGCATGGGTTCTATCAACGATGTTAGGACCCTCAATGCTCTTCAACTTCGTACTTATTTGGCTTTATAAATATTTTGATATGAGCGTCACTGATGAGTCATATGTAGACGAAACGCGCGTCTGGCGTACTAAATTATAATCCTGGTACTTTTGATAACTATTTACACCACTGGGTCGATGCCACTGCTGGTGGACGTTTCGTCCCCGAGGGTATCACCAGCCCAGTAGTCAGCACTTCGGTGTTGACATGAATATCAATTATGTGGTCATTTTTTATAAATTTCCTGTTTACAAAACTTGAACTTATTGAAAAACTAAGGATTTTCTTATCCCAGGAATGGATTACCTTAGCCGTATTTGGCACAACTTTTGGGAATTTTGGACCCTCAATGCTCTTCAACTTCGTACTTATTTGGCTTTATAAATATTTTGATATGAGCGTCACTGATGAGTCTTATGTAGACGAAACGCGCGTCTGGCGTACTAATTATAATCCTGGTACTTTTGATAACTATTAGGAACTTCGTCATTGATCGTTATTATGGGGTGTGCCAAAATTTCCGGATGTTAACATAAGTATCATGGAAATGACATTTAACAAGCATGTGACTATATCGCAATTCTTTACGGGTTTTAATGAGGTAATAAAAATAAGGAAGAAAAGCAAAACCCAGCGATTTTTTCATCCAAAAATTAAAGTAGTTTTGAACATTGACAGATAAGTATATACTTCTATTTAGTGTTAATTTAATATCAAATGAAATTGTCTCGTCATTTGTTGCTTTAAAACACAATTTGCAAGTTGTTTCAGCACCGTGAAGCATTTACACAAAAACTTTAATTCTAAATTTGAATTCTGTGATAAAATCAAAAGAACAAACAAAACTATCACACTGTTGTGGTCCTAACACATCTTTCCCATTATTTTGATTAATTAAGAAATAAATAAAATCTCAAAAGGTTAAACATATGAATGAATTCATAGTTTGAAGTTGTTTTAAAAACTTGTCAAATAATTCTGATATTAGCCTTAAATCAGCTGTTATTTGTTTATTGTTATTACCACGTTAGATAAATTTCTTCGAAAAGTAGATAATTACTAACAATTTTACAATCATGTTCATTATATTCAACTATTATTTAAGTTTATATAACACTTATCATGTATTATGTTTCTTGTCACTTGTGTATACAATGTATTATGTTTGCATTTTAAACCGCGAGGGTTTCATGTTTTGAAATAAAGAGTTATTTAACAAAACCTTCATGTTAAAAGTAATAATATTAGACGATGTGCAGACAAACTTAATCCTTTTTTTTGTATGTATTGTCATCAGGCATTGTCGTTTTTGATCGTGCCGTCGCAATAAGAAATTAAGAGGAAAACGAAAAAGTTGTCGTCTTATTTATATAAAGGCCAATGAAGAACTCAGAGCGATAAAAATTGACAACTTTTGAATAAAATCTAAGTTATCTTGCACCGTCGCCAATCATTATTATCCACAAACACTCTACTTCAGCTACATATTATTTTTATAATCGAACATTTACCTTGTGTGGAAGTTGCAATGATTGAAACATATAATACAAATAATATTTATCTCGTCTTCCTTCTAAATGCAACTTATTTTCATTCGTGATTTTTTTAATATTGATCAATGTTCAATACCTGTTTAGCTTAAGCCTTTTAAATTCACGTGGTGATTCAAAAATAATCATTGGAGTTTCCGTAAAATTGAGAATGGAAATGCGGAATGTTTTAAAGAGAAAACAACCAGACCAAAGAGCAGATTACAGCCGAAGTCCACCAATGGGTCTTCAATGCAGCTGGAAAAATATCAGCTTCCGGAGGCGTGATTCGTCTTTATTTACAGTAGGAGGTAGATATAAGACGAATAAGCGAATGCGACTTTAAAGATACCCACCCCACAAGATGCTATCGTGTACTTTACAATCTGACAATCTGAGTCGAATTTCGTTTTATTTCTTAGGCAATTAGTGGGGATTGGAATTTGATCATTTTTTGTTGGAGTTCCTACCAATATATAATACTTCCATGATCTAGAATATATGGACACAAACTTGAAAGCTAACACCAACTGTTATGGTATTAATTAATAACAGGAAGTAAAAATGACATTAGCTTTAATTTAACTTAATATTTGTATTGCTTCATTCATTTAACTGTTTAATTTCATCAACTCTGAAATCAAAGAAAAAAAATAGAGCTCATATATCATAGATAATATAATACAACCTCCCTTAATATTTGAGCTTTTCGATTTTTTTCTACTATAATAGTAGTTTAATGTTTTTCAAAGTCAAACAAGATAATGCATGTGACAAGAGGCAACAACCTTAATTAAACAGAAAAGAGCAAACTAGACATAGATGTTTTAAGCGATTATCAAACGTCAACGCTTTATAATAAATCCCTGATTATATTCAAATCTCTCCATTCTCAATCAGTGGTGGAAAAAAAATCTTAATACAATAAAAGCATAATTGAAATAAATTTAAAAGGTCATGAGTTCAATTATTGATTTGTCAAAGACCAAAACCTGGTTACACGATTTGATCAGTACATCCATATGTATAAAAATGCTGTTTGACCTTTATTGTCCACTCGTAGTATTAATATTGCACATAAAATGTCATTCGAACATATAGGGTGTTTTCTGTCCTTCGAGAATTGTACAGGGCAAATTTCATATAAAGTGTTGCGTGAATAAATAAGAGGCAAAAGTTGTTTAACGATTTGCAAAATTTATTAAATTCTTTAAGATGATAAAAAAAACTCCATGTAAAAAAAACAAAATAGATGGTATCAAATGAACACCAAAAAGGGGGAAACCGCGACAAAAATGGCGCCAATGAGTTGTGATGCTGACATATCGTATAGGTTAATCGGTTGACTGTTAAACTTATGACATATCGAGTCATTCTTCATCATATTCATTAATAAAGGTTAATATGAACAGGTTATATATTGGTTTTAAAATTAAGATAGGCAACAAAAGTAGTTTAATTAGTAGTAAAGTTATGTTATGTTTTGCTTAAATAGATATTGAGTGATGCCTGATATTTACTGCTTGTAGTCTATATGAAATTTTTAAGATCACTAGAAAATAAAGAAAATTGAACAAAAATAAAAAGACAGGAAAAGTTCAAATAGGAAAGTCCCTTATCAAAGTGCAAAATCAAATGCTCAAACATATCAAACGAATGTAAATGACTCTCATATTCCTGACTTGGTACAGGCAAGTTTCTAACTACCGTAAACCTGGTCATTTTCATCAGTTTACAATACAAACATTTGAGAAAAAAATGTAAGACTGAATCAGAAAAATAATAGAAAAAGTACAGAATTTAGAAGACATTGCCTTCTTTAACATTTTTTTTATGTATATGATTTATTCCTAAACAAAATTAACTTTTGAAAATGTATAACAAGCAGGAACTCTTAAAAAGACGTCTGAGTACATTGCCCGGTTTTTTTAACTTGCCGTTTGACTTTAAAACTCTATTTACATCAATCAATAAAATTGAGAATGGAAATTGGGAATGTGCCATAGAGACAACAACCCGACCATAGGGCAGACAACAGCAGAAGGTCACCAACAGGTCTTCAATGCAACGAGAAATTCCCGCACCCGGAGGCTTCCTTCAGCTGGCCCCTAAACCAATATATACTAGTTCAGTGATAATGAACGCCATACTAAACTAAAATTGAAACATCTTTGTAACAATAACGCTTCTGTGAAATTGACAGAGTAGATATTTGTATGTGTGTTGGACAGAGTAGATATTTATATGTGTGTTGGACAGCGTAGATATTTATATGTGTGTTGGACAGAGTAGATATTTATGTGTGTATGTCTTAGTTTTATCTTCACCAAGGAAAGAAATTCTATGTCATGCTGTTTAGACATTGGCAGTTAGTAAATCCTACTTCCTCAAAATGCAGATGAGCCACGAATGGACATGCATTACAAACATCTTTCAACAGTTTCATATTCATTGCATCATGCATTTCAATTTATAATGAATAAAAAAACACGTTATATAATTCCTTTCGTCATTTTTTCGTTCTCGACTTTTAGAAAAAGCATATAATGCTTGGTGAGTTTTAAGATTTTATCATTTAAATAAATCCTTTGACTAACCTTATGGCAGCTTTAGCGCTGTTTGTCTGAAAGAAACTTGATTTCAATTCATCTTCCGTCAATCTTCGGCTAAATGCGGTCCATTGTTAATTCATTAGCTGAATGTCTTATTTTTCGTCATTCCATTCGTGTCTGATTACATGTTGATCAATTAATAAATTGTCTATGGAAACACTTTTATCCCAGATCAACCTTAATCAATTCCTAGTTTGATCTGAATAAATAACCAACCTCGGCAAGAAGTTATTCTTCTGTATCAATATGTGAAAGTCATTAAAAGCTTCAATATTTTAAAGACTTGAAAAATATTTAAGACTATTGCAAAACTGTTATTTGTTGCTTATGATGTTCATTGTGTTAAAAATGTACACAGTTATCAAAAGTACCAGGATTATAATTTAGTACGCCAAACGGTCGTTTCGTCTACATAAGACTCATCGGTGACGCCCATATTATCACAACTTTCCTGTAGTAACCTTATACACAATTAACAACTCTTTTTTCCTTTTTACCGTTTACCAGCATCACAGCTGACCGAAATACAAGACACGATTAAATTTATATTCCAGCATACGTGAAAGATTTTTAGTTCTCATGGGCTTGTATTTTAATTTAAGTAAAATAACAAAACTACCGAAATCCGAGTAAAATTCAAAACAGAAAGTCACTAATCAAATGGCAAAATTAAAAACAAAAATCAAACACATCAAACACATGGATAACAACTGTCATATTCCTAACTTGGTACAGTAATTTTCTTATGAAGAACATGTTGAGTTTAACAGGATTTTATAGATAGCTCAACCGCTCACTTATATGACAGTCGCATATAAAGTTCCATTATATTGACCACGATGTGTGAATAAAACAAATAGTCAAACTATGTTATATGTTAAAATAGGGGGTACAGCAGTCAACATTGTGTAATTTCTTAATCACTTTAAAGAATAAATAAAGACAAGGTACATAAGCAAAGGATGATAAACAACGTCAGTACCTAGAATTGTACTTCAATACCATTGATTATTATTTGTGGAGTTGATACGGCACATAATACTCATCACAAGGTCTTGGTGTCTTCCGATGAATTACTTTTTTTAGAAAAAGGACGACACATTACCCCTGGATCATCAACTTTCTGCTCAGACAATGGTAACGTTTAACAAAATCTGAATAGTAGCCGCAAGCTCTTGAATACCTATTTAAGTGTGGCATTTATATCCCATATACAGGTGAAGTTAGTATAATGATACTAAGATAGGGCACATTGTTAATTTTAAAATTAAAATCGTCTGGTTTTTCATATTTCTGGTACTGAGATTACCACTTATATATATCTTATATTCGGGGTATATGTCTAAATATGAGACAGAGAAAGGGAAGACGTCTCTGGTGTTTCTTTAATTTCTGGATAATAAATAAATGGAACCTAATCAGAAAATTTTGGATTGTTAATGGAATGAACATCATCAATACATCTAAATGTGAAATTAAATGATGTGGCTTCTTTAATCTTCTTGTTTTTGACAATTGTCTGAAGGAACTTCGACTCATACGAAATGAGTAGCGGTCGACAAGAAAAGGGACACATTCGTTCTCAGAAAATTTCTGACAATTTGTTGAAACAGTCCACTTCCAAATTCAGCAGATATGAGGGTATCCCAAGGTCAAAACTTTATAGCGTTTGCTACCATTTTTATGTTGGAAAGCATTGTGAATTATTTCTTATTTGCGATTTTTCCATTCCACTTGGGGAATAAAGGTATACAGGGTTGAAAAATATAAAGTTTTGATAGAACTAATTTCAGAGATTTCAAATTAGAACAAGAAGTTCTTTATGGTTTTTGAAGGGTAATCGAGTAAAAAAAAAATCGATTTTGTAACTTCACAAAATTCATGATATTTTTTGTTTTCTTTTATATCCAAAAGGAACAGCTTATCATCTTAAACTCTATGTATCGGGATAGGGGATGACTTTTTTTTATTGTAATGACGATGTTGAGTGTTAAATTATGCACGCAGCATACTTTTTTACGAAGTCTGCATAATATCACATATAAAGGATTAAACGTGGAAGTATTATTTTACATGCAAAAATTTAATTAAAAGTTGTAAACTCTCATACTACCATTTATTTATAGTTTTAAGCAACACTCTTTTGTTGTGTTTGTTGGAATTCTGTTCGTTGACCCTTACAGTTGGTGTTTTTGTTTATGAATTTAAGATTTGTGCTTATCCCGCCCGCTATTTATATGAATTCAACATTAATTGTTCTTTATAGATATCTAATATATATTTTGTCGATGACTCGTTCTTTTTAATATAGTAAGTTCTTATTATTTCTGATATTCTGATTTTCAAGCCCTGTTCGTGACTCCACTTAACCTCTTTATAGAAAGCTTAATTGTCTTGTTATGTAATTTGCACTTCTGGTTGTAAGTAATCCATGTAGTCTAATATAGTTGTTATCCTTCCAGTTCATGTTAGTATTTTTTAGTTTGTGAAATGTCTAATGTGGCGTTGCTTGATTGTTTCTCTTTCTCTGTGGTGTCGATGGTATCATTGTTTAGAGTAGGACATCCAATCTCTATTATTAACGTTTATTTCTTCGCCATAAATGCCCTTTGTCTGTAGTTATTTCTTTTAAAATGGGCCGTTGATGGCTTCTCTTTAGGAGTTACGATGATTCTATCTTTACGAAACCCAGTTGGCGGTTTTATTTTTTAGAATATGTAAATATATCACAGGATTATATGGAGTGTTGTTGGTGCGATTCAGAGCCATCGACAAACAGTATGAGAGTAGTCGCGACTCACATGATGCCTACTATGGACTGCTTAGTGTTAATCAAAGTATTTTGTAGACATAGCTAAAACTGTGGAATATTTTATTATGTAAATGAGTGCAATGGCATTCATTACGACATCAAAACAACTGGTATTGCTATCGTCTACAGCAGATTTTTTTCTGCATTTCCGATTGAAAACCAATTTTATTTGCTATTCTCATTGTTTGACCATATGCATATTAAGATTATCTTATTTAGTCGTAAGTTTAAGTCAGAGGCTGTAGCGCATTATTACCAGCGCGTAATATGTGTTACTTGTTATAAATCTGCTATCAGGATGAAACTTATGAATTAATTCCGATATGTTTACGGAATTTATAATAAAAACTTTTTTGTAGGTCCAATCAGTCATCATTTGGATTTACCCATGTTTCACTTTCAATGTTTACATATTTTTTTTATCTAGCTAAGCATGCCTAGTACAAGTGGAACCGATCTTTAGCTTAGAGTTTCAATTGAAGTTAACATTGAAAAGATTGAAAAATTGATAAATGAAATTATTTCGTTTTTTATTGACTGTGCAAGATGTTAATAAAATGAATAAAGTCGAAATCCTGCTTAATACATGCATTTGTATATTGTTTTGCACTAACACAATAATCTTCTTTATGAAATAGAAGATTTTATAAATCAGTTCTTGTCTCATTTTTATAAACAGCAGAAAAGACAACGTCGAGTTTTTTTGTTACTCAAACCTTCACAAAAATGCTTAAAACGATCTAAAAAATTGGTTCTTTTTTTTCAGAAATAGGAAGCATTAACACAAATTTCCTGTAAATATTTTCTGATACTCCCTCTTTACAACAATACGGTTGAAAACATATTGTTTCGCATATGCCAATGTAAAATATCAGGAAATACTGAAGTATAGATTATATAATATAGGCAACATTTAAACGATAAAGAAGGGTAAAGCGGACGCGTAAACTTTTTAGTCCATTATAATGTTTCTTTTATAATATTAGTATACTACAACTCACTAAGAATGTGACCTTATTTTGAATAAGTTAATATTTAAAATGTATTTACCACCTGCCTCATATACACAATTAACCTTGGTCTTTTCTGAAACCACTAAACGTTTAATTTAAAAATACCCCATAATACATAAGAGAACATGATATACTTTTCATATCCACGAATAAAGCTTGTCCTTACTTTTTGTCAGAAAATTTTATTTAAATTTTAACAGGGTTAATAACGGAAACATTTTTGTTGTTCACTTTGAGTAACGTTTTTCTAAAGAATCAAACCATGACCTTGTCAGCTAGTACTCAATGTACTAGGTTCGTGTGGACTATAAAACTTTACAAAATAGGGAACTTTTAAAAAATCAGATAAAACAAAATTAAAAAAAAGAGGCTTACCTTATAGCAGCTTCAATGGTGTCTGTTTGATGAAAACTTGATTCGGAGTCTTTGGCACGATATGGTGTATTGTTATTCATTTAGCTACATGTTATCCATTATATCTATTCATTAGTTAATTTCAACTTGTCTTTGGAAATGATAGTTTTCCAGATTAACCTTAATCAATTTCTTAATTATAACTCCAGCCTAGATTTTTCTCCTGTGTATAGATCTGTAAAAAAAATCAAGAAAATCTTTCATAGTTACATGTTAAGAAATTGTAAAAATAAGGAGATGTGGTAAGATTGTCAACTATCCAACAGAGACCAAACGACGAGAAAATAGTTGATTAAAAATTTAAATTCTGTTGTAAGTTATTATCATTTAACCAAAGAATTGACTGGGATATAGGACATCGGCCATCCCTTGGTGTGTGTAGCTGGGAGACTGGAATGACGATGATAATGAGATGCAGCACGACAGGTTGCAGAAATTGGCGATATTAATGATAGGTGTTAATTTAGACTTATAATCTTGCCTGAGATTTGTGAACTCCCCTGGTAGATTTAGACAAAAGTCCATTGTAGTTAACAATTCATAATTTCACGATATAATACATATATTTTTAAAAATCAGGCGGATGTTGTTAGTACGATTGTCTGAAATAAGAACGTAAGAAAACTGTTAAAATGCGTTTCCTAAATCAATAGTTATCGAAGCCATTTAGTAATGACAGTCAAGTATAAAAATGTCGGTATCAACATCAAAACTCTCTTTAAATCGTTCAAAATAAAGATACATATTTCCACAAATGTATCGCGATCACAAGTCTTCCATCCCGCAGTAAAACACAGGGGTGTTTGCTTTACTTGGAGGGATGAATTAATTCGCAGATATACGTACGGTATGTGAGAATATGAAATCCGACGTTCTGTGTATGGTGGGGCAACGCTATCTGCACATTACAGAAACCTAGGATTTACCTAGTCTGATGGGTCCGTAGATGATATGTTCCTATGAAATGTGTCTGGCCCTTACCACCCACGTTTTCCATTGGCAGTTCAAATTACCAAATCATACTTCCCTCTTGATATTACACTTACAACTTGATTTTTATAAAAAAAAAAAAAAAATAATAATTTCTTTCATTTACACCCTTATATGTTTTTTTAACATCAACACCATCACAACTTGTTGGAAAACATATTTCTACGAGTTTTAACCTTTCTTAGTACGTTCGAACGGTTTCCCAGTTGATATAGTACGTCATCTTTTGTTTTTTGTTTTTCTGGCATTACAAACCTTTTTGTGAAGTTTTCGTTGTTATTCAAAGCAAAATAAAAATCTTAGATATCTGACACGGTTTCATTTGACAAAGAAGAGAATGAAAAATCTTTAAACAATTTTTAATTGCATATGCAGGAAAATGGCAATATGGAAGAACATTAAAGTTTAAAATGCAGAATTATGACTGCTTTTCATTAAACTGGATGGTTTTTTTTTAGTTTTCTTGTCTATTTTTCGAAAACTTTTTTTGCAAAAAAACTATTTCTTTTAACATACACACAAGATGAAAACAGTAATGACTGCTGTAATCATATTTTGACTATTTTGCCGATTACGTCAGTTTTGTTCACGCATCGTTATTGATATAACGGAATTAGAAGCGACTGTCATACAAGTGAGAGGTTAAGCGCTATAAAACCAGGTTCAATCCACCATTTTCTACATTCAAAAATGCCTTTACCAAATAAAGGCAACAGTAGTATACCACTGTTCGAAATTCATAAATCGATTGATAATAAAAAATCCGGGTTACAAACTAAAACTGAGGAGTGGATCAAATATAAGAGGAGAACTACGACACAACAGAAACACAACATTAAAATGTTACTTACACAGAAACGAACTATAATTTAACAATGGCCATTTTCCTGACTTGGTACAGGACATTTTAAGAAAAAAATGATGGGTTGAACCTGGTTTTGCTACATGCCAAACCTCCTGCTTTTATTGCAATGTTTAATATAACATTAAAAACATTACAGGACAGGACTACAATACAAATAAATGGGACAACATATAGGACAGATAAACACACGAATAGTAGCTAACAAAAGGTACAAGGTTTAAATTCAATACACCAGACGTGCGTTTCGTCCACACAAGACTAACCAGTGACGCTCAGATGAAAAAAGTTCGAAAGTCAAAACAAGTACAAAGTTGAAGAGCACTGAGGACCAAATGTTCCAAAAAGGTGTGTCCAATACTTAAGTTCTGCCTGGGATAAGAACATCCTTATTATTTAGAATAATTCATACTTTTGCAAACAGTAAATTTTATAAAATGACTATATAATAGATAAACATGATAAAATCGAAGTGGTGACCAACTACATAAATAGGAATGGCCAACGTAGATACATGTATCTTGTCTAAGGGAGGGATTAATTCTACTTTGTAAAGGCTCACTCTGACTTCATACAGGAACTACTTAGGAAGAAAGATAAGAAGTTAGCAATATCCTTTAACTTTAGTTTCCGCTATAAAAGTGTATTCTCTCCTAAATAATTCAAAATTTGGTGACTATGTTCAACACATATATCCCATCGAACTACAGATAAAGGATACAACAGATACAGTTAAGTCGACCTCATATCTTGACTTACATCTAGAAATTGACAATGAGGGTCGGTTGAAAACAAAACTTTACGATTCCAGCAGCTACTTCATACGGGTTATATATCTCCAAATTGGTACGATATTTCCGTGCTTGTATTTCCTATCATGATGTTCTTGATAGAGGGTTGCTGCTCACAAGGAAGCTATTAAACCAAGAGTTCTAAATGTTGAAGCTGAAAGCATCCCTTCGTAAATTTTACGGACGCCATCACGAGTTGGTTGACCGTTACGATATAACCGTTTCACAGATGATATCGGATATGTTCATTACGTCGTAACTACAATCCCCTTCCCTTTCGTGAATGTGACCTACAGAAATTAGAATATTTATCGGATTTGTTATAAAAACATGAGCAACGCTACGGGTGCCACATGTGGATCAGGATCTGCATACCCTTCCGGAGCACATGAGATCACCCCTAGTTTTTGGTGGGGTTCGTGCTGATTATTGTTGTTGTGTCATGTGTACTATTGTTTGTCTGTTTGTCTTTTTCATTTTTAGCCATGGCGTTGTCAGTTTATTTTCGTTTTATTAGTTCGACTTCCCTTTTTTCGTCCCTCTCCCGATGAGTTGAAGTGTGATGTTGAAAAAAATGATGATATATCGGTCTTTTACATGAAAATATTGCTAAAATCATTTTTGGGGTATTAAATATAACTGGTCCTGTGTTAAATTATAGAAATAAAAAAAAATCGATAGTCAGAGTTTATCGCGATTTTATACACGTTTGCAGCATAGGGAAACTCTGCGACAAGGCTAAACGGATATTTTAATGTTTACTCTATCCTTGATATGTAGGTTTCCAATCGTGATGTTAGTCAGTCGACACTAAGTTAACTCTTTAAATGAGAGACTTTTTCTTGATTGGTCTCTGTGTGGAATGTAATCAGTCTATGATGGAATAATGTGAATCGAGTACCGTTTCTTATGTGGAGTACCGATATTTTCTTTTGATAACGAGATGCACTGTGGAGAAATCGAAGACGAAAGTATACATTTGTCAGATAAATGATATATTTTGGTACTAATTGCTTTTCACTTTTAAACCAGTGACTTATTTTTTTAGTTATTTTGGCAGAACATTGCATGGTTACACATTATTATTTTACTTTGATGTTGTTAACTTGGATGGAGAGTTGTCTTATTGACGTTCATACCACATCTTCTTATATCTATTGTATTTTTAGTTGTTTTGGTAAATCATTTTTTACAATATTTATACCTGGTAGTTATAAATCGTTCTGCAGTAAGTAAATCCGTTAACAGAGTTTTTCATATCATAGTCATTTCGTAAATATGTAAAATGTAATATTAATTGTTGACATGAACATTGTAGAATCATTATACATTCTGCTAGGTGATAATGTGAATCTTGTATACAGTGCAAATTAAACAAAGGAAATCCTTGATAATACAACCATCGATTTTGACCATAAATATTCTCTTACGATGTGTATCCCACGCGACCCTATACTGGCCTATAGCGATATAGTGCATCTATCGGGGCACGAAAACGACATTGTTGTTTTATTCAATCCGTTTAATATTGCGTGTATTTCGCATGAAACTAAAGAAACACATCAAGATATCATACTGATGACCTTATGGTGACCTGGGATACATTGATACCAATGTAGTCGTGATTTTATTAAAACTCTACATTATGATTGCACTGAAAAACTTAATTATATCATACATCATATATGAAGAAGAAGAATCCACTTACGAGAACGCTTGCCTTTTATTCTAATTATTAAGCTGTGGTATCTTTGACGAGTTTTTATGTATATGTGATTCGTCTAAACGTCAGCCCAACAATGTGTTTGTTCTTCCCTCGCCGGGATTTGAACTCATGCTACTGAGATATCGTAGTACCAAATCGCATTGCACTATGCCCGACGTGCTAGTTATCAAAGGTACTAGGATTATAATTTAATACGCCAGACGCTTCTTTCGTCTACATACGACTCATCAGTGACGCACATATCAAAATAGTTTTAAAGCCAAACAAGTTCAAAGTTGAAGAGCCGATGATTGGGAACCATATAAAACCACTAGACCACTCGACCAACTAGGCTCTTGAAAAAAGAGCTTTCGTTGGCCGGGTGTTACCTTTCCTCGTCAGTTTTAATCTAGCGTCGTAACACAGTACATGAAATATTATCAAATATAAGGCATGAAGATGGAATTGTAAAATCAGCTGAATTATCTATTGTAAAGGATCCTACAAATTAATGCAAGATGCAGTCACATAAATAATAAATATAATAAATGTTATAAGTACGTCTTTCAAACAATTGACGACTAGATACAACAGATTGTATCCACTGGATCACCAGGAGTGATGGTGATACATGTATCCATTTTTTTTAAGCAGCATATCGACATGTTGATAGATGAACCGAAAAATAGAAAAGAATTGATATGTACCCTTTACACATGAGCATATATAAGACATGTGTACAAGAAAAGTGAGGTAATAGAATATAATTGATATTTCCTTTTTTTTTCAATTTTAGACATAATGTCCAATTGCATGACTGACCAAATTGAAATTTAAGTGTATTTTAAAACCGAATGTACATTATTGCTACTGTTAGACGTGTAATGATATCGCTTGTGAAATAGGAACTGTATATCTAACGAAGAGTTCTAAATCCGCTGTGTTTGTATTTGGAGGGAGAGGGGATGTTGCACAACTTTCAGGTTTACAATGTTTATTTGGTAAATATGTTAACTGTTCTAATTCCGCCTATGCTTTTTTGTTAACTTCTTTGTCATAATGTTCCCTTTAACTAACCGTAATTTAAAGAAATAAGATTTTAAAAAAATAGATTAAAAGACGGATGAGTAGGCAAGACAACCTTAAAGAGTGAAATACACAGAAAGTCAATTAATGTATACTCTGAATCAGTTGATCTTTATAACATTCTATGAAAATGACTTTTATTTTAAGCTTAATTTACAAGATTTATATCATAATTGAAAATCGACCCCAATCGCAAGGAGTGGTTATGAAAATTAATGAAAATTAAACTGACGTTCAATGAAAATCTTAATCTTTGCAAGCCTCAACTAGTCAGAAAAAAACTTGCCTTTGAAATATCATTATCTTGAGATATCAAAATTTAATCACTCCTCAAAAATATATAACAAAAGCTTAACACATTTTGTCTTCTTTTTTCAAAGTTATTTTTTATCTGTTCTGTATATAATTACCCTCGGCTTCAGAAGGAGATGAAAAGTGTTTAGCTTCATGCAGCCAAAATGTATTCAAAAAAGATTCTATATCAAATACAGTTACTGATATATAAGTTATGCTGTCAAAAAATCATTTACATGCTGCATATAAACTTTGTTTTATTGTCAATTTATATGTGTTATACTAGATTATCAGCTGGTCAGAGTTTATTTTTGATTGACAATAAAATGAATTTACAGACTTTGTACAAGATGTTTCAGTCAAAACTTTATTGGGAATAGCATAATAAAGATCCATTTCTTTTTCTATGTTAACAAAATCTGACCTAGACAAACAATAAGGAACATATGTGAGTTCACGTTTTATTACAAATTAATTTGTTATACCTTTTGTCTGATATAATGTATCATCCTTTTAATGTTAACCAGTTTATATTTATATCTATTTTACTTGTTTTAGCCTCCTGTTGCAGTATTAATGTGTATACATACAATCTTAATAAAACAATGGTATATATGTACACGGGTTCATCTGTCAAATAAATGCGCGCTATTGTAATCAAAAACTGCCGGCAAACGTAATGATTTTTGCGCGGAAATGTAATGGTAATGAGCGCAAACGTAATGCACCGCGGTAGACATAAGTTCCCGTTGCTTTCACATTTGGTAAATCGAGAAAAATAATCGTGAACGAATAAGTAACGGTGGTCAATCATTGCGATCGGATCGTGAAAGATCTTGTTTCAGATCGTGAATGCAAAATACAATCAGTGACAATATTTGGCGTACTGTCAAAAGGTAGCAAAAACCAGAAATCAAAAATATGTCTGACAAAATGGTTCAACTTTTTAAACAATACCTGTTTAAGGTAAGAACATAATACATTAAATGTTCATGTCAGGAATATGACAGTTGTTGTCCATTCGTTTGATGTGTGTTATCCTTTGATTTTGCCATTTGATTATGGACTTGAATTCCGTTTTAAATTTTCCTCGGAGTTCAGTATTTTTGTGATTTTACTTTTTGTTCATACACTTTGAGACATATAACTAAATTGGCAGCTAACATATATTGTTTGGTACCCCGTAATAAATGAAAATTGTTAAATAAAAATTGCATACATCATGCTTTCAAATGTTGTGACTTTCTTTTCTTTAGAAAAGCTCAGTTGAACATTGCTTATCATTTCAGAAAGCTGGTTAATAATGCAACAAAATCAATTTCGACCAAAACCCTGAAACACTATTTTTTTTTTATTTGACACTTGGAAACAAAAATCATATCCTTAAGTATACTTAAATATAAATAGTTGCTGAAATCTTATCACATACAGATGAAAATAATGGTTGTTTATTTATAAATGAAAAGTCAGTCCCCCATTTTTGTCCTTATAATTTAAAACACTATATTACTCTTTTAATTTGGCATGTGTCTTCTCGATGGCATTCCCTGAATCCGATCCTGCACCATCACTTTCACGATCTTGTCGCAATAATAGACCACCGTTTTTTATTCTTTCAAGATAATTTGTATCGATAATATGTATACCGAATGGCAGTCGTGATTGAAATTTTATTGTGTTTTGTTGTTTAAAGTAATCAGTCTATGGAAGAAGCGATTCGATAAACACTTTTCTTATATCAACGAGCGTTATTGTCTTATATCAACGAGTTGCATTGTTGGAAATCTCAGACGAATGTTAGCATTTGTACGAAGAAAGGCAGATTTCTCGGCATAAAGTAATGACTCTTTTCTTAAAACAGGGTGACATTAAGCACAACATACGTCTGGTGTATAATTTCCATGACTTATTTTATGTAATAACAAGCAAGGTGTATTTAAACGAGAAAATTGAATTGTTGAATAAATGAAACATAAATGCACGATTTATCATTTGTAGATGTACACATTCTATAAATATCATGTAGCAAATTCAGTGGAATGCAACTGAAATAAATTCAATTGTTTGCTAAGCAAAAATCACCTATAAGTCAAAGATACTGCTATATTTTATTATATCAATGCGATATTTGACTTATATCATAGCGATAATTTTTTAATATGAAAAATTTATAAATGCCATACTTTTCTAATATAACTGCTATAGTTTTCTAATATAACATGACTACGATGACACGTCACAATGCATGTCAAGAAAACTGCAACATAATTCACAAACTTATATCATGACCGGTTTAATGTTTTAGGATCAATATCACAAAAAAAT